>NC_133406.1:192490000-193100000 GCF_049350105.2 Macaca mulatta | reverse complement strand
TCAGTCTGTCTCTCGTTTTCTCTCCCTGTTTCTAAGATCTCGTGGAATCAAAGACGTTGTGGAGGTCTCTGGTCCCTCTGAAAGGGGGATACTGGGTTCTCCCGATCCCACGCTTTGCCTTCTAGAGCTTGCTGACCTGGACACCCCCAACCCCGTCCCCCCACCCGTCCCCCAACCCTGACCCCACCCCTGACCCAACGGCCCCTGGCCCTGTTGCACTGCCATGCAGAGAGGCGGCCTCCAAGCCCAGGGCTCAGAGGTCAGGTCAGGAGTCCTGGCAAGGGCTTTGGGGACAGGCTTTGCCTCCCAGCCAAGCTCTGCCCTTCATGCCTACATTCTCCTCTCCTGGGCGTCTTTTCCACCTGCATGCACCCCTAAGCCCCAGGCTGACCCCATGGGAGTCCCTATGAGGGGCCAGGGTCTTAGCACTGACTTTATACTCTAGGCAGAGGCAGGAAACTCCAAGCCCCACTCCCACCCAGGAGCCAAACCCTGGAGACAGCTCAGACAGAGATTGAGCGGTAGTGGAGGAGCCCGGGACTGCGCTCTGGCGTCACATAGACCTTGGTGCAAATTCTCCTTTGCTGCTTACTAGCTGTGCTCCCTTGAGCAGACACCTTGAGCCTCAGTTCTAAGATGAGGGTGCACTCAGGAAGCAGTAGGTGCAGTGCTTGGCACAGAATAGGCTTCAGGACACAGGGGTTCTGCTCAATCCCTCTACAGCCCAATACTCCATATGATCCCATCACTGTCCTGTTCTAATGCCTTCCATGGCTCCCTAGTACCTATAGAATAACCTAAATCCCTCTATTGACAGTACAGGCCTTCCATGATGGCTTCCAAATCTACCTTTCATACTCTTATCTCATAAGAACTAGAGAGAAGCTGAAACAACACACTCCACGTTCTCCTACCGCCATGCTTTTCCTCAGTCAGGGAACTGTGAAACTGTCACCAGGAACACATTTCCCACAACCTCCTGCTTGCCCACGTATTTATGCAACTTAAGGTCTGCAAGGCCTTGCCTGGTGCCTTCCCTAGTCAATCTGCCAGAAAAGAGTGGTTTATTCCTTGCTTCACTTGACCATGCAGCTTCAGAATCAGCCAGGCCCTCAGCTGGGCAATGGGGTCAGAGAAGAGCAAGACCAGCCATATACTTGGGTAGCTCCAGTCTGGTGGGTTGGACCAGCTTCATCCCTGGCATCTGGCAGGTGCGGTGGTCTGCCAGGGAGGGGAGCACATGAGCAGGTGGCAAGGGCACCTGGCAGGAGCTGAAGTGGGTACTCTCCAAGAGCTGGCTCTGGCCCTCTCTTCTCTCCACAGCATGTGTTCCCACCAGCCCTCATCACTTACCAACTACCTCCTCCAGGTAGAACTCCTGGGTTGAGCCTTAGAGTTTAAACTTCAAGTCACAAGCCAGGGGCTGAGGCCACTGGCTTGCCACCTGATATAGTTTGGGTATGTGTCCCCTCCAAATCTCATGGTGAAATTTGATCCCAGTGTTGATGATGGGGCCTAATGGGAGGTATTTGGGTCTTGGGGGTGGGTCCCTCATGAATGGCTTGTTGCTGTCCCTGAAGTAATGAGTGCGCTACTATTAGTTCACAGAGAGCTGGTGTTTAAAAGAGCCTGGCACACCCTCCTCACTTTCTTGCTCTATCGCTTGCTATGTGACACACCTGCTCCCCCTTCACCTTCTGCCATGATTGGAAGCTTCCTCAGCCTTCACCAGAAGCAGGTGCTGGTGCCATGCTTCTTGAATAGCCTGCAGAACCATAAGCCAAGCAAACCTCTTTACTTTATAAATTATCAAGCTTCAAGTATTCCTCTATAGGAATGTAAAATGGACTAAGACCACCTTAGACAGGAAGCCCCTCCACAAGCAGGTTCTCCAGCTTCCACTAGCTCTCCTTTAGGCCAAGGAACTCAACACCCCCAGATGGGTGAGGGAAGAGTCAGCTACATCCACGTTTGAATTTTGCTTTCATTGCTTCCTTGCTTTAAAACCTCGGGCAACTTCCTTAACCTGCTGTAGCCTCAGCTGCTGCTTCTGGAAAATGATGATAAATAGAGATAATATAATCGGAGGTAATATAGAACAGTGCTTCTTAAACTTTAGTGTGCATCACCTGGAGGGCTTGTGAAAACAAACTGCTGTACTCCACCCAGGAAATTTTGATTCAGTAGGTCTGGGATGGGGGTCCAAGAATTTGCATTTTTGACCTGCTCCCACATGACAGCTGATGGCTGCCAGACTGCAGACCAACTGGCACCGATGTAGAAAAATGGGCCAATACTGTTGTATTAGTGCATTCTCACACTACTATAAGGAACTAACTAAGACAAGGTAATTTATAAAGAAAAGAGGTTTAATTAACTCACAGTGCCACAGGCTGTACAGGAGGCATGGCTGGGGAGGCCTAAGGAAAGTTATGATCATGGTGGAAGGGTGAAGGGGAAGCAAGCATGTCTTCAAATGGTGGCAGGAGAGAGAGAGAGAGAGAGAGAGAGAGAGAGAGAGAGAGAGAGAGAAGCATGAGCACAAGGGCAAAGGGAGAAGTGCTACATACTTTCAAACAACGAGAACTCATAAGAAGTCAATCACTATCACTAGAACAGCAAGAGGGAAATCTGCCCCCATGATCCAGTCACTTCCCACCAGGTCCCTTCCCTAACATTGTGGATTACAATTCAACACGAGATTTGGGTGGGGACACAGAGCCAAACCGTATCAACTGTCAGTTGCTGTTACAGTGTTAACATGACATGTGTCTGGTGCTCTCACCTCTTTGGGACAGAGCCCTAATTTATCTCTTTCCCGCTGACTTGGCCCACCTCACCTGGCTGGGCCTGGGCAACAAACACTCTCCCGACTGCAGGCCCAGCAACCTGTGTTGTCAAAGTCAAGTCCTTATAAACCTGACAGCCGCCCACAAGGCCACAAGATGAACAGTCATTTTGGCTTGGTTCCAGAAGAGACACAGAGGAGCCAGGCCTAGGGTGTGGGGTGGCCAGGGAAGAGGTATCAGCTCAGGCCTATGACAACCCTCCCAGATCACTCACCGAGGCTTCTCCTGGGCTCTGTGGCCACCCCTGGGCCAGGCCACAATCCAGACCCCTACTATTAAAGCATGTCAAGAAGCCACTTTAATTCTCAAACTAAAAAGTCACAATGGCTGACATCACCGAGAGCTGGCTACTTGGCACTCTGGGTGGTGTTTGATGTGCTTTTTCTTTAGTTCTGAAAACAGGCTTCTGAGCTTGCACTATTTTTGTCCCTTAAAACTTAGAAGTCATTATCCTCAGCAAACTAACGCAGGGACAGAAAACCAAACACCGCATGTTCTCATTTATAAGTAGGAACTGAACAATGAGAACACATGGACACATGGAGAGGAACAACACACACTGGGGCCTGTGGGGGTAGGGGTGGGGGGAGGGAGAGCATCAGGATAAATAGCTAATGCATACTGGGCTTAATACCTAGGTGATGGGTTGATGGGTGCAGCAAACCACTGTGGCACACGTTTACCTATGTAACAAACCTGCACATCCTGCACATGTACCCCGGAACTTAAAATAAAAATAAAAATTAATTTTAAAAAAGTTCAGTGACTTGACCAAGTTCATATAATGAGAAGATAGTACTTGTCTAAAGTCATAGAGTGAGTTTTTTTGTGGGGTGAGAGGCTAGGACCAGGAATCCTCCCCCGGGGTGCTTCCTCTTTTCCTTACATACCTATGACCATGGTGATGGTGGCACGCTCTCTTTGGTGGAAGATTTGAGGTAGCAGTACCAGGTGTGCCACCAAGACGTGAGGAGCTGGCTGTCATTGTAGTACTGTGTGTGTGAGTGTGTGTGCTTATTTTTTGAGTCCTTACTACAAGCTCAATAATACATGCACCTTATCTGAGCCTCAACACACCCCTAATGTAGCCACCATCCTGATCCCCCTTTTAGAGACAAGGTCACTCAGAGCCATCTTTGGTGCTTATCTCCCCAAACATGGAGGCTCTGTACACCTCAGTATTCTGCATCCCACCTCTGACAGTACTGCCCTCACAGAGTGTCCTGGTGACCCTGGGCAGCTGTGTCCCTTTCTTGGTCTCCTCTTCCTTAGTCAAATAAGTGCTGGACCATGATCTTAAAAATCCCATCCATGATGCAGAATGATAAATGCCTTAATCATGGTGATACCCTGAACTGATCATGGCCCCAGGCTGAGTCTTGATTCTACATGGGGCACTATTGGTCACAGGGGCACATGGAGAGTGGGTGCAGCATTGCAGCTTTTCTTGAAGGAAAATCTTTTGTCCACAAAGCACCTTTATTCTGTGAATCTATGAAATTCTTGTGTATGTTTATTTAGAATTTGGAAAAGGAAATAGATTCCATTTTTGTTCAGAAAAATAGGACACCAAAATGTCTATAATGAAAGACTTTTAAAGCCACCACTAAATGTGTAAGGCTCCTGACTTCAAAGGCAATGCAGGAAGAATTTGTCCTCAGGGCTCAGAAATGGTGGGTGAGGCTTGCCTTTATACTCACCTCCAAGGCTCTAGGGAAGTTTGAAGATTTGACTTCAGCTTTGTGCAGTCAGGGCCTTTGGCATTGCTTTTAGATTTTATTACCCAAAGAGAATGCGTGTGAGTGTGTGTTGACCTGTCTGTGGGCCGGAGTGTGAGCCTGTGCCAGGATAAGTGTGCATGTGTGATATGTGTGTGCTTGTGGGTGATGCAGGCTGCATGTGACATGCATGGGAGTGTTGAATGTGTCTGACTTTGTGCCTGGGTATGTGGGGTGGCTGATGTGGGGTAAGTGACTCCGGAAGGCCTTGGAGCTCCATGTGTGTTGCAGGGCTCTTCGGGAGTTTGTTGTGGGTTTGTGGAAGGCTATTATGTGAGTTGTGACTGGATAGCAAAGCTGACTGGGACCTGATTAGGACACTAAACAAATACAAGAAACGTATGATCTTCTAAATCTCCCCAGAGCTGAGGTTTGGGTTGATAAAAGGCAACAGTTTGAAAACAGACCATCAAATGAGACCATTTCTGATCTACTTTTTTTTTGCTTTAAAAAAGAAACCAGCCCCAAATGACAGTGCAATTAATGCAAAAGTTCTGGCTTTTACAGAAAAGACATCTCTCTCCAGGGAGTCCAGGGCACAAAGCCAGTCATGAAGCCAGACAGAGGAGTACAGGGACCATAGGATTATATGGCACCCTTGAATTTCCCCCACATTGCCCTCAATGGGTCACTGCCCATCCTGTTGCCACTGCAGGGTAGAAACACCAGTGACAGTGATAATAACATGCACAGTGAATAGATCAGCCCTTGAGCTTACCACCTCCCCAGTTCCCATCAGTCCTTGATCGCATCTGAGATATAGATGATTGCATCTGAGGGAGAGAGCTAACAGACCAGGAGGAACAATAATTTAAAATAAGCGTAATAAGAGTCCTCGAAGCGACAAAGTGGGATATGGGGACCATGAAGCACGTCCAAGTAATTACAGAGGAGAAACAAGGGGAGATCCTGGATATGAGAGAGTTTATCACCAAAAACCTTCACTAAAGGAACTTCTAAAGGCATATTTGGGAAGAAGGATATTGAACCCAAAAAGAGGGAATGTGATGCAAAAAGGATCGCTGGGTAAGGAAAGTAAATATGAGGATACATTTAAACAAACACTGACTGTCAAACAATAATATAATATTAAGGATTATGACTAGTTGGGGGTCAAAAATCAAGGTAGAACTAAAATACTAGAAAGTAACATTGTATAAGATGGGAAGAAGAGTAATTTAAGGTGAAGCATTCTAAAGTCTTTGTGTTGCTGGGGAGGAGGAAAAATATTACTTCATTTTAGATTGTGTTAAGAATGCATGTTAAAAATTTAAAGGTAACTAGTAAAAAAGTAGAAATAAAATGTATAACTTATAAACCAGTAAAGGAAAAAATGAATTAAAGAAAAGCCTTGATTAATTCAAAAGAGGATGGAAAATGAAAGTAAATAAAGAAGCAAAGAGAAGCAGGGTAAGCAAAAAGCAGACAATAAGATGGTAGATATAAACCCAAATATATGAGGAACTGCAGTAAATGTAAATCGATCAAAATCTCTAGTTAAAAGATAAGGATGGTAATATTGGGCAAAAATAAACAAATATGTCTATCTACCCCATTTTGGCTGTATGCTTTTTACCCCAAACACACTTAAAACATAAGGATCCAGATAGGTTAAAAATAAAGTGTTGGAAAAAGATGTCGTGAAGATAAGTAAGACTAATGAATGATCCCTTAATCGCCAAATCCAGCAGTTTATTAAAACATTGTGACTAGCTGTGTTTATTTCATTAATGCAAAGATTATGTAACATTTTGAAATCTATTAACTCAATCCCAAATATTAGCAAGTTAAGAGAAAAAAAAAACAATGGTCCCAATGAATTAGAAAAATGATTTTATGAAATTCTATGTCCATTTATGATAAAGTTCTCAGCAAACTAGTAATATAAGGGATATTTCCAAACCTGAAAAGTAGTTTCTACCAAGAACTTACAGCTAACACAGTATGTGGTGGGAAAATATTTGAAGCACTTTCTTTAAAATTAGGAATTATGCAAGGATATCTGCAATCACTGCTTCAATTAAACATTACACTGGAATTCCTCACCAGAATAGTAAGGCAAGATAAAGAAACAAGCTAGATTGTGATTGATTATGATAGGATATAACGATTTATGTAGAAATCTAAGAGCATCTACAGACAAACTATTAAAATTAATGAGAACTAAGTGAATTTGCTCACTACAAATAAAATCAACATACAAAAATCAATTGTATTCCCATATACCACAACAAAGTATTAAAAATAAATGTTTAAAAAGATAGCATTTATAATATGCACAGAAAAAATAAGGTACTTAGGAATAAATCTAACAAAATACATAAGAGACCTTTTGGGAAAAAATATAAAACTTTAAGTTATCAAAGATCAAAATAAAAATATATAATATTAATGGATAGGAAGAGTCAATGTTATGAAGGTGTCAATTTTCTCTAAATTAATAATATATTTATTAGGATTAAAATAAAATACCAACAGTGTGTGTCTGTGTGTATGTGTGTATATAATTTTTAAAACTTATTCTAAAATTTATATGAAAGAACTAAGCTTCAGTAACAGTTAAACAATTGAAGAAAAGGAACAAGGTGGTTAAATTTGCCCTAGCAAAAAGTAAGACTTATTTTAAAATGTTGGTAATTAAGACAGTGTGTACATCTGGAATAGATACGGTTGTATAAATCAGCATATTTCTCCTTCTCTTAGAAATCATCCAAAAGCAACAAAAAGGATGAAAAAATAAACTCTATTTTTGGCAAAACTTGAGGACAGGTATTACCCAAGACTCCCAAATATGTGTAAGAATTGTCCAAAGAAGCTGAGATTAGGAAAAAACAAATAGGAGGAAATGAAGAGAAAGAAGCTCCCAGAAAGATCTCTTTGATGAGATAGCTAGGCAAAAATATTCTTCCTAAAAGTAAGGGGTATATATTCAGAGATGCAAAAGCTATATCTCCTATTTTCAAAAACAGGTGCAATAACTGGAGTTAAATGTGCTAATGGGAAAATACTTCTTGGACTTGATTTGGTTGAGAAAAACTGAAGATGCAGGGCTACACAAAAAATCATAAGGGTGAACCTCTTTTCAGAAGCAATTTGTTTCTGTGGCAGCAGAGAACAGGCCCTTCTAGTAAAAACCAGCAAGTGAGGGATTCCATCTTTCCCCAACCAAAGTATTCTCTTGTCTGGCAGTGGAAAGTCTAGGAAAACTGAACTCAACTTATTCAGTGCTAGCAAAGATTTTTAGTGCTATGAGGAGTAATAACAAGGATCTAATAGAGCATCAAAACAAAGATATTATAAGAAATGCATCAATACAAAGATAATTTTGTGTACTAAGTTAAAAAGAAAATATTCACAAGTTTATTAATAGACAAAGACTACTCCCCAGAGAAAGGTTGCCACAGCAGATAAAAATTTGGACCAAACATTATCGTGAATTAAAAAATCTTTTTGGAGTTATTGCCTATATGAAGCAAGACAACAAAGCAAAGATGAAAAAGCCCAGGGAAGAAAAGGTATGATTATAGAAAGAAAAAATACATTAGCTGGCAAAATCCAAGAAGGGAATATAAAAGAAATCATCCAGAAATGAAGATAGCTTAGAATAAGTACAAAGGAGAATGTACTTTGAGGAAAACAGTAAGTGAACTAGAGGATAAAAATGAGAAAAGCAAGCAAAATGAAATGGAAGAATATTTTTTGAAAGGATTGGGGGAAACAAAATGATTGGTATATAAAACAGGCAATGAAGATTCAACTTGTGGACTTTTGGAGTCCTCAAAGCAGTTAACCAATATAATAGTACAGAATGAATATTTAAAGCTTAATTCAAGAGGCTACTTCCTGAAATAAAGTAGGATTGACTATATATATTAATTCATGGTAATACCAAGACATAGTCTGGTAAATGTATTCTACCTTACAGATAAAGGAAGAATCTTGATAATCCAGGTAAGTTTAGGTCATGTATAGAGGAAAAAAAGAGATAAGAATAGCCTTAGATTTATTCAAATTAACTTTTAATGTTATAAGACAGAGGAGTAACATCTACAGAGTCCTCAAGATAAGAAAATGACACCTGAGGATTTTTATATCCAGCCCAAGTGCTCTTCAGTGAGCAGTTCTTCAGTTATAAAGGCTATAGACAAGCAATTTTGAACATGCATGATTTCAGCATAATCAACCAATAGTTAATTAGGGAAGTTGGAGCAAAATAACTAAAAAACTAAAAACAGTGTGAAGATTAGGCTGAGGAATAGAAGATAAATAATGTTCAAAAAATATAGGAATGATACAATGAATATAAATTATGAGAGGATCAGGAGGAAGATTGAAGATAGAGTGTTTGCTGTTTGCTTAAACTTTTACAACCAAGAGTAAAAGCATGTATTTTAAAGCTGACAAATCAAGTGATTGAACTATATGCCTATTTAACAGTACAGAAGTATATACCGAAAAAGTAATATAAATGACATAAATTGAGAAGTGGAGAAAAGAAAAGGAAAGGAGAAGAAAGAAGTACACCGCTTTATCATTGTTCATAGGAGGGAACTAATAGATGCTATCTAAAGAAGTAGAGAACTAAAGAAGTTATATAAAGTCCTAAGTACAAATATAACCACTAAAACAAAAATGCAGTTTTTCTAACTGTCAAACTAACTTCACACACACACACACAAAGAAAAGAGAGTTCATAGTAAAGAACTCAGCAAAGTAACATCAATACTGAAAAATATGCAGAAGCCAAGACCAAATACATCAGTCATATTAATAAATGTGAACAGGCTAAAATCACCTATTAAAAGAAAAAGACTGTCACAAAGAAAGAAATACTAAGCAGTATAAAAGAGACATATTATACCTAAAGCAAAGCCATTCATATAGATTTAAAATAAACATTTTGGCAAAGGTCTATCCATCAAATGCAGACACGAAGACAAAGATCATAATTAGACAAACAGGATCTCAAGTCAGAAAGCATTAAATGAGTCAAAGACAGGCATGTTATATGTAAAGGTTGCTATTTACAATTAACATATTTATTATCCATTGATGCATATCAAATTACCCTAACATTTAGCAGTTTAACACAATGAACATTTATTATTTCATAGAGTTTCTGAAGATCAGGAATCTTGGAGCTGCTTAGCTGGGTGGTTCTGGCTTGGTTCAGGGTTCCTCAGGAGGCTGCAGTAGGCTGCTGGCCAGGGATAAAATCAGCTGAAAGCTTTACTGGGACTGGCAGATGCAGCTCCAAGCTCGCTCATTTGGCTGTTGGGGCAGCAGAGAGAAAGGGGGAGGGAGGGAGAGAGAAACAGAGAGCACCTAAGATGAAAGTCCTGGTGTCTTTTATAACCTAATATCAGAAGTAATATATACCATAATTTTTGTGATATTTTCATATTCTATAGATCATAAAGACCAACCCTGATATAATGTGGGTGTGGACTACACATGTGTATCATACCTGGACGTCATTGTCCATAACCGTTATAGGTATCTATGCACAAAACAATATAGCATCAATATTCATAAAACTGAAACTACAGGAGCTACAAGGGGAAATAAACCATAAATACATGATTAATGGAAGACTTAATTCAGTGATCATAGTATATATTAGGCAAATGGACAAGAAATAGTTAAGGATAGAGAAGACTAAATATCATTTTGAAATCTATATTCTAAAAACAGATAATCTACCATTGAAAAATTCAATTGGCCATAAAATGTTTGTGACAATTAATATAAGACAACAAGAAAACCTTGATAAATTACAAAAATAAAAATATTAATAATATGGACACTGTAATGTTCCCAACAGAAAGAAAAGATAAATGTGTAAGGTGATGGATATCTCAATTATCCTGATTTGATCATTACACCTTGAATACTGGTATCAAATCATCAACTAGTATATATCCATACAAAAGTAAAAGTGATGGTTTAGACAATATTCTCTAATTACAAAAGTTTAAATTAGAAATTAATACTAAAATCAGAAAACAAAAAAGCCCTTCTGTATTAATCCATGTTCACACTGCTATAAAGAACTATCTGAGTTTGGGTACTTTATAAAGAAAAGAGGTTTAATTGGTTTAAATGGCTGGGAGGCCTCAGGAAATTTACAATCATGGTGGAAGGTGAAGGCGAAGCAAGGCATGTCTTGCATAGCAGCAGGAGAAAGACAGTGAAGGAAGAACTGCCACTTTTAAACTTTTAAACCATCAGATCTTGTGAGAACTCACTCACTATCATGAGAACAGCATAGGGAAACCACCCCCATGATCCAATCACCTCAAACCAGATCCCTCCCCTCACATGTAGGGATTGCAATTTGACATGAGATTTGGGTGGGGACAGAGCCAAGACATATCATTCTGCCCTGGCCCCTCCCAAACATCATGTTCTTCTCACATTTTGAAACCAGCTGTGCTTTCCCAACAGTCCCCCAAAGTCTTAACTCATTCCAGCATTAACTCAAAAGTCGAAGTCCAATGTCTTATCTGAGATATGAGAAGTCCTTTCTGCCTATGAGCCTGTAAAATAAAAAATAAAAACAAGTTAGTTACCTCCAAGATACAGTGAGGGTACAGACATTGGGTAAATGCTTCCATTCTGAAAGGGAGAAGTTGGCCAAAACAAAGGGGCTATAGGCCCTATGCAAGTCTGAAACCCAGCAGGGCAGTTATTAAATCTTAAAGCTCCAAAATAGTCTCCTCTGACTCCATGTCTTACATCCAGGGCATGCTGATGCAAGGAGTGAACTCCCAAGGCCTTGGGCAGCTCCACCCCTGTGCTCTGCAGGGTAGAGCTCCTGTGACTGCTTTCACGGGCTGGTGCTAAGTGCCCGTGACTTTTTCAGGTGTACAGTGTAAGCTGTCAGTGGATCTACCATTCTAGGGTCTGAAGGACAGTGGCCTTCTTCTCACAGCTCTACTAGGCAGTGCCTCAGTGGGGACTCTGTGTGGAGGCTCCAACTTCACATTTCCCATTCACACTGCCCTAATGGAGGTTCTCCATGAGGACTCCACCTCTGTGGCAGACTTCTGCCTGGATATCAGGGCATTACCATACATCCTCTGAAATCTAGGTGGAGGTTCCCAAACCCCGATTCTTGTCTTCTGCACACCCACAGGCCCAACACCACATGGAAGCTGCCAAGGCTTGGGGTTTGCACGATCTGAGATGTACCTTGGCCCATTTTAGCCATGGCTGGAGCTGGAGCTGCTGGGACGCAGAGTGCCATGTCCTGAGGCTGCACAGAACAGCCGGGTCCTGGGCCTGGTCCATGAAACCATTTTTCCCTCCTAGACCTCCAGGCCTGTGATGGGAGGGGCTGCCACGAAGATCTCTGAAATGCACTAGAGACATTTTTCCCATTGTCTTGGCTATTAACATTTGGTTCCTTGTTACTATGCAAATTTCTGTAGTTGCCTTGAATTTCCCCCCAGAAAATGAGTTTTCCTTTTCTACCACTTGGCCAGGCTGGGATTTTCTAAACTTTTTTGCTCTACTTCCCTTTTAAGCATAAGCTCCGATTTCAGATCATCTCTTTTGAATGCATATGACTGTACACTTTTAGAAACAGCCAGGTTACATCTTGATTGTTTTGTTGCTTAGAAATTTCTTCCATCAGATACCCTAAATCATCTCTCTCAAGTTCAAAGTTCCATAGATCTCTAGGGCAAGGGCAAAATCCCACCAGTCTCTGCTAAAGCATAGCAAGAGTGACCTTTACTCCAGTTCCCAATAAGTTGTTCATCTCTGTCTGAGAGCACCTCAGCTCTCATTGTCCATTTTACTGTTAGTATTTTGGTCACAACCATTCAACAAGTCTCTAAGAAGTTCTAAACTTTCCCACATCTTCCTGTCTTCTTCTGAGCCCTCCAGACTGTTCCAACTTCTGCCTGTAACCCAGTCCCAAAGTTGCTTCCACATGTTCAGGTATCTTTATAGTAGTACCTCACTCTCCTGGTACCAATTTTCTGTATTAGTCTGTTTTTACACTGCCTTAAAGAGCTATCTAAGACTGGGTAATTTAAAAAGAAAAGAGGTTTAATTGACTCACAGTTTCACATGGTTGGGGAGGCCGCAGGAAACTTCAATCATGGTGGAAGGTAAAGGGGAAGCAAGGCACGTCTTACATGGTGGCAGGGGAAAGAGAGGGAGGGGTAGAACTGCCACACACTTTTAAACCATCAGATCTCATGAGAACTCCCTCACTATCATGAGAACAGCATGAGGAAAATCACCCGCATGATACAATCACCTCCCATCAAGTCCCTCCCCCAATACATGGGGATTATGATTAGACATGAGATTTGGATGGGGACACAGAACCAAATCACATCACCCTCTATGTGGAAAATGGAAACAATCAAACAAAGACTTTGACCCAACAGGCTTGGGTTAAAGAGGAAATATGAATCAAATAATATTTTTAAAATGATTTTTGATGGAAATACTCCATGTCAGAGCCCATGGCCTATGGTTAAAGGGGTGCACCCAGGCTAGTGCTGCTTGTGAATGAGTGGGTAGGGCAGATAGAAGCCACACTTTCTCATACCTAAACTTTGTCAGCAATAAAATGATATTTTGTCTTCCATCTGTTTTATTCTCAGTGGGTTCAGAATTTGGGCAAAGAAAAAGGATGTTATTTGTTGGACTGCCCCTGTACTACTAAATGATGCAACAAAGCAAAAGAAAAATATTAGAGAGACAAAAGCTGGGAAGGAGGATGTAACATTAGCACTACTTGTAGATGATTATATACCTGGAAGCCCTGAAGAACCTACAGGGAAACTATTGCCAACAGTGAGAGAATTTAGTAAGAGGGATACGTAAAGTTAAAAAACAAGAATTAACTACCGTCATGTATAAATATAACCATTTGGAAGACAGAATGAAAGAAAATATCTAATTTACAAGAGTAGTGACAATGACAACAACAAAAATAAACTACCTTTCAATAAAGTTAAAGGTAGGAGCAAGTCCTATACAAAGAAAATGTTGAAACACTTCTAAAGGACACAAAAGAAGACTTGAATAATTGGAAAGACTATGTTTTTGGCTAGGAAGACTCAACATCATAAAGATGTCAATTCTCCCTAAGTTAATTTCTAAATTTAATGTGAGCTCAATAAAATATCAGCAATTTTATTTTTTAGCCAGACAAGCTGATTCTAAAGTTCATGTGAAAAAATAAGAAACAAAAACATTCAGAAAAACTCTGAAGAGTACTATCAGGGGACTAGCTCTACCAGATATTAAAACATAATAGTCTCAGTAATTGAAACAGTGAGGAACTGATGCATGAACAGCAAGACAGGCCAATCAACTATAATAGAAAGTCCAGAAATAGAAGTGAATACACATATGGGAGCTTAGTATATGAAAAAAACTGGCTTCTAAGATCAGTAGGAGAAATGATTAACTGTTCAATAAATGTGGTTGGGGTCATTGGTTGGTCATGTGGAAAAAAAATAAAGTTAGGGTCATACCTAGCACCATATACCAGAATAACTTCCAAATGGATCAAAGATTGAAAAGCCAAAATCATGCCACAATATGCTAGAAGAAAACTTGAGAAAATCCTTATGTAATCTTGGGATCAGGAAGATCTTTCAAATTATGACCTAAGACAGAGAAGACCTTAGAGAAAAAAATAGAACACTTACACTACATTAAGGAAATCTTTATGCCAAAATACAAAGTCAAAGATAACTTTATTGGGGATACTCTTTTCATCAGAAGGTTAATCTCCCTAATTTATAAAGTGGTCATAGAAACCAATGAGATAAAGAACCAAGAACTCGATAGAAAAATTGGCAAAGGATATGATCAAGTGGTTCACAGAAAAAGGTTCTCCCTTGCTCATAATAGAAATGCAGATTAAAGCAACACCAAGATACCATTTTTCAGCTGTCAAAATGATTTTAAAAATCCAAGAATTTGAAATATATACTCTGTTGATAAGGCTGAGGAAACAATGCTGTTAGGGTATAAACTGATCTGGTCTCCATGAAGGACAATCTGGCAAAAACCTATTCACATTAGAAATGTATGTATTCTCTGATCTAACAAATCTAAGAATTTACTCTAAAGATAGATTTGCAGAATATGCAGAGGGAAGGGACATATGCAGAGTTGTTTGTAATAGTTAAGATTGAAAACAACCTAAATGCTCATCAATAGGGGAATGGTTAAATAAACTATGATACATATATTATTCCCATACAAAAAAAAAAGCCATAAACCTATACAAAACATGAGGAATCTCTCAATGTACTCACATGGCAGATCTTCAGGGCATACTGTTAGGTAAAAAATCTAGTGTAAATGACACATCACAATTGTGTGAAAAGATGGAGGGATAATTATATATTTATAGTTGCTTGAATATACATAAAAATCTGTGTTTATCTGTTTAGAAGTGGAATGGGGGAAAGGATGTGGGATGGACACTTTTTCTTTTATATCTTATTTTGCCTTATATAAATGTATTACCTATTTAAATAATTAAATGCTTAAATTTTAAAAAATCTCATAAATGAAAACATTTGATACTTGGTACAGGATTAGATAAACAGAGCAACAGATAAGAATAGAGAGCCTAAAACAGACCCCTACCCCTACAGAAACTTTTTACATCAGGGGTCCCCAACCCCCGGCCACAGACTGGTATGGGTCTGTGACCTGTTAGAAACCGGGCTGTACAGCAGGAGGTTGAGTGACAGGTTAGGAGTGAGCCAGCCAGCAGGAGCAAACCTTCGTCTGTGTTTACAGCCACTCCTCATTGCTCGTGTTACTGCCTGAGCTCCGCTTTCTGCCAGATCAGCAGTGGCATTAGATTCTCACAGGAGCACAAACCCTATTGTGAACTGTACATGTGAAGGATCTAGGTTGCATGCTCCTTATGATAATCTAATGCCTGATGATCTGTCACTGTCTCCCATCACCCCAAGATGGGACCATCTAGTTGCAGGAAAACGAGCTCAGGGATCCCACTGATTCTGCATTATGGTGAGTTGTATAATTATTTCATTATATATTACAATGTAATAATAATAGAAATAAAGTGCACAGTAAATGTAATGCCCTTGAATCATCCTGAAACCATCCCTGCCCCCATGTCCGTGGAAAAATTGTCTTCCACAAAACTGGTCCCTGGTGCCAAAAAGATTGGGAACCGCTGTTTTACATGACAGAGGTGACATTTCAAACCAGTGGCAAAATGATGGGCAATTCAATCAGCTGGGACAAGTGTTATCTATCTACAGATAGTTCTTGATCTATGGAAAAAGTAAAATGGTTCTGCTAACTCTCACTCTATGCAAAAATTAATTCTAGAATCAATATGGAAGAATATGGAAAGCCAAAAACATAACAGTTTCAGATAAAAACATAGGAGAATATCTTTCTGACCTCAGGGTATACAATGACAGTTTATAAACAGTTTACAAAAAACAGAAACAAGTATGGGAAAACATGGATAGATTTGACTACATTGAAATTCAAACGTTTATATGCATCAAAAGACATTACAAACAATGTAAAAAGAGAAGTTACAGACTAGGAGAGGATATATGCAACACATTTCACAAAAAAGTGATGAGTATGTAGAATACATAAAAAGACCTTCAAATCAATTAGATAATGCAAAGGACCCTACAGAAAAATAGCCAAAGTATGCCAAGAGTCAATTCACAGAAGAGAAAACCTGAATATTTGAAATTGTGCTTGGTCACAAATTAAGTAGTGAAAATCAAATTAAAATTACACTGTAATTATATTATGCACATATCAGATTTGCAAAAATGTGAAAGTCTGACAATTTCATGTGTTGAAGAGACTATGGGACCATAGGAGCTCTCATACACTGCCCATGGGAGAGGACATTTGTGAAACTACATTGAAGGGCAAGTTGGTAATATCTGATAAAGATACAAACACACACACACAGACACATCTCATATATATATGAAATTCTCACATAAGGAAGCATGCACAGGAATATTCCTTCAACATTGTTTGAAAGAGTAAAAAAGGCCGGCCGTGGTTGCTCATTCCTATAATCCCAGCACTTCGGGAGGCTGAGGTGGGCGGATCACAAGGTCAGGAGACGGAGACCACCTTGGCCAACAAGGTGAAACCCTCTCTCTACTAAAAATACAAAAATTAGCTGGGTGTGGTGGTGCATGCCTGTAATCCCAGCTACTTGGGAGGCTGAGGCAAGAGAATTGCTTGAACCTGGGAGGCAGAGGTTGCAGTGAGCTGAGATCACGCCACTGAACTCCAGCCTGGACTACAGAGCTAGACTCCGTCTCAAAAAAAAAAAAAAAAAAAAAAAAAAAAAAAGAAGAAGAAAGAAAGAGTGAAAAGAAAATGCGTGCAACCTAAATGTTGATCAAGAGATCCCAGCACTTTGGGAGGCCGAGGCGGGTGGATCACGAGGTCAGGAGATCGAGACCATCCCGGCTAACACGGTGAAACTCTGTCTCTACTAAAAAACACAAAAAATTAGCCGGGCATGGTGGCAGCGCCTGTAGTCCCAGCTACTGGGGAGGCTGAGACAGGAGAATGGCGTGAATCCGGGAGGTGGAGCTTGCAGTGAGCCGAGATCGCGCTACCGCACTCCAGCCTAGGCGACAAAGCGAGACTCCGTCAAAAAAAAAAAAAAAAAAAAAAAAAAAAAAAGCAGAATTGGTGAATAGGTTGTGGTATAACTCTATACTGTAAGGTACTATGTGTCCGTGAAAATAAAAAAAAAAACCAGACCCAGAGCTACATGAATCAATGTGGGGAAATCTCACACACACTATTGAACGAGAACAAAACAAGACAAAACAAAAAAACAAATCACAGAAGGATATACAGTAGGATAACATTTGTATGAAGTTTAAAGGCAGGCAAAATGATACTATATAATGTTTATGTTCACACAAAATCAAAAACATGCAAAATGATCCTATACAATGTGTGAAGGAGTATAAGAGCATAAGATATAAATGGAAAGGACACATCCTATCAGGGAGGGTCGTTACTCTAATGAGAGAGAAAGGAATGAGTTTGGAGGGAGGTCCTCAGAGATCTTCAACTGTATGTATACTGTTTTTATTCTTATCAGCATGGTGGGTATTGGGTGCTCATTTTCTTATTCTTTGTACCTTTTGATGTCAGACATATTTCATAATTGCAAAAGATTAAGTGTTCCTTTACAACAATAATAACTAACTAGAAAATCGAGTAAGTCCCCCCTTTTTACAACAACAATAGAAACTATAAAGTAGGAATGAAGAGTGTGTAAGAACTTTATGAAGAAAAATATTAAACTTTAAGAAAATATCATAAAATAAGGCCTTAATAAAGGAATAGAAGCTACATGTTGACGGACTGCATGGCTGCTAATTCTCCCCAAATTAACACATAAACTCAGTGTAGTATTATAACATTCCCCTCTCCCCTCATGCTCACCCCATTCTTTGAGAAAGACAGTTGATGCTTTCCTAGTTTTATAAGCCAACATGTCTGAAGCACTGAGCAGTGTGTAACACACAGTCAACACCATCACATGAGACTATTATGATGGTTCATTCCACCACCTCATAACGTGGACTCTTGCACTTTGATTTTTTTGGGGGGACTCCTAAAAGGTCAGGGTCATTTGAATGTTAGCAGAATAAACGATAAACCACTGATTCATCAAGGGTGTGTGTGTGTGTGTGTGTGTGTGTGTGTGTGTGTGTGTGAGAGAGAGAGAGAGAGAGAGAGACAGAGAAGCAGCTGTGAGAGAGGTTACCATTTTCAATTTACAAAAGGAGAAAATGGGACCTAGAGAAAGAGTCTTATTCAAGGTGTGCAGCAGTTGTGCTGAGAAGGAGAAGGAGGAAAGGTTGTGGAAGGGACTGGTGAAGCAGAAAGCTGGGACAGGAGAGAAGAGAGAGAAGGGAAGGCACAGTGAGGTTGCTGAGGAGGTAAGATTCCATTTGTTTCCCTCTGCTGGTTCACTGGTGATGGAAATAGTATTTGCTCTCCCCACTCATGGTCAAGGACACCTCCCCCTCCTCTTCTGAGGGAATTACTTGTCAGTCTTCATGGAGCTGTTTCATTTCCCCACTGCCGTGGGGTTCTTTGGCCAGCTGGGCACTTCCAACTCTGACCACACCTCTCTGCACTCTCATGAAAAATCACAAGTTCTTAAATGGTCCAAAACACAATGTCAGTTCCTGGGAGTTTCTACTGAAGGAAGATTATTCATGACACTTGTTAAAGATGGTAAGGGAGACTTTATCCAAGTGGGACTATTGCAACGGGGGTTTTGCAGGAGGGGAGACAGATCAGGCTCAACTCCGAATACAGCAGAACAAATGGGGAATTAAGGGCAGTGTATGGAAAATTACTAAGAGGAAAGAAACATCAAGGGGAAGAGGGATTCTGGGTAAACTGACTCAACAGGATTCTTGCTGAAGGCAAGCTGGGTGATAAGCTATAGAGAGTGAGGATGAGGAATTTGATCATATATGGAGGATGATGAGAGGCCAGGGATTTTCACTAAACTGATCAGCAGGATTCTTGTTAAAAGTGCACTAAGCGAGCCAAGGATAGGGCCCTGATTCAAAGCCTAGTCCAGAAAAGGGCTCAGAGGAGCTGACTCAAGATCCATCAAGGAGCAAGTCCTTGTCATTTCAGCCAGGAGAATCCCTGGGAGTTTGGTGAGAGATGAGTGCCTGGGCCCTGCTTGGAGCAAAATCCCATGACTTCTCCCAGGCCAGTCCCTTATGAGACGTGAGTCCAGCAGAACAGGATCATCAGTGGGGTTGGTGTAGGTCTCCAACCTGGGGACAGATTCACCAAGGGTCTCAAGGCCCATGGGAGGGCTCTCCACCCCGATATCATAGTCACCCCACACTGTCCATTTCACCTGCCCCATCCATTGGACACAGTAGCATGTGCATGGACAGGAAGTGGCGAGCTGCTCTCTGCGGTAAGGCTGGAGATTCCTTGACTGAAAACAGGCCACCCCTGCGGAGGGGACAGAACAGCCTCTCACTACAGGAAGATAGAGCAGAAAGTAGGGAAGTACACTGGTTTCCCTTCTGAATTCTGCATTCTGAATTGTTTAATCTTCACCATAACTCTGTGAGGTAGGCATGGCTAATTCCTGTTCATAGAAGAAGAAAGTGAGGCTCTGAGGGGTGAATTAACAGGGGAAGGAAACATAGTGAGCATATCGGGCCGATGGTGGCGGAGTCAAGATCCAAACCTACAGACATCTGGTTGTAAAACTAGCTGTTTCTGGTACTATTCTATGATGTCTTGTGCTGCAATCACATGGCAGGGAATAATGTTAGAATTACTTTCTAAAAAACTTGAGGCTGGAGCCAGAAAGACAATGACAATCCCAGAGCAAAACGTTGGAGATTGCAAGGGAAGGACTCTCAAGAAGGGACCTAGTCCATGTCCTGATTATCTCAGGACATGAGTTCCTCTGGTCTTGCCTCCATGTTTCCCTTCAGGTTGTAAATGCTCAAGCCCACAGCTCACTGAGCTCTCTGGAAAACCAGGTGTTCACTTCTAAGCCTGTTTCCCCCGTATCACAATCATTATCCTCTGGGATGTGGGTCTTGGCCCATCACAAGACTGCAGAGCCTAACTCCAGGCATGGACACCTACGGTTCCCACACTGGACTCCTGTGAAGTGAGAGCCAACATCTTTGGTAGGTAAGGATGCGAATGTTTTATAGGAATGGTGGTGGGGAGCATGCCTCCAGGCCTGGGGCACAACCCTCCGTTGGAAGGAAGGGATCGTACTGAGGGAGCCAAATCTGGATTCTGTTAAAAGTCATCATCTCCAGTCCTCAATTTTCTTGTCCACCTTCCTAACTCTGGTGCCATACAGGGGGGTGTGCATGGGTGTATGGTGGATGTATATGCTCATGGCAAGTATGTGTAGATAATATTTACTTTGCGAAGTGCCACCCCTCTTCCTCATCCTCTTGCATTAATTCACTAAATCATGCAATCCAATAGGAAGAGCCATAAGCCTTTCCTTGGGTACCCACACTTCTGGGATAATGTCCAAGCTCCTCTGTAGACTACACCAGCCCTCCCTGACCTGGTCCTGATGGCCTCTTGGCCTCTTCTCTTGCCATTCCTACTTACCACCTGTAGTACTCCCTCACCTCAGGTGCTTGCCATTCTCAGAGGCACCAGGCTTACTTACCTCTACATTTTTGTACATGTCTCTCTGCCTGCAATGCCCCTTCTTTCCCCTATGTCTAGCCAACACAGTCAAGGGTCACTTTCTCCAAGAAGTCTCCTCTAACCTGACCAGGGTGGGTTGGTTGTGCTGACCTCTGCTGAGGAAGTTCCCCACACTCACCCCTGCCTTTGGCCCACGTAACGACTCATTTCTGTTATTCTTCCCCTAGACTGTGACCTCCTTGTGGGAAGCGGGTCTAAACCATCAGGGTGTTTCTAGAGCCCAGTCCAGGGCTGGGCACAATGGAGGCGTTCAGTGAGTGTTTGATGAATAAATGAATGAATGAATGAGTGACACAGTGCCAGGGTTGTGAATGTTGGCCTTGGAATCCTGCTGCTTGGGTTGGAATCCCAGTTACTGAACTTGTTGTATATGGCTGTGAGCAAGTTACTAACTTTCCTATGCCTCAGTTTTCTCATCTGTAAAATGGGGCTAAATAAGAGAAACTATCTCATGGTGTTGTTATAACGCCTCAACAAGTCAATACATGAAAAGCGTTTAAAATGGTGCATGGCACATGGTAAGCAGCACAGTAAATATTAGTTATAGTTATTGCAACTAAATCATTTATTCATTGAGTCAATCATCATTTTTTTTTCCATAAAAAAATTTCATCTAGTGTCTTTTCTGTGCTAGGCACTTGGCTGGGCCTTAGAGCCACAGATAAAAATCAGGCAGCTATTGTCCTCAATATGGAATCAGGGGAACACAGAAGCAGATACAGGTAATTACATCCCCAGGGAGGGATGCCCAGTGCTTAGAAGGGCATGGCTCAGGACCAGCAGACAGAGACCCTGCGCTTGGAATAGACAGGCCTCTCTCCTCCCAGAGATCCCTGAGGACAAGGCAGCTCGCGGAGGAGGGATGTGTATAAGTGAAGGCTGGACCTGGAAAGCCCGTAGGGTCTGGGAGTCTCTGCTCAGCCTTCATGGACAGCTGAGTCCTGAAATCCAGGGCCTTTGATTTTTCATTGACTAATGCTGCATTTCATTGAACAGAAGCTTCCTGTTAAATCGAAACAGATGAGGTTTCAAAAATAATTCTAATTGATTCCATTCCTAAAGTTCACATCAGTAGCTCTTGGACCCAGCCAAGAGAGAAGAGTTGTGTGTGCGCGTGTGTGTATGTGCACATGGCTGTGCATGTACATGCACAGGTGTGTATGATAGATAATAATAGCGGTCACTTTTCAAACACGTATGATGTGTTTTTCCTATTTTACTTCATGTAGACTTCACAGCACCCCCCGTAGGTAAGTGCTATTATTAGCACCATTTCCAGATAAAGAAACTGGGAGCTCAGAGGGATCAAGTAACTTTCCCAAGATCATAAAGCTATAAGTGGTAGAGTCAGAGCATGATCTTCTTTCTCACTTCAAAGCCTCAATTCCTAGCAACACGAGGGAAGGATTAGGAGAGGAGGAGGTCACAGGGCTACAGAGTCACTGAGCCTGTTTGACCAGGCAAGGGACCTGAGAGGTGTGCAATGACAATGAAAAATAATCACGACAGATGCCATCTAGTGACCCCACCTACTACTTGCGAGGCTCTGTCACTGGTGATTTACAGATACTAAGTCCTCACACTATTTCAGTGCAGTAAGTATTATTTCCACTTTTCAGATAGGAAAGTTGAGGTACAGAGGGATTTAAAAAAAATCCTCCAAAGCCATATCACTAATGAATGTTTCTGTTCCCCCAAACCCTTGTTTTTTTGTGGATATTATGTACATTATATGCACATGTATATATGACAGGGAGGTACGAATTGGGCCTGTTTCTTCAGAATATTGCATTTAGTTCTCATACTATGAGGTGTGAGCAGCTTAATTCATTTATCCATTTGTTCACTCAACACCTCCCCTGGGCCCAGCTGTTTCAGGAAGTCAGAGCAGACAAGATGGACAAGGTCACTGAAATGAGAGAGCAGGAGGGATCCAATTGGCTAGGGATTGGCTACTTTGGTAGGTAGATTTAGAAAGGGAGAGCATTTACAAAAATAAAAAAGAGCTGACTGTGTAATGTTCTTGGGGAAGAGTGATCCAAGCAGCGGGGCAGCTACTATAAAGATCCTGGGGCTGGAACAAACTGGGTGTGTTGGAGGACCAGAAAGAAGGCCAGGGTGGATGGTGCTGGTGACAGGGAGCAGATGATTCCAGAGGCAGAAGCCTGGATTAAGTAGGCCTTGTAGACCAGCACAAGGAGGTTGGATTATGTTTTAATTGCAGTGGGGAGTAATGGAGGGTTGTAGCTTGATCTGATCTCCATTTATAAGGATTGCTCTGGCTATAGAGTGGAGAATGTTGAGGGACAAGGTGAGGAATGTGGAATCAGAGAAACCTGTCTGGAAGCTACTGCAGTGTCCAGGAGAAAGATGACAGTGACTGACTAAGATGTCTCAGTAAAGATCAAGGGAGGTGGATAGATTTGGGATGTGCTTCTGAGGAACAGTGCTTTCTGATGGATTAGATGAGGGGCATGTGGGACAGAGGAATCAAAGATGATCTTTAGGTGAGCAACCTGGGGAAGGGTGGAGACATTTACAGAGATGCAGGAAGACTGGGGAGTAGTGGGGAGTAGGATTTGGTGGTAAATCAAGAGTTGGACAGGAAAGTGGAAGATGCCAATTAGAAGCCTAAGTTGATGCATCTGGAGTTCATGGCTGTGGATTTAGATTTTAGAGTCATGGTCAGAGAGTCAATATTTATAGCCAAAACACTGGCCAAGATCACATAGAGTAGGGGACAAAATCAGAAGGAGCCAAGGGAAACCCAATGCATGCCCATGAGTCAGCCGTGGTTCTATTTCAAACTAGAAAGTCCGAAGTCCAGCCTTATGTGGATCTTTCAGGGCAACCATGGAGAAAGCAATGGGGGCTCCCAGGGAGGAGATCAGTGCTTGATCTCAGTCTGCTACTTTTATTATTTCCTAACTTCAGTGACTGTTCTTCATTGTGCCTTGGTTTATTCATCTGTCCAATGGAACAATAGTGCTCACCAGAGAATGGAATGAGTTAATGACTGTGACAGTTATACAAGTATGAGGGACTATATACTGTTGCTTTGGGGTGAATTGGGAAGGAAACAAAATGCTTCAGGTAATTTAAGGTTCTGGTTTGAAACTGGAATTTCAATAGACCATGCTAATCCTGTGCCTTGGTTTATGCATCTGTCCAATGGAACAATAGTGCTCACCAGAGAATGGAATGAGTTAATGACTGTGACAGTTATACAAGTATGAGGGACTATACTGTTGCTTTGGGGTGAATTGGGAAGGAAACAAAATGCTTCAGGTAATTTAAGGTTCTGGTTTGAAACTGGAATTTCAATAGACCATGCTAATCCTAACTCCCAACCAATTTCAAATCATCCTCAAGTAGTCTCCTTTAGAGACTTTCTCTAATCTCTCCAGTGCAGTGATTGTCACTAACGCTGCTCTCAGTCCTGGCTGTTGCCTGGGATAGGGGAGGAGGAGGGGGAGGGAGGAATTATCTGATTGCCAAGGTTGGGGGAAAAAACTAGGCTTGAGTACCTGCTCACAGAGCACTTTTCCCAGATGACCCAGTCTCCTGTTATCTCCCAGCCACCCCCACCTCAGTCCATATATATATATATACACACACACATACACACATACACACACATATGTGTGTGTGTATAAATGGAGTCTCACCGTGTGACCCAAGCTGGTCTCTAACTCTGGCCTCTAGTGCTCCCCCTACCTCAGCTTCCCAAAGTGTTGGGATTACAGGTGTGAGCCACCGCACCCGGCCAACACACTCATCTTCTACATGGGTGAGCCAAACCTACCACGCTGTGGACTTGTACTTTCTCTCCTCCCTTTTGCTTTCTTCCCTGAGGATGCTAGTGAATTGGCTAGAGAGCCATAGGTTGTGTTTCTGTTCAGCTCAAGTCCATAGATTGTCCTGGGCCTCTCCGTGCAGACCCTGTGTTGGGCCTCAGAAGATGAGATAATCCCATGAGAAACAACTGGGAATAGATCCAAGAGGGGATCGAACCCAGTGTGGAGTGTGTCACCAGCATCCTTCCAGTGCTAAAATGGTAGACTGAGACAGCCAGGGACACACCGACCCTGACTCCTCCTCTGGTCCCCAAATCCCCACATCTAAGCTGCAGAGTAGACATCTCCACTGCAGCCTCCAAGTTAATGTGGTCCCGGCTGAGCCCACCGGCCTCTCCATGCACCCATGGAGTGTGTGCCACTCACTTCTGTCTCCTCCTAGATTGTAGGCACTGTGAAGGGAAGGAAGGTGCCAAATTTGCATTGTTTGCTTAGTGTGGAGTACAAAGCTAGTGTGGAGCTGGCCTGCAGAGGGGTGATGAATGAGGGAACTGAGGCCACAGACCCTGAGGCTGCAGGGCCCATTGAGAGAAAGGGACCCAGCAGGCAGGCTAGTGGGGCACAGGGAGTAGCTCAGGATGGGCTCAATCCTGTTGGGTATGGTGCTTACAAATGGCTGTAGGGCTTTCTGAGAAGTGAGGGAGGACTTCTTGCTTGATTACCCCGTACTCTAGCTCTAGAGTCAGAATCACAAGAGACCAAACGAATTGTCCATTTACATGGGGAAATTGTAAATGGGAAAGATAAACGTTGGAAAATTAAGCACTGACCCATGGGCTCACCAGTGGGACAGGGAAATCTGAGCCGAGCTCATGGAAAAACTATAACCAGAGCAGGCTGAGCTGCATAGTCCCAGAAAAGCAGATGGGGGCAGCCATAAAACATGACCCCTTTGAGTCAGCCAGGCCAAGCTGCACACTATTTTTAGATGCCAGGATATTTTTAAAGCATTTCTCTTCCTTTAAGTGCTGCCCTTTGCCCTTGTGGGCATTGTGATTGGGGCAAGTCACTTAACTTTCCTGTCTTCCACCTCCCCATCTGTGGAATGGGGTTCTCTCTCTCTCTTTTTCTCTCTCTCTTTCTCGAACAGTACAAGTCTGCTTGGGTTAAGAGATTTCTAGAGAGTGTTTTTTTGCTAGAACATCCTAGATACTCTGAGATTTTTGATTCTCACCTTCACTTCCCCTCTAAGCCCTAATCTGACCAGGGAACCATGTATAATTTTTCTCTGGGTGTCTCTGGCCAGTCCAGTGCCTACATGGATTTTTGTTTATTGCCATTCCCACATGGCTTCCGGGTTCCCATCCTAACTTTCAGACACCATGTCCTCTAGAGTAGGGCAAGACTTTAAAGATGATCTTGTCCAACCCCCCCTTTTATAGTTGCAGAAACTGAGATCTACATAAGGGCAGATTTAGGACACGAGTGTGGATCTTCTGATTCTGAGGCTAGGACTCTGCCCAGCCCATGGCCTGCCTCCCAGAGCCTAGAGCATCCTGGGCAGGATAAGATGAGGAGGCAGGAGGGAACTGTGGCTGGTGGTCCTTGGATCTCACTTCTTGGGATTTGGTCAATCTCTCGAGGGACCCCTTTGCATCTCATTTCCTCCCATCCATTTTAAGGGCAAGTTGCTTGTAAAACAGTAAAACTTATGTCATTCGTAGCTGGGAAGTTTGGAACGGGTTATGAAAATGTGTGGTTGGGGTAGGGAGATTGTTTTTCTTTTTCCATTTTTCTTTTGACTTTCTCTTCCAAGAGCTGAACTGGAATTATCTGGAGCCCATAAAACTCCCCCCAAATGAATGCCAGCAAGGGCCCAATTGTGGAAAACTGTGAGGCGTGGGCATCACTCAGGCAGGCATTTCCAGGAAAGGTTGGGTGTACACCTTCACAGGAGTCTGGGTGGACTGTGGAATTCCAAGTCTACAGCCTCAGAAACATATCTAAGACTTTTCTTAAGAAGAAAGAGAACACGGAAGAAGTGAAGGAGATAGGCAACAGGAGAGACTCAAACTGAAGCTGGAGTTTGGGAAAGAGGGAGCCTCACAGGAGTAGGAGGGGGCCGGGGCCAGGGCCAGGGTGGTGGGGCAGTGTATTTTTGGGGAAAGCGCTTTTGCCTGGGTGACAGAAGACCTTCTCCAGCCCCTGCTGCAAACTCTGCAAGACCATGAGCATCTCCTGACCCTTGTCCTCATCCCCAAAATACAGAGGCTGGTCCCTCACCTACACAAATGGCTATTAGTCCATGGAGACTATGGACTGTGATAGCATCATGTAATGGTCTAAATAAAGAAAAGGAAGCATTTTGGACATCATTGTTATTATTTGTGAAGGATGATAAATCTTCATCTTGGGCCCGGGAGAATCACAGCAGAGAGAGCCTGGCCTGGGCCGCCACAGAGCCCTGAATAGGCACCTTGTCCCAAGACCCTGTCCTATGGATCCACTGTCCAGGACAGGTCAGTGACATAGTCTCCCATGTGCAGAACCAAGAAGTACAGCACTTCTCACTGTATGTGCCCACCTGTCCACCATCTAATGGAGTCCTTGCCTCAAGCCTACAGAGCAGGTAGGGCGGAGATCATTGATATGATCTTATGGTAACTTGCTCAAAGCCATGTAGTTACTAAATGGAAGAGGCAGACCTGGAGCCCAGACTTGCAAATTCTGGCCACTGGGCCCCTTGCCTCCCTAAAAAGTTGAGTACCAGCAAGTTGGCCTGTAGCCACAGACAGAATAGGTGTCACTTGTTGGCTCTTGCTGGCATGTATCCACACTTACTTTGTGCCAGGCACTCTCCTAAGTGCCTGGCACAAAGCACAGCAATGCACTTTAATCTTCACATCAACTCTAGGAAATAGGTGCTATTATCACCCCGTGTTTTCTGGGGAAACAGAGGCACAGAAAGAGCAAATCGTTTGCCTGGAGTCACACAGCCAGGAAATGGTAGAGCTGGGATTTGAACCCAGGCAATCTGGCTCCAAGACCCCATCTTCTTAAACACTAGCTATATGCACATTCCCTGGAGGAATTTCTTGGAATAAAGTGGCATGTGATGACTATCTTATTCTTTCCTCAGATCAGCTCATAGCAGGGATGCCAGAGAACCCCAGGCCTGTAGTGGGAAAGGCAGTCCCTCTGAGTTCCAGCATGAGGTTTGTTTAAGTCTCTCTTGGTACTGGGGGATCTCATGTGCCATGGACTAGTTGACAAGAGCACTCTTGCCTCCCAAGCTCCTCCAACACTATATGCAGCACCATCATCTGCCTAGTTCTGTGAGCCATAAGCCAGGGTGTGATTCTTGATCCCCCAACCCTTTGCTCTCCTTCCCCATAGCCAATCCATCTGTGAGTCCCATCCATTCTGCACCACCTGGTGCAGAGCCAGCCTCTTGAATCTGTCTACCTCTTCCTGCTTCCCCTGCTGCCACCTCCTGGACTTACAGCCTCTGCTTCCTCTCTCACCCCCCTATGCCCCATTCTCCACACAGCTGCCGGAGGGATTTTCTTAAAATATAAATCAAATTATGTCACTCTTCAGCTTAAAAACTCTTCATTGCACTTAAATAAAATCCAGATTTCTGGCTATGCCTAAAAGATCCTGTGTGACCCAGCCTGTTAACCTCAGCAACTTCATCAGTGACTCTTTGCCTCTCACTCATCAGGCTCCAACTAGGCCAGTTCCTTTCAGTTCCTGTAACATACCAAGCAACTTTCCTCCCCAGGGCCTTTGCACATGCTGTTCCCTCTGCCCACACAGTTATCTCTCACTGTTTCTGAAGCGAATCTTCATAAATGCCATGTTCTCAGGTCTTCTCTGGCTGGCCTCTTGTTGGTTTTCTTCATATCTCTTGTTATGGTTCAGAATTATTTTAGTTAGTTGTCCATTTTTCTAACCTTTCCCTTCAGAAGTAAAATCTTCAAAGAGAAGGATTCCTATTTGAATTTCTAGCACCTAGCATCAACTGGCACATGGTAGATATGCATAAGTACTGTTGGATGAATGGATAGATAAATGAATCCTGGATAACCAAAAGGGAGTCTATGGAAACTCCCCTTTGCCAGTTACCTTGTTCCTCTGCCCACCCCTGGCCCATCTCTCTACTCACAGACAGCTCCTCTCCTCCCTAAAATCCCTTGGGTGGTGGTACATTCACCCATATTTCTTGAAATAGCCTCATCATTCCTAGCCCTGGTCAAGCTTTCATTAGCTTGTTTGATTTACGTGACCAGCTCATTTGGTTTGGCTGTGTCCCCACTCAAATCTTGTTTGGAATTGTAGTTCCCATAATCTCCATGTGTCATGGGAGGGACCCGGTGGGAGGTAATTTAATCATGGCGGTGGTTACCCTCATGCTGTTCTCTTGATAGTGAGTGAGTTTTCATGAGATCTGATGGTTTTTTTTTTTTTTTTTTTTTTTTTTTTTTGAGACGGAGTCTTGCTCTGTCGCCTGGGCTGGAGTGCAGTGGCTGGATCTCGGCTCACTGCAAGCTCTGCCTCCCGGGTTTATGCCATTCTCCTGCGTCAGCCTCCCGAGTAGCTGGGACTACAGGCGCCCACCACCTCGCCCGGCTAGTTTTTTGTATTTTTTGTAGAGATGGGGTTTCACCGGGTTAGCCAGGATGGTCTCGATCTCCTGACCTCGTGATCCGCCCGTCTCGGCCTCCCAAAGTGCTGGGATTACAGGCTTGAGCCACCGTGCCCGGCCCGAGATCTGATGGTTTTATAAAGGGGTTTTCTCCCTTTTGCTCAGCACTTCTTCTTGCCATCATGTGAAGAAGGACATGTTTGGCTTCCCCTTCCACTATGATTGTAAGTTTTCTGAGGCCTCCCCAGCCATGCAAAGCTGTGAGTTAATCTTTTTCTTTTTTAAATTATCCAGTCTTGGGCAGTTCTTCATAACAGTGTGACAATGGACTAATACACCAGTCTTTAAGGAATATTCCCATTTTATAGGTAGGAAAGTGAAGAAAGGTCATGTCATTTGCCAAGGCAACAGGGATAAGAAGTGAAGGAGGCAGGCAGGACTTTAACCCAGGCAACCTGACCCTAGAGCAAATGCCCACACCATGGCCCATGTCCACTTTCTGTGACAAGCACATGGATATGTCCCTCCAAGGTACAAGACTGTTGAGTGACTTGGCATCTCACCCAGTAGTGTTTCCCAAACTTGCCTGGTTCATAAGAATCACCCAGGGCACTTAATAGAAATACAGATTCCAGATTCCCAGATCCCTTGCCAAGGGGCTCTGTCTCAATAGGGCCGATTGGTGGGGACCTGGGAATCTGTATTTTTAAGAATTGTCACAGATAATTCTGATGATCATGAAAGTTTGGAATACACTGGCCTAGAAGATAAAACCTCTACTACACAGCTTAGCCTACAAGGCCTTTGCTGTGGCAGCCCCTGTTCACTTCTCTGGCCTCATCCATTCATGGCACCCCCTGGGCCAATGCTCCATTCTTTCTATGCCTGTCTACTCACTGTTGCCAGAAAACCCATATGGCATCCAGCCCCTGTGCCTTTGCCTCTGCTGTGTCCCCCACTGCAATACTCTCCCATCTTCTCTCTCCTGCCTCTTCCTCCTCCCCAGATGGTTCTGCTGAAATGTCCTGTTCCTCAAGGATTTTGTATCTAGATTGTACTCCTAGGGCAAAGTTGCGACTAGGGCTTAGAATTTCAAAGCTTCAGAACTGGAAGATACTGGGAGACCTTGCCATCTAACCTGTTTATTTGACAAATGAAGAAACTGAGGTTCAGAGAGAGGAATGGACCTACCTGAGGTCACAGAGTGCTATGGCAGAGCCAGGAGTGGGTGGATCTGGGGACCTACCTAACCCCTACTTAATTCAGTTAATTTTTCAGACTTCCTTCTCAACTGAGTATGTCTAGAAAAATTCATTCTCTGGTAATGAAAATGCAGGGCAGATTGTGGACTTCTTAGTCACTCACTCAACCAACACTGAGTTCCCACTGTGGGCCAAAGGGTAATGTTGGCTTCACACCTTGGAGCTCACAGATCAAGGCAGGGACCAGGCACAGGGGTCACGAGCCACAGTCGTGGTTGCCATCATGTAATAATATGTGTAATGGATAATTTTAATTGAGTGATGACTCTATGCCAACCTTTGAATCAGTGTTTACTTCTCACTATAGTGCCACAAGGTAGATGCTATTACCATCTTCATGTCATGGCAGTGTCTGCTCTGACCTTCAAGTCAGGGCCCAATTTGGGGATCTGTGGAGGAGAGCCTTCCCTCTGCTGGCTGGACTGGGGAGAGCTTTTTGAAGAGGGGTGACGAGCTCACTTTGAAGGATGAGTAGCTTGGACTTGAGGATGTGAGGGAGAGCGTTTCAGGTAGCAAGAACATTTCAAAAGGCTTGGAAGAGGGGACATGTTTAGCATGGGAAAAGGTGAAGACGGTGGAGCGGTGGTGGTGGGGATCCCAGCAAGAGGGCAGGACCCGGTGGGAAGTCAGCCCTGCTTATCCCTGAGGGCAGGACTCCCGGCCTGTGTTATCTCCACAGCCATATTAACAGTACCATCAGCAAGGCCTGGGGGTGTTTCTGAACTTGGAAATTGAGGCCAGGGAGCCTAGTGAGGCTGGGTTCTTAGTTGCAGGGCCCTGGCAGCAGCGACTTTTCAGGGTTGTCTGACAGGGGTCTCCACCCAAGTGACTGTGCAAGGTGAGGAGAAGCAGGCATTCCGGTGTGCTGGCCAGATAGGGCTCTGTAAATGCCTGTGGAATGTGTGTGCGTGTGTGCATGGTATGGGTCTTCAGGAGGTTGTGCAGGCTGTGAAGCGTGGGGTCTTTGTGTGTGTGCATGCGTGTGCATGCACACGTATTTCTAAGGGGTATGCTGCCTGTTCGGCTTTGTGAACCTGTGTGTCTATGAGTCTCTGCGGGCGGGTGCATGCGTGTGTGTGGTGTACGTGAGAGCTATGGGTGTGGGGCCGTCCCGTGTGTAGTTGCTCTCCTCAGCTGGTGTTAAACACTCTTTGGACAGCTCAGTAGGTAAACATTCAATAATGTAATTTGGAAACCCATCCCCAGGGCTCTGCTGTGTGGCCAGGCAGCTGGCCGGTGGTGGCCGGATTAAGATATTAGCGCATTAATGCTGTATCAAAGCCCAGCACCCTCAGCCTCAGGAGTGTCTGCTGACAGCCCCACCATGCCCAGGGCTTCGTGGGCCGGCCACCCCCGCCACATCCCTCTTGGAATCACAAGGAGGCCTTGTGTTCAGAGCCCACTCTGAGAGCTGCAGGGCTCTGCAGACATGAGCTCATGCCTGCCGGTCCCTTCAGGAGGAGGTGGGTGGCCTGCCCAACCACCAGGCCTCTTCCCCACCGCAGTGGCCAGGCCCTGGGAGCAGTGGAAGCTGGCCTTTGGGTCTGAGCTGTTCTTCTGACCTGGTCAGAGTAGGTGCTTATGTGTTTGTTGAATGAACGAATGACTGAGTCTCTTTCCAGGAACTTTCTTAAAATTCCTCAATAGCATGGGCCAATTCCCTCTCACCTTGATACTCCCAGTGCCCTAGCAGTGCTTGGTACTCAGTTAGTGTATATTGAATAATAGACTGCTGGACTGCTGACTACTAGAGGGGTACTGGACTAGAAGTCAGGAGACCTGGATTTGAGACCTGATTATTTCCTTTAATCTGCTTGGTGGCTGGGGATGGGGTTGGGGGTGGGGCAAGGCAGAGGAGGGCTGTTTACCTGACTGGGGACACCAGGCTCACCATGATGTAAACAGTGATTCTGATTCTAGCCTTTAGTGTCACACTGTGTGGGTATGCAGGTGGTGGCTGGGTCTGACTCCTTGCCCCTGGGAACTGAACACGTGGAAGGTTTAAAATATTGATGGAAATCGTCGTAAGGGGAGGTCCTCAGGACTGACAAGAAGAAAAGGGGCCAATGTACAGATTTCTACTGAGTAGATGGGCTGGGGAAGGGAGGGGCACAGTGCTCAGATAGATGACTGGGGTGTCTGAGGCTAGGGCCATCTCAAAGAAAATTTAGCCTGATCCTCCAGTGTATAGCTCTGCAAACTGAGGCCCAGAGGAGAGAAGTGATGTGCCCAAGGTTGCTCTCTCAGAAAAGCAGTGTCCAAGATAGGACGGGGACCATCTTTGAGCAGAGGGAGTCTGCTGTTCCTGGCATTTGAGGCTGCAGGGAAGAGACTAAATAAGGAAAGGGAGACGGTAGAGAATGAGGCTGGGCACTACACCTCAGGCTGGTGAGAAACTTTACCTTTTCATCTATTTACCCAGGGCCTGCCCTGACCTCAGGTAGTCAAGAAACATTTTCTGACCATTAGACTGCTAAACAATGGCCAGTATTGTCAGTAATAACAGTAATAGGCCGACAGGATTAGTGATGGTAATAAAAACTACCTTTGATAAAGGCCTCACTGTATGCTGGGTGTTATGTTAAGTACTCTACACATTTTGTCATCTTAATCCCCACAAAAACCCTATTCTCACAAAAATCTCAGAAAGGGACAGTTATTTGCCTCAGATAACCATGCTGGTAAGCCAAGGACTTCTTTACCACTAGATAATACTGTGATCCCTTGAGGTCTTGGGCTTCCTGCCTCTGGCATCTGAGCAGGAACTGGTGGCCCCTTCAGGGGAGATGTGGAGGGGTCCTGGCTTTGAGGCCAGTGAAGAATGGGGGAAAATATCAGAACTGATGACTTGTGAGTCTATCATTCTATTCCTGGAAGAGTTTCTGGCTGCTGTGAATCTGTACTCTATATGAAAGTCAAGGAGTTTGAGGACTTAGTTAACTTCTACCCGCCATCATGATTGTTTGCTCCTCTGACCTTGAAGAAGATTGCTGATAAAAATAAGGAAACTGTCCCAGAGCCCCATGTCTACTTCCCAGACCAAGGAGGAGTCATATACACCAGCAAATGAGGGACAGAGTGGAAAGGACACACTTTTTGCCTGTGGGGACTCTTGCTTCTTGGCATCCCAGTTTTTCAGAGTTGGGGATTCTTTGGAGATCACTAGCTTGAGGCTCGCCTACTGTAACAGAGCAAGTTAATAGAAAAGTCATACTATGGAGTCATCTCATCAATTCATTCTTACCCCACTCAGCTCAGCTTACTTTAGCTCAACTCAGCTTAAATCAATGCAATGGAACTCAACTCATCGCTCAGCTTGGTACACATGGAGTTCAATCAACTCATCCAACCCAAACTAAACAAATGGAGCAGAGCCCAATCCAAACCGAATAATCAAATTCTACTCAACTCTCCACTCATCGCAACGCAACTCACATTCCAGGCAGGAGAGACAGCATGAGCGGAGATTATGAAGGCAGGAACACTTGCTTGGGGGAAAACAGGAGCACAGTGGGCCAGGGCAGCCTGACCAGAACAGCACAGTGGAGCCAGAAGCACAACAAGCGCAGAGATTGGGAGGAACCTGGGGGTTCTCACCGCCACGCTGTCCCGCAGGGTCAGGCAGACCGTTTTGTCTACCTCCACACTTGCCTGCCTCTCAGCTGATGCTGGAGTTCCTTGAAGGAGCTCACCTCCGCAGAAAGAGCGGGTACCTCAGAGCTCTGCTGAGGAGCTGCGAGCAGCAGCAGCTGCTTGCTAGGCCACTGCTGGGTCTTGAGGAGGATGCTGTGAGGGGAGGTCTAGCCGCCGCCCCTCCCACACAGGCTCTCCTGGGGAGCCACTGAGATTCTCCGTAGTGTGGCAGAATCTAGAAGAAGAGGTTGCCTTCCTTTTCCAGGAGCTCCAGAAAGGAAGGGGGCAGCCACCCAACCCTGCATAACTTTGGTCCTGGCCATGCCACTTGTTAGCTCTGTGTATGGCCCATGGCAGGGCACATGGCATCTCTTAGTCTCCATGTCTGTCAAAGTTATTGTGAATGTCTAATGAGGTGGCACCTCCTAGATGCCAGGTGCTATAGCTTGAACTTGGCTCATGCATGGCACTTGGCATCTAGGAGCTGATGACAAACAGCATAGTCTCCTACCTAACTTCCTGCTCCTCAGGCAGGAAGAAGGCCAGGCACCACGCTATGGGGAATGACAACCTGGGTGACTATCCCAGCTCTGCTACTTACATCAACCAGTGATCTTGGAACAATCACCCACCCTCTCCTGAGCTTCAGTTTTCTCAAGTGAAGCCAATTGAGCATTTATCTTATGGCATTGACAGTACCGTTGAAAGTACTTGACACAGATCCTGGCACTTAGCAAACATTCTATACATGCTTTCATATTACCCACCTTCTCCCATTTGAGAGAGAAATCAAAAATGAGGAAAAGCTCATTTGCCTCTGCTTTGGGCAGCGGCATCTCTACCTGTCGAGTGGATGTACCCAGCACACTGCAAGGTCCCTTTCTTCTGGTACTCTAGGATTTCTAGTCTATGCGGGGCATGAGTCTCAGGGCCAAGTAAAGGCAAGGGGACATGAGATTGGGGGCAGTTTTCCAATATGCTGGGGTGAGCCCCAGAGTGTCCCTGAACCACAGCCTCTGCAGGGCCCCGAGCCCACTCCTCTGTCCTCCCCTGGGGCTGTCATGGGAACGGTGCAAACTGATGTGCAGCAGCTTGTGATAAATATGCATGAATGGGCCATGGCCGCGGCCCCTCCTCAAGTCCATTTGGGGCACCTCAGTGAGCTAATTGAGGGTGGCCATTGTCCCTGTGCTCCCAGTGCCTGGGCCCAGTTTTCACATTCAAGTGCCTGGCCTTGGTTTAAAGTGGCCGAGTGGCGGGTGCTATTTTATTCAACAAAAGCCCCTTGAGAGGGTGGACGGAGAACTCTGTGGGCCGGCCCATTGCCTGAGCCCATTCCTGTCCTGGGCCAGAGGGAGGGGGGCCACACCAGACCACCTGATCGCAATTGAGGCGGAGGCGGCAGGCTGGGCACAATGGGTGCTCGAGAGGCCGCTCAGCCCCTGGGATGAATAGAGGGGACGCTTTCCTTCAGCCCCCATTAGAACCTGGTATAATTTCCCCCTGAATGGCAGTGGTGTGGGATGGGCTCTCCAGGATGAGAAGGGGAAGGGGAGAAAGCCAGAGGCCCTTTGAGACCCACCCAAAAGGCCCTGCCCCTTTGCCCCCCTCTGCTACCAAGAAAATGTCCACTTAGCTTGATGGTGCAAGTGGCCTTCACGAAGGGCAGAGAACTTCAGGACCACAGGTGGAGGGGGAGACTGCAGTCATGCCTTGGAGTGTCTCATCCCAACCCACAACTCCATGGTGGGGGCTCTCAGCTGAAATATAAAGAAGAAGAGAATAGCGAGACACCATCCCCCAACATACACACACTCAGTGGGGGCCCCTTTCAAATGCAGGGGCCAAAGACTGGATGGTCCAGGGCATCAGCTCTGTGTCTGAGCTATCAATGGCACTAGCAGAAAGGAGAGGGCAGGAAGAAAGGGGGCTGCTGCACCCTAACTCCATCTACCAAGGGGGAGCACATGTGGAGAGGGCGGCAGCGCCGAGGTCCCAGCACCTCTGTCCTGGGTGCTCCTCAATTCTCACAACCCCGTAGGGGAGAAGGGGTCAGTTTGGTGTGATGAAGAGGCTGAGTTCAGACAGCAGTAACCACTTGCCCAAGAGCAGGCACCAGAAGGCAATGGGGCACAGTGGTGAGGACACAGGGTGTTGGAGGCATTGGCTCTGACCATGAACCCCATCAGGCGTGTGGTCAGAGCCAAGGACAGAACCTTGGGGAACTGAACATGCAGAAAAGGCGTGTATTCAAAGAATAACAAGCAGAGAAAACAGCAAAGGAAGTGGCCTGTGAAGAGGACAGTGGGAGAACTGGAGTGAGCACTGTCCCAGAAACCAAGAGAAGAGAGAATTTCAAGAAAAAGAGAGTAACCAACAGTTTCAAATTCAGCAGAAGCTCAGGCAAGATGAGGACCGAAAAGTGTCCATTTAGCACAAGGTCTCCAGCAGCCTTGGTGAGAGTGCCTCCTGGCAGCTGATCGGTAAGAGCCAGACTGGAGTGGGTGGAGGGGTGAGTGTGGTGTGAGTGGTTTGAGAAAGGCTTCGAGAGGTAGGGCCAGAAAAGAGGGGCCTGTGGGGGAATGAGTGAGGGGCTGGGGGGATTTGAACCTGCTCAGAGGCAGAGGGCAGGGGCTTCTCAGCTCTTGGTTCATAACACAGTGCCATCAGCTGTAGTGGTTAAGAACTCAGATGCTAGAGTTAGGCTGTCTCAATTCAGATCTTGGCTCTACCATTCTCCAGTGATAAGCCTTGGGGTTTCTCTCTGAGCCTCAGCTTCTGAAGCTTCACCATGGTATTACCATAAGGATGGAATGAATCTATGTCATCCCTTAGCACAGTGCCGGGATGTGGCCAACACTCACTAAAAGTTAGCTCTGTTATTATCTTACTTTCATTATATTCTCTGCATACCAAAGCTAAAGATTTCAAGCCATGTGGCACTGGCTGTGAATTCCACCTTTGCTACTAACTGTGTAACTTTGGAGCAGCTCAGTGCGTTCATTTCTTTCTTAAGGTAGGACAGCAGCGCCTGTCTCTTAGAACTGCTGAGGGGTCACATAAATCCAGCGCTCCTGCAGCTCCCCAAAACTTTTCACCTGTTCTGTCATTTTCTTCATCCCCAGCGTGTGAAGCGGTATCTTTATTGCTCCCATTTGACAGATGAGAACGCTGAGGCTTACACAGGAACTTGATTTGCCCCAAGTGACAGAATGACATCTGGCAAAGCCACAGTTAGAATCCAGAGGTGTCTGGCCCTAACCTCTACTTTCCACTATTTCAGGCCTTGGAGAGGAGACACTGTCTGAGGACCACCCCAGTCTCAACCTGTCATGGAAACAAGGCTGGACCACAGCAAAGCCCAGGGGAAAAGTAGCATAGAGAGCTTGGAGGGCTTCCAGGGGGAGATGGCTTGTGGAGTTATGGCATGGTTGGAAATAGTGTTTCCATCCTTGGGCATAGGATAGGACAAAGAAGGAAGTGGCTCTGATGACAGAGAACTAAATGGCCAGCTGGGAAATGACCATCTGTAAGGATGGCCACCACACATCCCACTCGGTGCTGGTGGGAAAATTCTAGCTTGGGCATGGACAAGTCTCTTCCTTCTTCGACATCTCACCATCCTGTCCCTCCCTGTCTTCCTCCCTTTCCCTGCCCTTTACTCCATCCAGCCACTGTGTCAAGTTCTTCACTAGGCACTTGGGATGAAGACATGAATCAGAGTCCCTGCTCTGAGGGTTTCACAGTCTGGGGAACGGGCCGGGGTGCAATAGAAAAGGAATTAGTAGAAATCACTATGCAAGATAGTATTATTTGATTGCCCCCAGGAAGAGAGCTCATTACCCCATGAGTTCACCTTGCTTTCTGCTTTTTTCTTTTGCAGAGGCATATCCCAGGCCCAGAGAAGGTGTGGTTTTGCTAAAAACACATTGACCTTCACATGGAGTCAAGACCTGGCCTCAGGGGTTCAGTGGGGCTCCACCCAAATCTGCCTCTGGGCCTCTGGCAGCTGCCCAGAACCACAGAGAGACAACAGGGGGACAGTGAATGGTAGAGATGTTTTTTGTCTTCAGAGGCAGTGCACTGTGGAAGTTAAGAGCACAGATGGTAATGCCAGACTACGTGGGTTCAAATCCCGGCTCTGCCATTTACCAGCTACTCAACCCCTCTGTGCCTCTGTTTCTTCATCTGTAAAATGGGGATAGTCGTAGCAGTCATCTCCTGGGGCTATGGTGAAGGTTATAGGAATTAAGATACATAAGGTGCAGCCATGCACTACATTTGTTCCTCTGTAGCCATGGTTTTCCATGGTTCAAGTTGCCTGTGGGAAACTGTGGTCCAAGAACAGGTGGGTACAGTACAATATTTTGAGAGAGAGAGTGCACATTTACATAACTTTTATTAAGATATATTGTTATAATTATTCTATTTTGTTATTTTTGTTGTGAATCTCTTACTGTGCCTAATTTATAAGTTAAACTTTATAATAGGTATATATGTATGTATAGGGAAAAGCACAGCATACATAGGGTTTGGTGATCCGTGGTTTCAGGCATCCGGGGTGGGGGATCTTGGAGTGCCTTCTTCCAGGATCAGTGGGGACTGCTGTACTTGACCCTCAGGCAGCAGGTGCCAGTGCAAATGGCCAGGCTTGGTCTCAGATAGGCCTGATTCTACACTCTCTGCCTAATTGTACAGAGAGTCCCTCCGTGAACCTCAGTACTTCATCTATTAAATGGGACCATAGCAGTACCTGCCCCCCAAGCCTGTGGTGCAGATGGGCTGAGATGGCGAGGCACGTGGACTGAGAAGGTCACATGCATTGCCTGCCTGCCACATCTCAAGTGGCACCTAACAGGCACTCAGTGGAGACTTCCAGGCCCAAACCTTTCTGCTAATGTGGTATTGCCCACTGTGCTTAATGTGGAATTAAGTAGAGGAAGCCAAAAAGTCCAGGTGCACACACTCCCTCTGACCCCTGGCTTTTCCAGCTGGATGCTTCCACCTAGGGCACTGAAGCTGAAGCTAGTGATGCAAAGAAGCAGAGATGATTAAAATTTATCCCAGCAGGAGCAGACAGGTTGCCTGAACCTGACTGTTTCTGGGGAACGACCCTGGCTGTGATACTTTTCCCTGGTTCCTGCCTGTTTTCTGAGCCTGCTTCTTCATTCAGGATTCCCTTTAATCCTGTGGACCATCCAAAAGCGTCCTAGTAAATCCTTCTCCTCTTCTTTTCCTCCTCTGCCTCCCCTCTTCTTCTTCCTTGCCTTCCTCATCTCCCTCATGTTTGTTGCCATCCTCCTCGTCCTTCTCCTCATCCCTCTTCTCCTCCCTCTACCTCCTCTTCCTTCCTTTCCTCTTTCTCCTTCTTCTTTAAGTTAGCCAGAGTTGATTTCTGTTACTTGCAGCTAAGACCCATGACTGATCCATTTGGAGATTTACTCATTGCCAGAGCTAATTTGAGGTACTGATTCATATTTAGATGTGAGTGGTTGATACGGCCAGGAGGGCTTCTAGAGATTACTAAGTGCAGCTTTCTCATTGTGAGACAATGAGGGAAACAGAGGTCCTAGGAAGTGAGGGAATTAACCTAGGATCACACAAAATTAATATCAGGGCTGTAGCTTGAATGCCAGCTGAGGGTACCATGAGTGGAAATTCTCCTGGAGACATTTTTTGAGGCCTTTTACATCTTTCCCTAAAAGAACAGGCATTGTTGCACCAAGAACCCTCCATGGCTGTATTTAAGTTAATGGTGGCTATTTCTGGCTCAGAAATACACCAGGGGAGGCATCATTGTATTGTGGCTTTGTCTTCTCATCCCCCCACCCACTGGGCAGTGGCCACATGAAGGGCCGGCCCTGAACTCTGGAGCTTCCCTCCCTGCCTCACCTCTCTGCCTTCATTTCCCCTGGATGGGATGACTGAGGGCTCTTAGAAATGCCAAGAATCCCAGTAATTTGAGCACATTATTGCTGCCTCTGATTTCTTTCCATCATGCTTTTCTGCAGCTGGTAATTTCCCCTCCAGCCCTGGGCTCCTGTCCTTTCTCTGCCACTGACTCCTTGTGTGACCTTGGCTAAGTCACTTGCTTCTCTGTGCCCCAGTTTCCTCCCCAGTAAAATCAGGCCTGTCAGCTCTCAGAGTCACCTACCATTCTGCTCTGCATATTTTGAGGTCAAAATATGGACTGGACTAATGATAAATGGTGACAAAAATCCCACAAATGGGAGATTCTAAAAGTTTTTTATAAAAATCTCAATGATAAGAAAAAATTCCAGAGAAAGGAGGAAACTGAGAATGTTTTAGAGAAGAAAATGAGGGGAGGTGAGTGTGGGTGGAGAGTATGGTCTCCTCACCTTGTAGAATTGTCACAGGCCAGATGAAGTAGCTACGATCTGTGTGGGGCGCATTCTCCCTGGAGGCTGGGGTAAGGTAGGTTACCGGCAGGCAGGTGCCAGTCCTACATGGGGAAGAGCTTAGCAATCAGGACTACTCCACGGCAGAGCTAAAGCCCTTCAGCTAGTGAGGTACCCGTCAACAGAGGTGTGCAATCTGGGAGTGATGCCACCTGAGATGCTGCAAGGAGATTGAACAAGATATCTCCATATGCCTTTTATCAGGACCAAGAATCGTCTCAGTCACTGAGGGTGTTTTAAGTGTGCAGGGTAGAATGAAACCACCTGGAACTGCTTGGCAACTGACTGCCAGGCGAAAGGCCGCCTGCTGTGCCAGCCCAGGAGGAATGTCCATGAGGGAGCCATGGCAGACCACAACCTTGGCAAGACCAGATTGTTCCATCACAACTGACAGGCGTTGCTAGGATGGAGGAACTTTGGTGACTGTTCACAAGAAACTAGGCCATTGGGATTTATGGGAGTAAAGAGGGGCAGTCCTGGGTCTGTGTCATCCACAGGTGCGGGCCTGGCCAAATGGGTGAGGTGTATGTGCTCAGTAGGGCCCCTGTCTGACCATTGGTCGGTCAGTCAGCAAGTATTTTATTGAGCAACTATTATGTGCTGGGCACTGTTCCAGGGCTGAGGCTGCCACAGTGAATGAGCTGAGCTGGGCCTTGCTTTCAGGGTCTGGCAAGCAGACACAGAAGTACAATAATAATGGATAACCCTTACCTGGTAGAAAGTGTCTACTTTCTCTCAGGCCCTATTCTAAATGCTTGCATCAGTCAGGCTAGGACAGGTTTGCTGTAGAAACAAATGCCACCCACATCTTGGTGGCTTAAAATAACAAGGCCTTATTTCTGGTTGATGGCATGTACACAGTGGGTTAGCAGGAAGTGCTTGGCACATCTCAGTTAGAGACCAAGGTTGAGGCAGAGACAGAACGAGGGGGCATGGCAAATGTCTTTTAAGCTCCCCCTGGATGTGGCACATATAACTCAAATCATTGGCCAAAGCTAGTCACACGGCCACCATTTGACTGCAAAGGCAGTGGGGACATCAGTTCTAGGGGTGGATGAGTATAGCTGTGAACAGTGGCTACCACAGGGCTTCATGTCCCTTATCAATGTAAACTTCACACAGCCCTCTGGAGTAGGGAATTGTGTTATCCCCATTTTACTGGTGAGGAAACTGAGGTGTGGGGAGGTTGCGGGATGGTCCTAAGGACACAGAGCTCATGGATGGCAGAACTGAGAGGTGAGCCTGGCAGTCTGGCCCTGAGTCCACACCCTTAGCTGCTGTGCCTCACTGCCACTCACTGAAACAGGAAGGATACAAAAGTATGATTGCAGTGGCAAAGAGGGGGGCAAGGGGCTGAGGGAGCTGAGTGCAGGGCACCCCGGCACAGTGTGGGGTCCAGGACGACCTCTGAGGAAGTGACCTTTGTCCTGAGCCGGGAAGAAGGAATATATGAGAAGAGGACACCTTCCGGGTGAAGGAGGAGCACTGGGGTGGCCCAGGGAGGGAGGCAACATAGCATATGAAGCCCGGGCTCAGTGGGTGAGATACCTGGGTCAGTAATGAATAAGCCAGCTGTTGTCAGAGGGTCAGCTGCAGGGATTCAGGGGAGCTGGAGCTGGGGTCTGCCAGAGCCCAGAGATGACTCCATCCTGGGGGCATCTCAGAGAGCTTCCTGGAGGAGGAGAGATCTAAGCTGAATAAGGGGTAGGGGAGGACAGCCATGTTCCTCTCAGAGGAGTACCATGAACACAAGCCAGGAGGAAGGAGGAAGTGTGGTGGGCTCAGGGAATTGTGGCTGGCTCACCTGCATGGGGCGGAGGGTGGGAGGTGCGAGGGGGAACAGTAAAGGACTGCACCAGAGAGGATCTCTGCTTCTCGTCATCCTGGATGCTGGGAGTTTGGGCTGAGAGTGCAGAGGCAGGACCGTTTGATCTGAGATACTGATTGAGAACCAACTGTCTGCCAGACCTTGGACCTGGGGTTTGGGCTGGCTGGAGCGGGCTGCCTCTGGCTGCCGCATGCCCTGTTCTTATCTGACTTCCTTGTGGGTAATTGTCTGGCTTCGGGTTACCAGGGGCACCACTCATGCCCTTCCTCCTGTCTGTGAGGACCACCAGACCCTTTTTCTTGGCAGGCAAACTAGGAGCACACCCAATATTCCATCCCAGAATGAAGCCTGGGTCCTTGAGAGGGCAGCTGTCCACTCTTTGTCTCTGGACGGGACTGGCCTGCTCCTGTGTGCTACGGGCGTCCCCATCTCCAGGCCTTCTCCTAGGCTGGTCCCCCTCCCAGCAGAGCTTCCAGGCCCATCCTGATCCTCAGGTGAGGTGGGCCGTCACGGTGGGACACTCTCTACTCTATTGGAAAAGGAGACAAATCACGTCAATTTAAGTCAACTCATCTCAACCGCACACCTAACATGTGCTCTGGCCCTTGCTAAGTGCTCAGAAGTGACTGCTTATGGCCACCTTTAGCCCTATTCTCCACCTGAAGCTTGCATAGTGTGTCCAGAGAAAATCCAGTCCTTGTTAGTGGTGTAAGAGTCCCAGGTGGGAAAACCCAGAGCCACTCTTATCCTCATTCTCCCTCCAGCATCCAGTCAGTCACGAAGTACCATCCACGCTGCCTCTGAAGAAGGTCTCAGATCCACGGCTGCATCTCCACTCCCTCTCCTGAGTACAAGTTGTCAGTATCTCTCTTACAGAGTCTGCCAGAGCCTCTTGACTGGTCTCCACACACGCATCACAGCCAGGGAGACCCTTCCAACATGGAGATTTAATCATGGCTTCATTATAAACATCTCCTACTTCAAATCCTCTGATACTTCCCCACTGACCTCAGGATAAAATCCAAACTCATAAGCTTGGCATGTGGGGCCCTGTCTCAAGTCCCAGACTACCCACTTAACTAAGCCATTCTTATCCTTCCAGACTCAACTCCAACCACTCCTCTTCCAGGTAGCCTTCTCAGATCACTCAATATTTGGAGATTTCTTCCTCCATCCTTATCTGTCCTATCAGTTCTGTTCCAAATGGTGGATGGTGGTGCTTTCTCTGAGATGGGGAACACTGAGGAGGAACCACTTCAGGGTGATGAAGAGTCCTGGTTGGGACCTGCTGGGTCTCAGAGGCTTGAGACATCAAGGAGAGGGTGTCTAGCAGGCATTTGAATACATGGGTCTCCACTCAAGGGGGAGGGGCAGGCTAGACAGTCAGGCTCGGAAGCACAGAGCAGTGGCCTGGGGCAGTTTCCTGGGACAGGGGAGCAAAGGAAGCGGAGAGGCCCTGACTACCCACAAGGGGAGCACATCCCCCTTGTAACTCCACCCAGCACTCTGGAGCAGAGACCCTTGCCCAGAGGCACTCCTTGTCCAGGGTGGGAGCCTTAATTCTGTCCCAAGGGCTCTCCCGGTTCCTGGAGGCTCAGGCATCTGTGTGGGTCTCCAGGCTTCCCAGGCCCCACTACCACCTCTTCAGCAAATCAGCACTTCCAAGCATGGAGACAAGTTCATCATTTGGGATTCTTTATACCAAGTGGAGAGGCTGGGAGAGTCTAAAGTTTCTAGAGCTCTCTGCTCCAGACTTCTTAGGCAGTTGGATGCTCGGATCTGCAGATCCTGTTATTCTAAGACCCAGTGACTAGGGCCCACACTAACCCCTTCCACCTCAGGACGCTGGTGGTGGAACAGACAGAGTCCCCAGTTTTGGCCTTGCCTGTGCTAGCCATGCCATGCGTTAATGTGGCCCAGCGTGTGAGCTCATCTCAGCAGGTTCCCTGAGCAGGGCAGATGCCGCATTTGCCGACTCACCACCAAAGGTGCCTTGAGTCCTCCAGGGAGTGTGGGTGCTTAGAGGGCCAGATCTCAAGTGAGGACTGCATGAGCTTCAGCCCTTTCCAAGTCTCGGAGTCCGGAAGGCACCAGGAACCGAAAGGATCTTTGCAAATCATTGTTTTGCAGCAGTTTCTTCTCCAGGGCAGCCAAAGACTGGCTGGGGGAAGAGCCTAGAATTTGACCTGAGGCTGTTTCCCAGGAGGAGGTGGCCGGAGCTTCCAAGGGAGAGGGCAGTGGGGGTGGGCCCCCTGGGCCCCTGCTGTCCTCTGACTCTCCATCTGGTGCTCGGGCCATATTAATGATTTAAGGAACAATTATTGTAAGGCTGAGTTTCTTTTTGCAAACGCCAGTGTTCCATCCTGCAATGAATTCCAGATGGTGGGAGCTCTCAGTGAGGGAGCTGGCTCCTCCGAGGATGGCCTTCCCCTCCAGAGTGACAGCCGGCCGAGGACGAGCCAGCATTTCCTCAGCACTCCAGTCTTTACAAGTTACCCGACCCCTTTCCAGTTTGTTTAAAACCTTTTTCTTTTTCCGTGCAGATGTTCCTCCGGGTGAGCAATCTTTATAGTTTTGAAAAGATTATATCAGTTTTCCATGATATTGTGTTACTGTATTTCTTGGGCTCCCCCTTTTTTTAATAGCACTAGAAAGGCCAATTCCTTAATCAGACATTACTAATGGAATGCAGAGAGGGAGGGTGGAAAGCCAGGCGAACTGGGAGAACTAAGCCCTGGGCTCAGAGTAATGCAGAAGGAAAACAGACTTCCAACGAACTCCTTCCAGAGGCGGCTGTTATGGTCAGAAAGCTGAGAAAACTGCTTGGGCCGTGCATTTTTCGATGATTATCAAAGGTGTTAAAATAGAGACAGAGGCACATGTTTGGCTCCAGGGTGGGAGAGGCTGCCACACAGTTTTGCAGGCTTCAGCTGTCTTGAATCAAAACTATCACTTTGATACTGGAAAATTATTATGAAAATGTTAGTTTTGGGCCTTGGAGCACAAAGCAAAGATTGCTTGGAAGGCTGGGGGCTCTTCATTTAGCATTTGTGTCAGGTCCAAAAATAACCTCTCCCAACTGTTGGATTTCACCTTTATCCAGGCTTAGAGGCGGCTCCATCCTGCCCTGCAACTCTTCGATTAAGGGACCGACAGAGACATGAGTGAGCTGGAGGCCACCTAGTTTTCAAGCTTGGCAAAGTTGGAGGAGGGGGAGGTCAGGGAAAGCTTCCTGGGCGAGAGGGATTAACTCCAGATATTGGGAGAGAAAAACAGTTTATCCAGGGAAAGAAGGCAAGAAAGAGGAGACTGATGTTTTTTGAAGGCCTATTCCTTGGCAGGAATCAGTCTCCTCTTTTAAGGTGGGGGTTCGAGTAGTCACGCCACATCCAGGACACCTGGTGAAAGAGATGAGGTTCCGCTTGCACTTATCCTACTCCACTGGCCAAGAGGGAGAGAAGGGAGAGAGGAAAGGAAAACTGGAAGCACGTGGCCCTGCGGGGTGGGGAATAAATGATCTGAGGTCATCTCAGTTGCAATATGAAAGGGTGGGGTTGGGGCAGCCGTGACCCTGGGGAAGGCTGGCCGAGGAGGACTTTATTCTATTAGATACTGGGAGATTTAAAAACCACTGTTCAAATTTCAAATTGGTTTTTTTATGCTTCAAGTCTTTCTGCTGGGCTGTGTTCCCAGAAAGGAAAGGGAAGAGATCTAGACATTTACTGACCTCCTACCACGTGCGGGGCTCCAGGAACCGGGGATCAGGAAGACATAAACCCTGCCCTCACAAGGTTCACAGTCCACCTGGAGAGGCAAGAGAAGGACGGGGCTGCAGAGCCCAGAGGAGAGGCTCCTCCCTCAGATTGGAGGAGGCTTCCGGGAGGAGGACTAGGGTATCTGCTCTGAGCTCTGGAGGACAGGGAAGAGATGGCTGAGCTAAGCCTTCAAGGATGGCAGGCATTTGCCCGGGAAAGAGGCTGGAGCAGTCTGTGGGACAGAGGGACTGTGGGCAGGCCAGTGCTGCCGCAGCTCCAGGGGAACAGCGAGAGTGGTCCTGAGCATCACCTGGCAGTGGAAGGAGTTAAATCTGGGCTGAACCAACAGAGAAATCATGAGAGAAAGAAGGGGACCACAGCCCTTGCAGACTCCAAGCTGCTTGGACCATATTGAGGTGGGGTTTGTGACTCTCGCTGGGAGAGACACTCTGCAAGGGAGATGGAGAGGGATTGGGGTTCCGTCCTGGCAATGATGATGGCAGGAGCTGGGCAGCTGTGCCAGGAGTTGCTCAGACACAGGGCAGAGCTACTGCCTTTAAGTACTGGTAGGCGTGTTCTGGGGCAGAGAAAATAGGTACGCTGTGGGGACGTAGCTCCCAGGAAGGGCTAGGACAAGTCAAGGGTGATCATCAGCACCGTGGGCTTTGCACAGTGGTCAGTTATCTACATGGTGTTCTCAGATGTGCCACCATGTTTCATTCCCCTTCACTCCCAGACCTTCTTTCCACTGGACAAATTTTGGCACCTTGAGCCTCGTACCTGTGCTCCTTTTGTGTGACTTCTGCCTCCTTTCTCTGCCCTAACATTTTATCTCCATCCTTGAGGCTGTTCATTCCCACAGGACCAGGTTCCTGATAGAGTGCTCATTCTGGGGGAATAATCTCATCTAACTTCTAGTCAGATGACATGTTCCACTGATGTGTTGCATGATGCATGGTAAGTCCATTCACCTCCCTGGGCCTGGGCTTCCTGAACTGGATCAGGGAATTAAAGACCTCTGTATCTGCCTCCCTCCCTAAGGGCTGGAAGGGCCAAATGAGGTCAAGGATGGCAGTAAGCACATTCTGATTGTTAAGGAGGAGGCAGCCCTGGGCCTGGGGAGGACCTGCTTATGTACTAGATCCTGGCATTTACTGGCCTGATGACTTTGGGCCAATTCCTTCATCTCTGAAGCCTCAGATCCTAGAAGTTCTTAACAGATGGGAGGTGAAGAAGTTTTATCCACAAACTCCCATTGGCATGATCTTTTAAAGCTGTAAGTAGAGTTATATGAAGCCCCTGTTGAACACAGTTGGGGGCTCCCTTCCTGCTCTGTTCTCTGTCTACTTTGCCAGCTTCACCTCATACTACTTCCTCGTCTCTTTTTGTTCTCTGCCCATGAGAAGGAAATGAGTCAAGTGCTTCCCTGCCTCAGGGCCTTGGCACATACTGTTCTTGTGCATGACACACTCTGCCCCAAACCCTTCTTCTGGCTTACTATGACTCAGCATTCGGGTCTCAGCTCAGATATCATTTCTCCAGACAGGCCTCCTTCACCCGTCCCCCTTTGAATGCTCTCTAGCATGCACACATGCACCTAGCATGTCCTTTTCAAAGCATTCACCCAATTTGTGAATTGTATATTTGTTCGTGTGTAGGCTTGTTTTGCTCGTCTATCTTGTCTGTTTTGTTCACCATCATATTCCCAGTACCTCACCCAATGCTTGACCCACAATGAATGCCCAGTAAGTATTTGTTTAATTGAATGAAGGAACTGTCCAATAAACTAGGAGGTCATTATTCATGTGCCATGGTGCTTACAGGAAAACTGAGGCTCAGAGAGAAAAGGTAATTGCCTAATTTCTCCTTACAAGGGAGTGTAGTTTAGACATTAATAAATCCTCAGAGCCTGTGTTGGGAATTAGGAGGAAAGGGAAAGTAATCAGAGGTGGGAACTGTCCCAAGAGCAATCTATGGCCTTACCCTACAGCCCCTCAGTGCCTCCAAGTTCAGGCCAGTTGGAGGCTGAACTTGGTGGGCAGCCTGAAGCTATCCTGCATCCAGGCCGCCTACAGGTGCAACCCACATGAGCAGGTGAAAATGCAGAGGTGCTGACAGCTCTCAACCCTGCACGCCCTGGGGCATCTGGTTTGGATTTGGTCAGGGTTTTTACTAGTTGTTTTAGAGACACTTAAGCCTGCACATTACACCTTGAGCCCACCACATGGCTCCTCCAGGGCCTCACTGAGCCACCCAGGGGCAGGGAAAGGGCATCCCACAGATCTGCCACAGGGAGAACAAGAGGTCCCTGCCAAGACCCCATTGGGAACCAGGCAATCAGCAATCTTCCCTGGCCTCTGACAGTGCCATAGGCTGTACTACTAAGAGATGTAGGAGAGACAAGCAGAGTCCAGCCTCTGAGCCTCCTAGACCTCTGCCATTTTATCCCAGCGTCCAGCATCTTCTCTTTTCCATTGCCCCACTGTGCCCTGGACACCCTGACATATTTACCTCTGTGAACATGCCACATGCTCTGGCCTCTCTGCTTTTGCTTATGTGCCTGTCCTTGTCAGGAGTGCCCTTGCTGATGTGGGACAAAGTATTGTGAACCCTCTTCCATTCTTCTGGCATTCTACAGAGGCGAGAACCAGGACAGGACAAGGCGATTGATTCCAGAATCATACAAGCAAAGTCTTCCCATCAGAGCCACCTAGCAATGGGCTGACTTGCCTCAGCTTTGTCCAGGACCTGGGAAATCCTTCATTAGCAGGAAATGAGACCAGTCAAGAAGGTCTGCCTCCAGCTGTGGCCTTTCCTCATCCTATCGGAGTCCCTGTGTCTTTCATCTTTATTTTGGAGCCACTTCATGCCTCAGCAGAGCTCTTGCCATTTGTCCCATTCTCATCCTTCAGGCCAGTTTCCTCTCCCTGGCACATATCCTGGTTGCCACCCCCTCACTGACATTGTACTGGAAATGTCTTTTCTTCTCCAAACTTGCCTCCCATGCAGCGTGGGCTGGCCTGGTTGAACCAGAGCATGAGGTACAGAGACCTCCAGCAACCTGTGATGGTTCTGTATAGCCCTAAGGTTCTGGGTTTCCAAGGTCCTGTGATTCCAGCTTTTATTTATCTAATATCTTGTGATTCTATACTTTTAAAGATTCCAGGACCTGAAGAATTCATAATGCTACAGTTTGTAGGATTCTCTGACTCTAGACTGTCCTGTACTTTCAAGTCTCCAGGGTCCCACCTAGGGCCTGACACCTTATGTGTGTTCAATGTTTGCCTGTATGATTCTCTGAGTTGATTACTGGGAAATTCTATGCATTTCCAAATGTCCAGGACTCCCCAAATCTGTAGTTGGTCATTTCGTTTAGCATCAACAGGGACCAATCTTTCCATTTTCCAACTGATTGTTTCAGAGACAGCTTAAAAGAGGTTACAATGAGTCAGCGTTTGGGGAGTGGGAGTTTGGAGTGCGGGGTGGCATGTCACATAGATGGCCTAGCTTTTTAGCTCATTTCCTCTATTTAGAGGTTGGTGATTGGACGGAGTGTTGGGGGCCAGCTTTTATTGGGGCAGGCTTGTATACTCGATAGGGTATGGAGGGAGTCAGGATTGATGGCCCAGCATGCGTCTCAGGATAGCCTGTGTCTCAGGCAGGGAGGAGCTCCAACAAGTCACAGGCTGGAGCCAGCACAGGCCATGGGAGAACCTCTAGGTAGTCGTTGTGCCCCCTTGGGACTCTTGTAAAGGAGATGGGAGCTTTCTGGGTCTTTAGCCCCTCACAGGTTGGAATCCCTGGGCATCTGAGGACCAAACCACTTTCAGTGCTTCCCCTAAAGGAAAAACACAAGTGACTTCTAGGCTATCCTTTTATTCCTTTTTAAAATAAATGTTTAACTTTTGTGGGTACATGGTAGGTATATATATACTTATGGGGTATATGAGATATGTTGATATGTCCTTTTATTCTTATGCACCCACGGTGAGGCTACCCCAGACAGATCAAATTTCCTCTTAAGGTGGAAGTTGCGTCTGGTTTGGCTTGAGGAGCGTGAAGGCAATGCATGGGGAGGACCCATCTCTGGGAAAGAATCCCCTGGGGGCAAGAATGAGGGGGTCAGCATCCTGAGGACAACAGAGGGACCCTGCCCAATACTCATGGCAGAAGCCCTTCGGTGGAAGATTCTAGCCTGAAAGTCAGAGCGATCCAATCTTGGATACATACAGGGAATATGCAAGAGACTGCAGAAGCCCAGGCCCAGGGGCTTGTGAAGGGAAATTGGTGACATGACTTCAATGGTCCCTTTCTGTTGAGGGAGTCTATGATCAAATTCAGGGTGCCAGCACAAAAAGGGGCCCTTAAGATAAATCTCTCGTTGTGCATATGCAGAAACTGAGGACCCAATGAGGAAATAACTCACTGTGTGAGTAGATTACAGAGCTGAGACAAGATGCCCCAGACTTTGTTTCAGATCAATGTTAGCATTTTTATTATTAGCAGAGTATGGAGTTTACATTTGTAACCCTCTTGGCCTCCACAATAGAGTAGTTCTAAGTTAAAAACCTTTAGAGCAAGACGGACTTGGGTTCAAGGACCAGCTAGACCACTTGGACGGATGAACTTGGGTGAGTTAATCATTCCAAGCTTCAGTTTTTCATGTATAAAATGGTAGTAATAAGACTGCCACAGAAGATTTCATGGCCCCCAGTCCTCAAACTATTTGTGGCAAAAGACTATTTTTTATTTTCAATCTTTTGCTGACCAGTAATATTTCTGTGAAATACAATCAATGTTGTCATGGCAACGCCAGCTATCTATAAACATTTCTAATTGCTCTCTCTCAATTTCTGTGAACTCATCTCAAACTGGTAACCAGTCAGGGGCTGGCTGGCACCAGGCCGTGGAGCACACTTGGAGTGGGCTGATCTAGGCTATGGGTACTCAAGCACTTCTCGAGTAAGTTCAGGGTGGAGGAGTGAATCAGCATGAATCACAATATTGTCATGTATTAAGCACCTGCTCAGCGCCTGGTGGGCCACATACATTATTTCATGTAAAATCCCTTCTGCCTACCTGGGTGGCATGATGACTTCATTCTGCAGGCTTCTCTCTGTTTCCATGTTCCTTCCCCTGAGAGAAATGCCCTGGATGATGATCACATTTTATTCTCTGCTCTGCTCTAGAATTGGCCCTGCAAGGGTTATTCAGGTTGAGAAAATGCACATTTCCTGTTGCTATTTGGGAAAATGCCTCCATGGCCCTGATGAGAAGCTCTGGTCCCCATCTGGGGCAGAGAAAACCAGTCAGCACCTCCCCCAGCTCCTCTGTGGGGGTTCCAGACTTCAAGGGGACTCACAGTGACTTGACCCTTGGGTGATTGGGCATAGGACTCAAATCCATGCCTTGCTCTGCCACTCTGAGTGCACATGGGAAGGGAGATTTATGGTGGCAATCTGGGGGAAGGGATAGTTTATCTTCTAAATGAAAACTTGGGAAGCCTCTGCTTGGGACCCAGACCTCACAAGGATCTCATTAAAGGCCTATTAGTCAAACTAATTCCTGACATGACATCAGTTTGCATTAGACAAACATCTCTGACTTTTCAAACACCCTCTTGGGAGCCAAGACTAGATTGTGTGACATCTATTGATACATTATTGGGGAAATGGCTGACACGACATCGGGCTATCTGATGCCAGGGAGCTCGAATGCTGGGAAATTAGGAGGGCTGGTTTTATATGGTTGGCAGGTGTTCATCTCATAAAACCCGTGGGACCCCATAGCTCTGCAAGGTGATTGCTCTCGTTGGTCTATTGATAAAGTAAATGATTAAAGATCTAATAGGGCCTTTGGTAGTGTCTGTGCTGGGCCATGAAGCTGCTCATCTCTGTGTCTCTATGAGAAGATCAGGGCCCAGCACTCAGCAGGTGTTCAGGAGTGAGGCAGAAGGAAGAATCAGTGACAGCAGCCTGGCCCGCAAGCGAATAAATAGTCCCTGCCCTCACGGAGAGCAGAAGCCAGCAGGTGGGTGCACACATAAATAGTGATGCAGTGACAAGTGCCGTGGCTGGGTGAGTGAGAAGCAGTGAGAGCTTGGGAGGGAGGAAGAGTGTGCTTTCAAAGGCAGGGCTGCGGTCCACACAGTGCTGTATGTAAAATATGTCTGCCTCAAGCATCAGGGATTTAGACATTGCTCCAAGTGTGGCTATGAGCTGCACTGAGCCTTTTACGTTCATTCTTTAATAACAGGCATCTGTTCGTGAGGCCATAGGTCAGAGTCAGGGCTCAGTTGTGACAAGGATCTGGACTCAGTCTATAAAAGGATTAAACTTCAGACTGAAACCGGGCCCAGTCTGAGTTGGGCATAGGGCTTAGTTCAGGGCTCAGTTTGCTGTCCAAGATTAGGGGTGAGTCTAGAAGAGAATCAGGCTCAGACTATGATCAGAGTCAGGGCTCAGTCAATAGCCAGGGTCAGGGCACCATCTGTTTTCCCTTCTGAAAGCTCTTGGAGGCAGGAACCAGTTCTTAACTATCTTTCTTCTCATAATCTTGTTTCACAGTGAGTGCTCAGTTAGTGTTTATTAAATTGAATGCTGCCGACTTAAATCAAGAATGATCACAGACTTTGCACAATTCTCCTGTGGCAAAGAAAACAGACAAAGGGCATTCTCTGAGTGACGCCACACAGAGAACTGCCCCACAGCCTTTATAGGTAGTGAGCTTCTCATTGGTAGAGGTGTGCAAGCACTGTCCTCACAGTCCCACATCAAGCTGAGGGAAGAGGGGATTCCTGCTCTGGCAGGGGATGAACCACAGTTCAGAGGTTTGGATTGTGGGTATTTGTCTCCTGGACACTGAGCAACGTGACAAAGAATCTGCACAGATAGCAGCTGCCCAAGGCACAGCCAGGGACCAGTCCCAAGCTTCTGATTGCTCCCCATGTCTTCAGCTCGCAGGGGTCAGCCTCATCTATCAGCAATGCTGCCTGTCATTGGCGCTCTGACAGGCCTCTGGCCACCAGGGTCTGCTGCTTGGTGAAAGCCCTTATTAAAATTAATCTCATTTTTACGACGGCACCATCTATCTTCTGTCCAGTGGGAACTTGGGGTCACTGTATTTTTGTTTACTGTCAGGCTACTTCCTTTGGCCATAAATTGCTTCGTTTTCCAGCTGAGCTGGAGCCCTAGAGAACGACCCAGTTCTGGTGTGTGTGTGTGTGTGTGTGTGTGTGTGTGTTTTCAAAGCCAACCCTGCTTGCTGCTTGGCTGCCTCATTTCTCTGGCCTCTGCTGCTACCCTCCATCTGCTCTCTATTTGAGGAATCTGAAGATTTCAGCTTATCCTGTCTCTTGGTGGCAGCCACCTACACTCTATCCTCTGTTCCCTCTTCTTGTCTAGAGAGACTGTTTTTTTTTTTTTTTTTCCCCTGCATGTTCAAGAGATAGTGCTGAGCATTTGCCATAAGCAGATACTTGCACTAAGGGAACCAGGGACCACAGTCCAGCAGGAGAGACCAACGGGATGCACAGGTTCTTTCTGCCTACAGTTGTTCTTTCTGCCTACAGGGCTTTCTCCCACTACCTTCCTCCAGGGAGCTCCTACTCATCCTTCAAAACCCAGCTTCAATTGTGCCTGCTCTGGAGGAGCTTTTTTTTTTTTTTTTTTTTTTTTTTTTTGTTTTTTGTTTTTGTTTTTGTTTTTGTTGAGACAGAGACTCGCTCTGTCACCAGGCTGGAATGCTGTGGCCTGATCTCTGTTCACTGCAACCTCCAACTCCCTGGTTCCCTGGTTCAAGTGGTTCTCCTGCCTCATCCTCCGAGTAGCTGGGATTACAGGCACATGCCACTACGCCCAGCTAATTTTTGTATTTTTAGTAGAGACGGGGTTTCACTATGTTGGCCAGGCTGGTCTTGATCTCCTGACCTCATGATCTGCCCACCTCAGCCTCCCAGTGCTGGGATTACCAGGTGAGCCACCATGCCTGGCCCTCTGGAGGCCTTTTTGGATCCTCTTCCAAGGCCGAGTTACTTGTTACATTCTCTGTGATTGTACAGACGACATCCCATACTATTTTGTAATTATTGGTTTAATGTATTGTTCTTTGAAAGTGGCGAACATTTCTGTATTTGTTTCCTAGGAATGCCATAACAATATACCACAAACTGGGTGGCTTAAAACAACAGAAATTTATTCTGTCACAGTTCTGGAGTCTAGACGTCTGAGATTAACATGTTGGCAGGGCTGTGCTCCCTCTCAAGCTTCTAGGGGAGAAGACTCTTTCAACTTCTGGTGGCCCCAGGCATTCCTTGGATTGTGGCAGCACCTCTGCCTCTGTGCTTCTTGTAATGACACCACCCTACTCCACTATGGCCTCATTTAATGTAACTAATTATATCTGCAATGACTCTATTTCCAAACAAGGTCCCATTTTGAGGTACCTGGGGTTAGGACTTCAGCTTGTCTTTTTGGGCCATACAATTCAGCCCGTCACAGTCTCTCATTCATGATTATATTCCTGATATCTGGCACAACCCTTAGCATGGAGCAGGTGCTCGGACCACATCGAACAAATGAACACTTTCCTAAATGATTAAACAAATATGTAAAATACAATAGCAAGATATATAAGCCCCAATGAGAGACAGAAGTGAGTGTTCCATGCACCCAGTGGAAGGGGGGCCCATTCCACCTGGGGCTTCTGGGATGGCAATTCCACGAGGCTTTGAGGAATAAGTAGAAGTTCAACTCATGCAAAACTTGAGACAAGGCACAAAAGGACCAAAATCATGGACACAAAGTGAGGACTATTCACATTGACCTGAAGACCAGCTGAAGCTTGGATGGTAGATTTTATTTTGGGCCACACAGCTAGAAGTGGCAGAAGTAGCACTGAGACCTGAGACACGCTGTCATTTTCTCTGTTATTATGTTTCTCTCTTGTGTTAAAAAGCAAGTTCCGTCTGTGGTCCCTGAAAGACCTGTGGCTTTTTTCTTGAAAGATCTTACTTGCCTTAAATAGGCAAGTCTCTGAAGCTTCTCTCCGAGACTTTTATAATTTATGTTGTTATTCTGGGTCTGTGGACAGATGTTAATTTTCACTTTGCAAGCCCATGTTTCAGATTGGCTTGTGGAAGCAGAGCGTGCTTTGGTGGCTGGTCCTTTCAGATCACCATGGAGTGTAGGGAACTGGACGGACCATAGAGAGTGGCTACTTACTTGCTCCCACAAAATGCCTTACATCCAATAATTCCTCTGGCATTTCTTTTAAAGTGTATATTCAGAGGAATATGGCAGTCATGGAAAACCCCCCCTTTAACCTCTTTCTCTGCGTGAAAGTCTTATGAGTGATTAACTCCACCAATGAAGCCTATCCATGGGGTTGTGTGAAGGGAAGAACTGGGTCCCAAATGAGAAGCAGCCAAGAGTGGGGGTGTGCAACCTGGACTCCAAAGACACATCCTGGGTTCGAATCTTGGCTTGGCCATTCATTAGCCAAAGGCTGTGCCTCAGTTTTACCATCTGTGAGTGAGAATTATGGTGGTATCCACCCAATGAGGATTTTTGTGAGAATAAAATGAGTTGGTAGATGTGAAGTGCTCAGAGCAGCGCCTGTTACAGAGCAGGCGCAGACAGAAGTGGTAGCTGCTGCTATTATTATTGTAATCAATAGAGCTTCATGTATGGAGTGGGGAGAGAACTGGGTTGGAAGGTTTGGGTTTCTAACATATTATCTACAATGATAGTAACTTTTGGCTAAAGACCTTTAGCAAAATCCAGCATTATATCAACATCATTTTCCTTGCACAAGAAGGCTGCTGCATGCTAGAGGGAGCTATTGAGAGAGAGTGGGAGGACAGGGTTTCAAGGCAGAATCTTAGTGGACAAACGCCTTGAGGCAGCAGGATGAGGGTGCTTAAGCCTGGGAAAAAAACCAGAGACTTAGGAAGCAATCATGAAACACAGATGAAACTAGAGAAAACATCAGTTTGTGCCTATTGCACATATTTATTTCAGTCTTGCTCATTTAAAAAATCTTGCTTTTACATATACGTGTAACAGAGTTTAATTTTATCTTTTAAAATATGCTGTTATTTGAGTCCAAAAAACGGCCCATAACAGAGGCTGGGGAAAACCGGAGGACTCTTTAAGGACAGCTTTTTCTTCACCATCCCCACATGAAGTCAGCTTCCAGATGCTTGAGTCCCCCTTTGCAGCCGCTCATATCCCCCTTTCTCCATCCAGCCTGCCCTGGCCCTGCTGCCTCAGTATTCCTCACTTGGAGCCCTGCGGGAGCTCCCCTAGCTGGGGCAGGTTGGGCTTCCATCCCTTCAGCCTCTCCTCCCCGTGCCAAATGGCTCTGTTGCTTCAGGGCTGGGCTGGCAGAGATTGGCATCTGAGGCCCCCCAGGATTTGGCCCTAGCCTCTGTTTCCAAACCTCTTTCCCACCACTCCTCGAACATATCCTCTCTTCTAGCCAAACTGGACAGCTTGTATGGGAAAAGAAAGGAAAAACCATTAGGCCTTGTATGCAAAACCACAGTTAAAAAAAAAAAAGTTCATGTCTCTATAAAGTTTGTGATTTCTTTCTTCGCCATGTTTCCTGAATGACTTCCCAGCTCTCTCCCCAGTTTACCTACTGAACCTCCCCTCCCCTAGCTCCCACCAGTTGTCCCAGCTCCACTCTGTCGGCCATTTCCCCTCCCCAGCCCTGCCAGAGAAACTTACGTCCACGCAGAGCCTCTACAACTCTTTGTTTTTCTATTTCCTTTGACTTTGATCATTTTCTGCCTTTTATTATTTTTTCTATAGTTTCTCTACCAAGCTCTGAAGTCCCTGACTGAATAAGCTGTCATTCATTCACTCACTCACTCATTCACTCACTCATTCATTCATTCATTCATTCCATTGAATGTCCAAAATGCCAGGTCTTTTCCTACACCGTGATGACACCAAGATGAATAAGACAAGTCCTTGCCTCTAAGGAGTTCAACTCTCAATTAAAACGTTGAATAAAAATGCCAGTGATTCATAGCCTTTTGGGGTATTTGTCCCTTTGGAAAATTTGATAAATGTTTTCAGCAGGGAAGATATGCACAGAAAATATTGTCTACCACTCGAGGTGTTTCCAGATCTTCAGAAGCCATGGGCACCAGGGTTAACAGAGATGAGGAGAGCACCTACTAAGTGTCAGTTCCTGCAGAAGATGCTTTGTTTGTGTTGCCTCTAAATCATCACATCCACCAGTCTCTCCCGCTGCCCACTGCAGACTGACTGACTGGAGGCTTGGGATGAGCAAACATAGGCATGTGTGAGGAGTACAGCTCCCCCTGGCCATGCAGACAGTGCCCAGGTCACTTGGACCTTCTCTTCCCTGCCCTGCTGAGGGATGGGTGGAATGGAGGCTGCCAAGAAATTGCCCTCCAGATCAGAGGCTGTTTCTTCCTGCTGGGTGACTCTGTGTTCTCAGAGGCAATGGTTTTGTGTTTCTCTAAGAAACAGTTTCCTATTTTAGACTTGTCACTGGAACAGGATGGCCTTTGGCCAGCCAGCCTCACTGTGGGGAGGCAACTGTGTTTTGGAGTGGAACTGTCCCAGGCCTATCAAATGAGAGCATCCATCTGGGCCTCCCTGACATTTATGCCTGTGTATCTGCCTATTACAGCCCAGGAACAATGGGAGAGGGTGAGGAGAGGTGCCCAGACTTACCCTTTCTGGAGCCATGGAAGTAAGGAGGAGTGGGGAAGAGAGGACTCAAGTCTCCAAGGAGCTGCGGCTGAGAGTTCTCACTGCAGCACAGACATGGGTCCTGGGACCTTGAATGCAGCCATCTTGGGTCATGTTTGCATGGAAGAACAATCTAGAAATCCCTCCTTGGTCGCTCTTCCTTTTTTTCTCCAGCAGAAGATTTGTGGTATCTGGGAAAAAAAGAAAGGAAAAACTATTAGGTCTTGAATGTAAAACCACAGGACTTTTAAAAATAGTGTTTATTTTTCTGCAAAGTTTGTTTTTCTTCTGATGGGAGCCAAGACGCTCTCTAATGCCGGACTCCGCTGGCAGTGGGGAGCAGTGGAAAAGATTGCTCTATATGGAAGAAGTCTGCTGATTGGGAAGCAGCAGGCCCAAGTGGAGTGGGTCTGATTCACACGTCTTCCTGCAAGTGGCTCATGCGGGGCAGGAGGAGGTCGTGTCTGAGGAGAAAGGGGACCAAGAAGAGTAGGAGGGCAACACGTGGCCCCCTTCCCTGGGAAGAGAGCTTTCCCGACTGCAGGGCAAAAATGATGCTACCAGTTCCTGAATACCTACTATGTGCCAAACACTGAGCTAGGTGCTTTACATTTATGTAATTTGCTCCCCACCAGAAACCCGTGAAGTTGGTATTGTTACTATTTCACAAATGGCAATACTGAGGCTACAGAATGTAAGTCATGATGATTCCACAGCAGCCAAGTGGTGCAGCTGGGACCTGAACCTAGGTCTAGCCAGATTCCCATACCTGTGCCTTAGAGTTCTGTTATTTAGTGTCTCTCAAGTGACCTTAGGCAAGTTACTCAACCTTTCTGATCCTTGGTTTTCAGATATGTAAAATGGGTACTGCAGAGTTTTTCTGAGGATCCAATGAAAAGAAAGGTGTAAAGCAACTTAGAGTAGGGCCTGTAAGTCGTTACTGTGTAAACGTTTGCTCTGATAAAAGTAATTATTAGTGATACATTCTACACAGGCTTATGCTTGACAACATGGTATTGAGGGACAGATGAAGAAGGACATTGGTCTTTGTCCTCAGGGTGTGCATAGCCTGGCTGCACAGATGGGCCCCACCTATTTGGTCATTAAGTCCTTCATTCACACATGTGTACCCCCTCCCCAGCATGTACCAGGGCTCAGGTCATTGCAGGGCTCCCAGGTGAGAGTCAGATGTAGTCGTTGCCCTGGGGGAGGACACAGCTTGTTGGGCAGAACAGATGGGTCCACAGAACAGGACAACACAGCATGATCAGTGCTGTGATGAAGGGCACACTGTGATCTGCCCTCCCATCTACCCTGGCTTCCACCTTGGCTCTTGCCTGGGCTGTCCCCTCTTCCTAGAGTGCCTCTCTGCCTGGCTAATTCCTCCATCTTTCAGCACCGACTCAGGTGCCATCTCCTCCAAGAAGATTTTCCCAACCCGGGCATCACCCCCAATCCCCATCTCCGAGCTCCTGGTGCTCCCCTCTCCCAGTCTTGTGGTCATCTACTCCTCCGTCATTCTCTTGCCGGGTGGGGACTCCAGTGCCTCACCCTGACCCTAGCACATGCTCAGGGAGTTTTTGCTGAACTTCTGTGACTCTCATTTTTTTCCTTAAAGGTAAGTGTGGCTTTGTCAGTCATGCCAAAGAAAGTGCCAGAATGGTGTGACTTCAGGCTCCAGTTGGAGGAAGAAGGGATGGGTTGGGTGGGTGAAAAGGTTTTTGACCACAGTAGTTGCAGCAAGCCTGCATGTTGAGCATGCTTGTTGGAGTTGGACAAACATGGGCCAGAGACCAGGCTCTGACACTTTCATTAATGTCCTTTTGAGTGACTTATTTAATCTTAGTTTCCACATCTGGAAAAGGGGTGCCAATAATACCTACTTCACAGACTTGTCAGGAGCTTAAATGAGTTAATTAATATAAAGTTCTTGTACCCTGTGCCTGTCTATGGTCAGAGTACAATAAATATCAGTTGCTGTCACTGTCATTACCATGGCGATGATGACAGTGGTCAACCAATGCTAGACAGACTGAGCCTTGGCAATGATCAACAAGTTCTCTCTTTAAGACTGATTTCCTTGAAGAGTGCTAAGAGAGCCATTGAGACATCATCCTCTGTGCTGGAGGAAAGAGAAATGCGTGTCACTGTGTAACAGTCATATTTTAAATGTCACAGCTCCTGCATGAGACTCCTCCTACAAGAAGCTTTCGCTAACCATGCCTGCTTGGTCTATTCTATCCTCTTTGAGCTCTCACAGCACGTAGCCCCAAGCTGCCCATTCAGCACTTGATTATAGACTGTCTGGCTTGCCCTCTAATTGCTTTCTCTGTGTACGGGCTTGTCTGCCAGGCTAAATCACAAGATCTATAAGAATAATGATTGCCTCTCATTTACGTCTCTCCAAACACCTAGTTTAGTACTTTCTACACAGTAGAAATTTAATAAGTAACATGTTGATTTGACCTCCTTAGAAACATTTGGTGTAGTACCTGTCATAAAAGAAACATTAAGATCCCAGTAGAAATAGGGCAGAAATGGCCATGGAAATGGCCAAGAAATACGAAATAAATTAATATGGCTTATTAGAAATCAAAGAAATGTAAATTAAATTGAGATCCCATTTTCCTTATTTGTAGACACTCATTTAAAATGATAAAAGTGCTAAGGAAGTGGGTGAGGGGCTCTCTCAAACGTTGGTGGGGCGGTAATCCAATTCTTTCTATGACAATTTGCAGTATTTAGCAAAAGTCCAAAAAAAGCTTATACCTATTGACTCAGTAATTCCACTTCTATAAATCTTTCCCAGGAAATACTAAGAGATATAGACAAATATTTATGTACAAGGATGATCATCACTGCAATTTTTAATAGTGAATTTTCAAAGATGGGCTAAGTAAATCATGGCATAGGATGGAGTATCAAGGAGCCAATAAAACAATGTTTTTATTTGAAAAGATGCTGAGTTCTTTCATAGTGAAAGAGATGAAAGTTAAGGCACTTTTTAACTACAAAAATAAAAAATAATAATTTATGAACCACAACCTAGAAAGACAAGCATTTAAACAGACCATGAAGATATTCACCCTCAATGACAATTTTGCAAAAGACATCACAGTTTTAAAATGCACATACCTTTTGTACCTCTAAGAATCTAGTCCATAGATATGACTTCCCGTATATGCACAGATATATGAACATGGTTATTTATTGTGTATTATTTAAAATAGTAAAAAATTGAAAACAGCTGAAATACAAATCTCCTGCCTCGCCTCCCATTGGCAGCATCCAACCAGAGAACAAGGAAGCTGCTGGATTAATTAAAAAATGAGACCTTTATTTAAGGAAAGTGTGTGAAGGTATGTCAAATGAAAAACAAAACAAAAAGTGTAAGGCAAGAACTGAAAGATATATTATTAAGTGAATGAAATCACAATTGATACATATAATATGCTTCAATTTATATAAAATCAACAGACAAAATTTAGATGAGGATAGATGTAAATGTTAGTGTAGTTTTCTGAGAGGCAATGTGTGTAAGTATATTTAAGAGCACAGATTCTGTAGTCAGATTACTTGGGTTTAAATCCCAGCTCTTCCACTTATGAGCTGTGTGACCATGGGTAAGTCATTTAACCTCTTTGTCCTTCAATTGCTCCGTCTATAAAATGCTATACATGTCAGCAATTATTATTTTTAAGCAAATAACTTTTGAGGGTGGTCAACTTGGACAGTAAACTTGGGAGCCTGCCAAAACCGGGGAAGAAGCCTCGTTTTCACTGTGTAACTTTGAAATGGCTAATTATCAGTGCACATGAAATTTTTATCCAAGCACATGTGTTGGTCAGGGCGCCAGCAGGAAACAGAGGGCCCTATCAACCTGGATAATTTGACAAGAGGTTAACAAAAGGGTTTTTTGGGAAAGTGTAAGCAGGGAGTAGTGATAATACTCTAGGACTAGCAACCACAGGTAGCTGTTAGCACCCCTGGGCCTTCGGGGTGAGGGGAGGACATGGTTAGTGAAACTGGAAAGAGAGCTGCGTGGAGAGGGCCTCCTGAGGGGGCCGTGGCTTTGGGTAGAGCGAGGCAGCCAGTCAACAGCAGCCCCAGCAGGAACAGAGCCCTGGGAATAAAAACTCCAACTTCGCTCTGTCTCCTGCCATGCCTCCCTTTGGCATAACCAACCAGAGGGCAGAGGAGCCGGTGGAGGCCGTCCATACACATGAGCCCACCGAGGCCGGGGGCAGGGAGAAGGGAAGAGAGCATCCCAGCACATGGGGGTAATTCAAATGACATAATTCCGAGGCTGGGAGAATGAAATGGCTCCATACATATGAAATCCTGGAACGGTGTTGACATAGTGAACGTTCAACAAATGTTAATAACCACAAGTACTAGCATTATTCTCCATGTATCAGAGCAAATAGAAGACATCCTACGCCCATGTATTATTAATATTTTCATGATAGTTTTTAAAAATTTTGCCTTTGAAGAATTTCTAAGGACATGGGAAAATTCTTACGGTGTGACAGGAGAAAAACATAAAGTTCCATATAATGTAGGACTTCACATTTATGAAGATAAGCAAGCAAACCATGTCTTACAGGATAAGAGACTTGGAAATAGCTACAAAATATCAGCCATGGTTGGTTCTGAGTGGTGGGATTATGGGTGATTTTTAAATGTCCATCTTCATACTTTTCTATAATTTTTTAAATAGAGACGGGACCTTGCCGTGTTGCCCAGGCCGGAGTGCACTGGCTATTCACTGTTCACAGGTGCGACCATGGTGTCCTGAACCCTGAATTCTTGGTCTCAAGGGATCCTCACACCTCAGCCTCCTAAGTAGCTGGGACTACAGATGTGCACCACTGTGCCCAGCTTGTAGTTTTCCATGTTTTATGAGTTTTCTATAACAAATATATTTTGCTTTTACAAAAGAAAGAAAGAAAACACAGAAACAACCAACACCTTTTTATGATTCATGGAGCGATAATAACAGTGATTTGACTCACAACAGGGTCTTTACTAGCCCCATTTTGATATGAAGAAACTGAGGCACAAAGAGATAAGTGACTTACTAAAGGTTTACCTGGATAGGAAATGGCCAAGGCGGGGTTCAAATTAAGGAGCCTGCTTCTTGAGGCTGCTCTCTGAATTACTTTTGTCACTTTGCCACCTCCTTAGTCAGTAAAGCTCAGATTTTACCTGATGCTGTTCACTGTTCCAACCTCACTCTGCCCACCCTGACTGCTGTCCCACCTATGTCACAGGGATGCTTTCCTCCCAGATGCTACCACTGCCACACCAGTCCTTAAGACAGGCTGTTTCCTCCGCCAGGAACATCTTTGTCACCTTGTTACCTGCCTTACATGTCTTCATTCTTCAAGACCCAAGCCCAGTGTCACTTGCCTGATGGTCCATTCCTGACCTCCTTTGGCTAGGTTAAGTGCCTCTCCTGAGCTCCTGGAGCCCTGGGGCTTAACTTTCCCTGCATTTAACTCCCCCTTTTAAGATATTGTTTGTTATTGTTACTATCACTGTTGTTGCCATTTAAAGTACTCCCTTTCTTCCATCAATTTAGAGTTGCAAGCTGGAAGCCTGTGGGCCAGATTAGGCCTGCAGATGCTTAGACTACGCAGGTTAAAGATAGTTAAATTGTTAACATTTAAGCATTGGGAGATCTTGCATATGTGTCCTGATTTTGGGCTTCTCTTTAAAACTCTGTCTGGAGGCCGGGCAGGGTGGCTCACGCCTGTAATCCCAGCACTTTGGGAGGCTAAGGCAGGCGGATCACGAGGTCAGGAAATCGAGACCATTGTGGGTAACAGAGTGAAACCCTGTCTTTACTTTAAAAAAAAAATGCAAAAATTAGCTGGGCGTGGTGGTGCGTGCCTGTAATCCCAGCTACTCAGGAGGCTGAAGCAGGAGAATCGCTTGAACCGGGGAGGTGGAGGTTGCAGTGAGCTGAGATAGTGTCACTACACTCCAGCCTGGCAACAAAGCTAGACCCTGTCTCAAAACAACAACAACAACAAAGAAAGAAAAAAACAACAAAAAAACCCCACAAAACTCTGTCTGGCCATACTGGATACACATTCCTCAAAGGCAGCAATTAGAAAGAGCGGAATAGAGGCTGTTTCCTTTAAGTGAAGTCCATTTGCCATCATTTGCACTACTCCCTGTACCAAGCTGGTTTCACATATTTACTTACTGGCCTGCCTTCTAAGGTAGAGAGAGGTCTTTATGAGCAGTGTCTCAGTTATTTTTTGCTCCATAACAAACCCTGACAACCTCAATGTTTTAAAACAACAACCACGCATCTAGCTCAAGATTCTGTGAGTTAAGATTTTGATCTGGGCTCAACTGAGTGGCTCCTCTGCTGGCGTTAGCTGGGCTCACTCAAGCATTTGTGGTTGGTTGGCTGTTGGCTGGGGTAATGAGGTGGCATGATTTTCATCATTCAGCAGGCTAATCTGGGCTTCTTCCTATGGTGGTGGTTGCAGGGTTCTCAAGAGCAGCAAAAGGCCTCACTGAGAAGGTGACATTTGAGGAAGGTCTTGATGGAAGTAAAACTATGGGAATGGAGGAGAAAGCCCCCAAAGGAGTGGATTCTTGTCTGGGGTCTGTGAGCAGCATTCTGGAGTCTGGGAGCGTCTGGAAACTGGATGGATGTGTGTGTTTGTGTATGTGTGTATGTGTGCGTGGACAAGCTCAGTGTACATGTGCTTTTCAAGACGTGCCTCCAAGTCACATAATGTCCCACTGGTCAAAGCAAGTCATGAGGGCAGTCCAGAGTCAAGGGGTTAAAAAACATATTTCATTTCTTGTTTGGAAGGTCTGCAAAATGACATTGCAAAGATGCAAGAATGAGGAGAGTTTGTGGTCATTTTTGCAGTCTGCTGCAGGAAAAGATCTTATTCATCTGTGTGCCTGACACACAGGAAGGTAATCAGTAAATGTTTGTTTAATTAAATGGAAATGAATGCAAATGAACCTATCTCCCTCTGGCTTTGAAATCTCTTCAATAGACTCTTCTTGTAGGCCTTCATTAGCTCACCTTGCATCTTCAAAGGCCCCTGATGCTGAGGAGAAGCAGGGAGGATGGGCCTCTCAGGACCCTGAGGACAAAGACCTTGGTTAGGGCAGACTTTGGAGGAAGGCACCATTCCAGGCAGGGTTGTTGGGAGTGAGATTCTGTTGGATCTGTGGCCACTCTAAGCAAATGCCAGCGAAGCCACAATAGAAATGCTAGTTTGTTGGACTGGTCCCCTGTGATTCTGAAATCGTGATGAGAAGTTCCCAACATATCTAAAGATGACCTTGTTTCGGGCGGGGATGTAGTAGAATCCTCTTGCTAACTGGCTGTGCCTGCCATGTAACCTGACCTTGCCCTTGACATGGCCAGTGGCCCACTGCTGAGACCACAGCCACCCCTGAGGCAGAGCTGGAGACAGAGGTACAGATGGTGACAAAGTGGCTCCAGGCTGGTGATACAGGATGACCTGGTTTTCCACTCATGGAGCAGCCAGCTACTAAGTCTTGGGCCAGGAATTGGAAGGCATGAGTTCTCATCTCAGCCCAGCAGGTAACTTGCTCTCTGCAAGTAACCTCAGACTTCTGCAGTAACACTGGAAGGTGGGGATAGGATGCAATGTTCTTATGGTTTTTGGTTTTTGGGTTTTTTGGAGACGAATTTTCGTTCCTTTTACCCAGGCTAGAGTGCAATGACGCGATCTTGGCTCACTGCAACCTCTGCCTCCTGGGTTCAAGAGATTCTCTTGCCTCACCCTCCTGAGTAGCTGGGACTACAGGTGCCCGCCACCACGCCCAGCTAATTTTTGTATTTTTAGTAGAGGTTTTGCCATGTTGCCCAGGCTTGTCTTGAACTCCTGACTTCAGGTGATCCAACCGCCTCGGCCTCCCAAAGTGCTGGGATTATAGGCGTGAGCCACCACACCTGGCCAGAATGCAATGTTCTCTAAGTGCCCTTCCAGTGCCGAGGCTTGAAGAGTTTGTACACACACACACACACACACACACAAACACACACACACACGCAGCTTCAAGATGCTTCCAGACTCCAGACTCCAGAATTCTGCTCACAGATCCCAGATAAGAATTCCAATATCTTTGGGGCTTTCTTATCCACTCCCGTGGCTTCCATTACTCACCTCCTTCACGACTTGGCTCCAATGTCACCTTCTCAGTGAGGCCTACCCCAACATCCCATTTAAAACTTTCGTCCCCTCCCCTTCGCTGCCCTCCCCTCATCTTGCTCTACGTTTTCTTTTGGTCATCACATTTATAACCTAATATGCCACATGATTTGCTTATGCATTATGTTTGTTGTTATTGCATGTCTCTCCTGCAGAATGCCGGTGCCATTGGGCTGAATCTTTATTTGATTTGCTGATGTATCTGTGCCTAGAAAGTGCCTGGCACAACCGTAAATGGCACAAAGGTATTGAATGAATTGATCAATCTCTGTGGCCATAAGTGCCCCAGTCCATTCCTTCAGCTCACTTCTGTGACCTAAGTACCACACCCATAGATCAAACTGCCCACTGGGCTTGCCCAACGTCCACGCCAGGACCTGGTTTTGCCCTCACTGCCTTCCTTCTGGTGGTGGCCATCATTCCCATTTTATAGTGGAAGAAACTGAGGCCCAGTGAGAAGTGGAGGCTTGTCCACAATACATTGCTTCTTTGCTGGACTCACCCCTACACTCAGTCACATTTTGAGGCTGTTCTGAGGTGAGCAGGGTAACCCTGATTCACCTGATCCGCCTCCCTAATGCTTTTCCCACAGGTCAGGATGAGAGAGACCCTCAGAGGAAGTGATCTGAGCTGGAGCAGACCAGACAGAGCCAGTTCCACGATAGCAGTCACTGGAATAAAGGACATCTAGTCTAGGTCAGCCTGACATCTCTTGCCTCCAGACACTCCCTCTTCCTATGGGGAGACAGCTCCTCTCCTGTTTCGTGAGACAGGTGCCCAGTCAATGTTCTGTCCTCTGTTCATGGAGTCCTTTAGAATACCCCATCTTTTTGAGCAAAGAGATTGGCTCAGGGGTGAGCTTGTGACCAAAGCTAGACTATGCATTAAATCCTTCCTTAGGATTTAATATATGAATACCAGGAAAGAGAAAGTCTGGAGCCATCAAGCTAGGATAATGTTTAAGAGCAGAGCTGTCAGAGATCATCCCTCCCCATCCCTCCACTCTCCACCCCAAGGCATGCAGGACAGCTATCTGGAGACAGAAAGCCCATCTACAGCAGAAAGTATTAATAACACAATGCAGAGAGCCTGAAAGAGAGCGGGAGTGGAAGCAGGTGCACACACATGAGAGATCCGACAATTGTCCTTTGGTCCTGGCGCTAGTGCCACTCCTGGACTTTCTTTTCTTTTCTTTTTTTTTTTTTTTTTTTGAGACAGAGTCTTGCTCTGTCGCCCAGGCTGGAGTGCAGTGGCCGGATCTCAGCTCACTGCAAGCTCCGCCTCCCGGGTTCATGCCATTCTCCTGCCCCAGCCTCCCGAGTAACTGGGACTACAGGCGCCCGCCACTTCGCCCGGCTAGTTTTTTATATTTTTTAGTAGAGACGGGGTTTCACCGTGTTAGCCAGGATGGTCTCGATCTCCTGACCTTGTGATCCGCCCGTCTCGGACTCCCAAAGTGCTGGGATTACAGGCTTGAGCCACCGCGCGCGGCCCCTCCTGGACTTTCTAATAAAGCGAGGCAATAAATCTTCTTTCTTCTTTTTGGCTCAACCAGTTTAAGTTCGGTTACTGTCAGTTACAACTGAGAGTGCCCTATGGAATGCTCCAGGTCAGGTTAGGAGGAAATCAACCAAGGAAACGCAATCCAACAAAACCCAAATCAATGTACTAAACCAGTGCAATTCAACTCAATGATTCCAATCCAAATAAAACTCACACCAATGGAACTTAGCAAGTGGCATTTCTTGGCTCCTGGGCTTCAGTTTCTGAGTCAGTGTAGCATTGAAAGAGCCCTGTCAGTAGTCAGAGGCCTTTTTCTTCCGGCTTGTTCCTGGCCTAACAATAAGCCTTGGGTGAGCTGCTCTCCCTCTATGAAGCCTAATTTCTTTTTCCTTTTTTTTTTTTTTTTTGAGATAGTATCTTGATCTGTTACTCAGGCTGGAGTGCAGTGTCACGATCTTGGCCCACTGCAACCTTTGCATCCCAGGTTCAAGTGCTTCTTGTGCCTCAGCCTCCCAAGTAGCTGGGACTACAGGCACATACCACCATGCCCAGCTAATTTTTTGTATTTTTAGTAGAGATGGGGTTTTATCATGTTGGCCAGGCTGGTCTTGAACTCTTGACCTCAAGTGATCTGCTTGCCTCAGCCTGCCAAACTGCTGGCATTATAGGCATGAGCCACTGCACCCGGTTGATGGAGCCTAATTTCTTATCTGCCACATGTGGTTAATATATACTGACCTGAGAGTATCCAATGAGAAAAAGACAGGGGCAAAAATGGTCAAAGTTGAGTGGGTTCTTACTGTGGTTTGAATATTTGTGTCTCCTCCAAAATTCATGTTGAAACATCTCCAATGCAGTAGAATTAACAGGTGGGGCCTTTTGGAGGTGATTAGGTCATGAGGACTTTTTCCTTGTTAATAGGATTAACACCTTTATAAAAAGAGGCTTCATACAGCAATTGCCCCTTCTGCCCTTTGCCCTTCTTGTCTTCAGCCATGGGAGGACACGGCGTTTGTCCCCTCCAGAGGGTATCATCTTGGAAGCAGAGAACAGCTCTCACCAGACACCAAACCTGCCGGTGCCTTGATCTTGGACTTTCCAGCCTCCAGAACTGTAAGAAATAAATGTCTATGGTTTATAAATTACCCAGTCTCAGATATTTTGTTATGGCAGCACAAATGGACTAAGACAGTTTCCTAGCATGTATGGTAATGACCTGAGGTCCTATTCCTCATTCTAATGCTCCCTACTACTCCCACAAGGGGGCTACCTGGCACTCACCTGGAGGAGAAGGCTGAGAAACCCTCAGATTGAGTTCCCTTGAACTAGGGCAGGAGGCAGCATCAGGTAGCTCTGAGCACGGGCTCCTCTGAAGTAGGACTGCCTACATCTGTGTCTTGACTCTAGCACTTCTTAGCTGAATAACCTGGGGCACACTACTTACTTCTAAGCTTCAACTCCTTCTCTTGTAAAATGGAGATGGTATTTGTTAATTGCTTCCTAGGATTGTAAGGATTAAATGAAATAATGTCTATAAGATACTCACAGCCCTGTGTCTGACACACAGAAAGTACTCAATCAATGTTTTGACTATCATTATTCCTATTGACATTTACACAGCATTTTCATTTCCTAATTTTATGCATAATTATATGCATAATTTCAGTTAATTATGATCTCACCCACCTGAAGGAGAGTTTAAAATCCCATTATATGTAGAAAGACACTGAGATTTGGAGAACAGAGGGACTTATCCAAGGTCACAGAGTTGGTGAGTGACAGAGCTTAGCACCAAACTCAGCACAGGTATCACCATGACTTTAACCAACACTTGGCTGTTTCAGGTTTCTGCTCTGAGGCAGAACACATCCATCCTCTGCCCTGAGACATCACAACTTGAAGGGAGGGCATGACTGAATCAACAAGCTTTTAGTAAAGACCCGCCAGGTGCCCAGCCTGGTACTGGGTCAGGGTGGAGGTGAGAGAAGGAGGAGGTGGAGGGAGGTCCCTCAAGGTGAACCTCACTTGGGGACATTCCTACATCCTTCAAAGCCCAGCACAAACCCACCTCTGGGAATCCTTTGCTAGTGAGGGAAAGGGAAAAGGCTAAGTCTTGTTGAGCACCTACTATGTGCCAGGCATGTACCTGTGTTATCTTATTTGGCCCTCAAAATATCTTGGCAGGATCCCCCTGTTTTACTGATAACAAATCCGAGGATGGAGAGTTTAAGGCACTTACTTGGAGTCCCAGCTAGAATGTGGTAGAGCTAGGACATGCCACCATGTCTACCTCATACTGACCCATACTCTTCTTTTTGTTCCAACAACAGTTCCTTCAGCAGCAGTCCGAGGTCACTTAACACTTGCACATCTCTGCTGTTGCACTGAGTGCATCAATTTTTACTTGCTCCTCCTGTAGACTAAACTCCTTGAGGGCCAGCCCTATATTAGTCATCCTTGTACCTCTACTACCTAGTATAGGGTTGGGTACAGAGTGGGAGAAGAAGAAAGTTTGGACAACAATGAGTTTGAGGGTTCTGGGAGGGGGCTTGTTCATGGTATAAGCTTTGAGTTTTAAGAGTTAGAGAAGACATCTGGAAGATGGAACCACTGCAGTGTAGAAAGAAGACTAAATTTTTGTTGTTGTTGTTTAGTCTTTTATCTAATATAACACCCTACAGGAAAGTGCAGAAATGAAAGTTCTTTATTGCTTCTTTATTGCACTCTGATCATCACAAAGACTATGCATCAGCACACCTGAAGCTTTGCTTATGCCTCTCCCCAGTCTATTCTCGCCTTCTCCCAAGGGTCACCACTACCTGACAATATCATATATTTGTTTTGGCCATTTTAGAACTTTATGCAAAGCCAAGTGTGGGGGCTCACTCCTGTAATTCCTGCACTTTGGGGGGCCAAGGTGGGTGGATCACTTGAGGCCAGGAGTTTGTGACCAGCCGGGCCAACATGGTGAAACCCCATCTCTACTACAAATTCAAAAATTAGCCCAGGCATGGTGGTGGGTGCCTGTAATCCCAGCTACTCAGGAGGCTGAGGCACAAGAATCACTTGAACCCAGGAGGCAGAGGTTGCAGTGAGCGAGACTGCACCATTGCACTCCAGCCTGGGTGACAGAGCAAGATTCTGCCTCAAAATAAATATAAATAAATAAATACTTATGTAAATAGAATCATATTTTTTCGTTTCCTGCTGCTTTTGCACAGCATTTTGTTTGTGAGACTTACACATATTGCTGCATGTAACTGTGGTTTATTATTTTCATTTCTATATAATATTTGATTGTATGAATATACTAAATGTATTAATTTATTCTACTGTCATTGGATGTTTAAGTTGTTACTGGTTTGGAACTGTTAGAAATACTAATGCTATGAACATTCTTGAGCATGTCTTTTGCTTCACATGTGCATGTATTTATGCTGGACATAAATACCTGCCTATGAGTGAAATTTCTGAGTAATAGGGCATCAGGTTTAGTAGATAATGCCAAACAGTGTCCCAAAGTGGTTATACCAATTTGAACTCACACAAGCAATACGTAAGAGTTCTAATTCAAATCCTCTCCAACACTCATTATTGTTAGTTTTGTTTGTTATAAATTTTAGCCATTCTGATGGGTGTGTACTATTCTCATTGTGGTTTTAATTTGCATTTCCCTGAGGACCAATAAGATTGAATACCTTTTCATATATTTATTGACCATTTGGATTTCCTCTTCTGTGAGTTGGCTTTTGAAATCTCTTTTTGACTTTTTAATTGGTTTGCCCTTTTCTTGTTGACTACTAGGATTCTTTAAATATTCTGAATACAATTTATTTGTCAGTTATACATGTTGCAGATATCTTCTTTCACTCTTTAGCTTGCCTTTTTGCTCTCTTAATCAAGTCTTATAATGAACGGAAGTCCTTGATTTTAATGTAATCCAATTCATTAAAGCTTTCTATTTATGACTAGAACTTTTGTGTCCTCTTTAAGAAATCTTTCCCTATCTTAGTTCATGATGATATTCTTCTATGTTGTCTTTGTTGCTTCTTGTTTCGCTTTAGATCTATAATTTGTTTTTAATTGATTTTGTATGGTATGAGGAAGGAATTGGTTTTAATCCCCTCCCTCCCTGCATATTATAACCATTTGACTAGTACCATTTGTGAAAAAGTTCATTCTTTCTCTAATGCTCTGTGGTGCCATCTTTCTCTTTAAAGAAGCCCCCATATAAGCACGCATCTTTCTGAACTTTGTTCCATTGATCTATTTCCCTATCCTTGTGGCCAATAGCAAAATAATTTCTGTAGGGTACTATCTCTTTGTAATACATTTTTGTATCCAGAGAATAAGTCTTCTAATATTACTATTCTTCCTGAAGTGAATCTTGGAAGTTTTTAGCTCTTTGCATTCTATGTTAATTTTAGAATCAGCTTGTCGGCTTTCATAAGCAATTGTGGGGAATTTTATTAAAATTCCATTGAATCTATAGATCAAATTGAGGAGAACTGATATCTTTGCAACACTGAGTTTTTAATACATGAATTTGGAAAGTCTTTCCATAGGGCTTCTTTAATTTCTCTCAACAATGTTTTATAGTTTTTGATGTAGAGATTGTATATGCCTTTAATTAGATTTATTTATAGGTAATAAACATTGTTTAGTACTATAATATCTGTCACCTTTGAAGTGTTTGGTAAAGAGATGCAGAAATAAAATTGAATTTTAGATTATTGATCTTATATCCATCAACCTTACTAAAACTTTACCTTAAAATTTACATAGTCTGATATCAGTATAGTTACACCAATTTTTTAAATTATAGTTTGCATGTTATCTTAGTCTATTTTGTGTTGCCATCATAGAATACCACAGAAAGAGTAATTTACAAAGAACAGAAATTTGTTTATCACAATTCTGGAGGCGGGAAGTTCAAAGTGAAGGCACTGGCATCTGGTGTCTGATGAGCGTCTGCTCTCTGCTTCCAAGATGGCGCCTTGAATGCTGAGTCCTACTGAGGAGGGGAACACTGTGTTCACATGGCAGAAGGCAAAAGGCGAGAAAGGGCTGAATTCCCTCATTAAGCCCTTTTATAAGGGCACGTAGTGCCATTCATGAAGGAGGAGCCCTCATGGCCTAATCACCTCTTAAAGGCCCCACCTCTTAATACTATCACATTGGCAACATATTCAAATCATAGCATACGTTATGTCCTTTTCCATCCTTCTATTTTCAATCTTTCTGTTTATTTATATTTTAGGTACATTTCTTATAAACAGCATATAATTGATTTCATTTTAAAATATGGGCTAACAATTTTTGGTTTTTAATTAATTAGAAGACTTTAGGTCATTAATATTTTAATGTAATTATTAAATTATATAGGTTTAAATCTTCATTTCATCATTTACTTTCTATTTGTTCTTCCTGTTCTGTGTTCCCTTTTTTCCTTTTCTTGCTTTCTGTTGCATGTATTATTTTTATTCTTTTACTAATATCTTATTTATTTAAAGATTATAAAATGTATTCTTAACTTATTGAACATTATATAATATATAAATTTATACTTTTACTTCTTCCTGAAAGTGCAAGGTCCTTAGAACAATTTAACTACATTTATCTTTTCTGAAATGTAATAGGATTCTTTCATATTTTTAAATTATTTATATTTCTAACCTACACAAGATATTGCTGTTGTTATTTTACATCATCAATATTCCTTTCTATTTGCCCATACACTCATACTTTTTATTGTACTTTCTTTCTTTCAGGCTCTCCAACTTTCTATCTGGGATATTTTTCCTTTAAGAACTTTCTTAATATTTCTTATAGTTCAGGTTTGCTGGTTGCAATTCTTTTATTTCTTAAATTTTGTCTAAAAATGATTTTACCATCAATTTTTGATGGATATTTTCCTTGGGAATAGAATTTCTGATTAAGATTTTTTTTTCCAACTGTTTGATGTTATTCTATTGTGTAGTTTTTATTGTTTCTGTTGAGAAACTTATTTCTCCTTTGAAGGTAATGTCTTTTTTTTTTTTAATTTGGTTGCTTTTAAGATTTTTTTTTTGTCTTTGATCTTCCACAGTTTAACTATAATATGATATGGTTTACTTTGAGTTAATCCTTCTTGGGTTTTTCAAAGTTTATTCATTCTGTGGTTTGATGTCTTTTGGCAATTTTAGAAAGTTCTCATTTATCATCTTTTTATATATTGCTTCTGTTCCATTCTTTCTCATTTTTCTATCTGGGATTCACATTATAGGTATGTTAGGCCCTTTTTGCATTCTCTTTTGTATTTCACATTCCTTTGCTCTCTGTATGTCATTCTGGTTATTTCCTTCTAACCTGTCTTCTAACTCACTAATTCTATCCTCAACTACATCCAATTTGCCATTAAACTGATCCATTGATTCATTAAGTTCTTAATTTCAGAGATTTTAATTTTCAGTTCTAAAATTTCCAATTAATTCTTTTTTTGTTTTATTTTCTCTGCTGAAATTCTCCAAATGTTACTTAATTTCCTAAACATATTAGTAATGTTTTAAAAATATTTTAAATTGACACATAATAATTGTACATATTTATGGGGCACATAGTGATGCCATGATACATATAATATATAGTGATCAGATCAGGGTAATAAGCTTATCCATCATCTCAAACACTTATCATTTCTTTGTGTGTGAACATTCAATATCTTTTTTCTAGCTATTTGAAACTATATATTATTGACTATAGACATTCTACAGAACTGTCTAACAGTAGAACTTATTTCTCTTATAACAGTGGTTATTTTAAAATCTATGTCTGATTAACTAAATTATCTGGCTTCCCTGTAGGTCTGTTTTGTTGTATCTTCCATATTTTTAAAATTTGCAGTCTTATGTGCCTAGATATTTTAAGTTGTTTTCTAAACATTGTCTATGAAAAACTATAGAGATCATTTTGAGGCCTGGGCTGACATATTTGTCCAGAGATGATTTACCTTTTCTTAATAGTGGTTGTGGGTACTATCTATGCTAGCTCACTTTAATACAATCAGTGATTAAGATCATTTAAAACTAGGCCATAGTCCCTCATAAGGCAGTCTATTTCCTGTTCACCCTCTTCTCTTAGGATGTAGTCACCAGGATCTCCACCAAAAGCCTTAAGTGTTACTAGATTCCTTCTTTCTTGGCAGACTTTGAACTCTAGCTTTTGTTTGCTTGGTTTCGTGAATCTGTTGAAAGTTCTGTTCAGTTTCTCAGCCTCTCAACGGTCTTCTCTGAAATCAGCAGATACACCTAATCAAAAAGCAACCTTAAATGGTAAGTCTTTCTGTCTGAGTTTCCTTCTTCTTTCAGTTTTGTTCCTATAATTCTTCACTGCCTTGTTAGCTCTCCAAGGTCTTCGAACAGATGTGTATTATTATTGTTCAGCTTTTCTATAGTGCTTAACGGGAGATTCTGGTCTGAATTAATTAGTCTGCCAGTACTAGAAGTCACATTGAATTATATGTAATAACAACAGTAATAGATTTAATGACAACAGTGGGGTAGTGGCAAATATTTAAACCTGTCCTTCAAGAAATGTGTGTATATATGTATAATGTACATATATATGTTTATTATACATTTTACTGATACAAAGAATGTGTAGCACACAATTTACAAATAATTAAATGTACAGTGTATTTATTTTATTGTTGATTGCATATTACCAATTAATCCTTACAGAATGCTTTTGTTGATTTTTTTATCCATAGCCAGCTAGTGCTTACAACTGATGAATGAATGTATTCTTACAGAAACCTTGGTTGATAATTTTGTTTACATTAACAAGAAAGATGAAAGTATATCAACAAAGACATTATGTCACAACTTCACTCATTCATCAATGATGTGAACAAATTTCTTGCTGAACTGCACATTAGTTTTGAATGCTAAAGAGAATTTTTTCAAATTTTTGTGGTACAGACATGACATACTTTTAAGTTTACATTGCATTATTACATTTTCTCCACCATTTTCTTAAATCTAGACATTCAACAAAACAATAACTCAAACCCTGATTGGTAGTCTTTGCAAATTTTGGGTATGATTACTCCTATCATAGCTAATTCCAACCTACGAACATGACATCACTAAAAAGACTTGAGATGGGATGCACAGTAGCATATCATTATGTAGTATCTATCTATGCCACACAGATACAATAGCTGTTAAGAGTATAAATACCAGTAAAGCGTAAATCATTAGAAAATGATGGGGTTTGAATGTTACCATTGTTTTTAATACAATGCCTTTAATTGTAAGTTTATATATTTTAAGTTTTAATAATAACTAGCTTATACAATTCCTGAACATCTAATAATCTTTCTTTTACAAGATGGAATAAGCTGACTCCAACACTCATTTGACCATCCACTTCTGTATTTCCTCTGTGCCAGACACCATGACAAATTTCACACATTCATTATCTCATTTAATCTAACAACCGTGCAAGGGAAGTTCTGTTATGCTCTCTTTTTTGAAGGTATAGACTCTGAGATTCAGAAGTTGAATAGTTTGTTCAAGGAGACACAATTCAAATCCATATCTGTTTGACTCTTAATGATCAATAATAATTATCAGGATCATCAATACCTTTTACTGAATAGAGACTGTGCAGGGCTTTACCTAGGTTAGTTCTTGCAGTCCACTTCATTCTTTCAACCACCACTTGTGTTCTCTGCAGTCAATGCAGTCAACACTTTGGGAAATAAAAGACATTCTCCTGCAGGAGGCAGCACTAGAAGGGTGGGGTGGGAACAAGTAGAGTGGCAGTCAGATGGCAAGGCAGGCTCAGTCTCCCTCACATGGTCTCAGCTCCTTGGGCTTCTCTGGATGGTCCACAGGTAGAAAGAGACTGAAGCTCTCTTTGTCCCTGTCCTCCTGACTGCAGGCCCACTGAAAAGTGACGATGGGCCTTTCTGGACGGCAGGTCTGAGCACCACCCAGGGGAAGCACTGGCTTTCAGGCAGGGCTGTCCAAAAGAGCCCCAGGAGGTGACAGCAGAGGTGCAGGGCCCTGGCAGGGAGGCCGCGACTCCTGCCTCTCCTCCTCATACCATGCCCACACCAATCTGTCTGCAAATCCTGTGCACTCTACCTTTGAAACATCTAGAACCTGACAGTTTCTTACCACCTCCACAGCTAGCACCCTGGTCCAAGTCACCACCATCTCTTGTCACACCTATGGCAGTCACCTCCTAAGTAAAGTAAATCGTTTCACGTCACTCCTCTGCTCAAAGCCCCCACTGATTCCTTATCTCACTCAGAACCCGAGCCAGCACCTACATGGGCCTGCAGGACCTGCAAGGCCTGACCCCTCTTCTAGTCCTGCCCTCATCTCCCACTGGGCCTCGTGTCCCCTCCCTTCAGGCCCACTCTTCTTGCTGTCCACGGACATGCCGGGCCCATTTTCCCTAGCATCCTCACAGCTCGCTCCTCCACACTCTCAAGGCCTCTCTGCTGGGTCTTCCCTGGGCTGGGCTGGTGTGAGCACCCCACTTAAAATCACCAGCCTCCTAGCACTCTCTCCTCTTCCCCTGCCACTTGTATTCACAGCTCCTATCCCCTCCTGACAGGCCATACATTCCACATCTTTGTTTCTTATTCTCTTTCTCCTCTCACCAGGAAGCAACCCTGAGGGCACATTTCTTGTGTTCACTGTGGTATCCCCAGCAACAGGAGGACTGCCTGGCACTTAGTAGAGGCTCAATAAATAGTTACTGAGTGGATTCCTGTCCTAGTGGAGGCTGGACTTCCTAGCTATGAAAAACGCGGTGGTCCTGGGCCTCAGAGCAAGTGGGATCCTTTCCTTTCTTCTCTTCCCCCGCATCAGCTCAACCAGGATTCCTGAGAGCTCTTGCTTCACCAGCCCTCCAGCGTCGCCACCACTGCAGCCCCCCAAAAAGGGCTCTTTCCTCCACCTCCCTGAGCTCCCCTCAAGCTCACCCACCCCAGGCCTTTGACACAATCCCCCTCCCGTGGGGACCCCACGGGCCTGTGCTCTCATCCCCTACCTGTCTGGGTACTTGCTGCTGTCCGGGAAGCCGGTGAGCAGGCAGGTTTGTGTGACAGGGCCTGAGATTTGAATGGCCCGTACATTTGTTCTAAATGAATGTGAAACCAACTCACGTCTTTCCCTGGGGTCACAGAAATTTGGTTTTTTCACCTCGGTGTCCTGTGTGGACTGTGACAGCCTCCTCCACATTGGTCCCTCCGCCTACAGCTCTTCTCTTCTCTCTCTCCTGGCCTCTTCCTTCACTTCATCCTAGGCCCTCACTCCCTGTCTGTCTCATCTTATGGCTCTGTCTGGAGCTCTCTCTTGCTGCCTCTCTGGCCTTCTTGCTGCCTCTCCGTGGTCCCAGCCCACGCCGCGGCCGCTTACTGCACGGGTGTACCATCCCCTCTCCCTCCTTGCTCTGTCCTTCCCTGTCTCTGAGGCTCTCCACCACCATGCGCTTTTGTTCTTGGGCACTTCCTCTGTTCCTTTGCTGCCCAGTCTCTGTCTCTGTGCCATTCTCAGTCTTTTTGACTTTTGATCTCTCTGTGCCTGTGTCTACATCTCTGCCTCTCTCCCTCCGTCTCTGCATCCCTGTATCTCTGTCTCTGTGGCCACTCTGCAGCCTCTGAGACCAAGAGGGTCTGGTGTGGAAGGGGCAGAGAGCCAGGCCAGGCTTCCCTCCCAGCACACGAGAGCTCCATGGCCCTCTCAGAACCTGCACGGGCCGTTCTGCCCAGCAGAATGTGTTTGGACTGAGGCCTGGAGCTAAGGAAATCCATTTGTCATTTCTGATGGAAACGGCCCCTTCCCAGGAGGCCCTGCCTTCCCGTCGCCTGCCGGTGAACTCTGAGCACCTGAGGGAGAGCTCCTTGCCGGGAAGAGGGTTCCACGCAGGAGCAGCTTTCCAAGGAAAACATCGCCCTTGACAGATCATGTGTCGGGAGGGAGTTGGTCCCACACACCATAAATTGCCAGCCTGACCTTCCCCCGCAAGGCCCTGCAGTTCCTGAGCTGAGATTCTCTTTCTGGGCCAGGCTGGGTCAGCACCGCCAGACTCGACGCCCAGAGAGGGAGGCCTGGGTGCAAGTGGAGCTCGAGGACGCCCAGCAGCCAGGCTAAGACGCCCCAGCCCAGGAGCCGCCGGGGAAACTGGAGCCACATTCAGGGGGTTCCCTGGGGCTTTGTAGGTTACAAAGTGTGCTCACAGCCAGCACCTCCTCTGTTCTCAAATCAGGGGCCTTCCTACCCCCATTTTAGGGAAAGGGGTATTAAGATTCAGATTCTGATAGGTCCACAGACATTAGGGACAAAACTGAGAATGTCTGGCTTAAAATTCCATCCTTCCTCCCCTCCTGGTCCCTATTTATTATCCGAGAAAATTCTGGAGGAGGTAGGTGTTAGCTTAGGCCTGAATGGTGAGCAACATCATTCATTCATTTATTCACCAAATATTTACTAGGTATCTATCTACTGTGTGCTAGGTGCTCAGGAGACACAGGGTTGAATCTCACATGATTTTTGCCTTCAAGAAGATCACAGTCGGCCAGGCGCAATGGCTCATGCCTGTAATCCCAGCACTTTGGGAAGCCAAGGCGGGCGGATCACCTGAGGTCAGGAGTTTGAGACCAGCCTGCCCAACATGATGAAACCCTGTCTCTAATAAAAATACAAAAATTAGCCGGGCATGGTGGTTCATGCCTATGATCCCAGCTACACGGGAGGCTGAGGCAGGAAAATCGCTTGAGCCTGGGAGGCGGAGGTTGCAGTGAGCCAAGGTAGCACCACTGCACTCTAGCCTGGGCAACAGAGAGAGACTCCATATCAAAAAAAAAAAAAAAAAAAAAAAAAAAAAAAAAAAGCAGCAGCTCACAGTCTGTGGGCTGACACACTTCAGGTAAAAAGTGAATAGGGCTGTATAGGGGAAATACCAGTGGGAACTGGAGGAGTCTAAAGGAGAATCTGGGGAACTATAAAGTCCCCTTCTAGCCAGGACTGGGGCAGTTAGGGAAGACTTCCTGGAGGAAGTGGTCTGTGACCTGCTCTTAGAGGAAGGGTATTGCAGGCAGTTGGAACAGGCAGGGTGGTGTGGAGGTGCAGAGGCCTGAAAGCAAACTGTGTTCAGAAAGCAGGGGGCAGCTAACTTGACTGGAGGGAGGGGCACAGTGAGAAGCAGAGGAAAGGAAAGGAAAGGGTAGTGAGGGGTGGGTCACTGAGCAGGCCCTGAGGAGGGAAGGCTGGACTTCATTCCGACGATGAAGATGTCATGGGAGGGTTGAAGCATGGTGGGGGTGTTACAGGCTTAGATTCGCATTCAAGATGTGGAGTCTATGGAGAGGGTTGGCAGGAATGCTGGTTAGGAAGATTTAGTGACATGGTGTAGGAACTGAGATAGCTTAGAATCCTGACTCGGCCACAGAGCAGCTGTGGAACAAGTTAACTTCTCTATGCCTCAGTTTCTTGATCTTTAAAAAGGGACTAATAATGGTACCTTCGTCTTAGAGCTGTCCTTGAGATTAGATGAACTCATGCAAAGACTGATGCTGGCTATTAACACCATCGTGGGCGTGAATCTTAGTCCACACATTCAAGTATGCACGACACAGTGAGCCCCCGTATTGCTTAAAGTAGAGGTTGGCATTTGAGTCCCCACTTCGCAGAGCTGGTAGGAAAGGTGACCTTAGTCATGCAGGTTCCAGGTGGGGAGGGGGCTAAGGTTGTCAGTGGTTGTCAGTCAGCTGAACTCATAGCGACATTAGAGCTGTCCCTCACCCCGTCACATGGCCCCATCTGGCCTGGCAGCTCTAGGAGATTCCTGCGCTGTACTGGGGGTGTGTCTGTCTAGACCTACCTCCCACAGATGCATTATCCCCAGAGCAGTCAGTCCTCTCCACTTAGGGATCCACAGATCTTGCTCTGTTCCTCTGCACAGCCTGGGTCTGTGGAAAATCCTGCCTCTTCCTGTGTCTCCAAGCTGGTTCGTCTCATTTCTCTGTTTCAGCTTTTCTGCACAGCCCTGCTTCTCTTTTCCATCTCCTCTGCAAGCCCTCTCAGTGCTCTTGGGCTTAAGATTTTGAAAAGAAAAGCCAGGAGCCTTTGCTGGCCACATTTTTGCTGCCACACACCTCCCATGAGGCAATGAGCATAGAGTCGGTCTCTGCTGGAGTGAGGGGGAGGGCAAGAAGAAACTACAAGGGGAGGAATGAAGCATAACGATTATCTTCACATACCATCCACTATCACTGTCACAGTCATCATCTCAATAAGAGGAACAAAACCAGGAGCAGGGAACGAGTGCCCCAAGAAGGGACACATTACATAGGCAAAGGTCTGACCGCTGAACTGAGAGTACTCTGTGGGTCGGGGACAGGGACAGGTCCAAGGCGAGCCACCACTGGCAGAGTTTCTCAGTTTTTCCCCTCCACTACCCCTCAGGGCTGGGCCTATGCTAGCTGGGCCCAACCTCACTTCAGAAAGCGCTTTCTATGAGTGAGTCCACCTCATGGAGGGCCAGCAGTTCCGATGCCTTCCAGGAACTCAGCTGGGGCAGAGACCCCATCACTGCCCCAGCCACAGAACATTCCTGGAAGAGGAGGGCAGACACATGCGAGTACAAGGACACATTTGACACACAGAGACCCAGACTTGAGTTCACACACATCTTCACTGACATGTTTAGACCCGTAAAGACAGACACACACTCATTTTCATGTGAGCACACGGATGTGCCCAGATGCACACTTGTGTGGAAAGCTCACGAACACACACACAGCACATGCTTACACTCTTGCACCTACCACACCTCTGTTCACACCTGACCACGTGCCCGCTGGCAGGTACATCTGCTCTTACAGATAGATATACTCGGAAACACATATTCACACTGTATCACAGATCCTTGCATGCTCCGACATATATAAGCATCACACACATTTACACACACATATGCAATCAACAGATATTTACCTAGAGCCTACTCCTGGGTGGGATGCAATGCTACACTCAGGAGAAGAAGGAGTAAAGAAGACAGTGTCCTTCAGTGAGTATATGTCAGCTCAGGCTGCCACAACACAGTGCCACAGACTGGCTCAAATGACAGAAATACAGATTCTCAAAGTTCTGGAGGACAGAAGCCCAAGATCAAGGTGCTGGTAGGGTTGGTTCCTTTTGCAGCCCCTCTCCTTGGCTTATAGATGGCCGTCTTCTCCCTGTGTCTTCAGAGAGTCCTGCCTTAGATCTGTCTGTGCTAATCTCCTCTTCTTATAAGGATCAGGGCCCAGACTCATGGCCTCATTTAACCGTCATTACCTCTTTAAAGACCCCACCTCTGAATACAGTCTCATCTGAGGCCTGGGGGTTAGAACTTCAGCATGGAAATTTGAGGACACAATTCAGTTAATGAGGAGCTTGCCTCGAATAGGGCAGATGGGCACAACAGGCAGAAACACGATTCACCTGTGATGAGGGTCTGACCAATCCGCACAGGGTTGAGAGAGGCACAGGGAGAATGGAGTCGTGCCTTTGGACAGGGCAGTTGGGTAGGAGCCTCTGCAGAGCTGGGGACCCCTGCCCTGCCCTGGGCTGAGGGCTGAATGCACTGAGGGGTGGTGGGGGGGGCAGGTTTGTGAATCTCTTCACCTTCCCGTCTCCAGGCTCCACACAGGCTGTGGCTCACAGCGGAGCTCAGTGAGTGTGTTGGGTGGATGGGTGGATGATGGAGGATGAGTGAGTGTGGGGCTCCTCGCAGTTGAGGAGACTGGGCTGTTTTGCAGGAAAGCCCTGCAGAGGCGTGCGAGGCTCATCCTGTGCCTGAGTGTCTGGGTGATCGGACAGGGTGTGGACGGCTTGGTGGGAACCCAGAGCCTGAGCCTCGGAGAAAAGCAGGAGAGAGGGAAGGATGGACATGCTGAGGGCTGCCCTGAATGCCAGCCTGGGTCTGCTGTGTGACTTTCGGCAAGTTACCTTACCTTTCTGAGCCAGTTTCCTCATCTGTAAAATGGGAGATAAAACAGGAGCTGCCTCACAGAATTACTGTGAGGATTCAATGAGATCATGCATGTGAAATGCGTAGCAAATTGCCTGGCACAAAATACATGCTCAATACATGAAAGTGGCGCCATGAGTGACTCAGGTGTGTGCCGTGTGTGCCCTTGTTTGTTTTCCTGAAGGAATACTGTGGTTAATAATGGTATTCCTTCTGCAAAACAAACACGGCACACACCTGAGTCACTCATGGGCCCACTTCTCCCTCACCACACACATCCTCCAATCACCAAGCTCCTGTCAGCTCTGCCTCCCGCATGGGGCTTCAGTCTGGCCATGGCCCTCCGCCCCTCTTGGTGATGGCCTTATCTATCGTCTCTCCCCTGGACATCCCGCCAGCCTCTCCCTTGGTTTCTCAGCCTCCAGCCTCTTGCTTATCAGTCCAGCCTCCTTGCTGGCTTCCACAGAAACTTTCTAAGCTGCAAATCTGATACATGACTCTCAGGCATAAAATCCTCCAGAGCTCAATGCCACTCATGTATTAAAGGGCACTTGAGGCCTTTCAGGCTACAGCCTTGAATTCTAGCCTCGTCTCCAGCCACGGTCAATGTGCCCCATGCACTACAGGCATACGGGACCACTTCCCACGCCCCAACTATCTCAGACTTTCTCAGACCTCTGCGCCTTTGCACTTACTGCTCCCTCTGTCGCTTTATTTGCACTTACTGCTCCCTCTCATCTTCTCAGCCTTGACTCTGTTACTAATCCTTCTTTCAAGATGGAGCCTGAGGGTCAGGAAGTCAGTGAAGCTGCCCCTATTGCCCCAGCCAGAGTCAACTCAGCCCTCTGTGGGCTGCTGGGGAACCAGGCCCAATCCCTGGGACAGCCCTTCAGCTGCTGCACGGCCACGATCTGGAGCCCCTTAAGAGCAGGAGTGTGCCTTGCTCTTTTGAATGCCCCTGGCACCTGCACAGGACCTGGCTTAGTAGGTTCTCAGGACGTTTTTTGAATGGCTAAATGAAGGCTTGAGCCTGTGAGGCCCATACTGTTCTCTCAGTTTCATAGATAAGGAAACAGGGGTTCAAAAAAGCTAAGCCATCTTCCCAAGCTTACATAACCAGGCTGAATCTCATTCAGGTATCTTTCTACACACCATTTTCTCTGCCTGTAATTCTGTCTTCTCTCTTTTTCCTGGCTCATTCTTTAGACTCAGCTTAGATATCACTGTCTCTAGGAAGCCCTCCAGGGTCTTTCTTCTGGGCTCACCCAGCACTTTTCTCCCAATGCTGCAGAGTAGACTGTTTTTCCCACTAGATTGTGAACACAGGGACCAGGACTGCCTCTAGGGTGTGTGAGGCCTCTGTCTCTGGAAACAATTTGTCACCTAAAATCAGTATGTCAGTGCCATTCTGGAGGCCCAATTTCATGGGATCCTGCAAAAGAAGTACTACACTGGCCAGTGGAAGTGATCCATTTGCAAGACTGCTCTACTGGGCCCAGGGCCTGGCCATGCAGCCCCAGGAAAAGCCCGTAGGAGTAAATCCTAGAGCTCCTTAGGGCATCTGGTCAACACCCTGTGTGAAGGAGAGGGTTGGAAAGAGCCCTGAAGGGGAGAAATGGACCAGGGCCTATACAGGTGTCAGTCTGGGCTCACGATGCTGCCAGCCCTAGTCAGTCCCAGGCAATGGAGAGGGATTTAGAAAACGTTGAGGTTGGCACTCAAAGCATGAGACTGCTTGAGAAGTGAGGCAGGAGCAATGCCCTTGCACATCCGGGTCAAAGAGTAGCATTGGCAGAGGCCTTTTCCATCCCATTCACCACTGGGGCAACGTAGTCATGGGCCGTGCATATGGCCTGGGAGGTTTACACAACCCAAACCCAAGATGAGCCTATGGAGTAATGAAGTTGCTAAATGTGTGGGTGGCTCTAGCAGAAGAATAGTCTCTAGATCAAGGGAAGTCAGTATCTGCTATCCTTGCTGACCAGCCCACATCTAGAATTAGGCATTCCGTGATAAGCTTCATGTTTGAAGAGGAACATGGAGGAATTATACTATGTCTAGCTCTTAGAAGGGTCGTTACATAGAAACAATGCTTTTGTTAATTGATAAATTAATATTGTGAGATGCCAGAGGGCAGAGCAAGGGTAGACGATGCAAGTAGGGAGATTTCAGCTAGATTTGAGAAAGTATATTCTAATAATCCCAGCCGCTCAGAAATGGACTCAGCTGCCTGGGGAGACAGTGAGGTCTCTGCCCCTAGAGGTGTGCAAACAGTGGGTGAATGAGCTACCTCTGAGAGGCTGCAGGGCAGGTCCCTGCCCCGGGAGCAGTTCTGTTAGACTCCCTTTAAGGTCCTTTACAACTCTAAGATTCTGAGACTAAATCATCATTGAGAACCTATCTCGTGGGATGCTGTGGAGGTGAAAAGAGAAAAGAGACAGGACCGCAGCTCCCAAAGTGCTCTCCTTCAGGTGGACAAGACAGACAGGACGTCGTCATTTATAATTGAGTGGCAACTGTCATGACAGGGGGAGTGAAGGTACTGAGGGCTGTGAAAGCCTAGAGGAAGGAGCCACCTGGCATCATGACCACAAGCATATCCTTGGGGCCTGGTGACGGTGGCCATTAGAACAGCGCTATCCAATAAAACTTTCTACAGAGATAGAAATATGTTATATCTGTGCTATTCAATATGGTAACCCTTGAAATGTGGCTGGTTGGACTGAATTTTAAATTTTACTTAATTTAATAGCTATATATGGCAAGCGTCTACTGTATTGGGCAGCACAGACAGAAGACATTTCTGCCATTGCAGAAAGTTCTATTGGACATCACTGCTCTAGAGAGTTAAAACAGGCCGCTCGGTGATCCCAAGGCCCCTTCCTTTCCTCCCCTCACCGTGTCAGTACCGCAGAGAGGGAGGCCTGCAGACATGGGTGTCAGAGCACCGCACGGGCCAGCTTTCTGTGTGACATTGAATCAATCCCTCCAACACTCTGGGCTACAGCATCAATAAAATGAGGCATCAAACTATAAGGCTTTACAAAATAATAGCAATAAAGACTCGGAGGGTCTAGGACTAGGAGAGAAAAGGAAACTTCACTTTTTCTCCCTGTTCTTCCCTTTTCCCTCTTTTGACCCCAACCTTCCACCACCCAGACCACAGCTCCCAAAGACCCCAAGAACTTTTGTATTTACCGCTTAGCACTTGCTGTACGGGTCTATGACCTTCTTTAGAAACTTTTTCTTTACGAGTTTATTTTGGCTTGTGCTGAGCATTCATAAAATTCCTAGGGAACTGGAGGTTTAAACGTTGGGCTTGTAAAAGGAGTAGGTGGGAGGGAGTGGGAACCCGGCAGGAAGGGAGAGGACCGCAGCCAGCCCTTGGAAGTTGGAAGACAAGGCTAAGTTTTCCACTCTCCACTCAAGGCCTCGCCTTCTGTGAGTCCTGGGTCTTTTAGGTCATGAAAGGGGAGAAGAGGAGGAGAAAGAGAAAGAGGGGTGGGGTGGGAGGTGGGTGGAAGGAATTGGAGGCATGAAGGGCTGGGATTTTCCCACTGAGTGAGTAGAGCAGGGCCCATTTCTGATAAGCGGTCTCTCTGTCTCCTCTTGGGTTTTTCTTGTCATTCATCTCTTCTCCAGCCAAGCTGCTCCTCAGCAGGTTGGAGGCACTGGTGAATGGCTCAGAGAGCACAGGGCATATGAAACAAATTAGGTCTCTGTTACAGCCACCCAGAGGCGGGTGATGGATGGGGGCCTATGTTCACGGCAAAGCTAATTGGCAACACACAGAGACATCCAAGAAAGTATATTATTTTGCCAGACTTCAGAGTCATTGGACTTTTTTTCTTATTGTAGAACATTATACAGCCAGAGATAAGCACAGTGAAAGTTTTAAATCTAATAAAAGCTTTTGACTGCAGAGTAGAAATAACATACACAGAGAAGTTTGATTTGGATTCAGGTTTTATTAATGTTCTTTCATTGCAAAATGTTTCCAATTATAAAACAATTCGGAGAGCTCTGCATTAATAAACTTGCCTGTCTTTCAGAAGGGCCAGAGATTTTGAAATGCCTGGTGGACAAACACACACATACACAAACACACATACACAGCGTTACCAGAAGGTTATTACAACAATATCTAAAATATTCCAAATTCGGACTTGTGTGACTCAGACCTGGGTAGAGGTGAAAAACCTCATGACTGAGCTTAGAGAAAAAGCACCTGAAGTTTACTTAGCATCACCTGATCCAAGTACACGCAAGTAATACTCAAACCTGGCTCAGATGTCACCAGCAGGGATCGCAAAGACTAGAATATTCTAGGCCTCAGTTTCCCCATTTGTAAAATAAGGCTGTTGGGTTGAATAGTCTCTGAGGATTTTAGGATTTGCTCCAGGAAATCAGTGAAGGATCATTATTGATTGCCCCCAAATATTTCTTAATCTTTGTGTTAGGAAAAGTTAACTAAATCTGAATTTGATCAGCAATGGGAAGAAAGACCAAATCATAGTTCTAACCTGACAAACCAGGAGCTGAAGCTTGTGCCAAGTTGTTTGTAAAGAGTAACTAGTAGCATGACTAACTCCAACTGGGAGTCTGCAAAATAACCAGCCATCTTCATAAAATAGGAGAGGGATATCAGATTGTTTTTAACCAGTAGTTTTCAAAGGAACTTCATGTTTGCAAAGTGACTGGTAAATTAATGTTTCTTGGTGATTTGCGGACAAGTCGTTTCTCAAATAACTGTCCATTTTCAATTCAAATACTTGTTTAACTATATCCAACTGCTTTGTTTTCTGCCCCCACATAACTGAAGTTTTAACCCTGGGGAGAAAATACAGTTCTAACTCTGGGCTTTTTTTAGGTGGCTTCAGCTGTTTGGGCCAAGAGGCCTGGCCAGTGTGGGTCAATTAAGGGGAGGTAATATCTTCTTAGGAGACCTCTCACAGGCTCAGTCAGCCTGGGGCCAGGAATTTTGGTCATAAACCTAAAGATAAGCACCTCCTTCCCCAAAGGCAGGAGCAAGATCTGTTCCGGCAGGGTGTCAGAGAGGGTTGGGTTCAGGTTTCTCTGTCTGCAGATTTGGAAGCTGAATGTACTGTTTAACAGCATCCCCCACCCCATAACGTCCTTCTCTCCCATGCATCCTCCTAGTCCCAGTCTTGGCCCCTGATCTAGAGCTCCTCAGAGAAGAGCAAAGACAGAGTCCCTCGGTCAAGACAGACACACGGAGACAGATTTCCAGAGCTTTCATTCCCACGAGCCCTGTGCAGCCAGCTCAGCACCAGCTTAAAGCCCACTGCTTTTCAAATGGATGAGAGAAGGGAATTTACTTTTCTTTTCAGTGGCTCCAGATCCCACTCCAACCAGCCCTTCCCCACACCTGCGCTGCCCCATACTGACTTCTGGGGTCTGGAGAAAGGACACAGTCACCAGTGTGAAGCCCGGGCCTGGTTTCCCCGGGGAGAACAGTCAGCCCATCTCCCTGCCCAACCTCACCACCTGAGGACCTGTCCAGGCCCTTTGTCTCCGCCTCACACCCCAGCCCTTGGCTGGCTCGGCCTGGCAGTGACCACGGCCCCGGGCTCTCTTCTCTCCACCTTCCCAGGGCCTGGATGGCCTTTGAGTAAACAGATAGCCCAGCGAGGTATGTGATCAATTAGCTTTGCTGAAAATACAATCATTTTGTTATTCCAAGCTGATGAGAAGGCCTGCTCTCCCAGCCTCCACATGCCAATCAGCCCGTGTCACCGATATAATTTTCCACATAAACACAACCTTTGTGCAACATCTACTCTTGTAAATAGATGTAATTCCCAAACCAAATAATGCACTTGGAGGGGAAATGGATATTATGCATGCAAAAAGAAAAGCCGGCGATTTTTACACTTTCCAGGCAACAAAAGATTACCCCTAATTGCGAACGGGGGAGGGGCCGGCGGCGGGGCAGGGAGGTGGCCCACTGCTGGGAAGCCAGGGAGGCCAGCTTTCAGGCAGATTTTTTTCTCTCTCTGCACATGTGTGAGCACAGACCACCAGGAACTGCTTAACCGGGGACTTGTCCTGTTTAGGCAACTGGGGAGAACGTGGTTGTTGTTGTTGATGTCTTAAAGGAAACGGAGAGTTACTTAATTATAAGGTTTGGTCTCTCTTGCCAGGAGAGACCCCCCCTCCAAACCCTGAACTATACACATCCTGTTGCAGAACGTCCCCCTACATTCCTGGTAGGGAATGGCCTCGCTGGGTTGTGGAGTGTGTGAAACTCCACACACTCCACAACCCTGCTCCACAAATGAGCAGAACATTGAGAAAGACACACCAATGCATTGCAGAGGTGAAAGACACACCTGAAATGCATTGGTGTGTCTTTCTCAATGATCTGCTCATTTAAGTGAATCCCTAAACTAGACGTTGAAAGCAGCAGAAGTTCTCGGGCAGCCAGGGAGTGAGAACGCTGCAGAACCCACTGTATAATCCTGGCCAGGTTCTGGGCACGGGCTGCTCCTTGGGCTCTCTGAATGCTATGGAAATGAAGGCTGGGACACCTCTCCTGAGCCCCTGGCCTCTCCTCCCCACCGGCACAGGAGGGAGAAAGCTCTTTGGGGCCACTGTCACCCCCATCAGAGCCCTGGGCCAAAGGGAGAGAGCAGTCCAGGACAGGGAACGGCAGGATTGCTGAGCTGCTCCCGTGTGGTGCCAGAGGGCCCAGGGGTCGGCATCCCCAGGGACCCCACAGCCAACCCCACCCATGAGAGCTGACAGCAGCCTCTGGATGTACTCCTGTGAATCTGGAAGGGGAGAGAATCACAGACAATGGAATTTCAACAAGGACGATTTCTGTCTTTTGCAAAGACCCTTCTATTAGCAGGTGAGTAATCACATCTTGGCCTCAAGAAGGCCTCATTGTTTCTTATAATGCTTCTGGGTTTTTATTTCATCAAAGTTCAAAACAGTGGGTGAGGCGTTAGAAAGGGAGTATGGGTCTCTATATCGACAGCGAGCAAACATGGGCGAGCAGGAAGGAGCAAGCAGCATGATCCTGGCTCGGGCTCCTTCCCAGGTTCTGTCCCCAGGCCTGGGAGGGGTGGGTGGCCCCTAATACTTCAGCTACAAAAGATTCTCCTTGCTGACCCCCACCCCTCCCCCTGCCCATGGAACTCCGCCTAAGAACCCTCCTCTCTGAGCGTCCATCCGTCCCTGGCTCCCAAAGCCCATCTGAAACTCATTAGCTGCTTGAAATGATTGTCATGGGAGCCCTTGATGGGGAACAAGAAAAGGAGAGGGATACTTTTAAAGGACAGCAATCGGGACCCAAATGCTGGCAGATGTTTGGAAACCTGGCTTTTGAGGAGGGGCCTCCTGGAGGCATGGGGCCAACTCCTCGGCCTGACCCTGGCCGGGCCCCCATCTTCCTTGCCTTTGTCTTCCCAGGCAGCTCCGGGAGCCCTGGCTGGGTAAAGCAGCTGTCTTCAGGTCTCCTTTGCCACTGAGGAAGAATCCACGGCCCTGGGATGTGCTCCAATCTGATTAGGGGGACAGCTGTGGAAGTCCCTTGATTCTTCGTCACTTGCAGCTTAATTCCTGCATTTTGTAGATAAAATGACTTTGTATTTGTAATGATGATATCATAAAATAGGAGACATGTTGGAATCATGATCGCATATAATATTAATGTTTCAGAACTAAGACTTCTTGAGATTTAATCTTCAAAATATAGAACATTGAATTAAAAAAAATTTGTATTGTAGGATCTTACAAACCCAGTATGTTAGAATCTTAGATTGTCGGAATTCTTGAAAAATTGATTTACAAAATCATATAAATGCTTTAGATTTTTAGTAGCATAAAACATTAGAATTCTAGAATGTTAGGATTATGAAATCAGAATTCTAGAATACTAGAATTGTAGAGCATTATAAATATAAAATAATAAATTTATAGAAATACAGAATCATGACCTCTTTCAATCACAGAACTTGAGAATGGTGGAGTATTAAATTAAGGAAACACTGATAGAATCTTAGAATCACAGGATATTAACATCATGGAATGGTAGAATTAGAGAACCATAGTGTCTAGAATTAGAGAATCATAGCAGTTTATAATTACAGACTCACCGGATTATAAACTCTTAGAATCACAGAACCTTCGAATCAGAGAGTATCTGCTAGAGAAGTATCAGATCTATGAGTTACAGAATTTTACAATTATAGGCTTTTAGACATAGCTTTGAAGAATTTCAGAGGCAAAAAGGGATTTAGAGGCCATTTGGCCCTATTCCTTGCTCAGTCCTATTCACACACACACACGCGAAACCTCTCGGTAACCCTGTGCTTATGTCTAGACAACGCAGTCTAATTTTATCATTCCTTACATCCCCTAGAGCCGCCGGCCTCCTTTTCTGTCTCCCCTCTCTGCCTGCCTCTCATCATTACAAATTCCTACCAGCCCCCTATTTTTCAAGGGACAGCTTGCTTTTCGTTTTGCAAATCATCCAGCATCTTAATTCACCATGCCTGTGTCTTGCAGGACAAGGCTATTTCAGTGATTAACATATCAGTGAAATGAAGCCTTAGCTTCATTTGGGATATGGGAGGGAGAGCGGGAGGGACAGGCAGGGGTGTGTGTGTGGCCTCCGTCCTAGAAACAGCATCGAGCAGGCCCACATAGGAACTCATGCTGCCCATTCCCCCTTGGAAGGAGGTGGGAGCCATGATAGTGGCTGAAATCATACAGCCTGGCCTATCTAGGTGAGACGAGATTCGAAACTATAAGCCATTTCATGCTTATTTATTTTATGATCCTTATGGGCTGGGTTTACACAGATGGGACAACATGTGGATTAGATAATTTGCTGGGAATTAACAGCCTCCGATGGTTATCAGTCTTGGGGGTGATTAAAGCTGGGTTGATGAGGATGGTTCAGTGATGAGTTGATGATGTTATCCATGTCCTCATCGGGGTTCAGAGAGATGTGGTGGCTCATCACCCAGTCATAAATCCCCACTGGGAGGATGGTTAGATATCAGCCGGAGATTAACACTTGGGATTTTGTTACGTTTAGGAATAAACCAAAAGCAAAACAAAGTCAGCTTCAGAGTCACCCTGGTAATTTAGAAAATTTTGCCTTCGGAGTGAATTCATCCCAAATCTCTGTAGAAGGACTAGCCAAAGATAAACAATTTAAATATGAAACCTCCTGCTTTTTATTCAGGCACCATAAAGACAGAGTCTGTGCAGTGACCGCCAAAATACGAGGCTATCTTCCTCTAATGATCTTTTCTCCAGCTCAGTTCCCATGCAGAATCTCCCAGCCCCAGGTTCACATAAAGCACCTCATAGGGGAGGGAGCAGCCTGGGTTAGAAATGCTCAGAGATCATGGCAATCTTCCCATAGATGAAGCATTGAAATCAACTGCTTTTGCTGCTTTCACATCTTTTTTTAAAAATTATTTTTATACTTTAAGTTCTGGGATACATGTGTAAAATGTGCAGGTTTGTTACATAGGAATACATGTGCCATGGTGGTTTGCTGCACCCATCAACCCGTCATCTACATTAGGTATTTCTCCTAATGCTATCCCTGCCCTAGCCGCCCCCTCCACCCAACAGGCCCCAGTGTGTGATGTTCCCCTCCCTATCTGGTATTTCTCCTAATTCCACCCCTCCCCTAGCCGCCCCCTCCACCCAACAGGCCCCAGTGTGTGATGTTCCCCTCCCTATCTGTCATCTACATTAGGTATTTCTCCTAATTCTATCCCTCCCCTAGCCACCCCCTCCACCCAACAGGCCCCAGTGTGTGATGTTCCCCTCCCTATGTCCATGTGTTCTCATTGTTCAACTCCCACTTGTGAGTGAGAACATGTGGTCTTTGGTTTTCTGTTCCTGTGTTAGTTTGCTGGGAATGATGGTTTCCAGCTTCATCCATGTCCCTGCAAAGGACATGAACTCATCCTTTTTTATGGCTGCATAGTAATCCATGGTGTATATGTGCCACATTTTCATCATCCAGCCTATCATTGATGGGCATTTGGGTTGGTTCCAAGTCTTAGCTATTGTGAATAGTGCTGCAATAAACATATGTGTACATGTGTCTTTATAGTAGAATGATTTATAATCCTTTGGGTGTATACCCAGTAATGGGATTGCTGGATCAAATGGTATTGCTAGGTCAAATGGTATTTCTGGTTCTAGATCCTTGAGGAATCGCCACCCTGTCTTCCACAGTGGTTGAACTAATTTACACTCCCACTAACAGTGTAAAAAGCGTTCCTATTTCTCCACATCCTCTCCAACATGTGTTGTTTCCTGACTTTTTAATGATCGCCATTGTAACTGGCATGAGATGGTATCTCACACATCTATCCTTTTTTTTTTTTTTTTTTTTTTTTTAGGAGGAGTTTCGCTCTTGTTGCCCAGCCGGAAGTGCAATGGCGTGATCTTGGCTTACCGCAACCTCCGCCTCCTGGGTTCAAGCGATTCTCCTGACCCAGCCTCCCAAGTAGCTGCGTACAGGCATGTGCCACCATGCCCTGCTAATTTTGTATTTTTAGTAGGGACAGGGTTTCTCTATGTTGGTCAGGCTGGTCTCCAACTCCCAACCTCAAGTGATTCACCTGCCTCGGCCTCACAAAGTGCTGAGATTACAGGCGTGAGCTACTGCGCCCGGCCTGACACATCTATTCTTAATAAACCATTTAGTTTAGAAACTGCAAAGCCACACAGCTAACCAAATTGCAGTGCCCAACTGGTTCTAGGAATACCGTTTCAATGTAGCCAAGATTTTTCCAACACTGAAATGCCTGCCGGAGAGGTAGAGGATAGTCAGGCCAAACCTGCCTGCCATGCTGTGTGCCTTTGGGCGAGTTAGAGCTCCTTTCTGGTCCCCAGCAGGCCCACCCACAAATAGGTAGTTGTATTAAATAATCTAAACGTGGGAGAAAAAATATTAGAAATAGGAAAATTACAATTTAGCTTTTTCCTTTTTGTGAGTTGAATTTCAAATTAGGCGAGTGGTTCTATTTATTTTAGAGGCAGTTCAACCAAGACCTGCTATTTCCATGACTCTAGTTTTTTATTTCAGATGTGAAACAACAAAACCATAACCCCAAACTTCCTAGACTGCTGGTTACAGCCATTGTACACAGTTTTCAGTGGTGTCGCATATTGTTAACACAAACGACAAATGTCATTATCTCCTCAATTCTGAAAGAAGTAAGAAAAGAAACGGGGAGTGCAAATGAGCTAATGGAATAGCACACTAGGTGTCAAGAGGCCTCATTCTATGACTCTGTTTCCCCATCTGTAAAATGGGGAGTGGGTGGAGGCAGGAGAAATCTAGAGGTTGTCTTCCGGCTCCGAAACAAAGTTTGAGTTTCTGAGGCCTCAGCCCTGATGCTAAGTAAGGGTGTTGGGTGTGTTGTGCTCTATTGTGTCCATCTGCAGCTCTGCAGGGGCCACCCCTACTGATTCTGGAGATGGGAGGGGTGGGGCTGAGGGAAATGGAGAGTCTTTACAAAGGGCACAATGGTAAATCCCCGATTTCTGGACAAGTCCCTTTCACTGTGAGCCTGAAAGGCCAAGGAGGGGTGGGCAGGGTGAATGGGCGTGGGGGTGGGCGGGTGAGTAGCTCTTGCCACAGCCCCATTGAAAGTTGGTGGACCTGTCAGCAATGAAAGGAAGTGAGTTAAAGAGGCAAGTGAGAGGGCTGTGCTAGGGGCTCAGCAACCCCCTGACACGGACGAGGGTCAGAACTGCAGGCTCGGTCCAGCCCACGTGGACTGCCTGGCAAGGCTGCAGGGCACAACAGGTCCTCCATCAGGGCTTTCTGCCTTCTTGATTTGAATCCCAGTTTTAAACCCGTAACAATATTGTGTGTCCTTTCATGGTGGATTTGGCCGGGATTTATGCCTGACACTCGTGGAACTGCAATTCTCTGGAAAGGCCAAGGCTGGTGGTGAGGTTGGGGAGTGGGGCTGGGGTGATTGCAGGGCTCAGACCAGTCCATTTAGTCAAAATATGTAATCTGGAAAGCTACACACCAACCAGCTCCACATCCACAGCTGACTGTGGCCGACAAACAGCCTGTCAGTTGAGTCCAGCAAGGGGTTGGTTTAGATGAACAACAGGCCAGTCCAATCAAAGCAATCAGTTCAGTTATAAAAATGGTAGTGGGGAGAGGAACAACAGAAAAACAGTAATACCAGCAGTTCCGTTTTTATAAAGTGACCGTGCAACTTCCTTGACTATGTACAGGAAAGCAACCAAGCAGTTCTCCAACACAATTGCTCAGCCTTGTCCCGTCAATCACTTGGCAGCTCTGGAGATAGAAGCATTTAGAAATGATCCTGTGGTTCAGTCTGACCCCCTGTCTCATGCCGTGGAACCTCAGAATTATGACATTGTCAGAATTGGTAGAGAGTGGGGCTTGGGAATCATGCAGCCTCACCCCTCCTCATCCCAGGGGTTACAAAGAGCCCAGGTCGTCCTTACCAAGATGCCACGGCACTTCAGGAGATTCCTCTTCTCTCTTTGAGCTGAATGTCCCTCAGTGGCAGCTGGTTCTTCCTTGTGTCTAACCAGAGTCTCTCTTCCTGCAGGAGCAGCTTGGATGCTCCTCCTTGTGGCCGGTCTCCAGAGGTGAGTGTGCTGGGATCCTGGCCTGGGAGTGGGCTGGTGACCCCTATTCCCTGAGGTAGCAGAGGGTTGGACGGTGGAGAAGAGCCTGGAGGGCTGTTTCTGTGTTTGGTGAATAAACATCAGAGTCCAGTTGCCGGCCTGTCACTCTGCAGCCTTTCAGCGTGTGCGAGGCCAGGTGGGCCGGAGGGAGTTCCCATGGGCGGCACATGAAGAGACCGGGGTCTGCGGGGGGCTGTGGGGGCTGTGGGGACTGTGGGGGCTGCAGGGGCTGGGGCCCAGGCAGGGCCTGCTCTGGATAGCCAGTAGAATCAGCTTTTGCTGGCCATGGAACTTCACACCTTTGAAAGGCTCCAGAGTGGCCCACAGAAAAAACAAACCATTCCTCCCATCCGTGGCAGATCGGCCATCCTTAGGGGCTCCCGGTCATGCACATGGAAACCCTGTAAAAAGGCCCAGTGTTTCCTTTTCCACTCCCTGAAAGGATATGGTCTGAGTCTTGCCACGGCTGCTGGGGTCGGGCAAGAGTGCCTCATCCACACCAGCGAGGCCTGGGGCCCAGCTCCTCTCCCCTGGGACAGCCACCCCAGCCTCTGAGCCTTAGTTTACACATCTGGCAAGCAGGCATTAAAAAGACCCACCTTCGGGTTTTGTGTATGTGTGATGGCAGAATAAGGCATATATGTGTATGAATGTACTTAGCACACAGTAGATGCATGATCAATGTCTTCCTCCTCCTGCTGTCTATGGAACCCAGAACAAGTCGGATTTCCTTTAGAAGCCACAGTTCATTTTCCTGGAAAGTGGGGTGAGCACCTACATGTGTTAGGATGAAATGAGACAAAGGGCTTAGCACAGGGCCTGGTACCAGAAGGTTCTGCTATAGTATAATTTCTTTTTTCTTTCTGTTCCTCCTCCCCTCTGGGTCTCGGGTACATCATCTTATAAATGGGAACGGTAATACTTTCTTGACCTACTAGGTCAAGAATGCGGAGGATAAAAGCAATGCTACCAGCACTTGATGAGCTTCATTATGCTGCAGAACCATAGGACAGACTAGATCTCAAAACACTGACAGCAAGAAGAAAGATTACAAGGCTTAGAGAGTCCTAGGAGTATTATGACAAGACTTAGATGAGGACATGGCTCTTGTCTCATCGAGTGATGGTTCAGGCAGGGATGTTGGGAATCTTAAGGAGAAAGAAGAGTCCTTGCTTCTTGTTGGTACCAGGGAGGGCTTGCTGGAGGCATGGTTTGTCCAAAGCTACGGAGCTCTGTCTTTTCGTGGGTCTAGTTTGTTGCAAATGCTTGAGGCCCAGGCTGCTGCTGGCTCCCAGCAAGTTGGGAGATGTCCCCAGAAGTGTCCATGGTCTCTTGCCTGGGCTCTTCAGAGCTGCAAAGAGACAAACTAGGACCAAGGGGGTTAGGAGGAGCAAAAGTAAGTTAAGAGCAGATCCCAGTGTGAGCTCTCCAGCCACGGAGCTGGCTGTCTCCAGGGGCAGTGAGCTCCCCGACACAGCAGGTGCCCAGCAGAGGCTGAAGGACGCTGTGACAGGTACAGAGGAGAGACTGTGGCAGTGGGTGAGGGGTAGGGTAGGCTTGGAGTCAGGTACCCTGGGCTCCTGTCTGAGCTTTGCAATTTACCCCTGTGACCTTGGATTAGTCTCCTACCTTTGCAAAGTTTGTTTCCTTATATGTAAATTACCTGTAATTCCTACTTCCAAGAGTCGTTTTGGAGATTAAATGAGATAATGCACATGAAGTATTTAGTACAGTGTCAGAAAGTTGGGGGCTCTCCCTGTCACAGCTTAGATTCTAAGATCTTACAGGCTGACATTTGTAGGGGAAGGTTAAGATCCTATTCTTTGAGGATTTTGAAATTACAGGAGATTGAATCCACTTATTTAACAGGTACTTACTTAAAGCTTATCCTATGCTGAATACTTTTCTATGGGCTTTATAAATATTCATTCAGTCTTAACAACACTATGAGCTAGGTACTATTCTTACCCCCAATTAATAGATAAATAAACTGAGGCAGAGAGAAGGTTAAGTAACTTGCCCATAGTCACACAGCTGAGGAAGTGATAGAGCTGAGATTGAAGTCTGGTTCCAGAGTCTATGCACAGAAGATTCTAAAACCATGAGACTTCAAAACCATTCAATATTCCTAAGGTTACAGAGAATTTGAGATTATGGGACTTATATTAATAATCACAAATGTCCAGGATGAAACAGTTCTAGGGCATACTTTTCTGCAAAGGACCAGGTTGTAAATATTTTCCTTTGCTTGGCAGGCCATAAGGTCTCTGTCACATTACTCAGCTCTGCTGTTGTAACCATATCTAAACAAATGGGTTCCAATAAAACTTTATTTACAAAAGCAGGTGGCAGGTGGATTTGGCCCTTGTGTTATAGCTTGCTGATCCCTGTTCTTGATGCATCGTCTGCTCTGCTGAGTACCTTGGTGGGGGCTCCCTTCAGGACTGAGCCCCAGAGGAGCCCAGCTGTGCCCCTCATTTGGAGATGCAGAGGGGTCTGCGGGGGCCAGGCTGGCTCCCAGGGTGCGGGTGCCTCTGAGTGTGGCTCTCCCTTTCTGTCCTAGAGAGGCTGTTGAAAAGGCTCCTCTCTCCAGCAGTGGCGCCTCATTACTCATGGCTGGAAAACAATGTTAATTTCCCCCAAGCGGGAAGCAGCTGCACTTGTGAGCCTGGGCTCATTTTGCTGCATGAATATTTATGGCATGTCCCCTAATTAAGCTCAGAAATAAAATTTATCCTGCTAACAGGGTCCATAGAAGACTGGAAGGCCGTGTCAGGAACCAGCCTCTTATGCCTGTGAAGTAGGGTTGTCAATGAAACATTTGTTTCCAGAACCACTTGGCCACGGATAGTGTCCACAGGAGCATTTCCCGGAAGGTCAAGCACCCTTGGTGTAGTCACATGCTTGTGCGAGGGAACACCTACGCCACCTTGCTGAGCAGTGATGGATGGCTATTGTCCCAAGCCTGCATGTGGTGACACAGAGGTGACTCCAGGCCAGAGCCCTTAGCAATACGTCTTTTCTTTTAGCCAGTGTGACTCAGGTATTTTCTGATTGGGCGCCAAAGGCCACTCCAGTATAAACAGCCCAGAGAGAAAGCACCCTGGAGTGGGAACCAGGAGAAACAGGTTTGAGTTGCTCCCCTGACACTGATTCTGGTTGACCTGGGGCCAGCCTACCTGCTCTCCCAGCCACAGGCCCCCATTTCGTTAAAATGATGGCAGACCATCAACACCATGTAGTTACTGGGAATCATGGGAGACAAGGAAGATAAAGTCTTTTGGGGAATGATTCTCACCATGATTTGGAATTTCCTTTACCTCCAGGCCCTCCCTCCCTTAAATCCCTGGAACCAAGGAAAGCCTAGGCCTAGGCCAGTAACCTTGAGGGTTTCCGGAAACCATAAATCTTGGCCTTTCCTTGAGGGGTCCTATCTCCAGAGAACTGCCTGGGCCCTCATATCCTCTTCCACAAAGCCAATAAACCAAGCAAACACCATAAAGCTCCTCACCCCACCTGAGCGTTCCCCCACGGTCAGAGTCGGACCTGGTCAAGAGTCATGAGTTTCAGAACATGGCTATAAAATTGCATGTGGCTCCTCCCCCTTTCCTTTCCAGAATGGAACTTACCTTTGCTTTCTCTCTTCTGTCCTCTTTTCGATAAGTTTCCTCTTTAATTTCTTTCCAGCACTTGAGAGATCCCATCTTGTGTTCCCAGCCCCACCTCTCAGTTGCTGGTGGGGGCTTGGGGAGGAGGATGCTTTTCTAAGGCAGGTCCGGGGGTGTAATCAACTGGGGACCTTGGCAACTGGCACACCTTGTAAATTCAAAAGTCAACAAGATGTGGAAGCAAAGGAGACCCTGGAGCTGGAGAGGAGGAAGTGGGGAGGTGAGGGTGGGCCTTATCTTGTGAAGTCGGTCAGGGGTGGCTTCTGTGCCCTCTGCCTCTCCTAGCGGGGCCTGCCCCACCCCCTGGAGCCTGGAACTTCCTGCTGTCATGCTTCGCCTTCACATCCTGAGCTCAGAATTGTTCACAGCTACAGCCTGGACCCTGGAAGGGGCCCTAGAGGCTTTCTCTCCCACACCCTCTCGCTACAGATAGGGAGGCTGAAAAAACTGGGAGGGCCTTGCCCTAGGTCAGTGTCAGGGCAGGTAGAGTGGAAATAACACTGGGCTGGGGCCAGGAGACCTGGTCTCTGGTTATTGCCTGGGCTGAGTCCAGACCTCGGTTGCAGACTGTAGCCTTACCTCTAACCCCTAGGTTACCATGAGATGGGAGGAAAGACCACAGCTTCTTAGGGCCCATCTCAACCGCAGAACCACAGGAACCACTTACCTGACACTGATTCTGGTTGACCTGGGGCCGGCCTGCCTGCTGTCCCAGCCTCAGGCCCCCATTTCGTTAAAATGATGGCAGACCATCAACACCATGTAGTTACTGGGAATCATGGGAGATGAAGGAAGATAAAGTCTGTTTACATTTGGGGCACACTCTTCACTGAAAAAGGACGCCATGATCTTACCAATTTGGAAGTTTGGTGCAGTGGGCTCATTAGAGCACTGTAGCAGAGGTGTGACATTTACAAAAGTCACTTAACCTCTCTGGACTTGAGTTTCCTCATCTGTAAAATGGGGATAATAATCCACCACCCGCCCCAGCCAACTATCCCCTCAGCTTCTGATGAGGGTCAAAGGAGATACTGATTTAGTGTTTTGTTAACTGAATGTGTTTACATGTGAAGGAATAAATATTAAAATTATACCTATTGTTTTGTTATTATTTGGTGTTTACTCTCCTTCCCGGCTAGCCAGAAGGAGCTGGTGTTTTTTGAAGACCTAGGCCCAGGAGCAAATTTTGCCTGGTCAAAGAGGCCAAGAGTGGGCCCAGGATCTCTGCCAGGGCCTGCCAGGGCACAGAAGATTTGGGGAGGGGAGCTGCAGCATTAGAGGGCTGAGACCCCTTTATCCTTGATTAGGTCCAAAGCTGTTGGGTGGAACTGTGGCACCTGTAGAGTTAACCGCGTCCACGGTGTGTCAATGCGCTAAGACAGGCTCAACGAGAGCTCCAGGGGCCTACACTTAAACACGCACCTTTCTGTTTCCACAGCTCACGTAGTTTGGGGAGGAAAATTTAATCCATGTACTTTTAGTTCATTTGCGTTAAAGTCATCACAAAGCTTTGTCCGAGCCATTTTGGGCTTGTGTGGCCTGTTGGGGAATCTTCACTATCTTTCGAAGGCCTTTTCCTCCTCTTTAGGCAAACAGGAAATCATACTCTGCCCAGCAGCAACCAACCTGAAACCTTCAGTGCTGCCTGCCTCACCTGCCTTCTCACACCTGGAAATGACAGGCCCAGATCAAGTTCCCCTGGAGCCCCGCAAACTCTCATGCCTAGTAATTAAATGCCTCCATGACTTGCCCCAAGCTATCTTGATAGCAGTTGTCCCCTAACCACCAGGCAGGGTGAGGTTCATGGAAACCTCTGTTCCTGCCATTCCCTCTCCCCTAGCTACATTTCCTCCTCCCTGTTCCTGACATTTTGCCCATTCTCTGAGGCCCAGCTGCGGCTCAGCCTCAGCCTTCCCTTGATCATCCTTATGCAAGCAGTTGCATAAGCAGTCGCCGGCTCAGGATTCGGTACTAAGTGTCATCAGTAAATGTTTATTGGATGGATGAAGGGAATGGTGGATGACAGGGGCTGGGATAATTTATCCTACATTTTCTTCCTTCTCCCTCTTCTCCTGAAATATGTCTGGCCCAGGTTTTGGTACCCACGGAGGTTTGAGGAATGTCTAAAGAATGAATGCATGTGCAGTGAATGGATGGCTGCAGAAATCCATTTATAGAGCACATGCTATGGGCTCTGCATGGGGCCAGATGCTGGTATCACAGCTGTGAAGAAGACATGCTTCCTGCCCTCATCCTTCACATTGTAGCTGAGAAGTCAGGCAGACACCAGGAGTTGCACAATCTGTTATGTATTTAGTTACTCTTGTGATAAATGTGAGGAGGGAGGAAAATGAATATGTGTATGAGTGAAGAAAGGAGTAAACAAATAGGATGAGGGAGGAAATGAATATGTACATGAATAAATGAATACTGGGGAGAATAAGTAAAGGAATGATGGATGAAGATGAATTCATTGTGAAGGAAAAGATCCCAAGCTGTGTGACACAGTATTTGTGGACACAAGGCCTAGAGGCCAGTGTGGCCTGAAGTCAGCCCCTCTCTTGCTTCCCAGGGGGCAGGAGCAGCAGGTGGGTGGGGAGAGGTAAGGCCCTCTGCATCCTGAGGTCGGCACCACTGCTACCATCTTAGCATCTCCCAAACTTTAGTCTCAGAAAGGGTGGGTGTTTGTGACTTTAACCTGGAGAATCTCAGGGCCTGCAGGGTCGGATTTTTTTGTTTTTTGAGGCAGTCTCACTCTGTTGCCCAGGCTAGAGTGCAGTGGCATAATCTCGGCTCACTGCAACCTCTGCCTCCTGGGGTTCAAGCAATTCTCCTGCTTCAGCCTCCTGAGTGGCTGGGACTACAGATGCATGCCACCATGCCTGGCAAATTTTTTTTTTTTTTTTTTTTTTTGAGACGGAGTCTCGCTCTGTCACCAGGCTGGAGTGCAGTGGTACCATCTCAGCTCACTGCAACCTCCGCCTCCTGGGTTCAAGTGATTCTCTTGCCTCAGCCTCTTAAATAGCTGGGATTACAGGCATGCGCCACCGCACCCCACTAATTTTTGTATTTTTAGTAGAGATGAGGTTTCACCATTTTGGCCAGGCAGGTCTTGAACTCAGGTGATCCACCCATCTTGGCCTCCCAAAGTGCTGGAATTACAGGAGTGAGCCGCCGCACCTGGCCACGGGTTCTGAGTTGTGTTCTGCACATGGCATAATCCTCAAAGCTTTCACAATCACATCTATACCACACGTATCCTCCACTGGGAGAAATCAGCTGGAGAAGGGCCTGCCCAAGGTCCCAGCACCAGAGTCCTGACCTCCAGGAGCCTGAGACAGACAAGGCCCATTTTGACCCAGCTCCTTTCATACCCCTCTGAGTTCTCCTAATCCTCTCCCTTTGCGCCCCCTCCAACCCCACAGGCCCTACCCTCTCCTGGCACATTCTGGACACGCTCCTGCCTTGGAGCCTTGGTGCTCCTAATTCCCTTTGCCTGGGATGCTTCCCCTAGACGTCTGCGGGGCTCACTCTTGCTTCTTTCTAGTCTTCTTTCAGAAGTTACCCTGTTAGCGAGGCCCTCTGTGGCTACTGTATCCATAATTTTGTCACTGACCCTATCCTTTGATATCCCATTCCCTTGCTTTGATGTTTCTTTATAGCACTTATCCTTATCTAACACTGTATCTTTTTCTGATTAGTTTATGATCTGTTTCTCCCACTAGGATGTAAACTCCAGGAGGGCAGAGATTTCGTATTGCTTTGTTCACTACTGTATTCCAGCAGCTGGAATCCAGCCTGACACACAGTGGTTGCACATTACATACGCACTGAATGAACAAATGAAGCAAACTCTCAAACCCAGCCTCTCCTCTCCATCCGAAAGCCACACTCGCTGTCTTTCCTTGCTGGGATCCTGGGTGGGGAGAGGTAAGGCCCTCTGCATCCTGAGGTCAGGCCCTCTGCATCCTGAGGTGGGCACCACTGCTACCATCTTAGCATCTCCCAAACTTTAGTCTCAGAAAGGGTGGGTGTTTGTGACTTTAACCTGGAGAATCTCAGGGCCTGCAGGGTCAGATTTTTTTGTTTTTTGAGACGGTCTCACTCAGTTGCCCAGGCTAGAGTGCAGTGGCGTAATCTCGGCTCACTGCAACCTCCGCCTCCTGGGTTCAAGCAATTCTCCTGCTTCAGCCTCCTGAGTGGCTGGGACTACAGATGCATGCCACCATGCCTGGCTAATTTTTTTAAAATTTTAATTTAATAAGGTAAGAACCTGATTCTCAGCCTCCTCCCTGACCCCCAGCCTCCTCCCTGACCCCCAGCCTCCTCCCTGACTCCCAGCCTCCTCCCTGACCCCCAGCCTCCTCCCTGACACTTGGCCTCCTCCCTGACCCCCGGCCTCCTCCCTGACCCCCAGCCTCCTCCCTGACCCTCAACCTCCTCCCTGACCCCCAGCCTCCTCCCTGACCCCCGGCCTCCTCCCTGACACTTGGCCTCCTCCCTGACCCCCAGCCTCCTCCCTGACCCCCGGCCTCCTCCCTGACCCCCGGCCTCCTCCCTGACACTTGGCCTCCTCCCTGACCCCCAGCCTCCTCCCTGACCCCCGGCCTCCTCCCTGACACTTGGCCTCCTCCCCTACCCCCAGCCTCCTCCCTGACCCTCAACCTCCTCCCTGACCCCCAGCCTCCTCCCTGACCCCCAGCCTCCTCCCTGACTCTTAACCTCCTCCCTGACCCCCAGCCTCCTCCCTGACCCCCAGCCTCTCCCTGACCCTCAACCTCCTCCCTGACCCCCAGCCTCCTCCCTGACCCCCAGCCTCCTCCCTGACACTTGGCCTCCTCCCTGACCCCCGGCCTCCTCCCTGACCCCCAGCCTCCTCCCTGACACTTGGCCTCCTCCCTGACCCCCAGCCTCCTCCCTGACACTTGGCCTCCTCCCTGACCCCCAGCCTCCTCCCTGACACTTGGCCTCCTCCCTGACCCCCGGCCTCCTCCCTGACTCCCAGTCTCCTCCCTGACACTTGGCCTCCTCCCCTACTCCACAATCTCTTCTTTGGCTCACAGCGGTCTTTCCTCTATGGTAAATTTGACCGTATTGTTTGACTACTGGAAATTCCTTACTGTGCTCCCTTTCCTTTCTCTTGACTCTATTTCTCCTGATCCTGTAAAATACAGATCTAAAATAACACACGTGCAGTGTCTGACCCACAACACGCACTCGTAAGTGGTAGTTCTCGCCACCCCTGATGGCAGGGCCCCCGGACGGAAGGTGCAATGAGGAGGGGAGGCTATGCGAGGGTGTGCTGTGTGCAGACGGCATGGGCAAGCAGCTGGGGGTGCCGTGGTGTAGAGTGAATGGACAGGGCGTGCTCAGGCCCTGCACACCAATTTTAGTAGGAGAATCCTGGGACGCCAGGTGAGAGGATTGGTTGGGATCAGATCCCAGAAAGTATTGACTGTAAAAGTGAGAGCTCTGCCCCATTCTGCAGGCAATGGGAAACCTCTGTGAGCTCCTTCAACAAAATTCAACATGTTGCCAAGCACTGATTGTGAGGAAGTGCTATAATGGGCACTGTCATGGGCGGGCTTCAATAGTATCCTATACCAATCCACAGACATCTGTATTACTGTCCCCATTCTACATATGGGGAAACTAAAACACAGAAAGGTCGAATAATTTTCCCCAGGTAACCTTGGGAACCTAATACAGTGGGGGAATTGAGCCCAGGCCTAGGCGACCCTAAATCTTTGTATCTTTTCACCATCCAGAGGCCTACTGCTCACCAGTTGTGTGGATGAACAAACCTGAACAGCACCAGCCTGGAGGCTGGTGATATCTACCCCCACAGTGCTTCCTCCTTGGTCCCCCAAGCAAGCTCCATAGCTCCAAGACTTCACTCAGCCTTTTGTGAAGTTGGAAGTCAAGAGAAAATTCACAGAACTTTGGAAAATACGTTTTCTTTTAAGGAAGAATTTTTTGTTTTCATTTCAACAGCCCTGGCTGGTGATGAGGGGTGAAGCGAGGTGCCCTGTTTTCCATCCTAACACCTATTTCCAGGTGGGGGCAGGGAGGGCTCCAACCTGCAATGTTATTTCAAAACCTTTCCGGGCCTTGCAACTCCATTTCCAGGCCACATGCTACAAAGCACAGCACGATTTCCCATTACGTGCTGTTGCCCTTTCTGGTCTGAGCACCTTTCAAAGTGGGAAGACCCAGCCTGCTCCAACACCCTCCCTCCTGTCCCCATAAATTAAGTCTCACTGCCTGATGTGAGGCTTAAATAAATAGCCTTGCCCGGCACCCGATGGCCACACTCCTGATAGATGGGCTTGCCAAGAGCAGCAAACTCAGCTCGCTCCTCCCGGCCCCTCCACAGAGAGAAGATGAAACTGGTGTTTTGCAAATGCTTCCTGCCTGCTTTCTGCCAGCCAAGGCACATTCCAACAAGGAGCAGGCCAGCAAAGTCTTGTCATCTGACAGGGTGAGGACAGAGATGGATGATGCGCTGTTTGCCAGAGAAGGCCACGTTCAGACACTCCCAGATAGCCAGCTGCCACTTTATTAACAGCAAAGATCCCCATCTGAACGAGGCTGGAAAAGAAAATATTTATGCTTGCCTGTCAGGAGGACCTTCATTTTTCTTCTGGGGAGCCAGCCAGGGTGCTAGTCCAGGGATGGAGGAGTGTGACGTGCCCATAGGGTTGCCCCAGGCCCTTCTACAGCCCAGGGTTGATGGAGAGTCCAAAATATTCCCAGGGCAGCTCTGGATGGGGTTGGCAGGTTTCAGAGGAGCTGGACATAGGGAGTTCAGGGCCTGAGAAACCGGAACACACCCTGGCACCTGATAACTGTCAACGAGAGGACCTGGCTGTGGGAGTCGGTGCTACAGTTAGAAATCAGGGGCAAATGGGCCATTAAATGATCTCATTATTAATTAAAAACACATAGCAGCATGCATCTGATAAGAAACTTTGTACTAAGAATAAAATAATTTTGTATTGGCAGAAAATATCAATACTGGAGCAGAGCTTGTCATTTAAGCTGGGCATATATTAAAATCAGTTTATATTATTACTCTTCTCATGGTCATTATTTTGAACAAAAGTTGAAAGCCAGTTCTTTAATGGTTTCAGAGATGCCTGTGAATCTGCACTTGGGAAGACCTTGCCACACTCTGGGAGACAGCTGTACCCAATTATAGTAAGTGAGTCATAAGGTGCTAGGCTGAACAAGTCCTGTGCCCTAGGGAATGCAGGCTTCGGCCTCACAAGAGTGCCAGGATTGTTCTCTTAGACCCTACTGAGGTTCCTGTCCCCCAGCTCTGAATGCTGGATTATTTATGATCCCGACAGAGCATGCACGTTGCAGTCGGCAGACCTGAGTTCAAATTCCAGCTCTACCACTTCGCAGCTGTGCAACCAACCCTGAGCACCTTTCATTTTAGCCTCCTGTTTTATAAAATAGAGGTAATAAATGTCTCCCTCTTGGGGATATCCTGAGAATAAAGTGAGAGGAAGCCTGTGAAATGCTCACCGCGGTAAGAGTTGCATACATAAGAGTCAGCAGTAATGGGAGCAGTACGCACACATTCCGGTATGTCTCTAGGAGTGTAGCAATAATATTTATTGATGGGTGAGTGAATATGTGCAAATGTGCGCAAGCATCATTCCTAGTGCATATCTGTTTTAGTCTGCTCAGGCTGCTATGACAAAATACTACAGACTGGGTGGCTTAAACCACAGACATTTATTTCTCATAGTTTTGGAGGCTGAGAAGTCCAAGATCAAGGTGTCAGCAGATTTGGTTTCTGGTGAGGACTCTTCCTGGCTTGTACATGGCCACTTTTTCCCTGTATCCTCAAGTGGGAGGAGGCAGAGAGAGAGAGAGAGAGAGAGAGAGAGAGAGAGAGAGAACGCGAGCGAGCGAGCGTGAGAGAGAAATCTTATAAAAACATGGATCCCATCATAGGGTCCCACCCTCAAGACTTGATATAAATCTAATTACCTCCCAAGGGCCCAACCCCAAATACCATCACACTGGGGGTTAGGGCTTTGACATGCGAATTTTAGGGGAACACATTCAGTCCATAACAGTATCTATATCTGATATCTGTATAGTTCATATCTCTATCAGCTGGTGAACCTGTACATTGTATAGGTGTTATTGTCTACTTATGGAGGTATGGAGGTTTATAGATATTTGTACACCTCTGTGTACGGACCTTTCTACACGTGAGAGTGTACCAGAGGTTCAAATCAAGGGCTCAGACTACAGGTGAGTGTAGCATGTGTACACGTGTGTATACAAGCATGGGAAGGGCATGACTTGAGCCACAGTAGGCAGCTACCCCTCAGCCCAGTATGGTAAGCCTCCTGCACCCACCAGCCCATAGCACTGCCAAAGGGACCCAGGCAGAGGGACTCAGAGGTTCACTAGGACTGGGGATCTGTCAAGCCTGAGATCCTCAGCTGCAGGTACCTGAGGATTTGTCCTGTGCTGTGGCAGAGCCCCTGCTGTTGAGGGTGCAGTTTGCCTGGGGAGGGGACGTGGAGCCTGTGCTTAATATTACGGGAACTTTATTAGCTCATCTTCATCCAGTGTGGGACCCATCTTCATCTATTCAAATGGATCATTTATCTCATTGAGAGCCTTCCAAGCTCCAGCTCAAATGACATTTGCTTAGCAATTGGCCTGTTTGAAAAAGCTGACATACTGGAGCTGAGGCATGCACAGGCTGCACCATCTTTCCGAGCTGGGGGTGCAGGAAGACAGGCCCACGGGAGAGGGTAGAGGGAGGTGGGGGCATTCAGTTGGTCAAGGATCCCACGGAAACAGGCAAACACATTATCCACTCCAACACAGGCAATTTTTTCCCCAGGGTAGCTAATTAGCAGGCGGCTGCACGGGCTCTCTACTTGACTTGCAGAATTAGAATGCTCAGCACAGAGATCTGTGTTTATGCTCAAAATCTGTTGTCCCTCTTCTCCAATCAGGAGAGAAGCTCTGTCAGTTCTGGAGCCCAGAGATTGCTCAACTGGCATTTCAGGGGCCTGATGGGCTCCTCCTCCAGAGAAACTCCTTCCCTGTTGGAGGCTTCAGAAAATGGCAAGCCCATCAATGCAGGCACAGGACACATCCACACACAAGCACACATATCTCCTCATTTACACAAACGTGACACAAAGGCACGGTCACACACATTTGCCCAGAAGCATAGGCACCCACCCCCAGAGACACATGTGTGTAGCATATGCACCTTCACAGCTTCTGGGAACATATGTGTAAGGGTACACACACAGAGAAATTGCTTAAATCTACAGAAGCAAAAATTCTCAGAAAGTAGCATCAGTGATTCTCAATTAGAATCTCAGAATCAGAGATGAGATCACATAAGAATGATAGGTATCAGATATCTGATTCTAGATTCAGAAATTACATGAGAATCAGAATTCTCAAATCAGAATCACCAGGGGGCTTTGTATAAATACTCACATCGGGTTCCTCCAGAATCTGGTAAGTCATCAAGTGAGACATGGTAGTAGCCATGTGAATTTTGAAAGGCTCCCTTGTGTAATGAAAACAGAACATTTTTATTATTAAAAATAAAATTAAATGGCTCATCCCTATTAAGATGAAGAATAATTTGATTTGGTGAGAACTGTTATGATTTAAACATTTTTTCTAATTTTAACTTTTTTGAGACAGGGTCTTGCTCTGTTGCCCAGGCTGGAGTACAGTGGTGTAATCTTGGCTTAGTGCAACCTCTACTTCCTGGGCTCAAGTAATCCTCCCATTTCAGCCTCAAATAGCTGGGACTACAGGCACACACCACCACACCTGGTTAATTTTTGTATCTTTTTTGGTAGAGATGGGATTTTGGCATGTTGCCCAGGCTGGTCTCGAACTCCTGGGCTCAAGCAATTCTCCAGCCTTGGCCTCCCAAAGTGCTGGAATTACAGGCCTGATCTACTGTGCCCAGCCATGATTTTTTAAAAAAGCAATGGCATTCTTGTTTTGTTGTTTCAAGAACAGAATAACCTGAAGCCGAACTTGCCTGGTAGATGTCTTTATGTCATTTAAAACAGATAGGAACAGTGACAAATACAACTTGTCCAGGAGATTTTGTTTCCATTACAGATGTTTCAGACACACTGTCTAAATAGGGAGGGCCTCTGGTTCCACCTTTCCTGCTACAGATAGGGAAACTGAGATCCAGGTAGGATGAGCTACTGCTTGAAATCATATAGCCATTAGTGATTTCTGTGAGTAAACGTATACAGAGCACACAGTAAGTGCTCAATAAATGTTAGCTACTATATTACTATTATTGTTATCATCATAAGTTATGATTAGCAGAGCAAGGCTAAGAATTCAGAACTCCTTCTCCCTCTGGTTTATGGGTTCAAGATCTCTCTCCCAGTTGAGAAGACACTGAAGGTGAAGTAGAAATCTGGGCCCTCAGCCAGTCGCATCGTCTCTAATTAAGCCTAGTGGACATACTCCAATTCTTCCAGTTTCCAGAGAAAAAGGCTAAGGAAGGCTGTTAGGAATAAGTCGGGGGGAGGGGGCGAGGGCAGCATGATGAAACTTTGAAGGGAGGTCCTGTCTTGGTGAGGGGCTTCAAACAATAGCAGCCTCCTTCTGCAACCTTGGGAGAGGCCAGCCTTTGGAGACACCATCTTTGATTAGCATGGGCAGGACACAGCAGCTGCACGTCGTCGTGGGGCTGGCAGCACCCTTTCTGCCTTCAGCTCCCTGGGGAGTCTCTTCAGGCCAAGGAAAGCTTTGGTTCTAACCACTTCTCTGAGCCAGGACTGCTGGGTGGTCTAGGGGCAGGAGGGCAGAATGAGGGTGGGACAGGGCAGGCCTCTGGTGCAGCAAGGAGTGTTGGGTGGAAGACTTGGGGTGGGGGGAGATGAATCGATGTGAGTGGGGTGGGGACAGGGAGGGCTGGTGCAAAGGGAGAGTTGAGATCAGCGTTAGGAAAGTTTGTTGGGGGGAGGCGGGAGTAGGCAGGACCAGCGATGCCAGAACGCATGGACCCAGTAGGGGTCCATGAAGGTGAAGGGGAGACTCCCTGCCCTCCAGATCCCACCGTCCCAGGTGGCTAGCAGGAGGGATCCACCGCGAGTTACTGAGCCCCCTACATTTTGTGTCTGAGGCTCCAGAACATGTGGCCGACACGCCCCCCACTCCCAAAGGGCTGTCATTTGGAACGCATTTGCAGACACATGGATTGTTTTTAAGTTAATGCTTTTTAATTCACTGTTTCCCAGTTGTCGTTTTTTATTGCAAAGGCGGATTCTGCCCGTGTGTGTTCCTTTGCGGGGGCGGGGAATGGGGGTAGCTTCACGGGCAGAGATCCGATGAGAGACAGGCAGAGACAATGAGAGGCAGAGACAGAGGCAAAGGCACAGCGAAACACCGGGGAAACGGGGAAGCAGGTCAGAGAGGAAGAGAGAGGCCGGGAGAGGCTGTGCCCAGGAGGCTGAACAAGGGATGCCGTGCCCAGGGAGGGGAAGGCCCAGGGGCCGCTCTAGGGGCGAGGGGCGGAGGGTGTGCTGAGAAACCTGGCTCCGGGGACCTAGGCTGACCCCCCCCCCCACCTCTGCCTAAGGCTCCTGGGGCTGAGTTTGCTTTCCTCTGGCTCTCTGGTTCCTTTCCGACCAAAGGAGGCTGAACTGGCCCTTGGGAGAGGGATGGAGGGACGCAGCGGGAACGGACTGAGTACGCAGGACCCGGGTCGGCAAGGGCTGCGGTTCTGAGATCAGAGAGAGAAGAGGACCCGGGAGTCGGAGGCGATCTCCCTGGCCGCAGCCGACCCTCTGAGCTCTAGTGAGCCTGAATCCCGCTCTGGCAGTGGCACCCCTCGCCTGCTGCGCCACCCGGGGCCAGCGCCCTAACCTCTCGGAGCCTGGCCCTGCCACCTGTAGAAGGAAAGAGCGCTGGTGGCCCGTTCAAGCAGGCGGTGGCAGCGCCAGGGGCCTTCAAGAAGGGACAAAACGGCTCAGGGGCCGGGGAAACTGGTCTCGGCAGACAACGCCTAGGCTGGGCGGTTACAGCAGCAATCCCGGGATTCTCGGCCCCGGGGGGTCCTGTTTACGCAGAACTCGCGGCGGACTGGAGGGAGTGGGGCGCTAGAGCTTCCTTCCTTAGCAGCTGAGAACCATTTCATCCCCCCACCGCCATCCCGAGACCCCTCCTCTCCCCGTCTGCGCCGGGGTCCCGCGAACCTTCCCCGGCGGCATCTTCAAACACACAGCGGCGGACACACAAAGACGCTCGCGAGCCAGCACTAGTGTAGGCACTCGGGCACACAGAGATACACGACGCAAGGTCCCGGGGACTCGGATGGAGCCGCAGTGTCCTCGGCCCGGGCGGAGTGGGCTCACGCCGAGGGGCAGCTGCTCCCGGGCGGCTCTCACCCTCGGCGCGCGGCTGTCAGACCCGGAGTAGGCGAACTGAAAGCCCGGGATAATTAGCGCTAATTACATGTGTGCAAACAGCCGCGGCAGAGGGCGCGGGCTAGGCCGCGGGGCCGCCCCTCCCCCGGCCTGACCCCGGCAATCCCACCGCAGTGGAGGGGCTCTGTTGGCTCAACCCGAGCCGACCGCTAGGGGAGGGCTCGCAGGAGGACCCACGGGACCCGGGAATCCGGGTGCGCCGTCCGCGCCCAGAGCCACGGAGCCCCGACCACACACGCGGGCTAGCGCTGCGGCCCGCGAATCTCAGGATGGCGGGTCACAGTCGGGCCAGAGGGTGAGCCAAGAACTGGGGGCCCGAACATCCGCTGCCCTTCAGAGGGTCCCGGGCGGGGTCGGGCTGAGGATTCTGGCCCCTAGGCTTCTCCGACTGTTTCGGCCTCTGGAGCAACCCGGTGTCTGCGGAAGATCGGAAACCACTCTCCAGCACCCCGCCGCTGAGGCCCGCTCTCCCAGGCCATGCAGGCTGGAGTGGAGGCCGCGGGACCTGGAAGGGTCGGAGTCTGGTGCTGGTGCCGGGAGGCCAGCCCGTCTCTGTCCGGATGAGCCACACGATCCCCGAAAGGGCAGCCTGAGCCTTAATCTGAGCGCCCGAAAAATGGGAATGCAGAGGCGATGCATGCCTTGTTGGAGGGGCTTCAGATGCTGAGTACACGGGGGTGGGGGCGGGGAGGGGAGGAGAAAGGGCTTTCTTTACACGAATCCTAACGTGTGAATGTTTGCACTGAGAGCCAGACTTAGCGATCTCTTTTCATGGGCTTAGGCGCCTGCGGCGGCTAAAGATAAAGGAATTGGAGCAGATAAGGGAATTCTATTCCTATAATTATAAATGAAGCTCAGAGAGGCCAAACGTTTCACAAGAGGTCACACAGCAGTAAGAGGCAGCTGGTTTTTCCGACTTCAGATTTCAAGTTCAGACTGCACAACTCTCCGCCATCCCAGCCGGACGCCCCTGGAACCCCAGGCACCTCGGGGCCCTCAGCGAAGCCTGGACGCTGCGGGCGGAGCGGAGCGCGAGAGGTTGCGCTCTGCGGGTTGGGCAGCCCGGGCTCGCTGCGGGCACATGGCGCCCTCTTGCGTTCGTGGCTGGAGGCGCACGCGGCTGCTGGTCTGACCCGTATTCCGAGGTCCTGCTGGACTTGGACGCGGCATCTGCCTCCTCTCCCTTAGTGATTGCGCAGGCGAGGGTCGATTAGCTGCGGACAGGGTGACCTGAGACGACACGAGGATGCATTTTGTATACCGTACGCTTTGAATGCTGTAAAGCACGCGGGACACCCGGTCACAGCGTTTGAACACCACCGTAGTTTTCCACTCGCTTCCACCCCTGTCCTTGATTTTTTACAGGAGTCCTGTAAGGCCGGCAGAGCAAGAATTATTATTCCCACTATACAGATGGGGCAACCGAAGCAGGCCCAAGGCCACTCGCTGGCGAGTAGCGGAGCCAGCACCCGGACTGGATCTGCTTCCCTCCTCACGCGTACCCGGCTTCCAGGCTGGGGTCTGGCCCTCACCGAGGTTAAGGAAGAGGGCTTTGCAGTCGGACAGATTCGGGTTCAAATTCTAGTCTCGAACAGGCTGTGAGGTCTCAGACAAACTACAGAAGATTTTTGGGTTTCAGTTCTGCATCTGTAAAACCGGGAGGACAGCGCCCCTTAGGACTGTTGCGGGAGGGGTGAATTACCAACCGGGGCCAGGTGACTGGAGCACTGAGTACCGCGCGGGGTACCAGCGCCGTGGCTGCTTTAATCAGGGAGGATGGCAGTTGGTGTGACTACCCCAGTTGGTGGTGGGTAGGCGGCAAACCAAGGATTACACACCTCCGTGGCTAACCAGAGACCCGAGAGCTCAGGGTTGGGGCTGCTGCTGGGACATGAACCCAGCACTGTGTTGCCGGCCGACCACAGTCCTGCAATTCAGCAACCTTTCTCCAGGGCCTTGGCCAGGTTCTGGGAGGCCCCCTCCTCCTTACAGGTGGGGACACACAGGCCCCGAGATGAAAGCTGTAACCTTCCCCAGCTGCAAGACCCAGAGCCTAGGGCTGTCCTCAGAGCAAACAAAAACCAGTGTGGGGAAGGTGGGGCTTCCTGAGACCTAGCTGGGAAGACAGGTGCCTGGCTGCAGGTGCAGGGAGTTGGTGCAGTTTGAGCCCAGTGGTTCTCAAACTGCTGGAGCATCAGAATCAACTAGAAGCCTTGCTAAAACACTTGCTAAGCCCCTTCCCCTTGGGTTCCAACACAGTAGTTCCATTGTGGGGTAGGAGAATCGGCAGCTCCCAGGTGATGCATGACACTTTGAGAGTCACTGCTCTAATCCTTCAGAGAACTTCCTCTGGGACTCCTCAGTTCACCAGCTCCACATTCACACCAGCTCCACATTCACACCACCTCTGTCTGGGCTGCTCTTATTCTGGTCAGTTTCAACGAACATTTCTGAGCTGGCCCTCAGTATCGGCAGGAGCAATGTGATAGGGCCTCCAAGCTGGGCCTCCAAGCCCCCTTCCTCCTGGTCCCTTCACACCTGTGGCTCAGAGGAGAACGACGTCTACAACTGCTAGATAGGACAGTCAGGCCAACTTTCTGGAGGAGAACTGAACCTGAAGGTCTCCTAGAGGGGAGTTACGGCCACAGCCTGGCCGGGGGCTGAAAGGTGGATACTGAGCCAAAGTCAGACCCTCTGATGGTTGTGTGTATCTAGTCAGCAGGGACTTGGGGTCCTGGCTCTAATCCTCCTGGTGGAATACTCACAGCCCAGGGCTGGAAACAGGGATGAAGGGGACGGCAATAAGCACTCAAATGAATGAATGGCTGCCAGCCAGGCAGGCCAGGCCCAGGTGGCCGAAAAATCCTTCAGATGGTGGTTTGAACAGGAGCAGGGCAGGGTGGCCACAGCAGCTGCCCTTCCTGCCTTGGTTTCTCCATCTGAGGAATGCGCGTCATGTGTTTGCTGTTTCCCTGACCTTCCCAAGCTGCCAGCAGGATAATATATGGAAATTGCTTTGACCTCCTGAGAAAAGAGGGTCTCCAGGAATAGAAAGTTCAGCTGCTAATCCTGTCCCCCCAGACTTCCCACTAATTCCGGCTTCCGATGTCAGCCTGGCAGGTTGAGTTTAGCAAAAGAAAGAACAACTTAGAGGGCTGATGGTTTTTCTAATGGCCCCAGTTCTCCAAACACACCCGCACACAATACACATGCACACACAGGCTGGTCACAGACCTCCCTACATGCACAGCCTTCCCTACCCTCACTCACACACACACCTCCCACGGAGCAGTCATAATTGTAGAGAATAATTAGAACTAACATTTGCACAGCGCCCTGCCATTAACAAAGCAGTCCCACCCAGCACTTTCATTTAATCCTCACAACCACCTGAGAGGCAGGGATTATTGCTATTATTAACTGAGGCTCAGCAAGGTTAAGTGACTTGCCTAAGGTCACTCAGCTAGTAGGTGACAGGCATGGATCCAACTTGCGTCTCCTGACTCCAAATGTTATTCTCTTGCTGCTGGCCCACGCTTCGTCATGCATTCACGCGCATTCATTTATTTGTTTGTTTATTCATTCACTCATTCATTCATTTGTTCACTAACTCAACAAATATGTATTCTGCATTAGTTGTGGACCAGACTCTATGCTAAGTGCTAGCTGCTTTGCTGTACCTTTTCGCCTATCCTCATCATGACCTGGTGCTTTTCCCATCCTCATTTCATAGTGGAAGAAATGGGGTTGAGAGAGTAAGTTGACAGAGTTGAGCCCACAGTGTGACTTTTCCAACCCCTCCTGTCCCAGGCAGGGGCTGGAACAGCAAGTAGCCCTGCCCAGGCCCCATGGATCAGAGCTCCTAGCTCGTCCCTGTCACCCAGACATTTCAACTGAACAGGCCTAGAAAATCAAGGATAGGATTTTCTCCAAAATGCCATTGGCATCTCTGGGGACAGAGTCACATTTTCCTACTGATTACACAACACGGTAGCATTTACAATAGTCACTCCATCCATCAATATCAGTCGGAGCCAGCAAGAAATGTCCCCCTTCCCCCAACCCTGCGCTGACCCAGACTGAGAGCAGAGGCAGGATGGAGGGAAGAGGGGACATGGCTGTGCCCTTCACAGAGCCCAGGGATGAAGGGGAGATGCGCCCCCTCAGGGGGAGCCTGGGAGTTGTCTGGCATTGACACCTATGGACCTTGGAGTCACACAGACGTGGACTCTGATCCAGGCTTTGTACTATCTAGCTCTGTGACCTTGGGCAGTTCAGTTACTTCTTCTCTAGAAGCCTCAGTTTTCTTATGTGCAAAATGGGTATATGACCCCTCCCTCTGAGGCTTGTCTGTGCAAACTGAATAAGACCATGTTCTGAGCAGTAACTACTTGGAGGCTGGTTGACTGAGTAGAGAGATATGGTCTCAGACCCCTGTCTGGGCTGGTTATCCTGTCCTCTCTTGAAAGGGTGAGCCCATTTTCCAAATGGAATTGTCTGGCATCTCCTCTATTCTCTGCCTCTAAAAAGGGTCTAAATGAAGGCAGATGATGGAGTGAGGTAACGTTCATTGTGCATCTACCATACCAGGATTGTGCCAGGCGTGCTCAGAGGTCTGAGTGCGAAGGCCTCTTCCCTTCACTTTGAATCAGTGTGTCAGGTCCAGGCAAACCCAGGGAACAGAGATGAGATAAGACTTCAAGGACTTGGGACAAGGGGCCCTTGTCACAAGGGCTGTGTGTGTGTGTGTGTGTTTCTGAACTTGGGTTTCTGATACTTGGATTTCTTTCCCCATTTATTTAGTAAGCATATATGTGCATTGAATAAATGTAATTGAGCACCTACCATGTGTCATAACTGTTCAGAATGCTGGGGCTACAACCATGAACAATGGGCAAAATTGCAAACCTCACAGAGGCTGGATGCTAGTTAAGGAGACAATGTTTATGTAAACAATGACAAAAAAATAAATCCTAGGTCTGCTGTGTGACTTTGGGCAAGACACTGAGCATCTCTGAGCATGAGTGTCTCTCTTTGGGATGTCACGTAGTGACTCCTGCCTTACACTGCTACTCTGAGAGAATGTATGTAAACTGAAAATGCATTGCAAACTGGAAAGCTTTGTGCTCATATGCATTACTCTGCATGTAAACATGTGTGCTTGCCAGCACCCATTTTCCTTGGCTCAGTGAACACAGCACCTGTGGGACTCCAGAATTGGTCCCAAATTCCATAAAATCCACAACTCCTCCCACCAGAAATGTAGGGAGGGAACCATATGGCTCTGATATCCTGAGTTCAGGTTTGGTTTTGCCCCAAGACAACACATCCTGCAAGTTTCTCTGCTTGTGACTTATTTCCTAAGCCTCTTGCTCTACCAGCTTTCATGTTAAGGAGGGCAGAAAAGGTTGAGCTGAACACTGGGAATGTCCTAAGCCTGGAGAGAGGTCTGGTTTCGGTGAAGGGGACATGAGCCTGGCCCCAGGAAGTGGAGAGGAAACCCAATGAGGGTGGACTGACAGAGATGCTACTATCATCAATAATGTCATCCTCCAAGTCCTCCCTTCCTGGCTCTGAGTGAGTAAAACACTCACACTCCACTGCTCTCAAAGTGCTTGACACCAGTGCCCAAGCGCTGGCCTCACTGAGGCTCTCAACATAAATCACCTATCCTGATCCAACTCCTGCCAATGCTGCCTAACCCAGCTCAGTCCAGCTCACCTGAATATAGCCCAAACCTTCCAATGTAACCTAGTCCAACCCATCCAACACCTCTTAACCCAGCCTAGTCCAACCCACCAACCTCGCCCATTGCAACTCATACCAACCCAACCTGTGTAGCTCAATGGTGGTAGAAACTGTAGACTGATTCATTCAGCCCCTTTCCCTCCCTCCTTCTAGTGTGCCTTTTTATCCCCTAGGGGCTGAAAAGCTAAAAACTGTATTTCCTAAACTGCCCTAGAGTTAGAATGCAGATGTTATGTAGGTTTTACTGCATGCCATACATTCATGCAAGGCTTGAAGTCAGAAGTGTATTGAATGGGCAGAAAGGCAAGAAATGAGCTGTCCTTTCAAAACAATAACCATAGAAACAAACCCATGCAAAAGAAGAGAGGATAGTGTGATGTACTTCTATCTGTATGACCCAGATTCAACAACTAGGAATATTTTTCCAATTTTGTGTTACCTGCCCAAATAATTTCCTCACCATACTTTTTTTTTCTGGAGAGAAAACCTGTCAATGCTTTCACTGAAGTGTGCATTTAGCTAGTGTGGACATGCAGGCGAGCATGTTTCTTGAGTCAGAAGCCAAATTGGTGGCTTCCTGACTTGGCAGATGACTTCCTAAAGGTTGCAAAAGGAGCAGCTGCCTTGGTGGTCCATTCTGCAGCCTAACTTTGGGAGTTGGTCCTGAAGATGAAGGCGAGAATCTGTTTTCAGCTCTCCAAATATTTCTGTGAGCCATGAAATACTGTTAATACATTTATTTTTGCTCAAACTATTCAGGGTAGATTCTGTCTCTGCAACTAAAAGGTAATACATCCCTAACCAAATGTATCCTCAGCTCAGTCTAACTCTGCTAAAAGCCAACCCATCCTAAAATCATTCTAACCCACCCAAGAATGTTAAATCCAGCCCGGTTCAAATTAGCCTAGCTCAGCCAAACCCAGCCCCAACCAAGCTACCCCTGACTCACCTCTTTGTACCTCAGCCCATCTAAAGTCAGTGCAATCCATCCCATCCTAGCCTAGGTCAATTCTCTTAATCTAAACAAGCCATTTAATCTCCACCTCAACCTATATGACCCCATCCAACTCATCTCAACTCAGCCTCTCCCAGCCCTAATCCCAACCTACCCAGTGAATCTCAACCCAACCCATTCCATGGGAGTTGAGCAACACAGCCCATTTAATTCACACATATTTACTGAATATCTTTTGGGGCCCCTGTGAGAGAACAAAGGGAACTTGAACTTCTCTACAGATGTAAGGCTGCATTTTTTTTCACATTTCCTTTGTTCTTTTTTGCCCCCTTCTTTCCAATTTTGTCCCCCCCCCCAACCACTATAGACCATGCCTCCTTGTTTATGTCCTTTCCCCTTGGCTACCCAGTGTCCCCACAGTGCTTTCCAGGTGTTCAAGACCTCCAGGGGGAAGCCCCTCTCCTTCCCGGTCCTACCTGCCTGGAGAGTACCCCTAGAACCTCCTCTCCTATAAAGCTTATCTATCGTAGCAGGCAGAATTTCTAAAATGGACTCCCAAAGATGCCCTTCCTTGATTCCTGAAACTTGTGAATATGATTAGACATCGCTCCTGTGATGATGTTATGGTATATGGTACAGTTGGCTTTAAGATACAGAAGTTATCCTGAAGTATCTGGTGGTCCCAGTGGAATCAGATGAGCCCTTAAAAGCAGCAAGCTTTCTTTAACCAACAGCAGAAAAGGAAGTCAGACACATGCAGAAGAAGGAGAACTTGGAGATATTTGAAGTATGAGAATAACTTGTTGCATCATTGCTGGCTTTGAAAATGGAGAGGACCATGTGAAAAGGAAAATGAATGGCCTTAAGGAGCTGATGGCTAGCAAGGAACCAGGGACCTCAGTCTACAACTGCAAAGAACTGGATTTTGCCAACATCCTGATTGAGGTTGGAAGGTCATTCTTCCCAGAGCCTTCCCATAAGACCCAGATGGCTAACACCTTGATTTTAGCCTGTGAGACCCTGGGCAGAAGACTCAGATGAGCCCACCTGGATTTTTGGGCTACACAACTATACCATCATAAATAGATACTCCTATAAGTTGCTAAATTTGTGGTAATTTGTTCTATAGCAATACAAAACTAATATGCTTAGCCTGTGTTCACTCTCTCGGAATTATCTTGATTTTTTTTTTCCTAATCAACCTGAGAGATGAATCATCACAGAACAGGGGAAGAATACAGTATTGAACACAAATACAGCTGGGTTCCAATCCTGGCACAGTCACCTACTAGCCATGTGACTTCAGCCAAGTTACAGAATCCTTCTAGGAAGAGCTTTATTCATCAATAAAATATGAGGATGATAACTTTCCTGGTCAGTTTGCTTGGAAAATTAAATATAATGCACATTGCATGTCTGACACATAGTGGGGGCTTAAATGTTTCTTTTACTTGTTTGGGATAGCAATACGCTAATATTAAGTAGTCAGTTTAAAGATGTTGGAGTAAGTGCAGTTATTCTTTCTCACTACCATCATTAATAGGACAATTTTAATAGCACACCACTGACTTGACCTAGTGGGAGAGCTGCTAGTGGAATTGAGGCCATGCTGATGAAGAGGAGTGCTTGGCAGAGTGTCCGACATCACAGATCACTAAGCCTATGTCAGAGGCTGGGTCTTGGATTAATCACTGGATGCACTACAAGGCCAGGAGGAAGGAAATAAGCAGTGAAAATGACCCAATGTTAAATTGAGAAATATATGCTGTACTCTGGAAATGAAATCACCTGATCTCCCTTTCTGCACCCCGGGAGCAGGCGACCCCAGCCACGGCTTCTTGTCTCAGGAACTGCAAAGCAGGCAGGACTGAGCTCACACTGCCACATCCTGCTCATAATCTAGGAGGGTATCAGGGACCAAGCCATTGCCCTTTCTTCTCCCCAAGTCTACACTTCACAAGTTATCAGAGATAGCATAGAACAAGCAATCTTGAGTGTGTGGAGAAGGAAGACCCACTGAACTTTTCAGAGCTCTTCGGGGTTTAGCATTTTGTCCCTCCCCTTTTCCTCCTATCCTCATAGCCCCACTCCTCATCTGCATGGACCCTTGGGGCCACTGGATTTGGTGGTATCCTGTAAAGGTCTCCAGGCTTGTCAGAAAGCCTGGGTTCTGGTCTGCCATGTGCAGAGCTGGTTTGCACCCACTGGCCAGAGCTAACTGTAAGTGCCTCTGTTCAACTCCACTGTCAAGTGATCTCACTTTCCGTTTGAAATCTATCATGGTGAAAACATACCATAGAAGTTGGCAAAGACTGCAAGTCAGATTTTATCTTTTGTAGAGAGCTGGTGTTAAATTTACCAATAGACTGATGCTTCTAGCCTTGGAGGCCTGGAAAGAGGCAGATTCCTGCCCTTCTCTGGGCCTCAGTTTCCTCTTTAGTCAATGCCTTAGCTACCCTCTAAGGGCCTTTAAAAAAAGCTCATTAGATACCAAAGAAAAGAGAGAAAGTGTGGATAACAAAATTACTGCTTTCATGGTAATACTTTCACAATAAAAATAGGGCTCACAATAGTCACATTTAGAAAGAGCTCTCTCTCTGCTAAGTACCATGCTATGTATGTCATCTGAGGCCCTCCCTTGCCTTACTTAACACCCCCCACACCTGATTCAATCAGCTAGTGAGGTACTTTGGGTTGAACGTTTTTCCCCACTTGGCTCTGAAATTTGAGTGTCTGCATATGATTCTGGGCTCCACCACTTTCTCAGTTAGTTTGACTAAGTTATTTAATTTCTTTGTCTCTTGTTTCCTAACATGTAAAATGGAACAATAATAAAAGTTTCTACTTCTTCGGGTTGTTATGAGTATTAAGTGAGAAAACCCATGTAGAATGCTTGGATTAGTGTCAGTCATACAGTAAGTGCTAAAGAAATGTTAAACTTTATTATCCCTGCATCTGTGGAGCCCACACAGGCCTGTTCCATGGTAGGTACCTAATAAATGTTTGTATAGGAAAAGAAGGGAGGCCAATAGACAAAAGATGACAGAGAGAAATATTTTGTATTAATAACTCAATGAATGTTTCACGTTTACTCACCTCGGTCTTCCCCATTTACTTTCACCAACTTATGACCGCCCTCACGGATGTTCTACAAAGAGTTGGAAATTCATTTATGTAGTCACTCAACAAACATTAATTGAGCCCCTCTGGTGCCAGGCCCTGGCTAGATGCTGAGGCTACCATTGGGAATGAGCTCTGGGTTTAGCTGGCGTTAGAATCGTGGAAGCCTTGGTCTTCTGGTGGGCAGACAGGCTCTGAGGGGCCACAAGCTTTGTGCTTGCAGGTACAAGGGGTGATGTGCTGTGTTCCACTGCCACCTGCCACTCTGATCCCTGGGTTACATGATCCTACATTTGAACCTTGGCTCTGCTATTTACAAGTGATGTCACTTGTTCTTGGACAGGTGGTCCCCTCTTTTTTCTAAATCCTGCTTTCCTCTTAAGTCAAATGGATAAAAACATCCACCCTGCTTCAAGGTTCAAGCCTATGTTTGAGCTGTAGAGCGTGACGCTGGCATCTGGCATGGAAAAATACAATAAGTACGTGCTTGCCCCTTCCTCTGGGCCACAGCTGGAGGGAGGCCCCCATTTTTCAGGTAAACAGAGGCCTAGAGAGGTGAAGAAACTTTCTTAAGCTCCCCGAACCTTGTATGTGTGGCGGAGAGCAGGATTCCAGCCCACCTCTGCAGCCTGAGTTTTGTCACTGTGTGGGGCCCCTGCCCACATGGGAGGAAAGCCACTGGGGACCTCAGGCTATAGCAGGCCCAGGTGGGCTACAGGGGAGGGTGGGGGTGTATAGGCCTGGGCCATGGACATGCAATGAGCCCTCACTAGGAGATCAGCTAGCCCCACACAAATAAACCCAGACATGGGGGCTGGGCCTGGTACTCACTGGGGACTGCTCCAGGGCAGGGCTGGAGTTTCACTTTTCACCCAGCTCAGATGGGGAGTGACAGGGCTGGGGGCTGCCTGACAGTTCAAAGAGGGTATGTGGCTCTGAGGTCGCAGTTCAGCAGAGAAGTCATTCCCCAGCCCCCTCAGCTGGGAAAAATGTGTTCAAGCTGTTCCCCCTCCTGGAGGGTTTTTGCCTCCCTCTCCCCTCCCCCGTCCCTCCCACTGCACTGCTTGCAGGGGTTGGTGGGGGTGGTACTCTGGGACCCACTGGGCCTTTCTCTAGCACCTCCTCCTGCAGGAGGTCTACCCTGAACATTCTTGCCCCCATCAACCTCTTTATTTCCTTCACTCTCATTTCACTGAGCACCTACTATATGCCAGGCCCTGGGCCAGGCACAGGTGATGCAGAGATACATAAACTCTGTCAGCTGAAAGAGTTCATGAGGTGATGAGAGAAACAGACAAAAACGGATAATGTCAGTGCAACATGGTAGGAGCTAAGATAATGATAGTTTCTATTTATTGAGTGCTTGTTATGAGCCACAGGTTTTATATGTAGTATATCGTTTGCTGCTCACAAGAAATATAATCACTGCACAGTAATTATTCCATTTGACAGCTGAGAGGACCAAGGCTTGGAGGGCAGCCTGCTCATGTCATAAGGCAAACTCCCAAGCCTTGCCCTTTCTACAATCTTCTCCTGCCCCAGGGGCTATGGGAAGTCTATAGAACCTTGGAAAGGTGAGGTGGGTTGGGAAGGCTTCGTGGAGGAGACTGTACCTGGACAGCACCTTGAAGGAGTATTCAGGGCTAGCTGGCTTGGTGGGGAGATGGCTTTTCAGACAGAGAGAGGAGTCTGTGTAAAGATCCCGGGAACTGAATGCCAGTCCTCTCTTGGGCACCATGCTTTGCTGTTCTGACTGCTTTCTCTCGAGTCATTTCCTGGCTCATCCTCTCCTCCCAGGTGGTTAAATTCCATTCTGCTTCCTCTCCCACAGATTCTCTCTCCTTACATGACCTCATCCATGCCCTTGGCTTCAGCTACCGTCTCTCTGCCAATGACATAAACATCTCTCTCCCATAAGAACGGTACATCCCACTGCCTACTTGACCCCTTCAGTTCAGCGTCTTAAAGCGACTTGAAATGCCAACAGGCCCCAAAGAGAATGTCCGTTCCAGGGCTCTTGTTTCTGGGCCTGGTAACAGCTTTCAGCCTGCAGCCTGTCCCTAGGGCTGAGTCAGCCTGACACCTCCTCCTCCCTCACCTCCGAAGCTGAGCCCTCACAAAGGCCCGTGGATCCTTTCTCCACCCACATTGCCCATCTCCACTTCTGCTGCCCTGTCTGAGCTACCATCCCATGCCTGGATTATAGCAAAGCTTCCCATCTGGGCTGCCCTCTCCACTCCTGTTCACAGTGCAATCCATGCTCAACATTGTTGCCAGTGTGATCACTTGAACACACCTTATGTTCTGCTGCTTACATCCATGGCTTGCTATTGCTTTTAGGATAAGAGTCCAGTTCCTTCCGTGGCTCCCAGGGACCTGTGTGATCTAGGTCTGCCAACTTCTTCAGGTTCATCTTTCACCATGGAACCCACTGAATCATCACATCACCACTGTGGACTCGTTATTTGAAATGTTCCGGGCTTCCTCCCACCCAAGGACCTTCAAATGCACAGATTCCACTGGTAGGAATGCCCCTCCCAACTCCAGGCCAGCTCTCGTTAATTCCTCTGTGCTGCCAGATCTTACCTCAGACATCCACTCCTTACTCAGGAAAGCTTCTTCCGATGCTCACAGTAGGTCACCCTTGCCTGTTGGTGTGCTTATTGTCCCCTGAGCTTTGTATTACGGTACTTATTCACTTGTGTTTCATATTAGATTAAAAATGATGCTGTTTCTCCAGGAGGGTATGACCATGCGTTTTTTGCTCACTGCTGTTTCTATCCCCAGTGACTGCCATAATCACTATTTCTCTAGTGATTTCCTTTCCTTCTTGCTGGTGCCTTCTCCCGCACTAGGCTGTGAGCTCCTCCAAGGCAGGCCTATACCCAGTTCATCTCTTTTCCTACAGTGCTCAGCACAGTACCTAGCCAGCCCAGGCCCTCAGCCAGCCTCTGTTAAGGGAGTCCCCCAGGAGCTGATGTGGTTTAGTGGCAGTGATTGTTGGCCAGGGAAACGCTAAGCAGCCCCTGAGAAAAGCATCGCATCTGCAACTCACCCTTTATGTCTCAGCGAGTAAGCAAACTCTGGCTTTCCGCTGGCTTGCTGTGTGACCTGGGGCAAGATCCTGTACCTCTCTTGGCTTTAAATTACTCAGGGGATTGAACCCATGGCCTTGTGGCTTCAGGTTTATCTTTCACCATGGAACCTATCCACTCCAAATGGATAAACCCTCTGATCCTGGAGAGGAGGTTGGGATGTCCAGGGCCCATTTGCAGAAGTCTCTGGAGAGAGTAGAGTGCTCTGAAGCTGTGGAAGAAGGAGATTTCAGGCTCAGGGTCCATGGAGCTCTTTCTCCTGCTCCTACTGCTCATGAGGAGGCAGCCACAATAAGCCTCAGCCTCCCCCTGCCTCTCCCGGTGACGGCTACCACTCACTTCTGGGGAGCAGCCTGGCACCCCCAAAGTCACATTAGGACAGGGAGCAACGCACATCTTGTGTCCATAAAAAGGTAGTGGCGGCAATGGTTGGAGGCCTTGGCCCCCCAGAGAGGTGAGCACTGCAGTGATGTTCCCCTACTCTTTATCTCAGGGACCTGGCTTGACATCTTATTTTACAGTGGGGTAAATGGAGGTCCCCAGCAGGGGCATTGTCCCCTAGGGCCACACTGCCAGGTACTGAATGGCCAAGCTGGTACCAAAACCGGCCGTCTGAAGTCATTGCTCAGGGATATGTCGGTTGGTAACCCAGGCCTGTCTGTGCTAGGGGAAGGTGCACATTCAGAACCCTGGGCAGGGAACCAGGAAACCTGGGCTCTAAAGCCACCGACTCGGTGTTGTGACCTGGGCAAGTTGCCCTGCTTCTCTGGCCCCGAAGTCCTCACCTGCCTGATGGGAGAAGAGCAAAGGATCAGGCTGAGGCAGCACAGCATATGTTGGAGCGTGGATGGTGGCCCCTCAGCTCCCAGAGCTCCGAGACAGCATGGTGGGCCTGTGGGTGGCGTGACCTTGCCAGTGATAACCCTACAGGGCTCAGGACCAGGCCCCTTCTCTCCATGGGTCATTCATTTACCAAGGCAGAGGGACCGGGGAAGAGGCCTGGGCAGGACCTTATCTTATCAGGACTGATCAAGGAAGGGGCTGCTAGGGGGCTGAGGGGAAGAGCGGCAGGAAGGAGGCCACTCCCCAGCTCTGGAGCCACCTGCTTCCCTGCTTCCTGACTCTTGGGTCAGGTCCTCCTGGGCATGGCTGGTATTTTGGGCAGACAGTTCTTTTGTGTAGTGCATTAGCACCTAGGGTAACGCACTGTGACAAAGTGTTCCAAACCTTCCCTAATGCCTCCTGGGGTGGCATGCAAACCCCTCTGGGCCATCCTGTCATCCCTTCTGCTCAGAGCTCATGAGTACACCTGCCTCAGTGCACCGATTGGGGCCTGGGCCGCAAGAAGGCGGTGGGCAAGAGTGAGGTCCTCATTCCCCAGTGGGGAAATTGCTTGAGTCTCTTTTCCCCCGCCCTGTCTCGCTCATGCTGATGGCTGCCATCTAGAACCTGGGCCCCCTCCGTAGCACACATTGCAAGCAGCCAGGACCAAGGTGAGCCGCACACCACAACCTATCAGGAGTCGAATCCCTGTTCCAGTGCTAACTTGCTGAACAAGCTGAGGCAACTCCCTTCCCCTCTCTGAGCCTTAGTTTGCTCCGGTGTAACATGTAGGGGCGGGGGAAAGGATCTCGAAAGAAACCAGAAGACACTCTCTTAGCGCACAGGTGGGTGCACTAAAGTGAGTGCACAGCATTGTCCTCACCCGCTTCCTGCCAAGGGTCTGCCATTTCAAGTTGCCCATCCCCAGAGCTGCCACCACCAGCAGCAACAGGGTGCAGTAGGCAGAAGTAGGTTTGAATCCAGTTCCTCCCTTTGCTGACTTTTATGGTTCTGGGCAAGTTGCTTCCCCTCTCTGAGTCTCAGTTTGCTCATTTGTAAAAAAAAAAAAAAAAAAAAAAAAAAAAAAAAGCAAAAAGTGGAGAAAAGAATGAGTACGAGAATTAATGTGATACCATTGCAGTGTGGGGTGCTTCAGGGGCATTCATTACACCCCCACTGTGGCTCCTGTCCCGGGGGGAGCTGTCTAACGGGGTGGTATATGGTGTGAGGCTGCCTGTGCTGCAGTTTCCAACAGGCCCCAGGGGGATTCCCATTGAGGAACCACTAAGACTTAACTCCGATTGCTGCAGCACCTGGGCACACACTGCAGCCACACCTTGGGCGTAGCCACACCCATGTCCATGCACCCATCCCAGGTGTGCGCTCACACAGCCTAGCCACCCACGAATACGCATGTGAATGTGTCCTTGCCTGTCCAGGGCCAAGTGCCCTCTGACCCGCCTGTTTCGGGAATGAGTCTGAGGCTGAAGCAGGGAAGGGACTTGCAAGAAGAGATAGGGCAATGGCAGAACCAGAATTCTGGCACACAGAGCTCTGGCTTTCCGGACTGGCTGGCTCTAGTGTTCCAGGTAGCCCACGCCAGATGTCCAGGTGCGAGGGTGCACGCCCAGGCACACTGTCACACGGTTACACAGGCGGTGCATTCAAACGAGTGGCCCTGGAGCAAAAGCTAAGGCACAGGCACATTACCCTACGCATCCAGGACCCACCGGAGCCCAGGAGGGTAACCCTGAGGGAGACAGACCAGGGCACCGCACACTGGGTCCCAAGCACATCTACCCTGCCGTTCCCCCGCCCCGGCCTGCAGGCCAAGCCGCGTCCTCCCCCGCACGCCAGCGCGGCCCCTCGGCCTCCGCTTAACCCGGGTGCGCTGGCTGGCTGGGCCGGGACCATTATGCGGGCGCATGGCCGGCCGCGCCGGGGCGCAGAGCAAACTTAACCTTCATTTGGGAGCGCCCAGCGGCCGGAGCGCGCGGCGCAGCCATCGATCGCGGCTAATGGCCTCGTCTAAATGCGGAGCCGCTGCCTCCGCCCCCCGGGTCAGGGCGCCCCCGCCCTCGCCCAGCGGTCCGTGCAAAATGGTGTTTACCAAAGTCAATATTGGCCGCGGCGCCCGCCCGGGGCACCCGGGAGCCCCGCTGGCCTCCCCCAGCCCAGTGCTGGATTTGGGCCACCAGGGCCTCATCTTGGTGTCCCAACTGACCCTGGCCCTGACAAGGAGTCTTTGAGGGCTACACACAGGCGGGTCTCGCTCAAGGTCTCCCAGGACCCGACCTCTTAGGCCTCCTTATTGTCTCGGCGCTGTACTCCCTGGGCAGTGCCTGTAGTGGGAAGAGAGAGCAGGAGTTTCGGCCTGGAACAAGCCTCGGCTCAACTCCTGGCTCCATTTCTATATAGATCTGGGCGGGTCCCTTCCCCTTTCTGAGCCCTCAGAGCTGTCATTTTTTTAATGCCTTCCCCAAAGGGTTCTTGAAAGGATTGCATTAGAGATAATGCAGGCCAAGTGCCCAGCACAGAACCTGACATTCGGGGGTGTTTTGGGAGGGGCTGCTCTGACATAAGGCAGAGGGGTGTCCGCCCCTGTCCTGTGTCACCCTTCCCTGTCTTCTGTCTGGTTCCCTCCTTCAGGGTACTGCTGAGCGGGCTGCTGCCAGCATCAGCTTAACAGGGACACAACACAGGCCGTGGAAAGTTCTTTATCTGAATCCTACCTCACTACGGAAGGGCCTGAGGCAAATCCTTGACCCCTTGGTTGCTCTCGTCTGTGAGGGCAGCGATGAGAATTCCTGCTCTCCCGGCCGCTGGGCAGGTCTGCCCTCCCAGATGAGTGAGTGTCTGAACTGGGGGCCCCGAGGACCACAGAGCTCCCAGGCAGGGCGGCGGTGTGAGAGGCCCGGAACGTGCTGATGCGTCCTCTCTGCCTTTCCAGCCTGCAGCCAGTGAGCCGTGTTGAAACGGCATCATATTAAGCTCATTTCGTTATGAAACCTCCGCCCCGCTCTGGATCCCCTTTCATTCTTGCATTGCGGATCTTTGGATTGATAAGAAAAACATGGTAGTTGCAACTTCCCCCTACTCCCCTTTCATTCTCTCTTCACATCAGAGAAAGGAACTCTTAAATGAGAGCCAGAGAGAAGACTTGAGGGCTGGTCCCAGAGGCTGAGCTCCTTGGCCCATCCGGTTATGGTTACAGAGGGACTGGTAACCTGAGCCTGCCATCTGGTGGCCATGGCTGTGCTGACAGCCTTCTCCTAGAATGCGGTCTGAGTCCCCTAGTCCCTGGCAACTTAGACTGATGTGTGACATCTGAAAGTCACAGAGTCCTAGAATCACAAGATGGTACTTACTTAGGATGGGAGAATATTCGATTCTTGAGATAATGCATTCATGGAATGTTGAAACAATAACAATAGCTACCATTTCTTGATAGCTTTCTCTGTGTCAAAGCACTAAGAAAGTGCTTTGTGGGAGCTGTTTCATTTAATTCTCTCTCCATCATCACATGGTGATGGCATTTATCCCCATTCTATAGGTGAGAAAACTGAGAATCTCACTAAGTAATTTGTTCAAAATCACATTATGATAAGCAGTGTGTTGAAATGTGAACCCCAGGTCTCCTGACTCCAGACCCAGGCTGTTAACCACCATACTTTACTCTAGAACCTTAAGATAGTACGATCTGAAACTGCCAAGTTTTAATATTATAGGATCATCGGGTATAAGAATCTTAGAACTGGAGAATCTTAAGATTTTGGAATCATAAAATTCTGGGAGGAGTGCGTCTTAGACTTGTAGACTCAAGAACCATGGACAGTTAGAACTGAGAGGGTGTTTAGGGGCCCCTGGTTTTGCACATGAGGTCAGACAGGAAAGGCGCCTGGCTGGACGGTACAGCACAGGGTGGGAAGTCTGGGTTTCCTGTCTCCTGACCTAGAGTTCTTTCCACTGTGGGTTTCTCAATCAAGGCTTTTCCAATTATGCTCTTTTATAGCCACTGCAATAAAGCTGTGGACTTTTGCTCCAGAACAGCACATAAAATATCCCATTATTTGCCTCTTAACCTGAGCTTCTGTTTTACATCTTAAGTCTAAAGTGTAAGCCTCATAAAAGGTAATCATCTAAGGCCTGTTCAAAGAGAAGCCATAAATTGGCCATTTAGTCCAATCAGTGTTTATTGTGCTCCTACAGGGTACCCAACCAGTACTAGCCTGTGTTTTGTGGAGAGAAAAGGGGAGCATAAACCTCAGTCCCGACTGTAAGCTGCTTAACTCTCTTTTGGGGAGGAGTGCAGAGATACAGTGTCAACCCGAGACAGAAATATCACCGGAGATGTCATTCCATAGTTAGGTGCAAGACAGGATGGGGGACATGGGAGAGGCCAGTGTGGGCTATGGAAGAGTGAGAGCAGAGGGGGGCTTTTTTGGCTCCTAATTATTAAGTAATGACTATGCACTAGGCCTTGCGCTAAGTCTATGAGGTACATTATCACACAGAATCTCATAATAATTTTATGAGGTCGTATGGCAAACCGAGGCTCAGCGTGGTTAAGTGGTTTACCCATAGTCACATAGTAAATTCTGGAGCTGGGATTTGGACCTAGGTCTATTTGACTTCAAAGCCTTTGCTTTTAACCGCTGTGTCACACTGTTTTGGAGCTGAGCCTTAAATGACCACAGTGGTTTATGCATGGAGGCCATGTGGGGCATGTGGATGTGCAAGGCTGGGAGGCGGCCAGAAGGTAAGCTCAGCTAGAAAATAGCACCTCTCGCTGCTGGCTCACCGTGCTCACTCTGGTCTAATTTTGCCCTTCAAAGTCTCTGAGTTGAACAAGAAAACAGGTCTTCTCATAGGACTGGAAACCCAGAATTCAGCTCCACTGTTAGGCTGTGTTGGGCTGGGCCGGGACCACGCTTCCTTAGGCAGCCCACGTTCCCTGGAAACCATCTCTCAGAGAAATACCCCAACCCAGTTCCAAACCTCCTCACTAGAGGAGCCTCCTTGCTGTCTCCCCTCTCTCCCACCAACTCCCAAATCTTCTCAAGACCCATAAAAGCCCAGGTTCGTGGCTCAAAACTATTACACAAATTAAGATTATATTATTATTATTATTTTCCTTTTTAAACTTTGTTTCTGTTGCCTGTCAAATTTCTATAGAAGTACAACTCTTAATAAAATAATGTTTTCCCAGCACTTTGAGATGATAGCTAACACTTACAGAACAGACAAAATTGAACTTAGCAATAGATACCAGGTGGAGATCCTGAGAGCCATGCCCTCCAAACAACCCTTGTTGCTCAAATATGGTTAAATGGGTTTTGACCCATTGCTTATCATGATTGGTGACTCACTCCTAGTCACCATTTTCTCCAATGTGAGACCAGACCCACAAACTGGGAGGTCCATCCCGGCACCGAGGGGTGATCAAAACCTAACTACGGGGTGATTAATCAGCCATGCTTTCAGAAAAAGATCTTAATTAAAAAGGGAAAATGTGAAAGTTGTCAAAATCAAAAGAAAGTCACATGCTAAAAACTCTCACAAATGGAATCGGGGGAGGCCATGAAGGGAGGGTTGTCATGTACAAATATCTGATAACAAGAACTATCACAAAAGACTGTAAAAACCACAACCTTGAACAAAGGTGATCACACTCTTACACACACGCACACACACACACACACAAATACTTGTATGAGGCCAAGCAACTGCCTGCCCAACCTTGGACTGGCAACACCCTTGTTATTGATCCTTGCAGCCAAAGACAATTATCTCAAAACAATTAAGTAATCCTCCTCATTTCTTTCTTTAAAAACCTTTGTCTTTCTTTACCTACCTGATAAGCACATAGTTGACTTTGGCACACATATTCCCATTGCAGTGCTCATTTTCAGATAAATATAATTTTCCTTTAGAGAGCTGATATGTTTAGGCTGTGTCCCCACCCAAATCTCATCTTGAGTTGTACCTCCCATAATTCCCACATGTTGTGGGAGGGACTCAGTGGGAGATAATTAAATCACAGGGATGGTTTTCCCCATACTGTTCTCGTGGTGGTGAATAAGTGTCATGAGATCTGATGGTTTTATAAGGGAAAACCCCTTTTGCTTGGCTCTCATTTCTCCCTTGCTTATTGCCATGTAAGTCATGCCTTTCGTGTTCTACCATGATTGTGAGGCCTCCCCAGCCACGTGGAACTGTGAGTCCATTAAACCTCTTTTTCTTTATAAGTTACCCAGCCTCAGGTATGTCCTTAGCAGCAGCATTAAAATGGACTAATACAAGAGCCCTTTAGGTTGACACCTTAAATGTGGTCTGACCTGTAACTGCTTTGACCAATATAGTGTAACAGAAGTGACACTATGCTAATTTTGGACACTATGCCTTTAAGAGGACACTCTGTTTTCATTCTGGTATCTGGGAGCCTTGGCCATGTGAGAATTCCTCTGACCATTCTCCTGGAGAGACGGTATGGAGAGGCCCTGAGACTTCATAGACAGGGCCCAACTGAGTTCAGCCCTCCAGCCATGCCCACCAAGATACCAGACATCTGAGTACATCTGTCTTGTATCCCAAGCCCAGTTGCTAGCTGAAAACTACTGAGTGTTCCGAGTTGACACTCTGTGAAGCAGAAGAACTACCCTGCCAAGCCCTGTCTGAACTCTTGACCTGTGAAATCAAGAGATATAATAAAAAAGTTACTGAGTTTTGGGATAGTTGGTACACAAAAGTAGATAACTGAAACAATGACCAAGTGGTGTCTGGGCTTGTAGAGAAAGACTCACTACCACTGGTATTTTAAAAAATATTTTAAAAGATATTATTAAACATCAAATAATAATTAGAAACAAAGCAATAGTTAAATATTTTAATATGCTATAAACTTAAATAAGCACATTGTTTTACATAGTTTAAACCACAATTATAAATTTTGCAATATATACTTTTGACTCTATCAAACTTAGGAAGCAAACACATTAAACATATACAAAACAGAATTATTATAACTTATGACTATGTTGCCATTTATACTTATTCTTAAAGCATCAGTTCCATGGGTTAGTTTATTTCTTTGTTATTTCTAGAATTTTATATCTTCTTAGCTTTTCATATATTTATTTTGATACCTACCTAGGGTACGATAACTTTCTAGATTGAAACAAAAAGTAATAATAACCCAGGATAGGATCTGGGTTACCTATTCAATTCTTAATTTGACATGGAAACTGATTACTTTTTCCAAGAGTTTTGAAGAGCCATTGGTCAATAGACTGGGCTGCATTTTTTTGATTTTTTTTTTTTTTTGCTTAATCTTCACTTGTTACATCAATGACATTTGTAAGTCTGGGTCTTTTACACAGTCTTCCATTTTATTACAACCTCGTGTCTCTCTCCAAAATTTTATACATTGCAAGTTTCACTTGGTCAACGTTATATAACCCATTGTCCTGTCATTGTGACATATGGATGTGGTCTGTGAGCATTATTTAAGACTGCTAGATACCTTTTATTATCTTGTAATTAGTGGGGTCATCTAGAGGTTTCATAGGAGATGAGAGATTGGGTCTGCATGTTTTTCTCCTCCCCAAGACATTCAGCTAATACATCACTGTGAAACACCTGGCAAAATGTTCCGTCTGCTTGGTTACTGGGTCCACATGCCTGCCAGGGCTGGCTCACCAAGTTCATCTTCCATCTGATTGTCAGTGAGGCCAGCAGTGCCACCTTATTCTTTTGGTTCTTTTACCATTTCCATGACATCTTAGTTACTCATGGTTCCCTGTTATTTTTCCTTCCTGTTTCTATAGCTAGAAACAGATACATGGCAATACTTTATAAAGAAATACAATGACTAGCAAAAAATAAAAGATCCATATGTAACCATATCTCAACTTATTGGAATAATGAAAACAAATAGATCTTATTATTTTACCTTTTAATTACAACCACCTTTTTGTATAATTTATATTAACTTTTTTTAGTGTCATGAATTCATGGCTTTTCATTAGCTTATTTGTTCTAATCAACTATATTTCTTCCTCTCCTCCTCATTTCCTCTTTCTTTTTGCTGTTCAGATGATCACAACTTTGCCAGTGGAAAGCACTTTCAGCTGCCCCCTCCCGTCTTTTAATGCTACGCTGATATCCTTGAAAGCAATCTTATTTTCCGGCAATAGCAGGATGCTTGATAGCCATCCTTACTTTCCATTTTTTCTCCAAGGCATAGAACCACCTGCCCTCTAAAAGATCCCAATTCCTTTTAGTGAGGAATAGTGTTAGAGACCAGGATCTGAATATGATGTGGGTGTGTGCAGTCTCAGTGCCCGGGACCTGAATACGATGTGGGTGTGTGTGATCTCGGTGCTGTGACTCCAGCTCTTCTGTTTGGGTCTCATGTCATGCTGCCCTATTGGACCAAATGCAATTGTGCTTCAGACCCATAGTGCTCTGCCAGAGGCTGTTCTTTCCACCACTGGCCTTGGGAAGCAACAGATGCTGCTCTTCCCTCCACCACTCTGGCCTACCGTTCCCTTGATTTCTCATAGAAGAGTGGAGATTGTTCATATCTTTTGATGGGAAGGTTCAGGGACAATCAAGGGGGCATTCCGTAGAGGATAATATAATCTCTACTACCGGGGGTTTCTCTTAGAGCCCTAGAGCCCAAGTCCATTCTAAGATCAGTTTCAAAGCATTGCCTGCTTACCTCCCTACATGTCCCTGCAGAAGAGAGGCTGGAGCACCCCTCCCCCACCGCCCCTAGCCAGGAATTCATTGAGTGTGTGTATGTTACAATTTTGGACCAACCACCACAAGGCCCAATGAGAAGGAGTCTTCTGTCATTTCCAGTGTCAGGATCGATGACTGGCCTAGATGACTGACAATAGGGATGTCTACTTCCTTATTTGTATTTGTAAGAATGAAGCCTTGTCCTAAGTGTCCCAAGACAATTACATCGGAAAGTAACAATTGAACATCAGTCAGCACACTTCCCAAAGCCTGAGTCATTTAGGCTTAAATAACCTGTGGAGGACATTATAACCGAGGTCAGCTAGAGCTTCGTTTGACCCAGCCCAGTTAATTATTACCGTTGGTCCTTCAGGTATCATGTCTGGACATATCTCCAGACTCTCAGCTTAGACTGTCTGGAGAACTACTATTAAATAAGAACACACACACACACACACACACACACACACACACACACACATACAAGCACAGTGAACTCTAACTCATATAGAGCAAATAAGTAGTTTTTCTATTTTTGTGTGTTTTTTTACAGGACAATAAAACCTATAGAAACACAGCCCTGACTACAACCACATGATCAAATATCCACTTTAAGCTCCTTAAATGTTCCCCAAAAAGAAACCGGAGACTATTTGCTTTATAAGATATTACTAAATGGCCAGTTCATGTATTTTCCCAAAATGAATAGATATTCTGCCCCCAAAGACTGAAATCACATGTAAATTTTTGTTTTTCTAAAAAAAATTATTTTAAAAATTGAATAAATTCACATGACCCTAACTATAGAAGTTACAAAAGTGAAAAGTCTCCTTCCCACGTCTGTCTCCAGCCTTTCAGCCATCCCCTCTCCTGACTCCCACTTCTGGATGATCCAGTGTCTCCTTCCAGAGATATTTTTATTTATTTGTAAATGAATGTGCGTATATGGTCACCCCATCCTGCTCCTTTTTAAAAAACAAATGGAAGCATGCAAAAAACTAGTGGAGCATGACGGCAGGTGCCTGTAATCCCAGCTACTCAGGAGGCTGAGGCAGGAGAATCACTTGAACCTGGGAGGCAGAGGTTGCAGTGAGCCGCGATTGTGCCACTGCACTCCAGCCTGGGTGACAGAGCGAGACTCCATCTCAAAAACAACAAACAAACAACAAATGGGAGCATACTGTACACTGTGTTCTTCTCCATCTCACTTTTTGCACCTAACAATGTATTTTGCAGAACATTCCTTAGCAACTCGCTAAGATCATTCTTATGCTTTTCCATGGTTGCAAAGAATGGAATTGATGAGTATACCTCAACATATTTAAACGTCCCCTATTAATTAACATTTAGGTTGTTTCTAATTCTTTACTATTACAAACAATGCTACAAATAACAATTTTTGTACCAACATCACTTTGCAGGTGCATAATTATGTCAGTAGGATAAATTCCTAGAAATGGGGAGTTGCTGGTACACAGATCATGTACACATGTACTTTAATTGCCATTCAAGGGAGCAGACCCAATTTACACTCCCCCAGCATGTGTTGTTGGTTTCAACATATCCTTGCCAACATAGTATATTATTGAATTTCTTTTATCATGGCCAGTCTGGTAGGTGTAAAAGAGATCTTAGTGAAGTCTTAATTTGCATTTCTTGTATTTTAATTGTGAACATCTTTCCTTTTCTCTGAATTGTGTGTTTTATATCCTTTATCTATTTTTGGAGTGGGAGTGAAGTGTTGATCTTTTTAATCAATTTTCAGAGCTTACATTTTAAAGGAAATTTACTTTTGCCTGTGATATGGGTTAAAAGTATTTTCCTCAGTTCATTATTTGTCCTTCAATTTTCTTATAAATCATTTTTACATATTTACTTTTCCATATGAACTTTATTTAATTTTTATTATTTTAGATTCAAGGGGTACATGTTTCATATGAATGTTAGAAAGAGTTTGTGAAGTTCCAAAAAAAAATTTTTTTTTTTTTTTTCGAGATGGAGGCTCGCTCTGTCGCCTAGGCTGGAGTGCAGTGGTGCTATCTTGGCTCACTGCAATCTCTGCCCTGTGCCCCCACCCCTCTGGGGTTCAAGCAATTCTGGTGTCTCAGCTTCCTGAGTAGCTGGGATTACAGGTGCCTGCCACTACACCCAGCTAATTTTTGTATTTTTAGTAGAGACAGGGTTTCACCATTTTGGCCAGACTGGTTTCGAACTCCTAAGCTTAAGCAATCCTCCCACCTTGGCCTCCCAAAGTGCTGGGATTACAGGCATGAGCCATGGCGCCAAGCCAAGTTCTAAAAATAATTCTATTGATGCTTTTTATCGAGTGTTTTTGCCATGAATAAAATTTATAGCTTTTTATAGTTAAACACTAGCTTTTTAAAAATTTGTGACTCTTGATTTTGTCATATTTAGAAAGGTCATCCTTGCTCTGAAATTATAAAATCATTCTCTCATGCTCCTTTGAACTTTTATTTTTTTTACATTTGAATCTTTGATTCATCTGAAATTTATCCTGAAGTAAGATGTAAGGTTAAATTCAAATTTACTTTGTCCCAGAAGACTACCTAGTTGTTGCCATATCATTTATTAAATAATGCATCTTTCCCCTACTGATATGAAATGCCAGCTTCACAATACACTAAATTCCAGTCTGTATCTTTATCTTTTTCTGGACTTTTCATTCTGTTCTGTTGATCTGTCTTTGTGCCAGTACCACATTGTTTTAATCAGCATGACTTTGTAAATGTTGTTTTAACTATAGGGCTAGCCATCCCTCATTACGCTTCCTTTTTAGACTTTTACAGAATATTATTGCACACATTTTACCATATAAACTTTAGAATTGACTATTCGGTTCAAAAAATATTGTTGATCCTTTCATCAGGATTACGTTAAATTTTATATTAACCTAGGGAGAACTGACATCTTTACGACGTGTCTTCCCATTCAGGAACAGGCTAGCCTTTCCCTTTATTCAAGTATGTTTTCATGTCTCTTGGGAATGTCTTTAGGGCTTCTACACAAAGATCTTGCACATTTCTAGTTGAGTTTATTCCTGTATATTTTATCTTTGTCGTTGCTATTACAAATTTTTCCTCCATTACACTATATCTTCGAATTGAATGTTATTTGTATATGTTAGAGCTATTTATTTTGTATTTAACTGAATTCCTGAGCCCTCTTAATCTTTCTGTAAATACTTTCTCAGGTTTTCCCTTCTTCATTTCATTTTTTTAAACCTCAATTTTGTTTGTCTTGTCTTACTGCATTGATTAGTACTTATGGAGTCTCAGGGAATTCAATCAATACTCTCCTCTTCCCTGCTCAAGACAGGGAAAGTACAAAGCAGACACTAGCACCAGTTTTATCCACGAGGACTAGTTATTGGAGAATGTGGCTCATATCTGTAAGGTAAGGAGATTTTCTAAAACGGACTTACTTACCATGTCATGGGCACTGTGGGATGAGTATGGACGCTGTCATGTGGTGGAGTGAGTGGCAGCTGCTCCTGTAAGATGAAGGTATGGGGGTAGGTGCAGAGGGGAAGGTGTACGCTCTGTGGGCAGGTCTCTCCCAAAGGAAGTCTCCCAAATATACCAATCTAAGCCACTCCATTTTCCCTGGAGTAGAGTGAATGAGGGATGGAGAAAGGCCAGGTATGTTGTTCTGACTGGGCTCCCTCCAAGATGAAGAAAACATCATAAGTGGAGAAGAAATAGTTCTGCATCCCTGCCTCCTGCAACAAGTATCTTTAGAATAAGGAAAAATAATAGTAGAAGTGGCCATTCTTATCTTTCTCTGGGATTTCAGTGATAGTGCTTTTGTGACATTAAAGATGATACTGCTTTTCATTATCCCAAGGAAGATACACTTAGGAACATCATCCATTTCCACTCTATTTTGCATTTTGTTTCTTTTTTATCAAGAATTATTGAATTCTATAACATATCTTGTCATTGTCCCTGGGAACCATCATCTGATTTTTCTTCTTTGCTCTTTTAATATGATGAATAATAGTAGATTTCCTAATATTGACCTATCCTTACATTGTGAAATAAATCCCACTTGGAAATAGTAGTATTATTTTAATGTTCTTCTGTATCCTGATTGTTAATATTTTACTAAAGCTTTTGCATCTAAATCTCTAAGTGAGATTACCCGGCAGTTTTCTTTTTTTTAAGTACAGTATTTATTGAGTTTTTCTAACGTTATGGCCCATTTTTTAAAGATGTTTTGAAGATTTCCTTATTTTTTTGTATACTCTTGAACAATGCAAATAATATCAGAGCCACCCCACAGAGGGACCATGTGTCTCTGTGTGTGTTTAATATTCACAATAACTCTGCAAGGTAAGCATTATTATTGTCTTCATTATGCAGTTGAGGAAACCAAGGCTCAAAGCAGTTTCTTGCCCAAAGTCACATAATGAATTAGTGGGGATGGCACTTGATTCAGGGTCAGGTCAGACTCAAGGTCAGGTCAAACTCAAAGTCAAACTTCTGTCTCCCTTATATGCTCCTTCATGCAGCCACTCTCAAGACAGAGAATGTGGGGCTTGCAACAGACAGATCTTGAGACAGCATCTCAGTTCTGCCAGTTTCCAGAAGTGTGCCCTTGAACAGATCACTTCACCACTTGACATATGTGTTTTGTTCTCTGACAAATAGGTATAATAATGTCCTTTTTCTCATGGGGTTGCTGTGAGGATGCAATGGGGCAGGATATGAGCAAGAACCTAGTGGAGAAGGATTCACATTCAGCAAGTCTTCAATGGTCAACCACCGTATGCCTGGTAATGCTCACAGGGTGTGGAGAGAAGACATGGCCGCAGCCCCTGCTCCTCTGTAATTGGACAGCCACTACACGGGTTGGTCGCTATGACTCCCACCACGGGTTGGTGGTGGGAGTTGGCGGGGAGCGGTCACACCTGCAGTAACAGCTTTCACACATCAGTCCCCAGTGTTTGATTTGCTCTCTCAGTGGACTGTGATGCTCTGTGGCAGGCCCAGTGGTTGAGACATGTTCCCTAATGCTGGGATCCAATCACATTTCTAAGTACCGAGGAGATGTTGGCTGAGCCCAGGGCTATAGGAAGACATTTGTGCTTCCTTCTTGACCTTGAATCTGGTGGGTCTCAGAAGACCTCGAAACTCTCTATCCCTGGGGTAGGAAAAGTCCAAAGACTTCCCAGTTTGATAATGAGCTTTGTAGACTATTTGGAGAACCATTTCCCCACTAATGCAATACAATTTTATTAACTTTAGTTTCCATGTGGTACCTTAGGCCTCTCTACTTGTTCATCCCACATATGTGCTATTTTATATGCTTTGACCTGCATCTCCCATTCTCTCTCCCCTTCTCTACCTGTAGTAGCCACTGTTTTATTCTCTGAGAGAACCATCTTAATACATATTTATTTCATATTTTTAAATATGTCTTTTCTTTCAGATTATTCTAGTATTTTTTAGGTTTATTCTGATTTTCCATTGTAAATGAAACACAAGCTCATTGTGAAGATTTTAGGGAATAAAGAAAAAGAAAAAATGAATGCCTCAGAACAACCATTAAGAATATTTAAGAGTATTCTCTCATAATCTTTCCACACATGTATTTTTATTTTACACAATTGAGATAATACTTCCTGCACAAGTTGTAAACTGTTTTCCTATCCCAAATTAGCTCAAAACTAAGTCTTCACATTATTATAAAACATTTATATCCATTACTTTAGTGGCATAGTATTCAAGCAAGTGGATGTGCTATTTAGTCTTCTATTGTTGGGCAGCTTGGTTGTTTCTACATGTTTGCCGTTACATACAATGATGGATTGCACTTTCTTATTCATGAACCTCTGACCACATGATGAAATTACCAGACCAGTGTTTGAGGCATTCAGTCCAAACTGCCAGAACAATGCCTGTGGGTTTAGAAAAGAAATAGTAGCTGAGAATAAGAGAAATACTTGTTTCCTTTCACATGCCTTCTCCCATAACTGGAACTTCCTCTTGATACCTTGCATGGGGCCTTAAATATTGTTGTTGCTCATGAAATATTTGCTGTATTATAATACCAATTGGAATTACTAGCTAAACCTGAGCAGAGAAAAACAGAACTGGAGAGAAGAAGGGAAAGACAGGTAGATCAAACATTAGAGGGAAATACTTTGAACCACATCTGTACCTCTCTCTGCCCTGCTGCAGTTTTCTGTTTTAAAGTCTCCACTAGGCACTTAGGGGATTGTAGAAATGGTAACACATTGAATCCAGGAAAATGAAGTGTGAAGACCCAGAGATGTGCCCAGAACATAAGGTGGAGGGGCCAAGGCAGAGTTGGGCTGCACTGGGCTGGACAGCGGTCAAGGGCTCTGGGGTTGGCCCATCTTATAGATGAACTCTAGGTGGCGCTGTGGCCGCAAAAGTTTTGGGCTGAGGAATTTTTGGCAAAGCTGTAAGGAATCTCTGGGTGGGAGCGAGGAAGGGAGAGAAGTAAAGAAAGAATAGTGGACTGGAGTGAAGGAGACATACACATACACACACACACACACATAGATGGGTGTGGGGGGGTGGTGGTGGCAGGAATAAGGGAATGGCTCAGACAGTGCTTGGTCCGGAAGAGAGAAAATAAACTGAGGGATCATCAAATTCATTCATTCACTTAATATAAGTATTGATTGAGGCCCATCTTGTGCCTGTCGCTGGGATAGATGGTGAGGATAAAAGGGCGGCTGGTCAGCCACCTCCCTGAGGTCCTGTGGCTTATGAGAAGTGAGTGTGATGGCCATCCATTAGCCCCCAGTGAGTCAGTAGTGGCAGACTTGAGATGGACCCCGAAGAAAGAAAAGGGGGCCTATGAAGGGCTATGATGAGGAGGTGACCTGGGTTTGTAGAGAAGGAAGGATTGCAGAGATGGTTGCCCAGTGGAAGGTACTAAAGATGAGATCTGAAGGTAGCCAAGACTGAACCGGGGAGAGAGGATTGCCTGCAGGCTTGGCATGTTCTGCTCTGCTCCTTCTTTCATGTAGGAAGCATGTTGGGGCAGTGTCTGGCCTGCCTTCTAGAGTTTATCCAGAGTTTGTACCCTCTTTGCTCCTATTATTGTTGTTCAGTGGGCATATAGAAGTGATTCTGCAGGAATATGTTTGCTCTGCTGACCTAAATGCTCACCTGGGTGCATCACCCAAAGGACTTGTGTTGGGATAAGTTTTAGGAAGTATGATTGTGGCCACACATCAAAGCAGCCTTTTCAATCTAGATTCACCAGTACTGAGGCTGATATTTTTTTCTCCTCCTATATGATTCCCATATCTCTCTGTTGGTTTCGAATGGAAGAGAGGAGTGTGACTTATTGCCTTAGAGACAGCTAAATGCAGATGTCAACTAGATCTGAAGCTTGGACAAGAGGTCTCTCTGGGCCAGAGAGATAAATGTGAGTCACCAGTGACAGATGGGAATGGAGGAGAAGAGAAGAGGCCTTAGGCTGAGCCATGGGGAACTCCGACATTGAAAGGCTGGGCACAGGAAGATGATCTTACAAAGCGATAAATGAGGGAAGTTAGAAATAAATTCAGGAGGCGGTGTCACTGAAGCCTGTAGAAGAAGCTGTTTGCACATGATTATCTCACTAGACACAGAAAAGGCTTTCAATAAAATACAACACCCCTTCATGTTTAAAACACTCAATAAACTAGGCATTGAAGGAACATGCCTCAAAATAACAAGAGTCATCTATGACAAACCCACAGCCAACATCATACTGAATGGGCAAAAACTGGAAGCATTCCCCTTGAAAACTAGCACAAGACAAGGATGCCTTCTCTCACCACTTCTATTCAATATAGTATTGGAAGTCTTAAGCAGAACAATCAGGTAAGAGAATGAAATAAAGACATCCAAATAGAAAGAGAAGAAATCAAACTATCTGTTTGCAGACGATGTAATTATATATGTAGAAAACCCCATGGTCTCAGCCCAACAGCTCTTCCAGCTGATAAACAACTTCAGCAAAGTTGTAGGATACAAAATCAATGTACAAAAATCACTAGCATTCCTATATACCAACAATAGCCAAACTGCGAGCCAAATCAGAAAGGCAATCCCATTCACAATTGCCACAAAACGAATGAAATGCTTAGGAATACAGCTAATTAGTGAGGTGAAAGATCTCTACAATGAGAATTACAAAACACTTCTCAAACAAATCAGAGAAGACACAAACAAATGGAAAAACATCCCAGGCTCCTGGATAGGAAAAACCAGTATCATTAAAATGGCTGCTGCCCAAAGCAATTTACAGATTTGATGCTATTCTTATCAAATTACCAATGACATTCTTCACAGAACTAGGAAAAACTATTTTAAAAGTCATATAGAACCAAAAAAGTGCCTGAGTAGCCAAGGCAATCCTAAGCAAAAAGAACAAAGCTGGAGGCATCATGTTACCCAACTGCAAACTATACTATAAGGCTACAGTAACCCAAACAGCATGATGGGGATACAAAAACAGACAGATAGACCAATGGGACAGAATGGAGAGCCCAGAAATAAGGCCACACATCTACAACCATCTGATCTTCTACAAAGCGGAAAATAACAAGCAATGGGGAAAATATTCCCTATTCAATAAATGGTACTGAGATAACTGGCTAACCATATGCAGAAGATTGAAACTGGACTCCTTCCTTATACCTTATACAAAAATCAACTCAAGATGGATTAAAGACTTACATGTAAAACCCCAAACTATAAAAACCCTGTAAGACAACTTAGGCAATATCATCCTGGACAGAGGAGCAGGCACGGATTTTATGACAAAGACACCAAAAGAAATCACTACTAAAGCAAAAATTGACAAGTGGGATCTAATTAAACTTAAAACTTTCTGCACAACAGAAGGAAACTATCAACAGAGTAAACAGACCACTTACAGAATGGGAGAAAATATTTGCAAACTATGCATCTGACCAAGGTCTAATATCCAGCATGTATAAGAAACTCAAACAAATTTTCAAGAGGAAAAAAAACCGTTAAAAAGTGGGCAAGAGACATGAACAGACATTTTTCAAAAGAAGACATACATGTGACCAACAAGTATATGAAAAAAAGCACAATCTCACTGATCATTAGAGAAAGGCAAATCAAAACTACAATGCGATACCATCTCACACCAGTCAGAATGGCTATTACTATTTAAAGTAAAAAAATAACAGATACTGGGGAGGTTGTGGAGAAAAGGGAACACTTATACACTGTTGGTGGGAGTACAAATTAGTTCAATCATTGTGGAAAGCAGTATGACAATTCCTTAAAGAGCTAAAAGCAGAACTACCATTTGACCTAGCAATCCCATTACTGGGTATATACCCAGAGGAATATAAATCATTCTACCATAAAGGCACATGCAGACAAATGTTCATTGCAGCAGTATTCACAATATCAAAGATATGGAATCAACATAAATGCCCATCAATGGCACAAGATAAAGAAAACATGATACATATACACCATGGAATACTATGCAGCCATAAAAAAGAATGAGATTATATCTTTTGCATGAACATGGATGGAGCTGGAGGCTATTATCCTTAGCAAACTAACTCAGGAACAGAAAATCAAATACCACATGCTGTCACTTATAAGTGGGAGCCAAGTTATAAGAACCCATGGACACAAAGAAGGAAACAATAGACACTGGGGTCTACTTGATGGTGGAGGCTGGAAGGAGGGAGAGGGGCAGGAAAGATAACTGTTGGGTACTGGTCTTAATACCTGGGTAATGAAATAATATGTACAAACAGACCCCTGTGGCGTGTGTTTACCTGTGTAACAAACCTTCACATGTACCCCCAAACCTAAAATAAAAGTTTAAAAAATTCCCATTAATTGATGGGAGTACTTTGGTTTGTAAGAAAAGGCACATGGGGGGCGGAAAAAAAAAAGAAAAGGCACATGGAGCTTATGAGACAAACTAGTGTGGTATATGAGCTTTCCCTTATTGCCTCCCTCATACCTTGTAATTTGTAACAGAAGTCTCCCTCACTAGATTCAGTTTTAGAACAGGAACATAGTTTATTTTTGTTAAATCAATCAAATAAATTCACCAAATACTGCTAAAAAAAAAAAAAGATGTCTGTTAGGTTAAGAGAAAGGGAGGCCGTTGGTGACCTTAGCAAGCCATATTTGGGAGAGTGATGGTCATACAAGCTGGACTGCAGTGGGGAAGAGAATGGGGGATGGAACAGAGGTAGCTAGTGTATACAACTGTTTTGAGGAGTTTGTGTAAGGTGTAGGAGTAGGCACCTGTCACTCTTTTCAGTTGTCCAGTAACTGCATCATCTCCCTATTTTTGGAGAACTCTCTACCTATGAATCTTGCTGAGAAACAGAGCCTGTCTCACATTACACATGAGGAAGTTACCAGATAGATACAGTACCTGCCTTCCCAGCTGGCCTTGAGAGGTGATGAGCATAGGACAAGGCTTATGTATCAGAAGTGTTGTCCCAGACTCAAAATCAGGAACAAGTGAAGCACAAGAGGAATGTTTTCTGAGAGCACTGGTGGCTGTAAAATGATGAGTTCCTGGGATAGCAGAGCTGGCTACAGTGGTGTGAGCAGGGCTCACCGTGGCACCAACAGAAAGGGAAGTGGTGGTAGTGGTATTGGTGATGGTGTTAGTGGTGGTGATGGTGGTGGTGGTGGTTGTAATAGTGGTGGCGATGGTGATGGTGATGGTGGTGGCAGTGGCGATGGTAGGGGTGGTGGCAATGGCCGGGGGGGTGGTGGTGATGGTGGTGGTGATGGAAGTGATGGTGGTGGTCATGTCGGTGGAAGTGGTGGAAGTGGTGGTGGAAGTGGTGGTGGTAGTGATGGTGGTGGTGGTTGTCGTGTTGGTGGAAGTGGTGGTGGTGGTGGTAGTGATGGAGATGATGATGGAGGTGATGGTGGTGGTCATGTTGGTGGAAGTGGTGGTGGTGGTGTGGTGGTAGGAATGGTGAGGGTGACAGAGGTGTTGGTGGTAGAAGTGGTGGTGGTGGTGATGGTGATGGTGGTGGCAGTAGTGATAGTGATGGGGATGGTGGTGGTGGTGGTGATGGTGGTGGTGATGGTGATGGTGGTGGTGATGGTGATGGTGGTGGTGGTGGTGGTCATGGTGGTAGTGATGACGGTGGTGGTGGTGGTGATGGTGGTAGTGATGGTGGTGGTGGTGGTGATGGTGATGGTGGTGGTGGTGGTGATGGTGATGGTGGTATTGATGGTGGTGGTGGTGGTGGTGGTGGTGATGGTGATGGTAGTGGTGGTGGTGGTCATGGTGGTAGTGATGACGGTGGTGGTGGTGGTGATGGTGGTAGTGATGGTGGTGGTGGTGGTGATGGTGGTGGTGGTGGTGGTGATGGTGGTAGTGATGGTGGTGGTGGTGATGGTGATGGTGGTAGTGATGGTGGTGGTGGTGGTGGTGGTGGAAGTGGTGGTGGTGGTGTTGGTGGCAGTGGTGGTGATGGTGGTGGTGGCGGTGACGATGGTGGGAGTTGTGGTGACGGTTGTGGTGGTGGCAGTGGTGGTGGTGGTGGTGGTGGTGGTGGAAGTGGTGATGCTGGTGGTGATGGTTATGGTGGTGGTGGTGATGATGGTGCTGATGATGGTGGTGGTGGTGGTGGTGATGGTGGTGGTGGTGGAAGTGGTGGTGGTGGGGATAGTGATGGTGATGGTGATGGTGGTGGTGATGGTGGTGGTGGTGGTGATGGTGGTGATGGTGGTGGTGGTGGCAATGGCAAGAGTTGTGGTGGTGATGGTGGTGATGGTGGTGGTGGTGGTGGTAGTGATGGTGGTGGTGATGGTGATGGTGGTGGTGATGGTGGTGGCAGTGGTTATGGTGATAGTGGTGGTGGTGGCCATGACGGGGGTGGTGACAGTGATGGTGATGGTGACGGCAGTGATGGTGGTTGTCATGTTGGTGCAAGTGGTGGTGGTGGTAGTGGTGGTTTTAGAAGCAGACCCAAACTGGTTTCCCCAACCTCCTGGCAATTCTGTAAGCCAACCAAGTATCTATGCACCTATTAACTATGTATGTATGTATGTATCTATAGCTTTTAAAGTACACTTTATTGAGGTACAAGGCAATGAATTTTGAAAAATATGTACACCTATGTGACCACTTTTGTAATCAAGATATGCAACACTTCCATCACCCCAAAAAGTTGCCTTGCACCCTTTTGCAATTCATTTCCCACTGACTCCTGGTCCAAGGGAACTGCTTATTTGTTTCTATATTTATAGTTTTTCCTATTCTACAGATTTATACAAATTCAATCAATATTGTTGTATCTGACTTCTTTCCCTCAGCTTAATGTTTTCGAGAGTCATCCATATAGGTGTGTGCCTACCTACACTAAACATGTTTATCTACAGTAGTTAATTCTTTCTTGGTGCTGGATCATATTCTGCAGTATTTAATATACTGCCTGTGCTTATCCACTCACCTGTTGGTGAATATTAAAGCCATGTCCAGTTTTTGGCTACGATGAATAAGGCTGCAATGAACATTTGTGTACAGGTCTTTTTGTGGACATATGTTTCAATATCCTTTTAATCAGTTCCATTTTTGCTTAAATCAGCAAAAGTTGGCTCCTGTTACTTGTAGCTAAGAAATCTGACTGCCATAGAATGAGAGAAGGGAAATTAGCTGGCAGCTGGAAGGGGATGTTAGGTCACAGAGAGAATTTTACTTTTAAGGTGTAAAAGACTTAAGCATGTTTAAATATTGATGCTCATAATCTGGTTGAGAGGGAGCTGTTGAGAAGAGAAAATTGATCTTGTGAACCCCTGCAAAGGTGGGAGGGGGAGGGGTTCCAAAGCCCAGGTGGCAGAAATGTCTTTGAAGGGGAGCAGAGGCAGGGCCTCAAGTGGAGCAAGGGGGAATGAGGAGAGGACAGGAAGGTGGGTATGGAGGGAGGGTAGCAGGAAGTTGAGGAAGCTCTCATCTGAGGTCTTCAACTTTTACTAGGAAGTAGGAGGCAAGGTTACATACTGAGACTAAGGGAGGAGATGGATGTCAGAATTCTGGGGATGGGACAGGTATGCAATGGTCATTACAAGGAGCTCAAGAGGGAAGTGATTGCAGAAATAAAGCAGCAATGCTGGGCAGCCTTGAAAGCCCAGCGGAGGCTGGTGACTATAACATAGAGTGATACCAACAGCTCCACTGTTGATGTCCCAGCAGAGCTGAGGCCCTTGGAGACAAGCTTGGGGAAGGGGGTGAGGGAATGGGAGATTTTTCCAAGAGTTAAGGGCCTGTACTGAAGATCCCTGCCCTACTCCCAGGATCTAACATGGCACCCTGAGATGTATTCTGTTCTAACATTAATATTTGTTGAATTGATGAATGAGTTTAGAAGGCATGAAGAATGAGAGCTTAGCATTGGACTGGTACCCCCTCCTTGTTGTATAGAGAGAAACCCTGATGTACAGAGAGGGTAAAGGACTTGGCCAAGGTCACATGGCAAACCCATGACAAGGATAGGATTTGCCTTCGGGTCTGTCTGATCTCAAGTCCAGGGCTCTTTTCATGATTGAAGGGACAAAGAGGTCTGCATTCAAATCTTGTCTCCACCAGTGGCTCGCCATAAGACTTCAGGAAGGTCACTTAAGTGGTGGAAAGCATTATTCACTCCATTTTGTTGTTGTTGTTGTTACTTTTTAAAAGTTTTTAAAATTTTACTTTAAGTTCTGGACTACATGTGCAGGTTTATTGCATAGGTATACATGTGCCGTGGTGGTTTGTTGCACCCATCAACCCGTCATCTAGGTTTTAAGTCCCGTATCCATCAGGCTCCATTTTATAGATGTGGATACTGAGTCTCAGAGACATTAAACAGGAAGCCCCAACTATGTCACTGGAAACAGGTAGAGCAGGATTTCATGCATTCCTTTGTTTAGTCGATATTTATTGGTTACTGGGGTAGATTAAATTTTGGGTCCCAATTCTTCATTCCATTGTAATAGGATCACACACCCACAATCTTTGCCATGTACTTTTGCATTGAGAAAAGTACTTTCTCCTTGCATTGATGTTGGCTTAGCCATATGACGTGATTTGGCCAGTGGTAAGTTAGTGGATGAAACACAGCAGAGAACGTAAAGGAGCTCGTGTTTTGGTGATTTCCATAAGAAGAGCATGCTCTTGAAAGCCACTGCCCCTTCAGCCTGCCCCAGAATGAACACACATGGGCTAGACTTAAGCTCAGCTGCATCCTGGAGCCCAGCCAGCTGCTCTTCAGTGTGGACATCATCACCCAGCTGAACCCGGATTAGAACTGCCACACTGAAGCTGGCCTGCAGTCAGCATCTGAGCAGGAGAACAAATGTTTACTATTGTAAGCCATTAAGCTGGGTGGTTTGTTATGCAGTATTATTGCAGCAGTTGCTGATATGGGACTGGGTCCCATGCTAAGTGTAGACTTGGCTTACAGAGATGAATCAGATGCTGTCTCTATTCTCAGAAGTTCACAGTTCAGTGGAGGTGGGGATTTTTTTTTTTAAACAAATTCTTATTTCTAAAATTCATATCTAAATCTAAGAGGCAAATGCAAATTTGTTCAATGCTTCTTTTAAGGGCATTATTTTAAGGGCATTAAGATTATCCTTGGAAGATGAAACTGACAAATAAAAAAACACTTAATAATTTGTGCAGTTTACAAACATCAGAATTTATTTTGGGATAACAAGAGATGGGTGAGCTGAGAAGCTGTCTTTACTGAATGATGTCATCAAACAGTATATTTGATGGGTCCAAAGACAAACGTCTTTGGCAACTATTTTAATGAATGAGATTAACTTGATACTTTATCCTAGAGTTGTATAGAAACATGGATGTTAATGATTTGAACATTTTATTACTTTTTTCCCCCAATGTATAATATGATGTCTTTGCATGTTAGTTTGCAAAGTGCTTGAAGCAATTTTCATCCAAATGCGAGTGTTTGGTGAGGGTTGAATCTGCTGGACAAATCCATGGCTGTGTGAGCACCTGCACTCAGGCCATGTGTGGCCCTAAGTCAGGGACTTAGTTTCCTCATCTGTAAAGGGGATAATACCACACTGTGTAGGGTCATTGGGGAGATTCACAGAGGCGATCTCAATGCAGCACACAGCCCCGGCACAGTCCCACCTCCCCTACACCCACCTCCCATCTCTTCTGTATGGGACGAGCTTCCTTGCTCTCTGGCTCCATCAATAGCTTGCAAGTCAATTTCCCTCTCCAGGCCTCAGTTCTCCATCTGTAAATCCAGCAACACCACATTGATTTATGGCCCCCTAGACTGCATAGCCCTTGAGAGACAGGCCTGTGTTTGACTCACACTCACAGCATCCCTAGGATTTGCCCAGGGCTGAGAGTATGATGGGCTGAGTCAATGCTACTTTTCATGAATATTATTGTTTTGGTAGAGGTTTGTGTCACTACAACCCAGAGTAACACCCTTAGTAGGGCAAGGGTGTAACGTCCATGGTTGAGAAAGCTTGCTGTTAACTGGTGGTCCACTCATATGGACCAGAAAGAAAATTCTTTACTTCAGCCTTCAGTCATATCCTGAAAAGCATGTGCTATTTCTCTGTGGGTCCTCATGGTCCAGGCAGGGACTGACACATTGTATACATCTGAGATCTGGCCAATGGGTCAGGTCCCTGAATTGAGGTTTGAAACCAGCCTCAAATTTTCCTATACCTATTTATTTAATCAATCAATCAATCAATCTATCTATCTATCTATCTATCTATCTATCTATCTATCTATCTATGATAGGATCTCACTCTGTTGCCCAGGCTGGAGTATAGTGGTGTGATCATAGCTCGCTGCAGCCTCAACCTCCTAGGCTCAAGCAATTCTCCCAGCTCACCCTCCCGAGTATCTGGGACTACAGGTGCCCATCACCAATGCCTGGCTAATTTTTTATTTTTTGTAGAGACAGGGTCTTCCCATGTTGCCCGGGCTGGTCTTGAACTCCTGGACCTGAGCTATCCTCCTGCCACGGCCTCCCAAATTGCTGGGATTACAGGTGCGAGCCACCATGCCCAGCCTAAATTTATCTATAATTATACACATCTCATAAAAATATGTAACCCTAATTTCATCACAAACAAAACTTTTCAACATTCATAGCACAAGTATTTTTTTGAGAGCTGGCTCTGGGCCAGACAGTGGAGGCAGAGCAGTGGAGATGCACAAAAGGAGTGAGCCACAGGGAGCTCCTGTGGTGGTGGTGAGTGCTGACCTCAGGCACAGAGAAATCTGCAGTACGATGCCAGGTGGTGACTGGTGATACGAAGAAAACTAATACAGGAAAAAAGATAGAGAGAGTCTTGTGGGCAATATTTTATATGAAATGACCAGGGGAGGCCTCTTTGAAAAGGTGACACTTAAGCAGAGATGTGAGAGGAAGTGAAAAAATGTCTAGGGAAGAAAGTTCTGGGCAGAAGGAACAAGTGCAGAGCCCTAACACCGGAAGATGCTAGGGATGTTTGGGAAGTGACAAGGGGAAGGGGGTAGGGAATAATGTCAGAGGTAACTGGATCCTGGCAGCTCATGGAAAGCAATGGTGATTTCATTCTAACTCTGATGGGAAAGCACTGGGAGCTCAGAGCAGGGGAATGCCGTGATCTGATTTACATTTTAAAGGATTTGTGACCTTGTGGAGTGTAGACTGGAGTTGGTGGCCACAACAGCAACAAGGAGACCTGCTGGGAGGCTTGAGAGATGAGTGTGGCTTGCTCAGGGTAGAAGCAGTGGGAGATGAATGTGGCCCATTTCTGGATATGTTCTGATAGTAGAAGCAAGAGGATGGAAAGGATATAGGGAATGAGTGGGGAGAGTGATCAGGGTTGACTCCACCATGTCTTGTCTAAGAGACCAAGTAGATAGTGGCACTATTTCCTGAGGTGGATGCTGGAGATCTCGGGGAAGACATCACAAGTTTGGTGTTGAATATGCTGCCTGGGAGATGCTTTCTGACCTCCAAGTACAAAGGTCTCAGTGGCAGCTGAATGTCAGGGGAGGGGTGGTCTGGAGTGTAGGTTTGGGATTCAGCAGAGTTATTTAGAGCCATGAAATGGGCTAAGGTCACTGCGGGAGTGAGTGTGGACAGAGAAGAGGACTTAGACCAAGGGAGCCATTAAAAAAAAAAAGATCTAGCTACCTATAAATATCATTACATTAGTCAGACTGTCATGTGCTGTAAGAGAGGGCAGGTATTGTAGTGTGATGGGGGTTGGAGGAGGAGGAAGATTCTCTGAAAGATGGAGTTGGGCTGGGAACTGAGATGGTTAAGATCTGGACACAGCAACAATTTAGGTTCCAATTTAGGTCAGCCCCTGGTTTAGGGTAGTTGAGAAAGCACAGGTTTAGAGTCTTATGAGTCTTATTCCCATCCTTGCAGCTACTTCTTAGGTGTGAGGTCTGGAAAAGGTAACTCACCTTCAGAAGCTCAGTGTCCATGTCTATAATACAGGTTCAGTAGCACTGATCTCTTGGGGTCACTGGAGGAGAGAATGAGACAATTTATGTACAGTACCCTGCATGGGAACATGATAAAAATGAGGCCCTAAGATAATGGATGTTAATGGGTATCAATGATGTTTCATACCGGCCTTTTCATGTGAAATGTGAACTTGAGTGCCAAGTTTGTGAATCAAGGTCCTACTTTAAGTCAGAGATATGTCACTTTCGAGAATCTCTCATGGAGAATCCTTTGATAAAATGTACCACCTCAAGGTGGTGGGTGCTGGATGCTGACTTGGTTCTCTCTGGGCTCCAGAATCTGGACTCTGATGATCTATCCAGTTAAGACATATCCACATAACAAAATTTGCAGGTTTAAAAAAAAAATGACTCAGAACTTTCATTTGGGGAGTGTTTGAGCCATACTCTAGAATGAAAATTATACACAGCTTACTATGTACTTCACAAAATCATATTGAATTGCCCTGAAGTGCCCCAGCAGTGGCTTCTGAGATGGGTCTCCAATGCCTCCTTACAGATAAACTGGAAAGAATGATTGCCATGGTACCTGAGGGCAGAATCCCAGTGATGGTCTGGTTTGAATTCCTTTTTTCCTTGCCCTGCCTGGTGCTACTTGTGTGGCCTATTCTAGTGGCCTGGTTTCCAAATGTATCCCTCTATTGATCCAGTTGGACTCATTGGGGCACCAAGAGAAAATAACTTTAATTTTTTTTCCAACTCCCCCTGCCCCTTCGCCTGGTTATATGGCAGACCCCTTCCCCATCCCTGGCGGCCTCTCATGTAGATCCGATAGCTCTCCTTGTCACTCTCAGGGACACTATCTCCTTTTCATGTATAAAAAACTCTCATCTGATCAAAATCAATCTAAATTTTTCACCAAATTCAAAGTGTTTGTTTCCCCTTAGCTCAGGGCAAGCCCAAGCCTCTTGTCCCCTCTGGAGGCTGCTTCTGACTCCTGCAGGGATGGGTGGGGAGATGAGATAAAAGGAAAGGAGGACATCAGTGCCCTCTGTGTGGAGACATCCAAATGCTAACTCTTTCCCTGATTAGGGGCTTATATGTGGGGTTTTTCAGAGCCACTGTGTTCTTCCTTGGTGTGGGCAAAGCTCTCCCTGGCTGGTGTCTTCCAATCCCCTTGCAGTTTCTGCTCTGACAGTCCACTCCTCATATCCTGAGGATGGCTGGCCTCAATCTGGCCCATCGGTTGGCTTGTTGGCAGAAGGTGGGAGGGTGGGGGCATATGAGGTTCCAAATCAGTTTTGCTGTCCCTCAGCAAGTCCTGCAAGAGTAGACTGACTGCCTTCTTCTGAATGGGAACATACTATCTTCAGCTTTGGAGCCTCAGATGTGACTTGCAGATAACAGAGAAAGTTCCAAGTAATATTCTGTTATACAAGATATTAACTCCTTCAACTCAAATGCTCAACTTTTATCTTCAGCATGGAAGAATGGTGAAGTCTGCAGTTCTGGAGTCTGACATTGGCTGGGTGACCATGGGCAAATCTTTTTTTTTTTTTTTTTTTTTTGAGACGGAGTCTCGCTGTGTCACCCAGGCTGGAGTGCAGTGGCCCGATCTCGGCTCACTGCAAGCTCCGCCTCCCGGGTTTACGCCATTTTTCTGCCTCAGCCTCCGAGTAGCTGGGACTACAGGCGCCCGCCACCACGCCCGGCTAGTTTTTTGTATTTTTAGTAGAGACGGGGTTTCACCATGTTAGCCAGGATGGTCTCGATCTCCTGACTTCGTGATCCACCCGCCTCGGCCTCCCAAAGTACTGGGATTACAGGCTTGAGCCACCGCGCCCGGCCGACCATGGGAAAATCTTTTAACCCTTCTGGATCTCAGTTTCCTGATCTGTAAAGCAGGCAATGGCCTTCACTCTCAAGTATGTTGTTTAGATTGATTTGTTCTTTAGGTGCCAGGTGGTACATAGCAAGCCCTCAATAAATGGAAGCCCTTATTTGTGTGTTTCTGAGGAGTCCTCATTTCTTCCAACCTAGACTGGATGTCAGTGCTTCTTGCTAATCCAGGTACCATTTCCTGCTGCCATTTGCCTGGCCTGCGTGGCTGTCTTTGATGATAATACTTAGTGTATCTCGAGCATCGCTATCTTATTTACATCTCACAACAACGCTGCAGGATACATATTATCATCATTCCCATTTACAGATAACAAATCTGAGATTCAGGAGGAGGTTGAGTCACTTGCACATGGGCAAACAGCTTGTAAATTGCAGAACTGGGGTTTGCCCCCAGACCTGTCTGATCTCAAAACCTGCCTGTTCTACCACCCATTTTATCTCCTTGATTATTTATCCTGTCTTTTTGTGCCCTCTGCCAAGAGCAACTCTTCTGCACTCTATGGACATAATAGCGGATCCTTCTAATGAAATCACTTCCTGCTTGGAGCGCACCCTGAAAATGGATCCCTCACTGCCCAGTAAAATGATACTTCCTGTGTTACATAATAACAAATTCCCAAAGCAGATTTATAGAGGTAATACGGACTCCATCCACTTCCTGTGTATGGTTATTCAAGCTATATAAAGTTTCATTCTCATGAAAAGCATCCAGTTACTGTTGGTTCAGTACTGGTGTCCAATGCTGGATTAGCCAAGAAGGGAAAGGTGTTTTCCCATCTTAAGCCTGGAATCTATTTTGAGTGTAAGACAGGTAAAAAAAATTACTGCCAATGCCAAGATGTATGTAGTAAATACCTGTGAAAGGTCACCGGAAGTTAGTGCCATAGGAACTTAAATGTGGAAAAAATCAAGTGGCTGGATGGGTGGGGAGGGATAGGGAGGAGGTTACAAAAGGCTTCCTGGAAAATCTGGGGCTGGGGCTGAGCATTGAAGGCCAGGTAGAATGTGGAGAGGCGAAGGTGAGAAAGACATGTTTGGTGTGTTTGCAGCAAAGGAGCAGGGGCCCAAAGAAGCAGGAGCCCAGCATGGGTGCAGAGACTCATTCTTCCAAAATAGTCTCTCTTTTACAATCGTGAGCCTCTTTGCTCCCTGCGTGGGGATTTTTATGACCCCATCCATCTGTTTGCAGTCAGCCTCAGGTTTGCTTTGAAATTCAAAAGCTGAAAGGGAAGTGTTATATTGGAGCCAGAGCAGCAGGCTGGGCAGCTTTCTCAGAGGAGGAGGGAGCGGCCTCATGGAGCATTAACCACTGCAGGCAAACACCTCTTCTTGCTGGCCTGAGTCCCTGTGAAGTATGGGACCAGGAGCGCTTAAAGGGGCAGTGGATGACCAGCCAGGAGGAGCTTCCAGCACGGGGCTGAGCTGGCAGCTTTATACTCACCAGTAGGCAGCCCGTGAGCGTGCATGGCCGAGTGTGGAGATTCAGGAGACCTTCAGCTGGGGCTTTGTGCCCGCTCTGGATCAGTCCGGCCTGTGTTTATTTCTCTTTCCTGCTCTGGCAGACGGGCCTGGGCCCGCTGGGAGAGTTGGCTCAGCCCTCCCTGCCTCCTGAATTCCCTGGCCCAGCTACCACCCCCTGCATTCCTTAGGAGCCTCAGTGTCCCAAAGAGACACATTTTTTTCCATCCTCTTGAATAAAAGACGTTTAGGGACAGTCATTGATCAAATTCAAAATCCACAGTCTGGACTTCCAAGTCCTGCTCCAGACCCTCTACTTCTCTCAGTTCCATGTGCTCTAAGACCACATTCTCGCTAACATGCTTTGCCCAGCGCCTCCTCTAGCACGTCTCTCCGTGCTATCCTTCTCTGTCATTCATATAGCCACCAATGGTCCACAGCCCCCACCCCCTCTTGAAAGTCCTGCTGGATGGCTCCATCTTACCCAGCCTGTCCACGCCCCACACTCCCATGGCTGTCTTTCCTGCCTCCCCTTCTGAGTAACCGCTGAGCCCACTCTCTATGCCCCACCCACCACTTACTCTGGCTGCACCTTCGTGCCTCTGCCCGAATGTGTGTGGAACGCTCCTAACATGGATCTGGAGCTTCTCATCATGTCCTGGAGACTTTAAAGGGCCCCTTCGAAAGAGGATTAAGCTGCCAGGCTGGAAGCTGCTAAGGGCAGTAACTAGTTGTTGGGCTTTAGCATTTGATGCAAATTATTTTTTTAGAAGGGATGGCTTCAAAACTTGGAAGTTGAATTCAGAGGTAAGAGGGTAGAGAAAGATCTTGGAATCCTAACCTATCAAACTTAGAAGGCTCTTCAAAGATCATCTGCTCTAATTGCTGCATTTTTTGAATCGGGAAACTGAATCTCAGTAAGGAGATGTCATTGGTCTAATGTTATTTATGAAGTCGGTGGCAAAGCAGGAACGGAACTCTCTTTGGGTCCTGAATTAGTCAAAATCTTTCACTCACAGCACTTGAGGTTCTTGAGTGAAGCTTGAAGGATTGTGGAAATTCAGGGGCACATGCTTCTTCCCTCTTTCAAGAACCATAATAACATGCATTGAAGTTGATTTTGCAGATATAAAGCACTTCAGGCCTGTTGTCTCAGGTCTCACCATTACAGCTCTATAAAGTAAGTCATATTTATCTCCATTTCCCAGATGAGGCTAATAATACCAGGGTTAAGTGACATGCCCAAGGAAAAATAACAAGTGGGAAGCCAAAGAGGGTCTTGGGCTCAGGCCTGTTGCTGTTTGCAATGTGTCACTCTACCTCCCATTCCTCGAAAGGTGCTTCACTCTTTTAGAAAATCATGCAGATTTTCTAAAGCAGGGGCTCTTTATCCTTTCAGACCCAGGGTCCTGTTTTATCACAAATACTTTAGTGTCCCTTCTGTACTGAAATGAAATGTATGAATAATATAACACTCCTACACATATGATTTTTAAAAATTAATTCAATGCCCTAACTGTAAGGAAAAAGAAATAATAGCTTATAATACAATAATATGTAATTTGGTTTGTCAACACTTGGGTATGTTAACACTTGTAGACATAATGTAATAGTCAAAGCTTGTACTTAACTGCTGAGTCACCCTGAAAGTGACAGCTAAAATACCAAAGAGTACAGCTGTGGGTCTCTCTAACACCTGGAATACACAGGCATTTTTGTTAATAAGGTGGCACTCAAAAATAGTGAACAACTCTTGGTAAAGTTCAGAACAAAACGAAGCACATTCTTCTCTCAATATACATGGCAATTACATTCCTGTAAGATTTAGGGCATATTAAACCTTTAGAAACAAATACTACGTGTTTACGTAAAATGGATTCAGGTTCTAGGCTCAGATAATTACAAATGATTTTTTTTTCTCCCCTAATGAATGTTTGGCAAAACTTGCAAAAATTGTGCAGGATGGGGGATAATTCTTTCTGTGGGACTTTTAGCAGGTCACTAAGTGTCGCTGGCCCGTGACCACTACTACCCGCCCCACCCCACCAACAACTGTATGAAAGCCAAAAACTCCCCTACAAATTCCCAAAGCATCCTGTGGGTGGTGATACTACCCCTGCTGAAAAACACTGATTTGGAGGTTTTCTCTGAGAAGCCAGGCATGGAAGAGGGAAACTCAGACCCCTGTTGTACCTAGATGCTTGGATCTCTCTCAGTTTTGCTTTTGATGAACATAATTTAATACTAACCTTGGATGATATTTAGTCTTCAGACTTAAAATTAATGCAATAAATGCTAACCAGGTGTCCTCTATTTTAAATACTGTTCATCCAGGGGATGGAAAAATGAATATGACCTGGGTTCTGCATGCACAGCTTTCCCTTTATAAAATTCTAAGGGTGATAAGCCGTATGAAGCCCATCATCTAAGACTGGATGCATACAAAGGCTGGGGCTTCAGGAGAGGTGGAAATGTGAGCCCAAGGGACCAGGGCAGGCTTTTACGAGGAAGCACAAATTAAATGAGGCCTTGAACACCACGAAGGAAGTTTCCAGGTGAAAATAGGGGGAATGAGCAGCTAGCTGTGGAGGAGACAGGGGGGATGGAGATGGAGTTGGGAAACTGCAGGTATGTTCAGGGAGCCTGAGTAGCTCTCTATGGCTGGAGCATGATTTTAGGGGAGGCGAGGAAACACACGTCTGGAGAGATTGGTTGGGCAAACTGGAGAGGGTCTGGGAGGGAGGATTGCTGGGAGGGGAAGGGAGGGAAAGAGGAAGCAAATGCACATTATTGAGGAAGGTCCCCAGTCCTATGGTAACCATCACATACTGGATGGATGCTACTCAGTGTCTGCCTCCCCCACTGAGCTGCAGGCTCCATATTTCTCTAGTTGGACTTGGCACCCTGCAGCCTCAGGTTTGGGGTGCGGAAGGCTTTTGAAGCCAAGGTGAACTAGACTCTTTGGGTCAGTTCTCTGTATCTAGGTGAGCCAGTGTGCTGAGGCCAGAAGGGGGACCTGGGAGTCTGCATTCCTGGGTTGGCCTCTGACTCACACATGCCAAGAGGCCTTGGATGGGTCTGTCTCTTGGTGGTCCCCTTATCTGTTCAGTGAGGGGCCTGAGCCCAGAGAAGAATCATGTCCCCTCCAGCTCCCACGTTCCCACCTTGTTCCGTCAGGTCATCTGTTTAGAGCCCCAGGTCACAGCCTGAGCAGCACTGCCCTGCCCCCTGGTGGCAGCTGCTGGATAGGAGAGCCAGTAACACCTTCCAAGTCCAACCCCACTACCGCAGAGGTTGGCCCAAGTTTCAGTGTCTGTCTTTGGGTATGGCTGGGGTGGGCCATTCCAGAGCAGGGGGGTGGACAACTTGGCAGAGTCAGTTCCTTCCCAGGGGACTCCCAGTAGTGCCTCCAGTGCCCTCCCGTGACCACCTATCATCACTGAGGAAAGTCCCTGGGACCCTGTGTCCCCTGACCACAAGCCCAAGACCCCGACTGAACCTGGACAACCTCTGGGGCAGGGGTGCAGGGTGAGAGGCTGAATGTGGGGAGACTGGCTGGCCCTGGACGCAATTTGTGTTTTCAGGTCTCCCCGGGAGGAGGAAGACTGCTGGCCCCAGGAGCTGTCTCCAGTGGCCCGTCCGTCTTGGCCCCACAAGCCAGGCCCCAGCCTGTGTTATGGATCTGAACCAGGCCTCCTCCCTCTTGCTGAGACCCTGCTGTGTTCTGACTCCAGCCAGTCCTGCCTCTCTCTGTTTCCACCCATGCTTGTCTGTGTTTTTCTGCTTCCCCACACAGGCCTTTTCCGACGACTCCCTTTCATTCTCTCCCTTTCTCTCTCCAGTGCCGTGTGCCTCTTTGCTTCTCTGTTGCTGTCTCCTACTGCATCTTCACTCTCTCTCCATCCATCTTTCTATGTGTTTTTGTCTTTTTTGCTTATCTTCTCCTTCATTCCTCATCCCCACCCTTGGTCACCATCCTGCTCAGCCCCCTTGTCCCTTCCTGGGCCTCAGGGCAGCGGAAGTGAGGGAACGCTGGGAAGGGATGTCTGGGGACCTGCAAGTCCCCAACCCTTCCTTGCCTGGGAACTTGTGTCTTCAGGTTGGGAATTTTTATCAGTGTTATTTATTTATTTGTTTGTTTGTTTGATTTTTGTGGCTGATCAGGGAGGAAGAAATGAAAACTAAGAAAAAACAAAACAAAACAAAACCAAACCAAGAACTGTTTTGCAAGCCCAGAACCAACTGATATGAGACAGGATTTTACGAATATTTTCTGAAAATAATTTCATTTTACGATACCGTAACAGTGGCCGGCCCAGTTCCCCTGGCTGGCTGGCTGCTATGAGCAGCAGCTAGAGCCCCTACCTCCTCCCCTCCCAGCCCAGCCCATCCCAGCCTTCATTCTGTCCTGCTGGCTAGGCCAGGGTGCTTCCTCTGTTGCAGCACCCCTAGAAGGTAGTTGTGAGGTGGGGGCTTTCTTGCCTGCCTCAGAGAGCCCTGCAGCTCCCAAGTCCCTCAGCTCATAAAAGCCCAAGGCTGGCAGGTCTAAGTTTGTTATTCCCATCTACCCGCAACCCAGCATTGCTACTGCAAAGTACCTGGTTAAGACACTCTAGGACACCCCACTCTGTGGCTGAGGTTCTAAGCCCTCCCAGAGTGCATGGGTTCCCTGGGGCTCACACACTTGTGATCTTGGCCTCCAGCTTGCAGCCTCTGCTTTACCTCATGTCTACTTGGGTGCAGTCAGCCCCTTCCATGGTACCACCCTGCTCCGTTCCAAATCTTCACAGGCCGTGAGGACCTAGTGGAGACTGGCAGAGCAGATCGGGGTGGGGTTCTCATGGCTGCTGTGAAAATGACTGTTATTGGCAGGTTTCCTCCCCATCAAGGAGACATTCCTCCTCCTTCAGTTTCTCTCCATTTGCCTAGCTCCCGACTTCTCGTCCTTCTCTCTTGATTCTTCCCGTCCCCTGCTCTCCTTTTCAGGAGTAAAATGATAAAATTTCTATCCCAGTCATAAAGAATTTCTTCTCTCTACCTCCTTTGAGATGGGAGACAGTGGTTTTCCTTCTTACTTCAAGTCCTAATAGAAGCAGTCTTTCAAAGAAAGATGCTGCTCTTTCTAAAAGGAATTTTAGTGAATACAATTTGCTCCACCTTTTGCTCCTTTTATGCAAATAAGGAGACAGAGGTCCGAGAAGGGCAGAGCTTGCCCAAGGTCACACAGCAGGCCAGCTGAGCTGGGACTGAAACCCAGCACCTGTGGTCCTCATCTCACGAGTCCGGCTGCTGCAGGACATTGTCCGATGGTTCCTCTGAAAGGCTAGGCTATTGAACCCTAGATGTTCAGGGGTGGGACAGAAAGACCTCAGAGAATGTAGAAAGATGGAGAGGGAGTGAAGACCTGCTGCCATATGGAGAGCAGTGTGTCAGGAGCTCTGCGGAATCCCTTTCTCCTCCCTCAGCCACCCATTCTGTCATGTCTGAGAGCCTATTTCTGGGCCACGGCCTCTCCAGGGAGTAAGTAAACTGGGGACTACAGCCCATAAGAAAGGACAAGACCTCATTTGTTCACTGAACTTCTGGGTGGATGGATGACAGCAGCCTCCCTCCTGTGTGTGAGGGGCAGAGAGGACAGGGGTCATGGCCACAGTAGGAATCCTTACACCATTGATGTCAACTTCTAAAGTTCATCATCAGGGGTGGTGGGGAGTGGGGCAGAGCATCTCTGGATCTCTGCCCAGAGTCTGGTGGGTGGCACAGAGGTCTGGGCAGGCTCCTGGACATGGAAGACGCTTACTACGTTGGGCCTCAGTCGTGTCCTGACTTTGTCCCCCCACCTGTGAAATATGGATGCTGGATGCCTTCCTTCCCCACCTCACGGGCCACGTCCCACACCTGACATCATGGAATTGCTGGATAAAAATGAGAATAGGCTTGGAGTTGGACTACTTGGGTTCCCAGCCTGGTTCCAGCATTTATAAGCTGTGTCAGGTTACTTAACCTCCCTGTGTCTCAGTTGCTTCATCTGTAGAAGGAGATAAGGAAGAGCAGCCACGTGAGTGAAATGATTTAGTTTTTATAAACGCCTAGAACATTGTCTGATGCATCACAAATGCTCAACAAATGTTAGCTTCCAGTTGCATGGTTGTCGCCGCTATGTGCAGGTGGGGCCACTGTGTGGAGTCCATATTCCTCTTAGTAGGAACCAGAAGAACTCAGTAAACATGGGCAATAAATCAACTCAGGTAGAGGCTTCTGGGGCTTTAGAATAGAGTCCTCTTTCTCTTTAAACTTCTCAGTGACCTGTCCCTCCTTCCCTCCAATTCCAGTGACCAGGTCTCTCCTGGGTGAAACTTGCTGCAGGAATACCTTGTGTGGATCCCGGTCAGCTGACACTGGACGGTATGATGTGCTGTGATAGAACAGATATGGCATGTTGTATTTGAAGTCTTCCCTTCTTTCTTTCCTCTTCGTTTACTCCATCATTCTTCCACAAGTCCCCGCTATATACAGTGTCTATATGGCATACATAAACCACTGTGCTGAGGCTGACTTCACAGACAGGCAACCCGTGGTCCTGGCACAAGGAAGCCAAGGGGCAGAGTGGGCACTGCAGATCATCTCAGCACAACCTTAAGTGCTCTGAGGACAGTGAGCTGTGGGAACAGAGGGGAGGCATGGCTTGGGGAGTTGGGGAAGGCTCTGTGCAGCAGATACCATCGGAGGTGGGTTGTGCAGGATGTGTAGGAGTTCAACAGAGCAATGGGCGAGGCATAAAGAGGAAAGACTGGCAGTGCTGTGGGAACAGCAAGCGCAGAGGCGGCGGGTGGTGAAGCGAGGGATGGAGTTAGAAACACTGAGGCTGGCAGTAACTCTGGAGTGTGGAATGCTGGGGGAAGACTTGGCAAGAGGCGGCTTTCTTGTAAGAGGCATGGGCAGGGACCAGATCTTAGAGGGCCTTGTGTGACCTTTGTCAACATCGAGGACACATTGAAGAATTTTCAAAGCAAGGGAGATATGTGGTCATTTTTGTTGGTTGACAGTGTTCTCCGGCTGCCGAGGGGAGAGTGGACTGGAGGGGCCTAGCTAGGTGGCAGGGGCTCAGGTAAAAGGTCTGGACCAGGGTGGAGCAATGGGGATGGGAGAGTGTGTAGGAAGAGCTGATTGGGAGGAGTCAGTAGGTCTTGGTGGGTGAGAAAGGCAGAAATAGGGAGACTCCAAGCCTGAACCCCAGATTGGAGCTGTGTTTAAAGTCCCTGAGCAGCTCCTTCTCCACATCGCTGGGCAGCTCAATCTGGCTGGGGAGAGGGTATCTGGACCTCATTTGGCATGAGGCCTCTCAAGCCATCGGGGTCCTGCTCAAACCACCCTCCCAAAACCTGCCCGACTGTGCATGAAAACAGGGCTCGTTCCAACTCCTCTGCTCCACTGCAGGCCTCGGCCCTCACAGCAAAGGCAATTTTCCTGAACGTTCCCTGGCAGGAAGAGGGGAGATGTCACACAGAAACACTAAGCCATTGAATTCATAATATCTTTTATTAATATATTATGCTACAAAAATATTTTTGGCAAAATAACATTAATAGCATCTTTCTTTGTCTTCTGTTATACTCTTAAAGAACTCTTCATGATAACTCACAGAGGTGAGGGGCAGAGGTGATAAGAGAACAACATCATGCATACCTTTCAAATACATGAATCTGAAGCCTGTGTTGCACAGTGAATCAAGCTGGGGACAAGCTCTGTGAGGCTCAGGAATGGGGCAGGGGCTCTGGCTTCCTCTGTTCTGGGCTAATGCCTCCTTTGGCTGAATCAGCCCCTGCCCACCCCAGCCACTGGGGACCCAAGATGTCTGAGAGCCCTTTGTCCCTGGCAGCTCACCGGAAACATCTTAGACTTGGATCCCGTTCAAAGCCCACTTTCCCCACAGCAGGACTGGGATGAAGGGGGCCTTCGAGGCATGCTACTCTGTCACCTTTCCCGCCTCCACATGCTTTCAATCCCACGGCAGCCTGTGGGTCCTGGGAAGAAAGCCAAGCACCTCATCTCCACGGAGGCCCAAGATTGTCCACGTCACCCCTGCCCTCCAGTCCCAGAACCGCCCGGGCAGGAAACAAGGTCTTCATTTGACAGACGAAGAAGTGAAGGCTCAGAGAGGGACAGGAACTTGCCCAAGGTCATCCAGCAAAGTGAAGGGGTATCTGGAGTATTTCCGGAAAGGAAGAGCCCAGCTCCCACCTGGAGAAAGGATGAGGATAGCTGATGCTCCCTGGAAAGGGCCAGGGGGGGTCAATCAGTTCTCGTAAACCCTTTCTTTCCTCCCCTGGGGTCAAGGAAGGGGGCAGAGAGGGAAGGAGCTCTGCGATGGCCAGCTGCGGGCCTGGGTTCCAGTCCAGTCCTCCCCCACCTTTCAGAAGTTCCCCTGCCCAAGGGCAGCAGGCAAGCCCAGCTGGGTTGTTGAAGGGGGCACTGTGAAGGGTGGTGGTGGTTGTGGGTGGAGTGGGGAGGCTGGACTTATTCCTGAACCTTACTGGTTTAGACAGCCAGCGGGGTGATTTTTCTGGCTGCTCAGATGAATTTCTGGAAAAATAACAATGTTCACAGAACCTGAGCATTGCAGAGCCAGGAGGGACCCTCAGTGTCATCTACACCAGGCCCTCACCAAGACGTCAACTCTCCTGCCACATCTTCAGCCAGTGGGCACACTGCCCCTGCTCAAACACTTCTCCTGATGGGAAACTCGCCACCCTCGGGGGCTCCGGGCCATCCCCGGACAGCTTTGGTTTGCTGGAAATTATTCCACTGGCGGAGCTAAGGTCTGCCTCTCTCCTTCTTTCCTGCCTTCATTCCTTTCTTCCTCCCCTTCTTTCTGCTTCCTTCCCTTCCTCTTTCTCTGTCTACACATCTGTTGAGCACCATCTTCGTGTCAGATGAGGATACAAAAACAAAATCACATGACCTCTGACATTAAGCTGCTCACAGTCCAAGAGAGGAGCAGATACACAACTAGATAGTCACAACACTGGGCAGTGGGTATTATGATAGATGCTAAGAAAGCACAGAGGAATCAGAGGGGGCTTCCTGGAGGAGGTGCTATCTGTGTTGCTCCTCAATGGATGAGCAGTTACAGGGGAGAGAAGGGAGTTTCCAGGGGTAGGCAGCAGCACGTGTGAAACATCCTGTCTATTCTAGAGATGACTGCACAGCACGCTGGCCAGGCACAGGGTAAGACACATGAGAGACATGGCTGACAAGGTCAGCAGGGTTGGGTCATGAAGGGTCTAGAGGACCCTTCATGGGTCAGGCTGAGGACTTTGGTTCTTATCTCACAGTCACTGAAAAGCTATCACCCCAGTCCCAATTCTGTTGTCTGCCACACAGGATGCCATCAAAGCTGCAATTCCCTGGGAGAATTTCTCTTGTCCTTCACAGCATTTTTAATAGACTTTCCTTTTGGTAGAAGGACTTTCCCTCCTCTTTGGGATCCACTGTGACAATGGCACTGGGCTGGAGATTAGGCAAGTGGGACAAGGGGCCTGAGCACCTAGGCTTGCCCAGGTCTAGCTGAGGCCAGGAAGTTGTAGGTAACACAGTGTTTAGCATGAAGGAAATATGCTTAGGATCTTTCAATGCAGGGACAAATTTGCTCATAGCCAGCACAAGGTTCCATGCTTCCTAGATCCCAGATCTTTGACTCTCAGGCCTGGAGGTGCCCTCGGCACCCCTTTGCAGCTCCCTGGCAGCCTGATTCTTCTCCCTCCACTGTGGATGACGGGGCTCTCCCTGTCTTCATCTGGCTGCTGGCGCATCAGACCCAGCACTGAAGGAAGACCTGGGGACATGGCCATTCCGACATGCCCCAGAGAGCCCTTCATCACACAGTCAGCTTTCACGAGAGATAGAGGACCCAGGGCCACACTAACATGCTGCTCCACCTTAAGCAAATCACTTCGCCTGCTGGGTCTCAGGCCTTTCATCTTTCCTGCCCACCTCATGGTCAAACAGAAAAGTCTAAGAAGTGCACACAAAGTTCTCAGAGGAGCAGGAGCATTTTACGAGGCTAGGCACGAAGAACATTTCTTGAAGAAATGTCAGTAAGTGGTGGATAGATCGTGCCAAAGGTGTGGGTGGCTGCTTATGGAATGGTGGTGCTCTGGCCTAGGATGAGAGAATTCAAGTACCCTAGCCATGCAGATTCCTGCATATGTGTCTCAAGTCTTTTGGGTCATAAGTCAGTAAGTTTAGTTCATTTTAGACCCTGGCCAACTGGTGGTCCTCAGGGATCAGTGAACTTTGGCACCAGATGTCTGACCATATTGGCTCTTGCTCTCCTATAGGTACATGTCTACTCCATCAGTTAGTCCAGCCATCTTTCTTTAAACACTTGAATTAGGGTAAGGGAGATTTTAGGATCCCCTAATCTGCCCAGAGGAGGGATGTGGGAAAGACTAGGGCTGAATCTTCCTGAAGTTAGGGGCCAGGACGACGTAACCTAGCATTGTGCTGCTTGTCCCATCTTGATAATGAGTTCCTCTGGGCCAAGGACAGTGGTTAGATTCAGCTCCAATACAGAGCCTGGCATTGCGTGTGCTCAATAATTACACGCTGCATTAATTTACCTTCTTGGCCCAGTGCCTGGCACAGATCTGGGCACACGGTCAGCTGCCTGGACTGTTTACCCAAATGCTTCATCTTTAATTAACCTCAAGCTCCATCTCAATACATCTCATGCCATACTCTGCCCCAAACAGAGAGGAATCTGGCCTGTGTGTTTCTAATTCCTTTACACTTATCTCATCCAAATAGTGCTCTGCACGATCCGTTTGATGTCCAACTTCTGAGCCTGCTTTATAAGTCAGCTAAGTCCCTTCCCGCTCAGAAATAGGAAGTCGCATTTTTGCCAAGGATAAACCAACTCCAGCCTGGACTGAGGTCAAGTTCAGTTTACAGCATGGTGCCCACAGGGCTGGCTGGGCCCTCTGAGACAGACCTCCAGTCTCCTGCCAGGTCTCAAGCTCAAACACGTCCATCAGGGCTGAGCTGTAAAGAATTCAGCTGCCTGCTAAGATGCCCGTGGGACTCCTGACCATCCCATGAGCTGCCCAGAACTGTGCCATCTCAGAAGGGAGACAGCTGCCAAGCTGGGAAAGATGGCACTGGGGCCAATCAGCTGCATCAAGCCTGCCAGGGAAACCCGCAAAGCTGTAAAGCTGGGGTGCACGGGGCTGGGAGTCAGCAGGCCCACTAGGCTGTGCAGTCTTGGAGACGTGTCTCCCCTCCGGGGGCCTTATTATTCCTCCCACTGTTACTATTATCCATCAAGCGAAGGGTCCTTTCTGCTGTCAGGTTCCAGGACTCTGTAGTTACTGAGGCACCTGCTCTGCGGGGTTTCAGGCCTGGGAGTTAGCCCACCTGGGTCCTCTGTCTCCTCAGCCACCACCTTGAGGAGCAGAGGGGCTAGTCTCTCGGAGTCCCTGTCACTTGCCTCCCCACTTGGCTGCTGTGCCTCCCCAGGTGCCCCACAGCTGTGCCCGTCTCTCAGCCTTTGATTTGCCAGGAAAGCTTCTCATGGGCTCCAAGATCTGGCGAGTCAGGACATGCAACACGTGGCACATGCTGTTGCCAGAGCCCTTTGGCCAGAGGGGCCAACATACGCAGCCAGCCAAAAGGTCTCTTGGTGGAGTGAAAGCTTGTGCTGGCCCTAGTTTGGGTGAGATCTGCCTCCCTTGGAGCTTCCCTGGCAGACAGAACATGGCAGAACAGGGAGCAGGAGGCAGGAATTGTTTTGCATCACACTGATCTGGGGCCACATCCTGGCTGGCGGATCTTCAGCAAGTCCCTTCACCTCTTTGGGGGGCTGTTTCCTCATCTGTGAAATGGGGATAGTAACATCTCACGGAACTAGCATGAGGATCAGTGAAGCAAGTGTGCAAAGTGCTTGCCACACTGCAGGCTTTGGACAAATGGCAGCTCTCATTACTATTAACATCATGTGAGGCCTAAGCCCCTGTCTCTAAAACTGCCCTCCTGTGCCCACTCCAGTCCCTCGGCCCAGCTCAGTCCATTTAGCCAGGACTTCAACAGCCTGTCCTTTAACCCAAGCTAGATTCATGACACCAGAAGAGAGAAGTCCGGATTTATGTCCTCGCTCTCCCACTTGCCTTGTGACTTTGGGCTACCCACCTGGTTCCCTCTGGATCTCAGTTTATTCATGTGTTCTGTGGTGTGGGGACTGCTCTCCTCAGCACCAGCATCCCACCCCCCACCCCACCCCAGCGCTTTGGTTGAAAACACTTACCAAGAGCTCTGGAAGGCCAGTTCACAGACACTCGGGGTTTCAAAATAGCAGCATTCTCTTTCCTAAATTATCTTCCCAGGCCGCGGGTGCATCCAGCGGAGGGAGGATGGCCAACGTTCACACCTCTGCCTCCCAAATCCAGCTTCACAAAAGCTAAGCCTGTCTGCCTGCCCCTCCCGCTGAGGGCCCCACAGTAGGAGGAGCCAAACCCAGACCCAGGAGGCTTTGGTGATCCAAGAGCAAGCCAGTCCAGAGCCACAGTCCACAGGAGGTCACTGATGTCTCGGGTTCCCCTCCCGGGCCGACACTAGGGCTAGGGGGTTATGACATAGGCCACATAAAAATAGTTTTATCAGTAGAATAAATACATTTCTCCTTTTTAATATGGACACGTATTTTACAAAAGAGCCCCATAGCACTATGGGAAATTAAGATCCTTCTACAAAAAAGAAGATGTAACTTGGGTACAGTAAAGCTCTAGTGTCTAGCCGATCCCGTCTGGACTGCCCTCGAGGTGTTGGGCACCCCTGCAGGTGGTGGCAGGAGCGGTGGGGTGTGGCCGAAGACCCCTGTGTCATTTCTCTGGCTTCTCCACTTGGGGTGGCCGAGGTCAAGAGGGCCCAAGGCTGTGCAGCAGGAAGCGGGCAGCGATGGTGGTGGCAACGGCGGGGAGGAGGCCCAGGGTGGGTGCCGAGCTGCTGGCGGGCCCTGGCAGGTCCTGCTGTTGTAGCAGGTCTGAGGGCTGGAAGGGGGGCTTGGCCGTCCCGGAGCTGTGGGTGGGCTGCAGGGGCAGCGGGGGCGGCGAGGCGGTGGTGCTGGAAAGGAGGAAGCACATGGCAGAGTGACCGTTGGCAGTCTCATCCTGGGTAGAAGCTCAGATCTGACTTTTTCAGGTCTTTTTTGCCTCATACAATGGAGAAGGGAACAAGGAGCTTGAGCAGGCAAACTGGGCAGCCCAGAGCCACACAACCAGCCTGGCTGAGCTCCTGAGTCCACATGGACCCCCTATGCCAGGCTCCGGGGGATGGGCCAGGCCCTGGCAGCCACAGATTGTCACCTCTCAGTCACTCAGATGTCACCACTTGAGAGAATGGGTCCCAGGCAGAAAGAGTAGTGTTTTGGGGAGATAGATCTGGGGTCCCATGGAGTGATCAGCCATCGAGGTAACAGGTGCCTTGCCTGCTGGCTGTTCTCCCCTTGCAGACCGCCAAAACATGCAGAAAACAAGACAAGCAACCGCACTGCGTCCCCTGCCCTCATCGTAACTACCGCTTGTTGAGCATCCATCATGAGCTCAGCACTTTACGAGCAATGTTTTTGGTCCTCATAACAAGCCTTCAAAATAGGTCTCATTGCTCCCTTTCCATGAATGAGAAAACTGAAGCTCAGAGAGGCTGTGTGGTGGCTGGGCAGGCTACCTGGTGGTCAGGTCCCGGAGGAAAGTGGGAGTGGGACGCCATGAGGCAGGAGCTCTGGGTCAGTCTTTACTTTGCACAGCTGCAGGATGTGTTTAGTGAAAGGTGCTTCACTAATTTCACTAAGTCCTTCACGAATTTACAAAAACAGAATCCAGTTTCGGAGATAACAGGTGAGATTCTCGGCTCAAGAAAGCCCATGTGACAGACAGAGAGAGATGGAAGGAAAGTCAGGGCAGGAGCCAACTGGAGGCTGACCTGAGCCCAGCATGTGGTGGCCTTGGGAAGCTGGAGGGGGAGGGCAGGGGGACTCAGGGCCAGGTTACTGGCTCAGGTCCAGGAAAGAGACACATAGGAAATGGACAGGCAGAGAGACACAGAGGCTAACAAAGGGACTGAGGAGGGACTGTACAACTACAGAGGCCTAGCAGAGAGGTCAAGAGTCTGACAGGAGACCTGTGGACGAGAGGGACAGGCTCTGGAACAGAGAAACAGGCTGAGCCCAGAAGCAATGGTCATGCCTATCCTCAGGGAACCCTGGGCAGGCAGGAGGCAGACAGAGATGCAGATGCAGACAGAGGAACCCACAAGCCCCCACCCAGAGGGGAGCACCGGGGGGCAGTGGGTAGATGAAGGGAAGGCCAGGAGGGCCTCCCGGAAGAGGGAAGGCCACAGTCAGCCTGGAAGGCAGAGCGAATTTAGTTCGAGCATGGGGGAAGGCACTCCTGGCCAGTGAGAAAAGAATGTAGAGAGCCCTGCCCCCTGCATCAGGCTGTGTGTGAAGTGCTGGCCACTCCTTAACCTTTAGACCTCATGACAACACTGGGAGGCAGGATGACTGTTGTCCCCGTTGTACTTAGGAAGAAACTGAGGCACAAAGGGGTTAAGTGGCTTTCCTCCAGGACACAAAGCAGGGCCAGGATCTGGACTGGGCACACAATAGGTGCTCACTAGCAGATGGGTGGACAAGAAGCTTGCCCTTCCCTTTGGGCTGGCCAACCTAGAGGGTAGGCTGTAGAAACAGGGCAGGGCGGGCTTCATGGGGTCTGCAGTGTGAGTACCTTCCTGCCATGCTTCCCACTGCTTGCCCCGTCCTCGACAGGCTGCCCCGGGTCACCCTGGGCTGCATTTCCTTGGGCTGGGCCATGAGGTCCTAACAACTGGCCAGAATCACAGTGGTGAGAGCCTGTAATCATCACCACCAGAACTCAATCCAGGCCACCGTCCTGGCTGGACGCCTCTCACACAGCCCTGGCTCAGCCTCAGCTAGGCTGGGTAGGCAGGGGAGGGAACCTGGGGCCACCAAGCACACCCTGACACCACTTGGGCTCTTGGTTTGGGAACAGGTGTCCAAACCGCCTCTGGGCACTCTGTCCTGGCTTGATGTATGTCACTAAAGAGAGGGGTCCTCATTCACTGCCCCGTCCCTCTCTCCCTCTACTCTCTTCTGGTGATGCTCTGGCCTTCAGTACCCCCGCAGCCTGCATAAAGTTCCTTTCCATCCGGTGTGATGTGCCATGATCTTCTGTCTTTAGAGAGACTCCAAGGAGCTATCAGGAGGGGAGGGAGCAAACTCTTGTCCCACCCAGAGGATGCAGGGATGGTGTTTCTGAGTAGAGTGTGTGTGTGTAGAATGGGGGGGAGGGCCACCTGGCTTCCAATGCCCCTTACTCACCCATAGAATCGAGCATGTTGTGCCCTCCCACCCCATGCCAGCCTGATCTGGCCTGACTGCTCTCCCCTTTCATGGTTCTCTCAACGCACACCACCTCTTCCATCACCCCTACAGTCTTGCTGCCATTTTCATACTCACCTTTAAGGCCAGACTCAATGCCCTTCCCCTGGAGGCCTTCTTTGATCTGCCTTCCATACCTCAATGCCACTTGGGGCAGTTAAGGCTTCCCCTAAACCTTGTACATTTCTCATCGACCTCTCTGTGTTGTAGTTCTCCATTTATTATACGTGGTTTGCCTAGGTTTCTATACGTAATGTGCTTTGAACAGTGCCTGGCACACAAGAAGTGCTAGATGAGGTTGGCTATTTTTAGCATCATTATTAAAATTTTTGTGTCTGTGTCTCTCCTAATAATAACACCTTCCACTTATAGAGCACTTACAGTGTGCTGGCAGACATTGCTTGGTGCTATACACGTGTTATGTTGTTATTATTCCCCTTTCTAAGGTGTGGAAACTGAGCTTGAAGGACTTCAGATTTCTTGCAAGAGACAGGATGTGCATGGGACAGTGTCTCCCCAGCCTGAGCCAGGCCAAGGAGCTGCCGCTGACTGAACAGACGAGCAAACCACTGATGGAGAGCCCGTGAGCAAAGCGTGGGTGCTTCTGGCTGAGATCTCTCAAACCCGCAGATGGAGGCTTGCTAGGTGGGGACACTGAGGCCTCATCTGGCCTCAGCCCCTGGAGGGGATTAGTGTTTGTGCTGGGCAGGGATCATTCCCTCAGCCTCTTGCCTCCCTTTCTTTTCTAATGAAAACAAAACCAAATTAAAAAAAAAGAAACCCACACACAAAACACAAGAAGTCCATAAAGACGTCCTCCTAGCTGCTGCCCCAGCTTTTTGGCCTGAGGAACTGTTGGTTTGGTGGGCTGGCTTCAGGAGAGCGGACTGGTGTGCCCCTTGAGGTGCCCAGAGCTGAGGCCCCCACCATCAGAAGGCGAGACCAAGTAGGAGTTATGAATACTATGTCTCACAAGGCGCCCAAAGGCATTTTCTTTCACACTTTGAAAACCAAAGATGAAAACTCCTGCTTGGAGCCTGAGCGGGCTTTTTATTGCTTGGAAGGAGTCCCAGAGAAATGGGGTAGGACTGGTGGGGGGTGGAGGACAAGCCCCTCCAAATGCCCCTAGCCCACCTCCTGGGCCTGACTCTGCTCACAAAGCTCAGTCCCCCAGTCCAGATCCCCACCCCTTCCTAGGCTCACAATGGGGGAAACTGTCTCATGGCAAAGTGGCCTCGAAGCCAAACCAAACACTGCAAGTGTTCCCAGGCTCCGCAGAGGGCTGGCACCAAGAGGCCGCGTCGGCTCTGAGTCAACAGGGACCCCAAAGTGGGGAAGAGGCCCTCTGCTTGGGTAGAAGGCAGAAGCCCGGCTCTAGCCTGTAGTGCGTTCCTGGCTTGCTATGTGACTTTGGGCAGGTGCCATCCTCTAGAGCTCTGTTTCCCCATCAACACAATGAACAGGAACAGACCCATGGACTTTAAAATGTTTCCTAGCAGCAGAAGCCAGAGCGAGATCTTAGGTAGAAGCCCAAGGCAGAAATCACAAGCCCAAGGCAGAAAGCAAGGCTGTGTGTGTCTGAGACACTGTCAGTTGTCTGACCATGAGGCACCTCCAAGGGGCTCCCTGGAGCAGGGGCGGATCTTGGCACTAGAGGGTTCTGAGAGCCATCCTAGGCTAGGTTCTGGGCATCCCGAGACTTCTTGCCAGTACAAGGGGCTGGTGGGCTCTGCCCTGACTGACCTCCTTAGAGAGCTTCAAGGAGACACAGAGAAGACCGGATTTGGGGCACACAGGGCCTGGGTCACAGGTGGCCCTCTGCCTGGGGATAGAGATCTCACTGTGCTCACTTAGTGGAGACCCTGTCGTGATGCCAGTCTGGGCCTCAGCCTCTCTGGGCCAAGCAGGTCGGGTGAGAGATCCAAAGCAACTGGTTTGCCTGCAGCTCTGGAGATCTAGGACTTCGGGATATCTAGGGTTCCTCCCGCCTCCACACCTTTGTCCACACGGTCTTCTGTGCTGGGAACGCCTTCATGCTTTGCTCAGCCTCACTGGGCCATGACTGACCGATTCCATCTTGGGCACAGGGCAGACAGGCTTGTTTTCTAATAGCTTCATAGCAGACCATAGCTGGAAGGGCCTATCTGTCCCTCAGATGGGAAACTGGGCCCAGAGAGGAAGCGGGACTTACCAAGATCACTCAGGAGAGTTGAGGCAGGGTCTCTGGACTGTGGCTCCGGGCTCTTCAGTGGCATCACACTGGGAGCCATCTGTCCCTAACCGTGACCCGAGACTTTTCCTGTTCCTGTCCCTCACTAGCACTAAATGCAACATGTGCCCAACATGTTCCTGTTAAACTGGGAGAAGTTCACAGCACCCACCCAGTGGTTCATTTAAGTGTTCAGGCCGAAGGCCCTTTCTGCTAGGGTCGGGGGCTGGGTCATCTCAGACCAGAGACTCTGAAAGTCACAGGTGTCAATACGAGCTGCAACTGTTACCGAGTGTTACTGGTGGTCTGATGCCAGCTTAAGGTTTACAAGCATCATCTCACATAATCTCTTAAGCCTCAAAGCAAGTAAAAGGGGGGACTGGATTTGAACCCCATTCTGCCTGAATTTGTCTGTTTTCACTCATTGGATGAGCCTGCTTCCCATTCTCCTGGGGGCATCTTCTACCTCTAATCTGATGGGGTCCTGGCCTCGCCTGGAGACTCCGCCCATCTCGAACCATCCCAGAAGGAGGCCTGGCTGTGCTATGGGGAACTGGAGCTGGAGAATCTGGGGCAGGAGGGAGACACTATGTCTCTTCCCCTCTTTGAGAGCTCTAGCCGTCTGCTCAAACCTCAGGGGAAGCCGAGACCCAGAAGGCAATCACCCTGGGGCACATGTGTCCTGCACCCCTCCCCCTGCATGGTTGAACCCACCAAGGCTCTGCATCTGTCTTGTCACCCACCTCTGTGCCCTGATTTGGGCCATGCCTGGCACTGGGAAAGTAGTCTCTTGTCTACACCTGGCCAGCATGACTTGCCCAAGGACTTCCAATCTAGATGGCCCAGACATTCTGGTCCCTATTTATGAAACTCTCCTTCCTCTCCCATATCAGCTGTGGACTTGGAGAATAAGAGCTGGCATGACCTCCAAAGACCCATCAAGGCCCTAACTGCACAAAAGGAGAAACTGAAAGAGTGCCGCGGGTCCCACACTGCACAGAAATGACCTCTGCCTTGTTTTAGAGCACCCTGGTCACAGCCCTGCCCTTCCCCCAAGTCTGGCTCTCAGAGGTGGGGGTTCCTCAAGAATATTGTGCCACTGCACAGCCATCTGCGGACACTCGCTTCATCTGCCCTTTCCATTGGGTCCCCATAAATCATCCTGCCATGGGCTACTGCTTCTCTAAACTTCCTCCAGTGTGTGTTTACATCTCAGGTAATGAGGGGCAAGGGGGAGGCCAGCCTGTTCCAGGTGGTATCCAGGACAGGCGCTCCAGGCGCATCCCTGGCTCACTCCCTCCTTCTCACACTCGCTCCCAGCCCAACCCAGATCTGATCCTCATGGCCTCCTGGCGTAGAGTATGAGTGAGGACTCACAGTCTGTGCTACTGTGTCAGGACAGGGGCACCCACCGGCACTGCGTGGAGGAAGGGAGGGCTTAGCTGGGCCGGGGAATGGGGGGATGGCAACCACATGGTGCTGGGTGATGACAGCGATCCTCAGCGTCAGGCAGGTCTGCCTGACTCTCTGCCTGGCTTTAGGCAAGTTACCTAACCTGCTGAGTCTGCTTCCTCCAGTATAAAATAGGCCTATCTTCCACAATTCTTGACAGAAAAAGGGACAGAATGAGGCAGGTATCTGGCACAGCAGGGAAGCTTGACAGATATCCACTGGTACCCCACTCCAAGCGAGAGAGGAACAAGACAAAGGTGTGGAGGTGGGACGGGGCACCTCGGGTGGCACGCAGCCTGGTGAGGACAGGGCCGGCAGGCCCCAAGGAAGCAGGGTGGTGGCTGAGGCAGCAAGAAGGTGAAGGCGCTGCATCTGGGCTGAGCAGCGGAGTGGGGGACACTGTAGGACCCCAGGCTGGGGAGCAGCCATGCGGGAGGGCACTCGGGGCCAGTATGACAGGGGCAAGATGAGCTGGGAGAGGTGATGGGGAGGAGGGGATGGCTCCAATGGGGTTTCGGAGGAGAAAAACGAGAAATGGGAGTAAAAGCTCCCCCAAAAATGGTTTTGTTAGAAGGACTACCAATGGGCCCCAGGTCACCCCCAGAAAGCTCTCATCTGCTTCTCTTAGAAAATTGGAAACTTGGGGACTGCAGGAGGGTGAGTCCCCTGGGAGCAACGGAGGCTGTGCCCTGCCCCTGGGTCTCTCAGGGAACTCAGGGCCTGCTCCCCTAGAAGCGGCAAGAAATTTCAACAAACAGGCTGCCAGGCGGTGGTGGAAACTTTCTTCTCCAACCCAACCAGATGGAAGAAAGTTAGCCAACTGCAATTTACCTGTAGGGATAGAGAAGGGGCTCCCTTCTTGCCAAAGAAAAGCTGTTTTCTTCTCCTGAAATCAGGCTTTGTGTTTCAGAGCTATGTATTGTGAGAAGGAAGCTGTTTGGGGTCATTTGCTGAAATTTACCTTTCAGACGTGGTTAGGGGCTGGAGGTCCATTGCTGGAGCTGACAGCCCAGCTTCCTGTCACCCCATGGGCTGGCCCCATCACTGGCCGGGTCTCCTGATCACCCTGGTGTGTTGATCAGGGCTCTGAGTGACCAGCCTAATTGGAACTCTTAATGGGCTGCCAGCTCCTTCACTTGCCTCAAGCCTCCTTGGCAGCCTGCAAGCCCTCCCTGCCACTGATTAAAGTGGCTCTCAGTAACTCTATGCTCTCACTCCCGATTAGAAGGGGGCGGCCCATGCTGGGCACGCGACCCGACTGTGTCATAGCCAATATAGCCACAGTAATGCCTCTGCCTTAGGCAGGCAGGGTGATATGGTTAGGCTGTGTCTCCACCCAAATCTCACCTTGAATTGTAACTCCCATAATTCCCACGTGTTGTGGGAGGGACCTGGTGGGAGATAATTGAATCATGGGGGCGGTTTCCCCCATACTATTCTCGTGGTGGTGCATAAGTCTCACGAGATTTGAAGGTTTTATAACCCCTTTTGCTTGGTTCTCATTCTCTCTCTTTGCCTGCTGCCATGGAAGATGTGGCTTTGCTCCTCCTTGCCTTCTGCCACAATCGTGAGGCTTCCTCAGCCATATGGAACTGTGAGTCAATTAAACCTCTTTTCTTTATAAATTACCCAGTCTCAGGTATGTCTTTATTAGCAGCGTGAGAACAGACTAATACACAGGGCCAGGTTCTGCAGAAGTACATTTCTCAGTAACCCAAGGTTCTCTGAAACCAATGCCCAAAGGATCAATGGGCTTGACTCTTATTTGCTAGAAGTCTTTTAAAGACAGTGTGTACCCCACAGTTTATGATAATGGGATGGACCATGTCAACATTTTGTCAATGGCTCTGACACCTGGCTGTAGGAGATTCATGAAGTGCAAAGTACAAGAGGCAGCCCTTGAGTCCTTGTGGTAACCCTGGTCAAACCCTCTCCGACTCAGGCCTTGGTTCACCATCTATAATGCTGAATTTAGTCAGGGTTTCCCAGAGCTACTCAGAAGAATCTCTAGGTGTACACGTAACATACAGATTCCCAGGCCCTTGTCCTGCACATTCTGATACATGAGGTCTGTGGTGGGACCTGATAATCTGTTTATTTAACAAGTAGCCAAGGTGATTCTCTCTAGGGTTTCGGGGGAAAATCCTGGATGGTGATCTCTAGGGTCCAGATGGAGAGTCTGAGGCTCCCTCTGATAGAGACTCTGAGATGGAGAGTCTATGACTGCTGAGCATGGCATATTCAGGGCTGGGCCACTGAAGTGGTTAGGACTCTACCCCATCACTGATGGTCCCTCCCGGGGACATTCCCTGTGCTCTAGCAACACTGTTCACTAAATATGGAGATTCCTGCCAAAAAGTGGAATCTAGGGAAACTCCTCTGTACTGAGATTGCAGGCAGAGGTTGGAAGACAGCATCCTGGTCACAGCAGGACTTTGGTGACAGGCAAGCTGAGGTGGATGGTAGAGGTGGCAGGAGGGGCATATAGGAAGATGACAGAAGGGTCTCCATGCATTAGGATGATTTCCTGTATCTGCCCATTTTCAACAAGGTTTATCACAAATCCCCCATCCGCTCCTAAGACAGAGCCCACAGCTTCAAGGGCATTGATCACCATCTGTCCCGTCTCTCTCAGAGCACAGTCCCCTTTGCAGCCTCCCTGCCAGGGTGTCGGCTACTCACACCTTCTAGGCACAGGGAGCTCATGCCTTTTGGTTTAGCCAGTTTGTTCCATTTTCTCCTAGTTTTACCTCCAGTCCATGGACAAATGGTGCCCTGTTTGTACAGGTGTGTCCCAGGACAGCTGAGTGCAAAGCAGATTTGTGCACTGCGCCTGAAGAAAGCTTCTATTTACTCACCTTTAAGAGGCAAAGAATTGTACTTGTTGTTGAATTGCTTTTGTTTTGAGAATAAAACTAAAAAATCAGATGTGAACGTGCTGTATAAAGCCATCTACCACACTTCCTTAGAGCAGGGCTGGCCTGATGACAGTGTGCCCAGCTGTGGGGGGTTCAAGGTATACTACCCCGGGTGCAGATGCCCAGCTCCTGGGCAGACCCGCCCTCCCTGGCTCACCTGTCCTCGATGCGGACCCAGAGGTCATTGAACTGCCGTGGCCGCTGGTGTGTGCTCTGCCTCTTGTGCCACTTCCTCTGTCGGCCAAACTCTTCCAGCTGGCTGAGGCTGTCGGGGAGCAGGAGGTGTGGGGACAGGGCTGGATCCTCATCCTCCGGTGGGGCGGTGGGGGTCACGGAGGGTGCTTCGGGGACAGCAGCAGCTGGGGTCACTGGGGCCGGGCTCGTCAAGGTCCCCTCAGGAGAGGGCGCTGGGCTCTGGGGGGCAGGGCTGGAAAGAGGTAACAGCACATGGGGCACCTGTGTTGGAGAATGTCATCCATATGTGGCAGGGAGTACAATCCAATTCAGTGGGAGTTTGTCATGGCAGGAGAAAGTGCCAGGGTGCCCCTCCTGGGCCCGGTGACAGCAACCCAGGAAAACCTTGTCTGGCACTGAGTGATGCTTTCATTTGCTTTGACTCACTGCTTTGAGTCATGCTTTCATTTGTTGAGTCGACGGTTATTTACTGAGTGCCAACCCTGTCCCAGGCACTTTTTTCAGAGGCGGGTGTCAGCATGATGGAAACAGACAATGCCTTACATTCCAAAGCAGAAGACAGACAGTAAAACAGGGGATGTCAGACACTGCCAACTGCTGAGGAGCAAAGGAAACAGAGACAGGTGTGAGAGTGGGGGTGAAGGGTGCTGCTCAGGGAAGGCGGTCTGGTCACCAGCAGGTGATATTTGAGCCCAGACTAGGAAGAGGTGAGGGAGTGAGCCCTGGGCAGGTCTCTGGGGCATATCTGAGCTTGGTCAGGGTCTCATTTATTCAACAACTCTGGCTGAGACTTTAGGTGAGTTAACTAACCTCACTGTACCTCAGTCTCCTACTCTGTGAAATGGGGGTGTTGCAGCCTGTACCTCACAGGGTGCTTCATCAGGATTATGATGGTGAACACTGGCAAAGCACCGAGAACAGTGTCTGTCAAATAGTAAGCAGCCAAAACATTTAAGTAATTAATATTATTAGCATTGTGTGTGTGGTTTATTCATCAAACCTTCCATTCATACATTCAATACACATTTCCTATGCACCTTTTTAGTGGAGCAAGGACAGTGTTAAGTAGTCAGAGTTTGAACTGGAGGTAGACTGATGTGGGTCCACAGCCCGGCTCCACAACCTGCAGGCCGTGTGATGAAGGGCAAGTTACTTAATGGTCTCAAGCAGTAATGAGCTATAGCACAAGAGTAATAATACTGCCTACTTCATGGGGTTGTCATGAGGATGAATGAGACAAGGTCTTAACACAGTGCCTGGCACATAAGCCTGTCTTGGATGTTGGCCAACAAGCAAATAGACCTGGCTGTCAGGTAGGTGCTAAAGTGTCATTTAGCCATGGCCCAACAGAATTTGTTTTAGGGACATGTGACCCTGGGAGAAGGTTGGGAACGGTTTCAGGAATTGTGGCTGAGTGGGCAGCTTGCAAGGTTAGGCAGTACCCAAGACAGCAGGCAGGCTGTCTTCCCAACCCACTCTCATACAGCACGATGGGTGAGGAGCTTCTCTCTTTGAAGGAAAGAAGGCCATCAGCTCAGCCTCTCCTCCCCTACCCCCATGGCAACCCCAGATTCTCAGGGTTCAGGCTGCCTGGAGATGCCGCAGCTGCTGGGGAGATAATTCAAAACAGTCAGACAAAAAACTAGATCCAGGAAGCACCTGTGGCCGATGATGGCTTTTATTGTTGGAGCCTCCTCAGCATCCCCACCCCCCTCCGCCCTGCCAGCTCCCTTGCTCCCCCGTGCAGGAGGCTAAGGCTGAGAGTCCTTGGAGCAGAGCCCATGGGGGAGCTGTGGGGGCCCCCTCCCCGAATGCCTGGGCTCTGAGATGAATAGGAGGCTCGCTAGCCTCACTGGCCTGCCTGCCTCCCCTGCCCTGGCCAGAACAGACACAATGAGCTTTAAGGGGAAGGTCCTTGGGGCTGCTGGGGTGCGGGCTGTGGTGAGGGGAGAGGAGGGGAACTTGAAGAAGGCTTTGTCCCTGAGGCTACCTTGGAATCCCCACCCCTCCAACACGTTTGCCCCAATACAAACTAATGTGTGCTGGACTCAAACGGTTCAGGCAGGAACAGCAGCCTTGACAGTTTGACTCAGAAGATGAGAAGAGGTGGGAGACTGGGATGACATCCCAATGTGAGGGTTTATTGAGACCTCGGTTCACACTCAGAGCTGGTACAGGGAGTAATAGGAGTTGAGGGAGGCCCTAGAGCCGGACTGCCACTTACACTGCTGTGTGTCCTTCTGCAAGTGACTTCACCTCTCTGGGCCTCATGTTCCTCAACGATAAGGTGGGGAAACTCATAGCTCTGACCTCACAGGATTGTTATGCAGATTAAATGAGTTAAAAGATCTTAGAGCCTGGTATGGAGTGAGCAGTTAATAAATATTGGCTATGAGGATCCAAGCTTCCTTCAAACTCCAGGTCTTTATGCTGGAGCACGGGCTGCATGGAAACCTGTAGTCTGAGGATGCTGTCACCGACCTCTGGGGCTCCCCGGGACCCAGAGCCTGGCTCTCGCTGACAGCTCTCATGCCCAGCCTGCTGCTGGTGCTGTGGAACCACAGATGGACTGAGCTGGTCCCTGCCCTCGGGCAGCTTCCAGATTGTGGGGACGGGGGTTGGAAGATCTGGCAGGAATAGCGGATGGCCACTAGTGGCTGTTTGAGCAGGGTGGGTATGCCCTGGCAGGAGAGTTAGGGGTGAGGGGTGTAGCCAGAGACAGCAACAGAGAAGGTGAGGACCAGGAGTGGGTGGGGCAGCGGGGCTGCCACAGAGTGGGACTGTGACCCAGAAAAGAGACCAGGGCCCTGCCCATCCTCCCAGTACCATCTCGCTTCAGAGCCAGGGCAGCCACAGAGTCTTCTAAGCAACACCCAGGAGTTCTTCTGAGTCCCTCTACCCCCAACCCAACCCACCATCTCTAAATCCTAAGCACCTCTCCAGTCCTAACGCTGCTCCCACTCCCACCCATGCTCTGGCCCTGCTGTCACCTCCAGCCAAGACGGCTCACCAGCTCCTTCCCAATCTCCTGCCTCCAGCCCAGCCTTTCCATTCTTGCTTCCTGGTAGAGATCTGCCCCTACCTCACCAGAAGCTTCTTCACAGCTCTCCTGAAAGCCTGGGCAGGAAGGCAGGGTCAGTCAGGGCCAAGGCACCCCCAGATGCCCCAGTGGCTTACCTGTGTATGGCCTGCCCGGCGGGTGTGTGGTCCACCTCCAGCCCTGCCTGCCGCAGGATGTCGATGACTGTGTTGTTCCCCAGAAAGTGACCTGGAACACAAGCGACAAAAGGGGCTCAGTCACATGCCAGGCCACCGGCCATAGGGGACTGTCCCAGGCTTTCCCCTAAGTTTGTGTCTGGGCCAGTGACCTACACCAAAGTCAATGCCCCAGACTCCCTGAGAGGCAGTATGGCATAGAAGGTAAGACATGGTCCTGGTGCCTGGGTTCAAATCCTGGCTCTGCCGCTCATTAACTGTATCTCACCGTGCCTCAGTTTCCTCATCTGCAAAGTGAGAATGGGGTATAATAGTAACATCCAGGCTTGCTGTGAGGATTACAAGAAACAGCTACCCGCACGTAGTAAGGGCTCTCCGTGCTTCCTGGTGCACCTCTGTGCCTCATACCATGAAGCTGACCCCAGGCCCCAACTGTCCAGGCTGGGACAGCCTCCAGCAGTCACTCAAAGCCCAGCTCCAAGGAATCCTCAAGTCCCCAGCAGGTCTATGGCTCATCTTGGTAAGTTCTACCAGAAACTCAGGCCTCCCTCCTTTAGCATGGGAGTGGGATTCTGTGTGTTCATGTGGGCCTCCTCACTCAGCTCCCAGAGAGCAGAGATGGCATCTCCACTGCCCTGCACAGGCTCAGCACCTACTGGCTGGAGTCACAGATTCATTGCCCAACATTTGTGGAGAACACACTATGGGCCAGGTCCTGGGACTCATTGAGGTGTAAGATCCCAGCGGGGGCAACCAAAAACCCCCACTGATTGCAGGGCCTGGCAGACAGTGACAATGACCTAGAGGAGGCACAAACACAGAACTGAACCCTCCAGAGGTATGTGTGGGGAGAGGGGCTGGCCTCCATCTCAGTCCCCTACTCACTATTCATTCATTCAGCAAACATTCATGACACCCTTGCTCTGTGGTCAGTTCTGCACTAGGCACAGTGAATACAGAAATGGGCAATTTAGTAGAAAGCCCCAGATGGGAGTGGAAATCGTCTTCCTGTGTTGGAATGCAGGTTTGATGTCTGAGTAGTCAGGGGAGCCTCTCCTGGGCTCTGGTTGGGAAGAACCCTCAGGAAGCCCAGTGGCTATGGACACAGGAGCTGCTGGGAGTCAGCACTCTGGGACGTCCCTCTGCCTTGGGGGCCTCAGTCTCCCTCACCTGCTCAATGTGGACATTGGGTGCTTGTTCAGGGCCCCTGGGCCCCTCCTGCCATGGGCCTGCCCTGTGGCCCCACTCATTCGGGAAGCACTCTCCCCTCCTGCTCCCTGTTCATCCCAGACGGTAGGGGAGATCCCTGCACTATTCCTCTAATTGCTGTGAATGGTGGTGACAGGTGGAAGCCAGAAGGTTAGCATGCTGACAGCCCCAGGGAGGTCTAGGAGAATAGAAAGTGGACAGGCTGTTGGGGAACAGAGATGCTCTGGCAGAGGAAGCCAGCGTAGGACTGCATAATGGCTGGAGCAGAGAACCAACCATGACACTGTCCTGCTCCACCAGCTTCGCACACCCCTGGGCTGGTTTCACAACTCCTCAGGAAGTCTCCCAGCCCTGTGATCTCCCTCTTGCTGACCATGCCCTGCCAGAGCATCTGGAGGTACCTTGGGCCTGGCTGACCATGCCTGACTATGTGCCACATGGCTGGTTGACCCTGCCTCTCTGAAGTTTCACTTGAGGATCACTGGGAAAGGTCACTGGGCTTGGAATGTCATAGGACTCTAGTCCGGCATCCACCACACTTACTCTGAGACCTCGGGTGAGCCTATTACCCTCTAATGCCCTCAGTTTCTTGCTATGCATAATATCTATGGGCTCTTCTGGCTCTCAGAGCCTATCAGGAAGGTTTTTGTCTCATTGCAGAGACCCTTATGAAAAGATACCTCCCTCTCTCTCTTATTTCCTTTCCCAGTGTTCATTAATTCATTTCATTCATTTAATGAACACTGCCTGGGTGCATATCTTGTGCTGGGTAGTGATGAAGAGACAGCGTCCTTTTCCAGGCACTCACAGACTTGAGAATGGGAATCCTGTAATCTGGGCACTAAGTTTGATGGAGAGGGAACTGTTCACACAGGAGGCTGTGAGGGCACACAGGAGGCCTCTAAGCCAGCCTAGGATCGAGCAGACTTCCTGGCGGGAGCACTGCTAGCTGCAGGGTGGGATAAGAGTTATCAAGGTGAGGATGGGAGTGGGTGGCACAGTTCCAGGCAGGGAACTGGGAGGCTGTTCCAGGTAGGGGGAACAGCATGTGCAATGACTAGGGGGTGAACGAGGCACATTTTGGAAGCTACCTGCGAAGAGGCATGGGTAGCACAGGCATGAACAGGCCCTTCCAGAGCTCTGGCCCTGACCTAGTGCTATTGAGGACAAAAGATCCAGGCCCTGCCAAGGCTCTCAGTCTGCCCTTCAGCCTGTGATCCTAAGCAAATGGCTTCCCTGCCACCAGTCTCAGTTTTCTTGTGTGTCAAATGGGCCTATAGTTCTTTGACCTACTCCTTGGGGCAACTGTAAAGCCCTAACAAGGCAGAAGAAGTGGGTGTCCCTTGGAAAAGCCCAGAGTGCAGTACTGAGTGATGGGCTGGAGACAGCCTCTGGCAGGGCTGGGGTCATCCCCACTCTTGCCTTTCCCTACAGAACCACAAGGCTGGAGAGGGACGGGGAGAGGCAGCCTCCGGCACACAGGATGGAGGAACTCTCTGCCAGCAGCTCTTGGACTCTACTCCTGGCAGCAAAGGCAATTCCTTTTCTGCCTCCAAGGAGACCTGTTCGAAGACAAGGCCTCCCGGCCCAACAGTGGTCCTTGCATCTGCCCAGAGGATTTCAAGGGTCGCCAGGGAAAACAGCCCTGCCTTGGGCTGTACTGGAGCAGCAGCAGATATTTACTGACTGCTGTGTGGCTGCTCCAAAAGGAGCATTTCTGGGGCTGAGTAGAGGAGACACTTAGAGGGCCCAGGCCCCAGCCCGGCCGACAGTGCAGGCCTCACAGGACGCCCGCTGGATCTTGAGCACTGTGTGGCAATGGTTCACATGTCTGGCCAGCGCTCCTGTCCATCCCCTCAACCTCAACCATTGCAGACCTTTATTGTTCTCTGTAAGACCCCAAACAGAAGACTTTAGATGCTTTGAGAAAATGAAACCAGTTAGGAATAATCCTTCCAATTCCCATTCTCTCCTTCTCTAAGCTACTCACCTTCCTTTCCCTCTGCCAGGGCAGGGAGAATGGTCACCTCCATCTAGGTGGCTACTCCTTGCACAACTCCAGGAGGCGCCATTCCCATGTGACCTGTGCCCTAGAACTGTGTAATGCAGTTCCTGCACTCCCCAGCCCATGTTTCTACCACCCTGCCCTCTCCGGGCTTGGTTTCACGGCACCCCATAGCTGGGTTGGCAACACTTGCAACTGCCCCGGTGCTCATGACTCCATTCCATCCTGGTTCTCTCCGTACTTCTCTCACTGCCCCCCATCTGTCTTCTTGGAGGGCTCCTCTTTCGCCTGTCTAGTCACTGTGGGAGCCCTGGGAACCATGCCCTTGGCCTTCTTCTCAACCACAGACAGATCATCCACCCTGATGGTTTCAGTAACCACACAATGCTGACCACTCTAGAACTGCCACCTTCACCCAGATGCATTTGTCCAGTGACCTACTGGACATCTCCACCTAAACATCCTCAGAACCTGTAGAATCCAACTCATCCTTCTCTGCAAGAATGTCTTGTGTCTCAACCAGGCTCTGCTATTCAACCTAAATAGGTCCCATCTTGATTCTTCTCTCTCCTCACCTTCATACAATCACTTCCCAGAGGCCCCCTGATGTGACCTCCTAAAGGTGCTTGACTCTGGCCTGGGTCACCATCACCTTCTGCCTGAATCACTGCAGAAATTGCTCTCCTTGTTCTCTCTAGTTCACACCCCAGAGCTGACTTTGTCAGAACGTGCTTCCATCCAGCCACCTGAGGGGGATCTAAGAGCTTTTTGAGGACAGGGGTCACGCCTGATTCATCTTTATCCCTACAGGTAAACTCAAGTCTGGCATGTGGCAGTGGCTTTGTGAATGTGTGTTGAATGAATGAGTGAAAAAACCTGTTACTCCATATCCTTTCCATGATCTCATCCTATCCCCAGGAGACCTGAGCTCATGGATCTCCTCTTCTTGTAACTCAGCCCTGCCCCTTGGTGGTACTCCTCCAGATTCTACCAACCCCAGGAATTTGGCCCTTGGACCAGCCCCTGAGTCAGGGCCCAGTGCATGCTGTCCCCAGGAGCTGGCAGACAGAAACTATGCTTGCCTCCAAGGTCAGAAATCCTGAAATAGGTGCCACACCTATCCTGGAACCTGCAGGGAAAGTCATGGAAAGTCTCCAAAGGGGCCCCACAATGTTGGGGCTCAGCCTGCAAGGCTTGCCCAGGCTCCCCAGGTCTCCTGGCCACGGCTCAGCAGCCCCTTCCAGCACTGACAGCTGTTCTTTGGCCAGCTCTCTGCAGGAAGATACGTTCCATTTCATCTGCTGAGGCCTTGTGGATGAGAAGAGGAGGAAACAGAGGGAGGACTATGGGGTGGGGGGGTTGGGGCACACACAGCCATGCAGACAAAGAGAGGGAGAGAGGAGACAGAGAGAGAGAGAGAGAGAGAGAGGTAGGGAGAAGAGCAGAGAGACACTCACAGAAAGGGGCATGGAGGAGGAAGAGAGCTTCAGGACCAGATGGGGAGCAGAAAGACAATGTGGAGAGAAGGAGAAAGGGGCCCAGAGACAGGCAGTAAGAGACACACAGACAACAGTAGGGAGAGAGGGAAGAAGAGACACCAAGAAAAAGTGACAGAAAGAGACAAGGACAGGACAAAGAGATACAAAGACACAGAGACAGAGAGGTAAGGAGAGAAGGGAGAAAGAGGAGAGAGGGAACCCAGAAATGAAAACAAAAGCATGGAGGAGACCAATTCACTGAGGACATCAGGGAAGGCTTCCTAGAGAAGGGGCTCTTGTATTCAGTCATATATAGAGGACTCCCCCAGGATGAGTGGGATTCAGATGCAGATGTAAGAGAAGACAGGCAAAGTAAGGAGAATCAAGGGCCTGAAGATGGATTGCATCTTAACATTTGTGGGGCTGGGATGGTGCCTGTCTACCTTGAGAGAAGCCAGGGTCTCACATAAACGACACTTATATACAAACAGGAAGAGGTGCCCGGTGCAGCCCCCATGATGTTTTAGTGCAAAGAAAAAGACTCCCTTTCTCCTAAGTGCAATCTAGCCTGTGCCAGGGCACAAGGTTCAGTGAGCAGAGCACAGGCCAGGGCCAGATCTACCCCGCCTCCCATCAGCCTGGCACAGCCTGACAGCCCCTGTTGATCCTCTGACGTGGGAATGCAGCATAGAGCGAGTCCTGTCCTGGTGTTAGGACTGTTAGAACACCTCACTCATCAATCAACCATGTCACCTCGGGGAGTTTCCATTCTCCCTTTGTGCCTCAGTTTCCCCAAATGGTGTTGGGCCCCATGGTCTCATGGGTCCTCCCACCTCTACGATTCCTTCTTTTGATGACTTGAACACACAATCATACTTAGTGAGCCTCCCGAGTACAGAATGCTTCTCAAACGTCATTTCATTTCATCCTCGCAGTAGCCGTTTGAGGTGTTGCCAGTTTCCAGATGAGGAAACTGAGGCTCAGTGAGGGGACGGGACTCACCCAAGGTCACATACCTGGTAAAAGGCAAAGCTTGAACTTCAATCCAAAGATGTGCCAGTTTACTGCACGTCCTACTACACCCACTCTGAAGTATTGGCAGCTGCGGAGGATCCTGAGTTCACATTTGGGGGCAGGAAATTGTCAGAAACATGTGTCCCTTCCAACATTCACCAGATTGGAGAGGAGAGTGTGCAAGTGCTCAGCAAGAACAACACGCAATTAACAGGGCAGTTTCAGGACCGTGTTGAGGGGCTGGGCAGAGGGAGGAGGGGAGAACCAGATGTTCCCACAAAGGCTCCAAAGTAGCACGGGCTCCCCCCGGCCAGCACACATGTTTTCTCTCCAGTGAGTATGCTGGGTTTCCAGTTTTCTCCTCCTGGAAGAGGCATCCCAAGACCATATTTATGTTCCGTCTGAAATTAATGCAAGGGAAACTTTCAAATGCTAATCTAGCTGCCAGGACAGGCCGGCCGGATATCAAGCTATAGCGGTGTTTGTTTTCCTGAGGAAGTGTGACAGGAGGGCTGGATGGGAGGGCCAGTGGAGGATGGACAACCGGTCTCCCAAAGAGTGTCTGATGGGACACTGACAGAGCTGAGCTTCCTTTCTCCTGCTTTGCAGGCCGCCCAGGGAAGGGCTGGGGCCCTTTCGGTTCAGTGGGGCCTGAGATGACGCCACCTCTGTACCCAACCTTGTGCCAGGAGCTGACACACACAGTCCCCTCCCCCTGAGGAGGTCACGGTATGAAGAGGGAGATGGGCAGGCAAACACTCACAGGACAGCATGAGCCATGCAGTGCCAGGGGCCACGGGATTGAAGTGGAAGGAGGGGACCCAGACTGAGGAGATGAGTGAGGAGTGAGAGGAAGAGAGGAGGAAGGGCGTTCCTGGTAGACAGCACAGTAGGAGCACACGCACAGAGGGCAGAGGTGGTGTGGCACATGCTGGCCAACAGCAGTTCTGGGTTGCTGTAATATTAAGTGAAAGAGGAGGTGGCAATAGCAAGGGTTGGATCAGGGGGGCGTCCCTCCTCCATGACATTCTGATTGCTGCAGGACATGGTGAAGGGGACAGATTCAAGCTGGGACCAAAAAACACTCTCCGAGGCAAGCGTCCAGTTGTAAGGGAGTGAGTGCTCCACCCTTGGAGGTGTGTAAGGCGAGGGTCGAAGAGCACTTGTCAGGCCTGTGAGGGGTATTCAGACATCCTATGGGGAACTGGCTATATCTGGGTGGAACCAGAGATTCTGCCCGCTTTAGCGGCCTCTACCAGCTGCTCCTCTTTGGAAGCTGTTAGAATGCAGGACGTCAGAAAGGAAAGTGCCCCAGGGCTTCAGCTGGATAGCTCAGCTCCGCCACGAACACCGCAAAGATGGATACAAATTCCGGGAAGAGCAACCCTGCTGAGGCTAACAGAACTTGCCCTGTGTCACACTGGCAGAAAGGGGCAGAGCTGGGCTCAAGCCCAGGCATGGCACGGGGTGTGTCCATGTCAAGGCCCAGACCCAGGCAATGGCCGTGCAGGGTGATTCCAGGTCAGCACAGGACAGAGCCTGTGACGGGTTCTGTGAACTGCAGGAGGCAGTGCTCAGCCAGGGATCTCCATGGCCACGGCAGTCACTCTTTACAACATCCAGAGGCTCCTTTTTTAGAATCACAACACCCCAGGATTCCTGGGAGCTCCCTGTTGGCAGGGACAGGGACCCACGCCTCCTGAGCCTCAACGCTACTTGGAGCTGAATTTGGCTCTTGGGGTTTTCCCACAGCGTCCCAGTTGCATCTGAGCACTTCTGCCCCTCAACCCCAGTGGCTCTACTCTCTCCTGTGTGGGAGTCCTGCTCTTAAAGGACTTCGAGCTCTGAGGGACCAGGGACCCTGAAATGATGGTGGCAACACAAGAGCTCCCATTTACGGACTGACTGTGCAAGGCCAGGCCCTGAGCTGTGGTGCAAGGCCAGGCCCTGAGCTGTAGTGCAAGGCCAGGCCCTGAGTGCTAGTGATCTGGATCTCAGGCTTATCTGCAGAGTGGGAGGCTGCAGGCTGAGAGAAGTGAAGTCACTGATCTGCCCAAGGCCACTTCTGATCAGAAGAACGCAGGGTTTCTAACTCACACAGTCCGGGTCCAAGCCCATGTTCTTAATCTACACTTTCTTCTCCTCTTGCCTTTCCCACACTGTCCAGGAAGAGTGTTGAGCTCCTTGCCAGATTCGTACTTCACTGATGGAGCAGCCCTGGGATCTGGCCTGGGGTGTGGGCACTCTATTCTTCTAGACTCTCCCCTGTTCCAGAGGGTGAGGGCTGGCTCCAGCTAGGGACGAGCCGGGAGGGGATGTTCCTCTGGCTGGCTGGATGTTTTGGCCTGAAGCAGCAACGGCGACTCTGGCCAAGGATCGCAGCCCTTCACAGGCATGCCAGCTGCCAGATGCATGCGTGGTGGGGCGGCAGGGCCCTTTGAAGCACCGTTGGAAATTCTGAAACACTTCAGATGCCGTGGCCTCAAGCTCCAGCTTGGGCAGTGTGGCAGACCAGGGCGCTTGCCAGTGAGAGAGGATAGCAGCTGTTATTTTTATTTGTTCATTTGTTTTGTTTTTTTAGAGATGGGGGTCTCACTCTGTCACCCAGGCTGGAGTGCAGTGGTGCCATCTTGGCCTACTGCAGCCTTGACATCTGGGCTCAAGCAACTCTCTCACCTTAGCCTCTTGAGTATCTGGGACTATAGGCATGCATCACCACGACCATGACTGGATAATTTTTTATTTTTGTAGAAATGGGGTCTTGGGATGTTGCCCAGGCTGATCTTGAACTCCAGGCTTCAAGCGATTCTCCTGCCTCAGCCTCCCAAAGTGCTGGGACTACAAATGTGAGCCACTGTGACTGCCCTGCCTCTTGTTTCTAAGGTGAAAAAGGCCCTATGTGAACCATGGCTGCTCTTCTGTGCCCAGCTATGAGCTCTGAAGGGCTGCCATTTCTGAGGCCACCAAGTGAAGAACCACAATGGAGAAGGAGGTGGGTGTGGGTCCTGCCCTGAGGACTATGGAGATGACGAGTAAACTGGAAGACAGCTGGATCTGTATCAGGGAAATTTCAACTGTTTTTCACCTCCTCCAGGAAGCCTTCTCTAACTTACCCTGCCTCCTTTCAGTGCTAGGCACTCAAACTTCTGTTAGGCATGTGTGGAAATGCTGAATGTTGGGGGCTACAGGGGATCTTGGACCTAGCTCTGTCTAAAGCCCCTCACTGTGCAGACACAGGAGGAAAGACTCGGAGAAGGCCACATAGAAGATCTCAGAATCTCCTTTCTACCCTCATGTCTTTGGTGTAACTCTCACCTTGCTCTATTTTCTTTCTTTTCTGGCTTTTCCCTACCTAATCATCTTGCCGTCTCCCCTCCCTACAGATGCTCCTGCTTAGCACTAAACTCCCCCTCCTCTAGCTGTGATTGCATGGTTTACTCAACAGTACCTGGGACTCCCTTTCCTTAGGTGTTTTCATTTGTCAATCTAGCCTCAACTTCCAAAGGCAGATGTGATGTTGCTGGACCCCTTAGTCTCCCACCATGGGGGCAGAAGATGTGAGTTTTAGGCTGGGTTTTGCTGTGGGGTAATGTAGAAGCAGGCTGCATTTCTGCTCATGGACCTCAGGGTTAGTGCGTTCATTCATTCATTCATTTATTCAACAAGTGGGTAATACGCACCTTCTTAGTGCTCAGGGAGTGGACATCTTAGACTGGGAGCATGAGAGAGGCTGTGATAGCAAAATGCTGGAGGCCTATGGGAGCCCAGAGAGGAAGTCAGGGAAGCCCTAGCAGAAGAATTCCCAGCAGAACAGAGGGCCCAAGCGGCAGCTGGATGGATTTTTTAGGGACCAGGATGACTTCCTGATCATTGGGAAGAATGACCTAGACAATGTGACCACCATTTCACTCCAGTTCTAAGACTCTCTGACTTCCCATCTGTACTTGGATTTACTGATCAGCTAAATGGAATAATAAATACCACTTCTGTCTCCCTCCAAGAGGAATTGAGGATGTGGAAGGGCCACATAAGTTGATGGATATGGGAGTTTTTCAAGCAGGATGGTGTCTACTCTCTAGGGAGCAATTTCTATCGTTATGAATTTTAAAAGGTGTTAACGGTATTCTGTATGTTGGTCTTGTATCTCTCTCTTCTCTCAAGCCTGAGTCTTTACCTCTGATCTGCTTCTATGTCCCAGCTTCACAGGTGTGTTTTGGATTATGGATCTGCAGCATTCTAGCTGGGGTAGAAACAGGCTGGCATGAGCCTGGGGACTGCATGCACCAAATGTGTGGGTGCCTGGGTAACGGAGCCAGTCTCTCTGTCTCTGGTGCTCACACTGTTTGTCTTTTAACTCTTCAAGTTCTGCCTTCTGCCTGGACTTCTGCTCCCTGTGCAACGGGTGACAACAGTCCTGCATAGAGTGATTTCCATTCCTGGAAGGCTCTTAGCTGCATACTCCTCCCAAGAAATCCAAGAGTGGTTGGAGCAAATAATGCTAGCATGTTAGAAGGCTCTGATTATAGCATGCTGGAATGTTAGAGCTGTGCAACTTTAGAGCAACAGCATGTTAGGGTCAAGGATTTTGGAATGTCAGAAGTTAGAATTATACTCAGATTATAGCATGTGCTAGGGACGGAGAGTGTGTGATAACCACTGGTTCCTAGAGGTTACCTGGTCCAACCCTGAGTCCTGCTCATGTCTCCAACCCAGCTCCTCTAATTCCTACATTGCTCATTCTAGTCCAGGAAAAAAGAATGCTAGATTTCTGGATAGCTGAACAAGTAAATATCCTGAGAAACCTGTTTCCCTGGAACCAAGGGTAAAATTGTAATTTTCTTCTAGTGCGTAAGACTGGACCTCCACCCCCGCAACTGGGCCTGGAGATACCTTGACTCAATGGAATGAACTTCATTCTGTGTGATTTGGTCCAGTATGTCCTCAGAGAACATCTCCTAAGTGTCAGCAATTCTGAGGCATATGCGCCCTGTCCTGGAGTAGTTCACATGCAATGGCATGATCGCTGAGCAGTGGGTGCTAGGATAAAATCAGCACATAGGCCTGGGTGACAGCATCCACCTTTACACCCCAGCTGCTTGGTGCTGCTGGAGAAAATCTCACACCTGTGACTTGGCAGGTTCACGGGCCCTCATTGCCAGTCAGCATCCTCTGTGTTCCTAGCATTGACAGAGCAGATTTGTGGCTGGCATGTGCCCTAATCTCAGTCCCCAGTAGACATCACAAATCATTCTGGGCCTCTTCTCTGTTGAGCTCTGATGTGACTTTATCATCTTATACCATCACGTTCCAGGCAGCTGCTACCAATCAATCATAATGGCCCACAGGAGGAAACATCTTTAACTTCTTGTCCTGGTCAATTCTTCTGGCCAGTTTCTCTTATGTCAAAGAGTCTCACCTCTTCAAACCAAGAATCCTCCCTTCTCTCTCCTCTTCCTCTGTGGATGACTTCACCTTCTACTTCAGACAGTGGTGCTCTGATTAGAAGCCATCAGCTGGGAATTTTCTCCCTTTTCGCCTGCCAGCCTCCTCCCTCCTTCCCTTCAGTTACAGGTGAAGAGGTGTCTTCCTTCAGCCAAGGCGTCCTCCTCAGCCCTGCACCCAAGCTCTGGTCCCCACCTTCCTGCCTTCTTGGAACCTCGGGCTTATCATTGTTCCCCCTCTCTCCTGTATCATCAGCCTCACCCATCCTAGAATATTCTCTTAATCACACTTCAAGCATGCTTACTTCTTTCTCACTTCAAAAAAAAAAAAAAAAAAAAAAAAAAAAAGGTGGGTGAGTGGGGAGAACAATGTAATTACCAGCTTTTCATTTTGCCAAGTAAGGACTTTGAGACTCTTATCTGCCTCCCACTATCATCTTTTTAATTTTCTTAAGTAAGGAATATTTTAACTTCAAACACAGTTGAAAGGAGATAATGTCAGAATATAAACCTGTAAACGGAATAAATTTAGCTAATAAAGAATTCACCACCTTGTACTTATTTTTCTGTTAATTGTAGGCCAGAGGATCTACAAGCAAGTGGACTAGAAAATATTGGGGGGCTCTTGAAGCTCAGCCTGTCCAGCTACAGGAGCCCAGCAGACAGAAAATGAGCTTTCTCTCCTCTCTGGCTGACACGCCCCTCCATGGCCACAGCCTGGCTCCTTCCAGAACATGTGGGCTTGTACACTGGCCACAGCCACGTCCAGGATAGGGAGGGCTTACCTGGGCCCCTCAGCATCACCCAGGCCTGCTTAAGGTTGTCACACATTTGCACTCCACCCGCCCCGAACTGCAGAGTAACCTCCAGAAGAGGTCACACAGTGCCAGGTTGCAGAAACATCACAGATGCTAAGAGTATTTCATGAGACGCACCAGCTAAACAGGCACGTGTTTCCACAAAATCATCAACACTTTTGTACGTATACAGCAAGGGCACCACGTGCAAGGAAGATGGCCACACCTGGGACTCAAGAGGCCAGGGTTCACATGGCAGGTCTGCCTCCATGGCCTTGAGGAAACCGTTCATCTTCCGTGAGCCTTTGTTTTCATCTGCAAAATGAGTATCATAAAACACATAGTGTTATGTAATCAGACAGCCTGGAATGGTGGCTGGCACATAGTAAGGGCTTTTATGATAAGAACCCTTCCACCATGGAAGAGCGTTTTAATACTGTGTTCTAGAATGAGTGTATGTAGCACAATCCCATGAGGCAGGTGTATTGTCCCAGTTTTACAGATGAGGGACTGAGGCCCTTGGAGGTGAAATGGGTTTCCTAGCTTCTCTTTGCTCACAGTGGCAGAGCCACACTTTACACCCAGGCCTCCTGACCCCAAAGCTCTTACCCTTTGCACTGAAGCCCCCTCAGAGCAGAAGAAGGGAGAAGCCAGATTGCTGTCAGCACTGGAAATCCCTGTCTGTCCTCGCAGGCTCTCAGGGCAGGATTCTGGAGCTGGGCTGGGCCAGGGTTGGGTCCTAACAAGCACTGGAGGGGCCAGGCAGGTGGAGGCTCAATCTCTCACCTTCGCATGCTTGGCCCCATCCAGACTCTAGAACCACAGAGCTTTCAGGAACTGCAGCTGGACATTGAGGCTGGGACTGTGGTGGAATGACAGAAGAGCCCCCAGCAGGGCCCTGGCTTGGACACCTGGCAAGGCTGGGTTGGGGGGTCACTGGTGTGTCTTATAATTATGTTTCTACTTCCTGAGATATTTCTTAGAGACACCCATGGACTCTAGGCTTGAGAGACATTTGCATGAGCAGACACATGCCTGGGGGATGGACAGGTGCATTCCTGGTAGTATAGACCCTTTCTACATCCCATATACATAGCCTTGGGGGTCTTATGAGTTCTTTGGGACTTGGCAGGTGATGGGCTGCAAGAGCCCAGCTGGGTCCCAGGGTCCCCACTGCCCAGCAGCCCTGGGACAGAACTGCAGGGGCCCCCAGGTGAGTGGGTGAGGAGTGGAGCGGGTATGTCTTCAGGTCGCACTCCACCAAGAGAGTGCTTAGTCCCAGCTCTGCACATAAGCCAGCCTGTCACCGGATGTAGGACTCAGAAATTACATGATCATAAGAATGTAACGAGGCCAGAGTGGACTTCCCTCACCACAGCTTTCGTGCGGATGTGTTCCATGCCAATACGCTGACTCTGTAACAGGCCCACGGGGCTGGCTCAATGTCCCACACACAAAAACAGAGCCCTTGGATCATAGATCCTGGGCCTGGGGTACAGTTCCAGCCTTGTCCTGGACTTTCTGGGGGCTTTGCTCATGTCCGTGTCCTCTGTGGACCTGTTTTCCCACAGTTAGGATGGGGTGGGCAGCTCAAGCTCAGAGGCTCTGTCCAGCTTGGAGATTCTCGGGTGGAAAGGAGATTTGCCGTGCAGAGTGGGCCATTTGCTCCCGGCATGGCTGAGCCAGGAGAAGTAGCAACTGCCAGCAGGATCTGCACATGGCTTCAGATCTGTTGTTTTTGGAGAGTGGATTCATAAGAGTGGAGGCGAGTCTCCCTTTGCCCTGACTTTACTGCTGGCCTATCCTTACAAATTCACCAGCCCAGAGGAGACCAGGATGGGAGACCCTGGTCAACGTTCATTTCTTCACTCTTTCATTCTTTCATTCACACAGCAAGCTCAAAACCTATTACACGCTACCAGAGACACAGCGATGATTAAGTGGTGCCCCACATCTGAGGCGAGCATGGGAGACAAAGCCAGCACGACTCACTGACCGCAGTGTGGGGAGCAGTACAGAGGCAGGGAGGAGAGGAGGAGGCTGGGACTGGGATACTGCCAGTGGGCACGGACAGAGTGGATGTGTGTGAGGTCTTTCTGGTGGCCTGTCAACAGGATTGACTGGGGACTGACTACATTTTGGAGATGGGAGAAGCTGGCACTGGGCATGACGCCTGTGTGCTGGCCTGGTGCTGGGGTGGACCTCTGTGCCCCCACAGACCTAGGGTTTCAGGAAAAAGAGGTTAGTGTCCACGGCTGCCCTCACTGCTGTGATTTTCACTGTTAGACTTTCCTGCTTTCTCGCTCACAGACAGAGCTGGCGGTAGCTACCCTCAGCCCCGGGAGACTCTGCTCCTGGGTCCTGGGCAGGCAGGACTACTCAGGTGGGGTGTGTGGAATGAGGGCCCCTCACTGACTGCACTCTCTGGGGGCTCCCCCTAGGCGTGGGGAGGAGCCTGGGGGCTGGATGACTCAGGGTGGTTCCCCACTTGGAGTCTACTGGCGGCTGTCCCAGAGCAGGATGCCCTGCCCTGATGTCTATAGGAGGGAGGGCGGATGAGGCAGTTGGATGGTGGGGGAGCCGGAGGGGGCTCTTCCCTGCACAGTCCTCAAAGCTGTCCTGACTCACACCGAGCTCCCAACAGGTGCCCTGCAGCTGGAGAGTGGCTTACCCTCTCCATGCTGCCAGTCAAGGTCTTGCTCCTGCCTCTAGACCCCCTACAGGAATCCCTCCCCTCTCTAAAACCCATGGCTGAATAGCTCTGGAATCCTAGATGGCCCAAGTGAGTCCTGGCTCCTCCTATTCAGATGAGTAAACCAAGGCTACAAGAGGGAAAGAGACTTTCTGGAGGCCGCAACAGGCCATGGCAGAGATCCCGCGTGAACCCAGAACTCTTTCTGCCTAGCTGCTGCCTTAAAGGGGCTTTCCCGGGAGGACTGTATCTACTTCTGAGCCCCTCCCCTGTGTCTCTACTACATGAGGGCTGCAAAGGAGGGACGAGGCCCAGCAGATGTGCCCCTGGCTCTTGCCCTTAGGGGTGAATGTTCAAACAGTGGACATATCCCATTACAAAACCAGGACATCCACAAGGGCCCTTGTAGGTTAGACTGCTCGCCATGGAGGGTGGCATGAGGGTGGCAGGAGGGGAAGGGAACACAGCGGCACCAGGTGTGGTAAGCATGTCCAGGAGCCATCTCATTAATTCTCACAATGCAGGAAGTGAGTTCTGGCAACCCAAATTGTGGGTAACATGAGCAAGAAATAAATGTCTGTTGCTGTAAGTTACTGAGCAAAAGCTGGTTAGTAACAGGAGGCAAACACAGTATCCTGGTCCCAATGTAAACAAGTGTTACTGGCAGGGACAGCCATATAGAAGGGAACGAAGAGTGTGGGAGGACAGGAAAAATGAAAGGAAAAGGAACAGGGAGAGAAGTGCTAAGTGAGCCCTGCACCTGAACATCTGGACTCCCCTTTGCACGAGGAGGCCTGGTCCCCCAGAAGAAAGCATCAAGTTCATGGTTCCACATGTGACAATCACACTTACACCCAGTATCATCATCATCATGATGATCATTGCAGCTGCTTTTCTGAGTTCCTACTATGTGGCATGTTGTTTTTAAAATATCATCACTAATCTTTACAACTATTCTACAAAGTAGATATTTTCAGTTCATCAAATAGTTATTGCTATCACTGCCCATTTATATACGAAAGAACTGAGTCTTTGAGAAGGTACCAGCCAAGGTGATGCGGTTGGGCTGAGTTCTGGAGCCAGGACTGTGGGACGCCAGAGCCAGCCTCTCCCTCTGGGGCCACATGGGCTTCACAGCCTTGCTCCTGGCTCTGTGGGTGGGCCTGAGGCTGGGCTGGGCAGTGGGAGCTGCCTTTAGTTCTGGGCTCTCACAAGGCTGCCTGGGGCATGAAGGCACCACAGAAATTACCTTGGCCATGGCAGGGGTCATCACTCCCCTTTCCCATGGGGACCATTATGGAAGAACCCTTGACCCGACTCAGGAGAACTGCTTTGGGTCCCTGTGCTGCTGCTAAGCACTGTGTGGCTTTTCCTGCCCCATCCTGGGCCTCGACTTCTCCCTCGATGAAGTAAAGGTTAGGGGAGAGCCAAGCAAATCTCCTAGGATTCTGCAAACAATCCCTTCCCCACACTGGCCCAAACCTGCTCCGAAGGCAAAGAAGCAGATCTTGTCCTCGTTCTCCCGTAGAAGCGCCATGACCCTCTTCCCCATGCGCTCATTCCTCTTGTAGATGAGCTCCTGGCGGAAGTAGCTGTCAATCTCCTGGGCCGTCACCTGCTCGTGTGGCGGGAGGGTGGTGTTGATAAAGTTGGGCAGCTGCAAAGGCAAGACAGAGGCTGCCTTCAGTTTTTTTTTTTTTTTTTTGGATAAAGGGTCTTACTGTCACCCAGGTTGGAGTACAGTGGCTCACTGCAGCCTCAACTCTCTGGCTCAAGCCATCCTCCTGCCTCAGCCTCCCAAATACATATGCACCACCATGACCAGCTAATTTTTAAATATTTTGTAGAGATGGAATCCCACTATGTTGCCCTGGCCAATCTCAAACTCCTCCTGGCTCGAGCAATCCTCCCGCCTTGACCTCGCAAAGTGCTGGGATTATAGGCATGAGCCACTGTGCATGACCTGCTGTCAGTTCTTTATGGAGCAAGGTGGACTTAGGATAAATATGCACAGCCCCAGTGGGGCTAGGCAACTTCCTTTTATGCGGACCCTACAGTGGGCTACATGTTTTGTACATGTTTCTCATCAATTCCAAAATCCTCTCAGATAAGCATTGTTATTCCAGTTTTACAGATGAAGCAAGCAAGTGTGGAAAGATGTGCAGAGTTGCACAACTAGTGAATTGGCAGCGCCAGGATAAGGCCCAGCTGCTGGGCTTCCACATGTGTTGCTCTGCGTCGTGTCTCTGCCCTGTTTAACCTCAGCAGATGCTGAGGTCTGGGGAGGCTGGCACGGTGCTCATCTTGTTGACTGCTCTCACTTCACCACCGAGCCCAGTGCTGGCAAGTACAAGGAATTTAGTTCAGCAAGAGGATGTGCAGGGTCAGTTGAGCTGCCTAATACAGCAGGAAGGCCACTGAGTACAAGATTAAGCTCACCCCCTGTTCTGATGCTGTGTGGCACCGGGTAAGTTACTTAACTTTTCCGAGTCCCAGCTTTGTCACTTGTAAGATGAAACTGATGATACTGTGTGGATTCAGTAAGAGGATGGGGGCTGTCATGGGCTGCATTCAGCACATGCCACCTTACAGAGATGAGAGAAGGGATCATCACTTTTGATTTTCCCAATGCCTGAGCCACCATCTGCTGCCACCACCAACTCCCCATCCCTGCACCACCACTTTCCAGGACATAATGCAAACACCTCCATCCGTTTTTGAATACCTCAACCCCAGGACCCCGGCTTCCCCCATGTTGGTTTGCTCAACAACCTAGCTTGGAGCTGCTTAGGTGTTTTGCCATCCACGCCACACTATATGCCCAGCCACACGGCCTGGGAACAGCATTAACAGGGTCTTGAACTAGGCAGAGAGCTCCCTGGGTTCAGGGACAGAGCTTTTGTCATTCCTGGCCCCCAACACCCAGCACAGAGAAGGTACCCAGATTCCTTGAACCTTGAACTTAAAGTTGTGCTGTCCCTTTCTGACCACAGTTGCCCCACTGTGTTCTTCTATTCCCAACATTTTGTCTTTCCAACCTGGATAACAGGCCAGGTGCTCCTGCACTGTCTCCTCCAATATGTGCATGGGGCTGTTGAGGAAATTGAGGCAGGGAGTCAGAACATACTCTCTCTTTCCTCACAACCTGTCAATGTCATTCCAACCTCCAAACTCCTGCTCACAGGATGGTTTCCACCTGATGTCCCCTCTTCCACTTCTCTATCTTCACCTACCCAGGCTCAAAGCACAAGATACCAGACCTTGCAAACTGAAGGGTGAGGTGGATGGAGAGCCTGGCACGAGGAGGTTAATTTCCTACAGGTTTAAGTCCCCAAATTGTCCTGCAGCCTAGCCACATGGCTTCTAGAGCCACTGCAGTGTTGTCAACACTCCTTCTGAGGAAAAGGGAGTCAATGGAGGCTGAACCCTAAGGGACTCTAAGGAGGCTAGGATATTTGCCTCTGCTATCTGCTGGCTAAGGCTTAGTGTCTTCCCCAGAGTGAGAGGAGAGGTAAAGGTACATGCACCTTGGGGCTTCTCTGCCAGAAAGGCCTGACTCACTGCTCTGGGATGAACAAGACAATAACATGGCTGACGTCCCCTAACCTTGTGCAGTGCGCAACCTGGATAGCTGTAGACAGCAGTCTTGCTAGTGCCCAATCAGAGTTGGCAATGGAATTCTTACTCCCCCACATACCCCCTTTGAAAGTGATGATTGGAAACCCTAACACAACAGGGCATGCTTGAACTTGATGCAGCTATGGGGAACACTGAAGGCTTCTGAATGGGGAGAAGTGCAGAGAGCCCATGGGGAGGAGTTATTTCTGGAAATATGACTCTCACAGGTTCTCCCCGTTCTTTAGGTATGGAAAATAATGTGAAAACTATGTTGTACCACCAAATAAGTACTTGTCCAATCAGTGAATGAATGAGTGAGCTGAGGGGCCTTAGAAGTATGGGGTTATGAACGTAGGGCCTGAAGTCAGACAGTGAGGACAACTTGTGTTAGAATCCCTCTTTTGCAGCTTACTAGCTGAGTGGTCTCTCTAGAACCAAAAAGTGACTTGGCCTCTCTGAGACTAAGTTTCCATATTGGTAACAGGGGGTAACACACATTATTGTAGGGATTAAATGATTGAATTTTGGAAAGTGCTTACTGAGCACTGTGCCTGGTATAAAGGAAGTCCTGAATCAATGTCAGCTATTATACAACTGGCCTGGGGATGGAGCTGGCTTCATCACCTTTCCCAGTGAAGGGTGGCCTTGGGCAGAGGGTAAAGATGAAGATGACAAATAAATGGCTCTGAACCATCGGAGAGTACCACGAAGGCGGCAGTCCACTTCCCCTCTCCTTCCAAGGGTCCCTGGAACCTGAACACATGTCCAGCCCCCCCTCCTATGCTTCCTGACCACAAATGTGCATGTGCACAAAGATGATTCCCCATTTATTAATTGGGGAGTCAAAAAAATTAACAAGGACAAGAACCCAAAAGTGAAAGTTTAAAGCCATGAAGGAATTGGGCTAGCTCCCCAGGCTCCCAGGGCTGGCCAGCCACTGGCCAGCAGTCTCTGCTTGTTTCATGCTGATGGGCCTTGGCTCCATGCCAAGGATGAGGCCTGGGTTTGGGCCAGGGCTGGAATGGAAGCAAATTAATGATGTCATTATACTTGTTGAGGGCCTTAAATCTTCTATGACAAGTTTAAGTGCGTGATGCACAATAACATTTTAAAGAGGACATGTGAGGTCTCCAGGGATGGGGTGATGAGGCGATTGGTTGGACAGGGCTGGGGTGGGGCTGTGAGAAATGAATTCAGTGTAGTCTTCCCTGACCCATGAACCACGTCAGGTCTAATGGTCAAATGCTCAGGTCTGCAGACACCACCTACTGAAACTCTGCACCCCTTCCCTGTAGCCCATCCATCCAACAGACACCCAGTGGGAACTTCCATGAGCCGGGCCCTGTGTTGGGCTAGGGGTCCTGAGAGCTTCCTCAGACTGGATCTGCTGCTCTGGATGAGGCTCACAGTTTGATGGGGGAGTCACATATGCACACAAGAACATCGATGAATTCGTGCTTTGAGAGGACAACGAGGAATGTGTGAGCCCAGAGGAGGCACCTAATAGGGTAACCACATGTCTTGGTTTGACCAGAACAGTCCAGGTCGATGATTATTTTGATCTTGAATTGTATCCGACTCTCAAAATTATCTGGGTTTGGACAATAAATGCATGCAGCAACTCTATACCTAAGGCAGTCTTGAGGCTCAGGCCAGGCTTCCAAGGGGAAGGCCTTTGGATCATCCTGCTGTTGCTAGGCATTAACAGTGCCAGTGGCCTGGGGGCTGCAGAGGCCAGGGATGCAGCCATTGCTGCAGGTGGGGACAGTGCAGCCAGGATGCAGGCCAAGGGTGAGGTGCCCCTGTCCCCTGTCCCAGTGTTGTCCACCCAGGCCTGTACCTGTCCTGCCCTGGCCTCCAGATGTTGCTTCCTCATCCTCCATGTTATAGCCAGAGGCATCTTTCTGACCACATTGCTCTCTGGCTTGCACTCTCCACCCTTCAGCATCCCCTCTTTACCCCCATCTAGCGGACTCTACTGCCAAGCCTGGTTCTCATATCACCTTCTCCCTGAAGCCTTCAGGCAAAGGGATTGTGGCTCCACAGCCTCCATATCCTCAGTGCCCTGCAGATTTCGAGGCCCCCAGCTACAGACACAGCCTCACCTCCACCAGATCCCCTTGGGGACCGGATTCAGCCTTGCTGCCCTGACACCAGGCTTTTCTGCACCGTGGGGTGGGGTTGCCTAGTCTCTCCTCAAGCTACTAGATTCTATCTGTGCATCCCTAGGGTCAGCCTGGGCTGCTCTTCGAATCCAGGTGGCCCAATCCATCCACGCTCTGTCCCACTTCAAGTATGGGAACTGTCGGGAGACCTCTGAGGCAGTTCCACTTGCCAAAGACAAATCAGTGGTCTGGACCCAAGCTCAAAGAAAATCTGAGCTTGCCTTCTCCCGAGGTCACCTCATGCCTCCGTTTCTCAGCTTAGGGTCAGCCACAGTCTGGCCAGCACCCTGTCCTGCACACTCCCGCCCTCCTGGCCACATCATGGCCAGACCATCCCGTCATGACCAGGGCCTCCTTTGCCATAGAGCTCCCTGGCTGCTCAGGACTCACGGGGGTCTCCCTCAGCAGATGAAGCAGGGTGGGCCTGGCCATGAAGGCGGTCACTCGTAGTGAGATTCCTAAGAGCCTCGTGGTGTCAGGGCTCTTCTCTCCACCCTCACTTCTCTGCCACTGAGTCAGAGCTCTCGGACCCTGAGTGTCCTGTGGCAAAGTCTCCAGTTCCTTCCTCTTTCATTCTCTATGCTGCAGCAAGGGACGCCACATGCCTACATTGGCTCGGATGACAGTCACTCACTGACATGTGCTCTGTGCCAGGCCTAAGCTGGGCAATGGGGACCGAGATAGGCAGCATACCATCACCCTCAGGAGTTCCTGGTCTTGTGGGGGCAAGTACTGATGGAACACCACGGCCCGGCCTGGCTCTGTCTGCAGGCTACACTCTCAGCACCCCTCTCCTATTCTCCTCTCGCCTCTGGCTCACTGGTGCATGGTTTCCTCTGCTGGAACATTATTCGCCCCCTTGTCTGTGGCCAGCTCAGGTTCTTACATGCCCTCTCATCTTGCAAATATCTTTCCTTCTCTCCCCAGTCCCAGGCCCTACCCATAAGCCCATCTAAATCAGCCGTTCCTTCCACAGGCTCCAAATGCTTCCTCTACTCCATACTCACAGCAAGGATTACACTTTGGTGCAATTCATTCTTGAATCTCCCCATCTTCCCTATGTGACTGTAAGCCCTTTTTCATAGCACTATGTCTAGCATTTATAAATTATTTCATTCATTCATTCATTCATCCATTCATTTGGCAAAGGTTTACTGAGTCCGGCTCTGGGCCAGGGGCTACTCCGGACAGTTGAGATAAATCCATGAATAAAACAGACCAAACTCCCTGCCCTCATGGAGCTTATGTTCTAGTAAGGAGAGCAACCAATAAATAGTCACTAATCAATGAATCAAGTAGATAGTGTGTTAGAGGATGGCAAAGGCCATGGGGAAAAAAAGTGGAGCATAATAAAGAGGGTGAGAGTGTGGGCGTGCAGGCCAGGTTGCAATTCTGAGTGGGGTGGTTGGGGCCAGCCTCATTGAGATGATGAGATTTTAGTTAAGTGCTGCAGGCAGAGAGGGAGGGAGCCATGGTCATACCCAGGAGAGGCATTCGGCAGAGGGAGCAGCCAGTGCAAAGGCAGAAGCTGGTGAGATGGGTTCACAGACCAGCAAGAAAGCCCATGCAGCCTAAGTGGTGTGCAGGGGGGAGAGCAGAAAGTGACAGGGTAGGGAGAGAGCATGGGGGCCATGTAGGCCATCGCAGAGACTCTGGCTTTCACCTTGATAAAAATGGGAAGTCCATGCAATGTCCTGAGCAGGGAAGTGGCGTGTTCTGCCTAATTCAACAGCTTCTTGAATGAGCAGGTATTCAAGCACCATGACAGAGGAGGCACAAGGGCCTAGAGGTGCCTGGGAGAATGCCTGACCCTATCTAGGGGCTCAGGAAGGTTTCTCAGGAGGTGACGTATGACTATGACCAAGTGGGAGGAACCCTGGAGGAGAAAGGAGCCTGAACAAAGGCCTAGAAGCTTGAAAAGACAAGCTTCTAGGAAGAGTTGCAAGTTCCACAGTCAGCAGAGCAAGGTCTTTAGGATGGGGGACCTGGGCTGTGACAAGGCAGCAGAGGGCACGTTGTAAGGTCCTTGAATGCTGGAGGAAGCATCTTGGAATTCACCCTGAGAGCAATGAATGGGCAGGCATGGTGTGGTCTGAGCAGGGGTGAGCCATGCTCAGCCCCTTGGGCTCTACTTGCTGCCCGACCAGCTGGTGACAATCTTTCCTCTAAGACTCAAATCAAAGCAGAATGCTCTGGGCTGGACTCAAGTCCAAGCTCTGAGTAACTGTGGGCTTTTCCTTCCCTGGAACTTAATTTTCCCAGATGTAGAACTGAACTTCTCAGAGGCCTCCTTGGTCTTACAAGCTACATTTCCAGGGTCCTAGGCCCCAGAGTCACATAGATCTGGCTCAAGTTGCTGCTCTTGGTAATTTAAAACTCCCAAAACTCATAAGCCGTGTGGCCTTGGACAAATCTCATCTCTGAGCCTCAATTTCCCTATTTATAAAAGGGGGATAACGATAGCTCCTTTCTGCCATGGCTGGAGAGAAGATTACCTATGCCTGGCATGTAGTAGGGATCTAATAAATGCCAGGTATCCAGGTCTTTGGAGAGAAGCCTCACCTGGGATGTGTCGTGGTTGAAGATGACTGCGCTGAGGTCTCCGCAGTTGTAGTGCTTGATGAGGTCCTCCGTGGTGTAGGAGGCCTGCAGGCTCCCGGCCCGCACACTCTCCTGCTGCAGCAGGGTTTGGTTCAGGGCAAACAGCACCTGGGCCGAGGAAAGAGAGAGGAATGAGGGCTGTGCTCAGTGACCCTGGCTGAGCTCTAGGACTGGCCTCCTCCCTCTGGACTTCAGAGCAACAGGCCTGAAACAGAGAAGGTGTGTGGGGCCGGCACCAGCTGGCTCAGGCTGCGTGTTTCCAGTTTCTGTTCCTGCCTCACGTCTCTGAGCACGTTCAGCCTGCTCTCACCTCTAGCCCTTTACCCACACGGGTCCCCACTCCTGCTCTGGTCTCAATATCTTATTAAAGACACGGCAAAATGAGAACCCAACTTGTGTCTGGGTTTTGGAATGACGGGTGAGTTTTTCTTTTGACTCCTTTGTGTTCCTGTGCTTAAAAGTGCTCTAGAATGAGCATGAACTAATTTTGTAGTCAAGAGCATCCTGCAAACAAAGCAAAAGGACAAAAACAAAATGCCCGGTTGGATATCAAGGCCCAACCTAAAGGCTGCCTGCCCTGGAAGCCTTCCTCACCTAGGGAAAGGCCTGAGGAGTTGGGTGCCTGAGCATCTGATCTATCCTTGTATTCAGCATGCAGGTCCTCAATCTCCTCTGTCCTCCGGGCCACCATGCTTGTGCCCAGCCAAACCGGTGGGTGTCAGGAACACTTGGAGTGCTAGACAAAATGTCAGATGCCCAGACCTCGCCTTCTGGGATCAGAGGCTCTGTATTTTTAACAGGATCCCTGCACACTTCCTAAGCAGTCTGAGGATCATGGCTCTAATGGAACTCGACCTGCTCATTTTAGATGGAGACACTGAGTCCCAGGGAAGGGAAGGGAAGGGAAGGGAAGGGAAGGGAAGGGAAGGGAAGGGAAGGGAAGGGAAGGGAAGGGAAGGGAAGGGAAGGGAAGGGAAGGGAAGGGAGGGACTTGCTCAATTCACACAGCTAGGCCTGGAGCTAGTTTTAGGTGACAAAGTATCCCAGACTCCTTTGGCCAGCAGAAGGGAGGAGACTGGTCATTATTTGGGCTATTTAATACAGATAAAGAGAAAAACTTGGTCCCTGTGCAGAAAGTCAGGAGGGAACTGGTCCCTGCTGTTAGCCCAACCTAGCCCTGTCTTTAGGCCCTGATCATTCTGTCTGCACAATGCCTTGGACGTCAAGTTCCCAGCCTCGCCACTCACCTCAATTCAGGCCCAAGCATCTCTCGTTGAGTCCCCTGCAACAGTCCCACCCATCTCCTGGCACACCCCCTCCCTTCTCTTCTATACCACAGTTGTCTGTCATGGTCATCTTTTAAACGCACAAATCTGATGATCTCTCTCTCTCTCTTTTGCTCAAAACGTTCACAGGTCCCTCCTGCCCGCAGGCTAACGGGCTAGCTCTTCAGTAGAGCCTCCAAGGCAGTAACCTGGACCTGCTGTGGTCAATAGCCTCATTTCTTAAGTGGCCTTCATGCCTCCAAATACTAAAATGCTCAGCATTCCTTCAAGAAAACAACAACGAAAACAACAACAACAGCAACAACAACAACAACAAAAAACCTCTGCCTTTGTGCCTCTGTATATGCTGTTCCATGGGGAAATCCGGCTCCCTCCAGTCTCCACTTGCAAACTCAGACTTAGCTGTCCAGACTCTGCTCAGCTGTCTCCTCCAGGAAACTTCTCTGACCACCTGGGGGCTGGGTTAGGCCCCTCCCTGGGGCTCCCACAGTCTCCATGGGTGGTAAACTGATAGATTAATGGCCCTAAACCTTAGCCCCTCCCTGTATTCGTGCCCTTTCCATGGAACTTTGTAGCTCCTTTCCATTCTGACCCTGGACATCCTTCAGCCAATGGGATGCTAGTAACCATTGCAAATGCAGGCCTGAAAAGCAGTTATGTGGTGCTGCTGCTGCTGCTGCTGCTGCCTGCACCTCTGCCACTGCCCTGAGAACAATCCAGGCTAGCCTGCTGGATGATGAGCGACATGTGGGGTGGGGCCGTCCAGCCAAGGCCGTCCTCCACCAAGATCAGCCAACAGCCTGCCAATCCCCAGACATGCGAACCAGCCCAGCCAAGATCAGCACAGACTATTCACAATTGGCCCCAGATGCATGAGTGGAAAACTCTTATTGTTATTGTTACACAGCATAGTTGTGGTGATAGATAACTGATACACCATGCTTCCTTCCACCATGGAGTGAACATTATATTGTATTTGCTGCTTAGCTACCAGCCTCCCATATTAGGCTATGAGCTTCTTCAAGACGGGAATTGTGTCCTGTTCATTTCTGAATCTGCAGCACTCAGCACTGTGCCTGGTGAAGACAGAGTGTCACTTCATTGTTCTTAATTTCTTTGACACCTGCTATGGTCACTTCATAGTTCAAGGCTGCTCACTGAGTCCTTAAATCTAGCCCCTACAGCTTCTGCACTCTGCATTTTGAGGCATGCCACCACTTTGTGACAGAAGGTCCCAGCAAGTGGCAGCAGTCACTTGGTTCAAGAACATATATTCTGACCAGAAAAGCTCATAAAATAGGTGTGCACAGCCAGGCCAAAGTATAACAGAGGCAACAGCGCCAAGCATGTGCTTGTGAGATCACCTCCCTCCCCTCTCATTTTTGTTCATGGCTGGGCAGGAGTGCTAGATTGCACTGGATGCAGCCCAGGCTACTCCCCGTAATGAGCTAGCTGGAGATGAGGTCAGCCCCCACCACCCCCTTCCCAAAACTCTACCTCTGGGCCTTCTCCAGGCCTCTAGGCTCTGGCCGCCACCACTGAAATCTGATATGTAGCCATCTGGTGCAGGGTGTCGATGGCAGCATGGTGGCTGGGGATGGATCACAGGAGGCAGTGGCCCTGTTGCTGTGGGCATTGCTAAGGCAACAAGCACTTCCCCTCACACGGCACATGCCTCAGATGAAAGTGTCCATGTCGAGTTGATCCGCTCTCCTCCTCTGGGGGCCTGGGATACAGGCTTCCCGTGACTGCACTTGGCCACTGCACACACCTGCCCCCTTGCTTCTAGGTGTCGGCTTGGCCAAGGCACCACCTGACCTGTGGTGAGGTCATTGGCCCAGGCACCCAGAAGACCTGACTGGAGGAGAAATGTCTCCCCAGGACCTTGCTTGACTCACAGTTGCTTCTGTAATCATGCAGCCATCACAGAGCTAGAAGGTGTTCCAGTGAATTTAGTATGTTATTATCTGTGGGGTGCTAAAAACAGTCCTGGCATGCAGTAAGTACTGGATAAGTGTTTGTTAAATAAAACGGAGAGGAAAATAGACCCAAAGCTTCCCAGATTGGAGCTGGAAGAGCCCTGGAGGTCATTTGGTCCAGAGGCTTTTCAGGCCTTTTAAAGCCATGTTCTTGCTGTTGTTTTCCAAAGGAACCTTACTTAGAACTCAAAATATGGAGAAGGTAAAAATAGAAACTTCCCTGGTTGATGTAAGGGAGGCAGGCGGGCGCCTGAAGTCTCACTAACTCAATGTTCCCATGCAGTAGGGACTCCCAAGGCCTTTCTGTGGAACCCACGGGTACCCTGGAGCCTAGTTTGAGAACCACTGATCTCATGCTGTGGCCTCATCATATTAAAGAGGAGAGGAGGCTGAGGTCCAGAGCAGGCAGAATGGGGCTTGCCTAAGGCCACACAATGAGAGGGGACAGAGTGGACTCAACCCCAACTCTTAACTCCTGGTCCAGAACTCTGCAGGGCCCTGGACCACATGGCTGGATTTCCAGATGTCCACAGGCACAGCCCACATTGATCCACACACACTGCCACACCCTTTTTTTTTTTTTTTTTTTTTCTAGAGCCTTGTGAAATAGCCAGGGAATATGTACTGTTAGTCTGTTACTAATAAGTCTGTTATTAATAGTCTATTACAAAGATATAAAACAGAGGCCAGACTGCTTATGAGGTCTTCCCATGTGTCCCAGTAGGAGTGTGGTGGGGCCAGGAATGAAATCCAAGCCTATCATCCTGATTCTCCCTACCTGGGTGGGGTTTGGTGTCTTCCAAAGACCCCTGTCCTTCTTTTGCTCTAGGCACTTACCCCACTGAATTGTCCCTGTTCACTGCCTCTCTGTTTCCTGCTGGATCCCAATGTCTCCACTAGCAGACATTCAGGAAGCACTGCAAGAAGAGGGATGCTGATCCAGAATCATGTGCACTTTCCCTTATACCTCCTGCCTCGTACCATCCTTCTGCAATTTATACAGAAGTCTTCATCCATTCATTACTAGGATTACTATGTTTATTGAGCACTTACTATGTGTCAGGAACTTTCTGAACTCACGTTCATTTATTTAATCTTTACAGCAACTCTGAGGTAAGTCTATTATTAGCTCCATTTAATTAAAAAAAAAAACTGCAGCAAAGAGACATCAAGCACCTTGCCAAAGGTGACAAAGCTAGAGAGGGATGGACCAGGCATTTGGGCCAGGCCTGGAATGTATCCTCCTAGTTAATCACTACCCTGTAGGCCCTCCTTCTGCTCTCCCTGGAAGAGAGCCAGGAGGGATGTTGTCCCTAGTCACAGATGGGAAACCAAAGAAGCAGAAGGGAGTGATGGGCACAAGGCCACACAGCTGGTAAAGGACAGGGCTGGGGTTTGAAATTACGTCTGGCACCAGACCAGGTTCTCACAACCAGGACTTCAGCGCGGTATGTGCTCCTTCACGAGCATCCTTGGTGCTTCCAACAGACAGAGGGACGCTACATCCATTCATTCACAAACATTTACTTTCAGCTCTTCTCTGCAGGGATTTGAGATTAGTAGATTAATTGGACTTGGCTTCTGTCGGTGCAGAGCTCATTTTAGAGGCAGATGTGCCAACTGGCTGGCACAGCAAGGGTGGTAAGTACACAGGCTTCATAATGAAGCGCCTGGCCCTGCCTCCTGCCTCCCTTTCACTCACCCTGAATTCCCAAGCCTGGTGTTGCTCAGACTCGGGATGTCTTCTGCTCCTGGCCACCTTAGAATAACAAACCTTCTTTGCATGTAGCCGCGGTGGCCCACTCTAGGATAATGTTTATGATAAGGCTTTGACATGGAATAACAAACATTGGGTGAAGGCTAGAGCTGCCTCTCTCCCCCTGGATGGTTGTGTGGAGGCCCAGCCACCAGGAGTTCCAGAGCATCCCCCGTGGACTCCCCTCACCAACACTGGCCGGACCTGAAATGGCTTGTGGCATCTGCTGAATGTAGGCCCAGAATTTAAACACGTCTTCAAACAGGGAGCTAGGAAGGAGTGAGGCAGGCGCCAGGAGGGTGGGAACAGGTTTATCGTTCCAGAGTAGTCCCGTAAACAGTCCTAGATGGGCTGGAATGCTAGACACGAAGGCCTATGTTCACTCGATGGCCCAGCAATTGCACTGAGAAGGCAGTAGGAACCCCTTTGTCAAGTAGGGGGTTTGGAGCCAGGGCCCCTTGGGACAAGTCTGGCTCTCAGTTTGCAAGTCTGCTCATCTACCTCAAAGCCCAAGGGAATCACAGCAAAGGCCCCAATCTACTCAGCCATTCTTCCTGAGCACCAGGCATTGTTCTAGGTGCTGGGGAGTTAGACAGGGACAAAACAGACTAAAAAAATCCCTGCCCTTACAAAGCTCACCTGCTAGAGGGGTAAAGAGAGAATACATAAATTGTTAGTAAAAATACTAATATGCAGCATGTTGGACACACAACAACGGCTCCATTAAACTGGGAGTGAAGACTGCCACCCAGCCACATGAATCCCTCATGCCTCTGAGTCAACAAGCAAAGAAGGAGGTTACTCTGCTGCCTGGAATTATTGATCCTGACTACCAAAGGGGAAATTAGATTGCCACCACAGTGGAGGTGAGGAAGAGTGTTTCTGGAATGCAGGAGACCTTTTAGGGCATCTCTTAGTATTACCATGTCCTGAGATGGATAACTACAACAACCCAATCCAGACAGGACTACTAATGGCCCAGACCATTCAATAATGAAGGCTTGGGTCATGCCGCCAGGTTAAGAACCATGACCAGTTGAGGTTGATGTTGAAGGCAAAGGGAATACAGAATGGGTAGTAGAAGAAGGTAGTCATCAATACCAGCTATGATCACGTGATCAGTGACAGAGATGAGAACTGTAATTGTCATGAGAGTTCCTCCCTATTTTGTTATTAATATTTGTGTATGTGTGTCTGCGTGTTGCTATCTCAAGTATCTTTGCTTTCTTCCCTCTCATCCCTTTGTCATGTAACATAAGATATATTGACTTTTATCACAGTATTTAGGTATCGTTAGTTTTACATCATAGTATTTAAGATATAGGGTATCAAGAAGAGTAAATGTCACCCAAAGACTTTGTATCCTCTTCTGGGGAAAGAAACAGAGCATTTTTGGTTGTATGGAACTATGGCCATGTTATTGTCCTTATTTGGAGATTCAGTATGGTTGAAGATGTGTACGGGAGCCCAACTGACAAGGGATGAACTTGTGATGGTTAATTTTATGTGTCAACTTGGTTAGGCCACGCTATCCAGATATTTGGTCAAACTTTTTTTAGAAGCTTCTGTGAAGGTACTTTTTAGATGAGACTTATATTTAAATCAGTAGACTTTGAGATGCAGATTACCCTCCATAATGTAGGCAGGCCTCACCTGCTCAGTTGAAGGCCTTACCAGAAAAAATTTGACCTTGTCAGAGAACAAGGAATTCTACCAGCAGACTGCTTTTGGACTTGAACTGCAGCATCAACTCTTCCCTAGATTTCCAGCCTGCTGGCCTGCTGTGCAAATTTTAGACTTACCCACCAATACCACCAACACTATATGTGTGTGTGTATGTGTGTGTGTATAAAAGGTATACACCTATATCTATTTACAGAGATACATACACACATACATATATTCTATTGGTTCTGCTTTCCTGGAGAACTATTAAGGAATATGTTATAGAAAAAAATAAAGCAGTAAATTGGATGGGGAGTGATGAAGGAAGGGGAACCAGCAGGTGCAAAGGCCCTGTACATATGTGAGGAGAAGCAGAGGCCAGCGTGGCTGAAGCTGAGTCAACAAGGAAGATGGTGATGGGAGACAAGGTTAGGGTTAATGAGCATGCCCCCAATTACATGGAGCATTGTAAAAATGCTAGGAAACCATCTCACACCATAATTGTTTCAGATAAGGACTGTTATTTCCATATGACAAACAAGGAAACTGAGGCCTTGAGGAGGGTAAAGTCACTTGCATAAGGTCCCACATTGAAGAACTAATGAGCTAGGACTCAAACTCAGGTCCAGCTGGCAGGTCTGGGTTCTTTCTGCTGTCCCTGGGCCTGGGCCACCAAGCCACCTTCACCCAACCAGCTGGTAGGAAGTACAGACATGAACAGACGAGTAGGGGCCAGTCTTTGAGGCCCAGGTTCTGAGCTGTCGCTGGGAAGGAGGAGGGGTGTTAGAACTTTAGCTGTGGTGCACTGTCAGAGCTGCCGTATGAGAATAAGAAAGAGGTCGCCCTTGCCAAGGTAACCCCACCTGGCTCATGGCCTCCCCAGTCTGTTTTCACTGCCCAGGCTGATGAAACCTTGCTCCCTGCCCAGGATCCCCTCATCTGCATGTCCTCTGACTGGAAACCTCTCTCCATCCACCAGTTCACACTCCCTTTCGTACCCGGCTGTAGAGGGTCCTTCCTTCAGGAGAACTTCTCTGAGCCATGGACTGCACAGGTCCCCTGCTAAGTGCCCCCAAAGCACCTGACACTTCCCAGGCCAAGCACTCCCCATTTTATTACTAACACTCGTCCTTCCGGCTTGAGGATGAATGCTCTGAGGGCAGGCAAATCCTCTGTCTTTGTCTTGACTGTTTTCCCAGAGTGCAGTGCCCAATGCACACACAGTAGATGCTTGAGGAATACTTGTAGGATGAATAAGTGAATGGAAAGCCACGTGAATCGCCCGTCACAGGACCCCCACCCCGAGCAGCTCCCTGCCAGAACCCAGTACCTCCCATGATGCAGAGCTGGGAGGAGCTGGGCCTGCAGGACCCTGGGCCCAAATCATCTATCAGCACTGTGTAGGGGTGGAGGGCAGCTTGCTTCACAGGAAGGCTTCTCCGGCCTGGGGGACATTTCTTCAAAGGTTAGAGCCTGCCAGGCTCTGGCTGAGATTTATTTATTTATTCTCCTTGCTCCATCGGCAGCACCAAAGCCATGCTGACTACCTCCCGGCTTCCTGTTCAGTATTCTGAGTCTCCTAGGCCTCCAGCACTGAATCCTGTCTCCGGACACTGGGCTACTGAGCAGCAGGCATCCAAATAAACACAAGGTTTCCTGGAGCTGGGGACTGGCTCTGGGCTGGGAGCAGGGACCAGGGCTCTAGTCACCACTGGACCCTTCATTACGAACCTCTGGGTGAGTTATTTTCCTTCCCTGGGTCTTGGTTTACTCACCTTTGAAAAGAACTAATTTACACATTCATTGAACAAATATTTATTGAGCACTTATGTTGCAGATGCTGTTCCAGGCCCTGGAGGTACAGGAGTGAACACTGCAAATAAAGATCCCCACCCTAAAGGAGCTTTCATTCCAGCAGGAGAAAGCTGACCATAAAGAAACAAGAAGTAAACCATCCAGTATGTTGGAGAGTGATAGTTGCTATGGAGAAAATAAGGCAAAGAGGAATATAGGGTGTGTGTGTGTGTGTGTGTGTGTGTGTGTGTTGGGAGATGACATTTTATTATTATTTTAAATTTGTTTAGAGCTGGGACCCTGCTCTGTCGTCCAGGCTGGAGTGCAGGGGTGCAATCTCTGCTTGCGGCAGCCTTAGCCTCCTGGACTCAAATGATCCTCCTGCCTTAGCCTCCCAATAAACTAGGACAAGTTCATGCCATCACCCCCTACACCCCCACCCATTTTAGATAAGATGTCCAGGTAAGGCTGCAATGAGAGGCGACATTTGAGAAAAGGTCTGAAGGAGATGAGGGAGGGAGCCATGTGGGTATCTGAGAGAAGGGGGAACTGTAAGGGCAAAGGCCCTGAGGCAGAGCAGGCCCAATAGGTTTGCAGCCAGTGTGGCTGGAAATGCATGAGCAAGGGGTAGTGGGGCAATGGACCTGTGTTAGACAGGGACCCAACAGCAACCAGGTGGCACAGTGCCAGTGAGATGAGTTCCAAAGAAGGAAATTCAGCTGAAAGAGTGACTGAAGAGCTGTGACTGTCAGGATATTCACGAAGGTGTGGGCAGGCCATAGTGAGGCAGCAGGGAGTAGCTGCATGGGGAAGCTTACCTGTCCCTAAACCTTTAGGGGAAGAGAGGGAACAGGGACCTGGACCCGGTAGAGCCACAGGCTTGAAAGGGAGCACAACTATGGCTGAGCATGGCCTGGACCATGGCAACGCCAGGGAAGGAGAAGGGTGGGTGGAGGTAAGAAATATTCAACTCCCTTTCCCTTCTGCCTGTCCATCTCCTGCCAGGGAGGACGACACAGGAGCCCAGGTGGTGCTGTGTCAGCTCATGCACAGGGCAGGGCAGGGAGAGCGGAAAGTGGATCTGGAGAGGAAAGTGGAGGATTTCCAGCACAAGGGAGACAGATCGTAGTGAGGTGGGTGGTGGGCAGGGCCTGTAGAGTCCTGTGGTCTTTGAAGGCCTGTGGCTTCCTGCAGAGATGGGAAGTCACAGGGAGTCTGGGCAAAAGAATGCGGAGGGAACTGTGTTGATAATGGAATCTAGGGAGGCAGGGGTGAAGCAGGGAGGTCCAACTGAAGATGAAGGCAGCTCTGCCCTCTTCCCTTCCCCTCACCATCCCCCCATCACCCACCCAGTGCCCAGCCACAACTCAAGAAGCACGGACGGGGCCTCTAGTACAGCTGTCGCCTGCCCCGTGGACCTGGTGGTGCTGCCCACACCTCCATCTGCCCTGCAGTGGGCTGGCTGAACTCTCAGTGCTTTCCTGGGTGGGCATCGGGAAGCCTGACTCACCCTAGCTTTCTTTCCTTCTTTTCTCTGAATGCTTAGTTTCTCCACCCAAAGACCACCCTTAAAGATCCTAGTGTTCCTCCTCTGTCCTTCAAGTCATGCCAGGAAATGCTCATAAATCCGGAGCCACCCACATGATGAGATTAGCATTCTGCTGGGTAGGTAGGGAGGCTGATGGCTGGGACTGGTTGGGGCTGGTCCAGAGGCTTGGGGTCTCCGGGAAAGGAGTTTATGTGGGGTCCACCCTGTTGGAGGGCAAAGGGATCCCTTGGATTTTAGTTTTCAGTACAGCTAAGTCCAAGGGAGCTCAGAGATGCAGATTCTGGTGCTGTGGGCTTTGACCCAGACCAGCTATGGGACCCACTCTCTGGGCCACAGGGTTCCTCTGAAACATGAGGGTGTGGGAGTACCTTCTAGCTCTGGAAGACTTATTCCAGGAGTCCAATATTTCAGAACATTACACCTACCATCCCATGATTTCAACAGTCTATGTTTCCAAATACTTTACATGTGGAGGCTCATTTATTTTTCTTCAGAGCTTTGTGAGGACAGCATTATTGAAAACCCAAGGCTCAGAGCAGTAAGTGACATCCCTTGTTCCCCAGTGATGGGGCTCCATACCCAGGGCCTCAACTCTGCCCAGGCTTAATGTATCAAGTTCTCTCTGCTTCTGCTGTGAATCTTCTATTTCCATTCTTCAGTAACTACCTCTGATTTCGTAAACTGAACACACTCTGTCTACAGAGGAAAATAATAAAACATATTGGAAAGTCCCGGAGAATCACCTACACCAACTTATCCTCAATTATAAAGCTCTGAGCAACTTTAAGGTGATGGAGGAGATGACAGAAGGAACAGGTAATTATCATGTGGTAAGTGAATGATGAAACACAGAGGTTGGGGGCCTCAGAGGGGGTTTCTGACCCAGCCTGGGAGTCGGTGAGGGAATCACAGGCTTCAGCTGGGTTGTGAAGATGAGTAGCGTTGAGAAGGAAAGCGTTCACCGCAGGCTGTGCATGGTAGCTCACATCTGTAATCCCAGCACTTTGGGGGGCTGAGGCAGGAGGATCCCGTAAGGCCAGGAGTTTGACACAGGCCTGGGAAACACAGGGAGACCCCATCTCTAAAAACAACAACAACGAAGAGCCAGATATGGTGTCATGTGCCTGTAGTCCCAGCTACTCAGAAGGCTAAGGTGAGAGGATTGCTTGAGGCCAGGAGTTCAAGGCTGCAGTGAGCTATGATCTTACTACTATAGTGCAGCCTGGGCAACAGAGTGAGATTCTGTCTCAAAAGAAAAAACAAAGAAAGAAAGAAGAAGAAAGTGTTAACTGCAGAAGGATATGGAGGAGCATGGTGTGTTTAAAGATGAGCCAGCAGTCAGGGCTGGAAGACATCCAGTAGCGGAGGGTCTTCAATGTCATGCCATGGACCAGGCACTCAACCCAAGCAGCACACACGACCCTCTCTACCTGATCTTCAGACAGTGGACAAGTCACCTGTGGTGGTTGGAATGGATGAGAAATCAGAGACGAGCGGACTGAGGCCCATGGAGGGATAACGGTCTACACGGAAGGCGATCAGTCAGCGGTAGCCTTGGTTACCATTATCACTGTTATTGTTATGAAGCAGCTGCTTCCATTGGTTCGAAGGATGTCATTTTTACTTTTCCTGCTGTCTCAGACCTGCCCTGCTGACACAGCTGCCTAAACTTCAAAAGGCAAGTCTCCATTTTCATTTGCAAAATCAGTATGAAATTCCTAGAGGGCCCCTCTAATTCCTCTGGTCTGACCGCACAGCAATTACCAATTTGCAGAGGAGGGAGGGGGTCTCACAGGCCCTCCAGCAGTATGGGGACCTCTGCTCTGCCTTGGTCCTGGGCAGTAGCCAAGGAGGACTGGATTGGAGGGGGCACCTCCAGGTGGCCAGGGGTGGAAGGAGGAGTTGAGTGTGGGAGTGCTCAATACTGATGAGAGAAATCGTAACATGCCTCTCCATTCATCCACTAAGCCACCAGTTACCAGGCTTTCAGAGACAAACAGCAGCTGAAAGGGCAGAGATCTGACCCAGTTTCAAATCTAGGACCTGCTACATGCAGGCTGTGTGAAGTTCTTATTCTGGCTCTTTGGGGCAGGCCCTTCTCTTCCCTTTGCTGCGTCTCAGCTTACCCATCTGCCAAGTGGGGTGTATATTTGTCCTGCCTGCTTGAGACTAGCATTCTAAAAACCTCGTGGAGCAATACTGCCCTTCCTTAGGACACATACCCACACCCACACCCACACTTTAAGAAATCTCTGTTCCCTAAGCACTGGGGTGGGTCCCAGCTGCAGGAGATGTTCTGAAGAGAGGCTGGAATTCCGCATATGTGGATGAGATTTCCGTTCCCTCTTCAGTCTTCAGTATGGACTAGTGCTAGGCTTTGTGCTGGGTGCTGAGGCCATGGGACCAAATCAATACCCTATCCATCCTTAACGATGGATGGGTGGAGCAAGGGAGGAAGTTCCGGGAAGACTTGCGACAAGATCATGTAACATTCATTAAAGCTTGGGCTAAGGGATGGACAAGGTGCTATGAGAGTCCAGCAAATGTGGAGGGCCACAAACAGGATTCACAAAGGAGGTGGCTCTGCAGCAATCCCCTGTGGGGGCATACATTTGCCACACAGAAGGGAAAGAAAAGGAATTCCAGGCCGTGTCAATAACCCATGCAGAGGAATGGGGGCTGGGGTGAAGCTGGCATGTTCAGGGCTGTGTCAGTGACAGCAGGGGCTGGAGTGCAGCCTGTGGCTGGTGGAGGTGGACATGGGATAGACCCAGAACAGGAAGTCGAGGTGGATCTGGGGCTCAGACTTTATGGACAAAGGGATGCCACTGAATTTATTAAGCAGGGAGTGATCATCAGGCTTTCTCTTTAGAAGCTGCCCCTGGCTGTTGCATTGAGAAAGGCTTTGAGGAACGCTGACTGTAGCAGGAGACATTCTTGGCTCTGGACAAGGAGAGGTGAGAAGGCCCCAGTTGGGCCCCAGGGGCTTTGGGGAGGCATGGAGGAAGGGAGGGGCAGGTTAGAATTCCAAATCTTTCCTGGCTTGAATGTTTTAGAACTCTCCAACTCAGGGCTCTGAGGCTTTCCTGTTGCCCATCACTGCCCCCCTCCTTCCCCGACTTTTGAGTCTGCGCCTTCCTTCCTCCCTTCCCTTTTAGGAATCCTTGAGCCCCACTCGAGGGAGCGGTTGGACAAAGGCAGATGAGACCCAGAATGGCAGGAAGAAAAGAAGACTGCGTGGGACCGGCCTGGGACTCTAGTGCTGACAGTCCAGGGAACAGACACTCCTCCCAGGGTGCATCAAAGGAGACAGCTGTGCAGAACTTGGCCTTGCAGACAAAACTAAAATGCAGTGCCAACTTCTCCTGCTTTTTGCCTGTCTGAAGTCACAGGAGACACTTCCTGGCAACAGGATGGGGACGCTGGAGACTCTGGCACTGCAAGAGACTGTCAGGCGAGGGACGGTCCTTAGATCCTGCATGGGGCTTCTCGTTGTGCAGAGAGAACGCTGAGCCCCAGAGAGGGCAGCAAAGTGCCCAAGGTCACACAGCAAGCCAGGGGATGCAGACGAAGGCAGGAACGATGGATCGGTCTGCTTCATTTGGGCAGCTCCGGTCTCCTATGCCCTCTTATCCCCTCCTTCCCCCTACACAGAAAGGGAAAATGTTTTTAGACCCAAGGCAAAAGAATGTGAAACTGAAATCTGAGCCTTGGGTCTTGGGAAAAGAACACAGGGAAGTCAGACACATTCTGGATGAGCACAGATCTGCTTACACTGCAGATGGGAAATACTCAGGGCTATCCAAGGCCTCCTTGTTGTGCAGGTCTGACCCGGGAGGGCGGGCTGTGTGTGAAGCGATGGGAGCAGAGAGGGGCCCTCGAAGGAGCAGGTTAAAAGGGCCAGTCTGCTTCCAGGATTCACCTTGGGCAGAGGGAGGACTGCTCCAGCCTTTTAGCTCCCTGCCCAGAATCTTCTCAAGGAGCCTTAGGCTCATGCAGGCATTCCAGCATGGATCTGCCACCAGGGACCCACCAGGTCAGAAGCAGGGGTCCCTGCTGGCCACCACTTGTCCACAGCCCAAGCACCGTCCTGCCTTACCTGGAAGCTCACCTCCTCTAAGAAGGCCTTCCCTTCTGCTCCAGCCTATATTTGTCTTCCTCTTGTGTGAACTCCTGCAACTGGGAAGCACAGCTGCAGGCCAGAGTTTCTTTCTACCTGGGGCGTCTGGGGCTCCAAGTGACTGACAGTTGTGTAAGAATGTGTGTGCACACATGTGTGGGCAAAAGAGAGATAGAGATGGTGACAGAGATAGATAGATAGATAGAGAGAGAGAGAGAGAGAGAGTGAGTCAGGAGTGTGGACTGTGCTTTGTGTTATCCCAGCCATCAAGAGACTCAACCACGGACTTATATTCACACATGTAACAAGCGTGGGTGTTTGTTCTTGGCCAGGTGCTGTGCAGGGTCCTGGGGAGACTGAGATTAATGGGACTTGGTTCCCTCCTTCCTGACACCAAGGAGCCCCATCAATCATTCTCCACGATCTGGTCTTAGACTGACTTGCCAGGCCCTTTGTGATCTGGTCTGGCTGTTCTTGTGTCTTCAATCTCACCCCCTTCCACGCTCTCTCTTTTACTTTTACTTCCCCTTGCTGCTGGAGGGTATGCACACATTGATCTCAGGCCCTGGGGCCCGGGGTCTGGGCTGTATCTTGAATCCTGAGCAGCCCTGACCTGAGGTAGGGCCCACTGGTTCTGGCCTAACGGGGAAAGGGGATGCTGTGTGTGGGTGAGACCATGGCACTCCCAGGCTTAAATCCCCCATGGCTCCCCTCTGCCCTGGGAATAACCATGAACTTCTTCAACATAAGCTCTCAGAAGTACTTGGCAGGGACCTGTCTGCCTCCCTGGACTCCTCCTGCTCCCTGACCTCCTTGCTTTGTGTTTTTACAATCTTTATGTGCTGTCCATATAGTTTTCTTGAATGTGCAATTTGTTTCCTGCTTCAGGACCTTTGCACATGCTGGTCCTTCTTCCCGGTATGCCCTTCCCATCATCTCTCCCCTTTGCCTCCTTAACCTCTAATATTTCGGACAGTTGCTCAAGCACCACCTCCTGCACACTCCTTCCCTGATCCCCCAGATCCGCTCAGGGGCCCCTGTTTGAAGCTCTCCTACACCCTGGATTCTTTCTTCAGAGTACTCATAATTGTTTGTCTTTATATGCTTATGAGGTTAATAATTTGTTCCATGACAGGGAGTATGTGAAGTCTGTCACAAGTATTTCATTCAAATCCTGCCAACTCTGTGAGGTGGTTCCCAATTTTATCCCTATTTTACAGGTGAGGCAAAGGAGGCACAGAGTGGTTAAGTGACCTTCCTGAGGTCACACAGCAAGTAAGTGGTGGATGAATGAAAATAGTCTAGCAATTTTAGCCATGTGCCAAACAGTCATCTACCGACTTCTCTGCAGACGTCATGAGAGTGGGGGCTATGTCAGTTTTACTCATTCTCATATCCCAGTACCTAGTCCAGGACCTGCCATTTGTAGCCACTCACTGAAGGGAAAAAGGGAATGGAGGAAGGAAGTGGGAAGGAAGGAAGAAGGGGAGGAGTGGCTGGTGTGCCAGCTGTTAGAGAGACATCCTTGAGCAGCCATTCCTACAGGAGCGGCCTCCAGATGCCATGTTTTCCATCCCCCCCAATACCCCTGCTCCAGCTCCTGGATCCAGGAGAGCCAGTGTTCAAAACCAGTCAGTGTGCTTTCTCAAAAGAGGATGGAAGGAGCACACTGGGAACCAAGATGTGAGCCAGAGCACTCACATCTGGGTTCCCAGTGTGAAGCCAGGGCAAAAGCAACAGAACCTCGGGATTAGGGGACCCTGAAACCGTGCGTCCAGAGGTCTTCAGCTGTGGGACCTCCCTTTTCAAAATACCTTCCCTTCCCTCTACCTCCAGCTCCCACCTCATCTCCTTGGTGGACAAGCCTCAGCTACAGGGAAGGACTTGTCAGTGTAGTGACAGGGAACTCATCACCTGCCTGGCTGCTCCACGCCCTCTCAGGGCATGGATGTGGCTGTGAAGGGGACCTTCCTTCTCTGGTCCTGAAATCTGCACCCAGGAGGCTTCCCCTCTGCTGGGGGAGCCCAACTCCACCCAGCCTGCTCCCGGGACTGGCATGTGCTCCTCTAGGGATGAGGGCCCAGTCCCTTCAGCTGCTCACTGTGGGACGTACAAGGAGGCCTCACTGCCCTCTTTTGTGGCCAGGCTCCCGCCATCCCCAGCCGCACCCAGACCGGAGCTGTCCTGAGCCAGCCGCTATCAGGGCCGTGGGCCCAGGAGCAGGCCTGGGAGGTCAGCAAGCCTGGGAGGCTTCCACCCCAGCTCCTCCACCCCTCCTTTGAAGGGGATCAGGTTCCCCCACAAACATAATTGAACAAAAATATGAGAGAGAAAAGGTCTTTGTTCTCCCATTTACAGCGTCAGAAAATATGTAACAAATTAGCCGTTTATGAGGTAAGAGAGCAGGGCTGTGCGCTGCAGCGGCGAGGAGGGCTGCACATAAGGGGGCCTTTCAGCTGACTTCAGGGGTCGGCCAGGCCGGCGGGCGCTGCGGGGGACCGGCTCGCGCTGCGGGGGATCAGCTCTGCCCCAGGCCTGCCAGCACGGCCTGGCACCCATGGGATGGAGGGCTGGGAGGCCCTGGTTGACCTCTAGCTTGGACTCTGGGTGAGGCTTGGCAAATGGGGACGTGGTGCCCACCAGCCTAGGTGCACACAGCTCTTGGAAGTCAGGTGGCCAGGAGGGGGAGTGGGGACGGCAGGGATTCGTTCCCAAACATGCCACTCACCTGGTCCCCTGAGTAACCCAGAGTCCTTCTCCTTCTCGGGACCTGTTTTGCCATCTCTGACAAATGATCATTCACAAGGATCTCTAATAGTTTGTCCAATGCTCTTGGGGCACCAGTGTCCAACTGCACAGACTTCAATGGCTTCCCTGCGGGTTTCTCTGAACCTTAGGAGCCGGGAGGTGGTTCTTGGTATTACACATGATTTTCCTCTCAAACACCTTTGATTTTTCTTCCAAGGTTTGTCCAGTGGAAGCATCAGCCAGTCATTAATTCCAGGGGAGTGAGCACGTGGAACCAGAAGGGGTGGCTGGCCAGGCAGAGGCAGCCCCTCACCAGGGAGAGCCTTGCCACAGCCTTTAACTTGCTTCACTGGGTGTCCAGAATCACACGGTGGGTGGAAAGAGAGCAGTTTGAATGACACCCGGTGGGCAGACAGTTTTGGTATTGAAGTGCTGGGATTTCACGTCCTCTGGATTGTCTCGCTGTGGCTCTGATGCCTTTGACATGAACAGCTCACAAGTCCATCACTCGCATTCTGTGGCTTCTGGCATCTCCCGATTTGGAGTTTCTGATTCTGTGGTTAGACCATATGTTTCCAGGGCCTGGGCTTTTCGTTCTTTCTAATTTTTTTAAAAATGTATGATTATTGTCTAGAGACATTATTTTTAAAAAGTATAAACCATCCCAGTGCTGACAAGCCTGTTGTGGGAGGACTCAGTATGATAAGGCATCTCAGGGCACTAGCGTTTAGCCTCCAGTACAATCTGGCAGGACTAGGGCACAGGGCCAGCGGCCACCCTGCAGGCTCACAGGGACAGGACTCCGCTCTGCAGTGAGCCCCAGGGATGGGACTCTCCAGCACTTTTCCCTCCAGTCGCTCCAGGGCGGGAGAATCATGGCCCATGCCAGTGGAGTGTAAGGAATCCCCTGGAAAAGCAGGGTGCTTGAATATCCTGAGTGTTTGGTCTGCAGTCACAAACACATCGCTTTCCTGGATCTGATTTTATTTATTTTGATTGGATCTTTAACAGCTCTTTACAAGGCTGAAACTGAAGCCGCCTGAGGTCCCCGGGAGACTTGCTAAAACTTCAACTGCACCCAGTTTAGCAGAGCAACTTGAAAGTTAATCAGCGGTGAGGGACAATTTGCCTCATTATTTCCAGCCCTGGAATTTGGCGACAGATGGAATTTGGGGCCTGGTGTGGACACGGCAATGAACACAGCAAAGACTGTCGCCCCTTGGTATGGTCTTGTGGGGTCTGGGCCTGGACGGGCTGATATTCCCTCTGAAGATGGGCCATGCCAGGAAGGATTTCTGGCTTGAGGGAACAAGGGCAATAAGGCTGCCCCATCCCAGGTCCAGGCCAGTGTGGAGTAATCCTTAGATACACAATTCTGAGCATTATTCAGGCTGAGCCCTGCACTGGATTCTGGGGAAGCAGAGGTGGAATCTGATACAGTTGCATCCAATATAGGATGCAGACCAGAGACACTGGGGTAAATTCTCACAGGAGGGGTACACCTGTGGCTGGCACCTTCTGCATGAATCTGCAAAAGACAAATCTGCCCCGCTTGCCCTCACTTTCTCGATAAGGTCCACTCAGGCCCTTGACTTTAATGGTAACCCCCTCCCAGGCACTCCCACCTTCATACTCTGCCACACTCTCCATAGTACGTAGCACTGACCACCTTCTAACACACTATGTTAGTTCCTCGCTTATCATGTTTATTGTTTGTCACATCACCTTCCACAGGAAGGTAAGACTCTCCTCCCATGAGGGCAGGAATGCTTGTTTTGTTCATTACTGTATCTCCAGCCCCAGCACATAAAATGCGCTCAATAAATGTCGTGTGAACAAATGAATGAACTGTGTGGCCTTTTATTACCACTTACCAGTCCCAGGCCCTCCTATGCAAATGCAGTCCCCCTGAGCCTCCATCCTTTCAGCAGCTGGGTGCTGGTGCCTGGGGAGAAGGCAAGGCGGTGCTTACACAGCAAGTGCAATTGCTTACTTTACAGAAAAGCTCAGAGAGGGGCAGGGGCCTGTCCAAGGTCACATAGCACGAGAACACGTTTAGACAGACAGTGCGATATGCCTGGGCCTGGCCTACCCCAAGCTTAGTGAGGTACCAGGAAAGTGCCCCTAAAAGGAGGAAGTGGAAGCTCTCAGTGAGGTCAGCAGCAGTGGGCCTCAATAGGTGGGAATAGCAATGTTAAGGCAACAGATACCATTTATTCAATACTGAGAACTTCACACACACCACACATACACACACACAATCTTGCTTACTCTTCCCATAAACCAGGAAGGAATTACGATTTCAGTTTTTAAAACAATAAGACTATGGCTCAGAGAGGTCGAACAAGTTGCTAAGATCACTAGGGTGGTAGCAGGAAGTTCTGACCTCAAAGAGTTCTTTCCTTCCTCCTGGACCTTTGGACACCCACTGTCCTTGCATCCTCTGGGCATCTGTGTATCGTGATGGTGCCCTGTCTGGGTTCCCCTCCCCTTGATGCTGTCTTGCAGACCGTCCCCTTGCCCCATGAGCACAGGCTTTCACCCTCTGAGCTGAAAGGGCCTCCTGTTTCTCCCAGTAGTGTTCCAGAAATGCCAGGGCATCATTTTCACACGATGGTGCTACAGAGGCAGCAAGCCAGTCAGTGGCTACCCACCAGCGGCTCTTCTGTATAAGGCTCTGTGCTATGAAGTCTTGAGAGGTGGACAGAGAAACATATTAGCAGTAAGAGGCCCTGGGTTCAAGTCCCCCTATACATGGCTAGGGCCAATCAATTCACCTCTCTGAGTGTTCCACGTTCTCATCTGAAAAAATGGATATAAGAAATCCCAGGACTATTTGAGGAATGAGGAGGGGGTGCCCACAGGAGTCTAACTCAGCTACAGGACTTGGTTGTGGGAGCAGAAATGAACAGCCCCAGATATCAGGACTGGAAGGAACCCAATTGTTTCTCCAGGGCAGGAGTTGCCTTGGCAATGCCCCTGACAGGCAGATGCTCAGGGCTGTGCCATGCCTCTGTGGCAGGAGCTCAGTACTCTCAAAGCAGCCTGCATATCCTTGGACCACTCCCATGTCTAGAATGCTTTTCACACTGAGCTTGACCCTGTCTGCCTGCCTCAGCCCAGCTCAGTGGCCCCTTAGGACTTGTCTGCACCCTGTGATCCTGGAAAGGCCTATAGAGATTTAGGGCAGTAACTACCAGTGTCAACCAGTCCTTCTCCAGCATGGATTCCAGTATACCCCTCAACCCCGGTCACCCTCTTGTATACCCTTCAGGCTGTCACCATCCCTCTTCAAAAGCAGCAGATGCAGATATTTGAGGAAAAAAAAATTCTACAGGGGCTGGAACAATGAGGCGCTGCTGATTAACTCTCAGCCAACCAGAAAACGTAATGAACCTCACTGCCTACCCATGCGGCCCTGGGTAATGTGTTCTCTCTCTCATAGACATTCACACATAGACGTGCACAAACACCTGCAAGCACACACTCTCAGTCATATTCATACTCTAAAACACACCACTGACATCTTACACAAAGGTAAGTTTCATGCACAGACACAAATAGATGTACACAGACCCCTAGGTGCGCACACACACGCACACACACACACACACACACACAAACACACATTCCTCCAGTGGAGATTCAGCTCACCCCCGAGACCTGACCAATCTACTACACATTGCTCTGGGTTCTCTTCCTCCTTCCCACACATCTGTGGGCTCGCTCTTGGGAAAGGACTCTTCGCCTTTCTACTCTGGGCATCTATAAGTCCCAGAAATTAGGCCCCTGCCTGGTTTTTAGGTTCTGGAGTGAAGTGCAGATACCACCTCAACTATCTTGGCTCTCAAACAGGCTTTTCAGTACAGCGCCGGCTGAGCTCTGAGCTTCCCTGTCACAGGGGTGATGAGGGGAGGAGGGCAGGTGGAGAATCAGGCTGTGGAATCAAATTCTGGCTTTGCCACTTGCTCACTGTGTGACTTTGGGCCAGTCCCTTGACCTCACTGATGGCATTTTCTCATCTGTAAAATGGGGATGTCTTTCTTGCAGGGCTGCTGTGAAAGTCGGAGATAACACACATACTATGCTCTTCATTTGTTAATAACTCTTTTAATCCTATAAGGTAGCTACTCTTATTATCCCCATTTCAAAGATGAGAAAACAGAAGTTAAATCACAATACATGGTTGTGATGATAATTTGTAGCATTGCCCTTTCCCAAGATGCCTTTACATTTTAGTTCTAGCAGCTGAGCATCAGGACACTAGTAATAACACACTTGCGAGTATTAGCAACTCCTGATCCAGGTGGTCTTGTAGAAGGCTGTGGCCCCAACCAGCATGTCATACAGAGAGAGTGCCGCCTGGCCACACCCTCCGCTCCTGGATTATCTGAGTACCTCCAAGCTGCCATCTTCCCTGAAGGCCTCTCATCCCAGGGGTGGACTCCTGAGAGAAGAGTGGTGATGGCGACATGATGCTGGTGAGGCATACAGGGCATTGAAGTGAGAGATGGGGCTGGCCCGGCAGATCCATCTGTGTGATAGGGTCTTGCCGTGCTCATGCATCCCCTGGGATGCCACAGCCTGGAGATGTGCTGCAGGCTGGGAAGGCAGAGGTACTGAAAGCGTAGCTGCACGGGGGAAGCAGAGGCAGAAAATCCGCCAAGCTGCTGCAGCGTCAGCACATTCTTGGAACAAATGTACTGAAAAGCTGGTCCTCCGATTCCACTTCCAAGTGAGAATCAGGACCTTGCTGCCCCAGCAGGGTCGCGCCTGGGTCACTGACTGGGGCTGGAGGCTTCTGGGGGAAGAGGAGAGACCTCAGAGCTCTGCCAGCTGCCATTCTACAGAGGCAAGCCCCTCTGGCCCCATCTGGCTTCCCTGACCCAGGCTGCTGGCCTCTGACTGCATTCCCCTAGTGACGGGGAGCTCATTAGGGGCTTTGGGGAAGGTTGTTCCTCTGTAGGCATGCCTGGTTCTAGAGAATGGATGTTTGTGTTTGATGGGGCTGTCGGAGCAGGGGGAGGTGCAGACAGATGGAGAGGAGAGAGGCACATCCTTGCTACAGACTGAGAATGGGGTAGTAAGAGAGAGGCCTTCAAGCCAGCTGAACAGGAAGGCAGATACTTTGTAACAGAGCAGCAGCATCAAGGCAGCAGAGGCCCGTAAAGATCCTCCGTCTAGTCTAACCCTCTAGGTTTTCACAACATGGAACCAAGGCCCAGTATCAAAGCCTGTCAATTCCTACTTCAGAACTCTTTCTGTGGGGTAGCCATGTAAGGGGTGAGATTTGAGGGCTCCAGGAATCACTACCAACCTCAACAGGCTCTTCTGGGGCCTGCCTGCGATGGCTCCTTGCTCCCTCTCTGTTGGGAAGGCGGTAGGTGCCTGGTAATGTGGACAGCTTCTTGGGTCCCCTGCCTGGGGGAATGGGTGTATCTGAAATCTGGAGGCCTGATTGCTGTCACTGGCCTTCAGAGGAAAGTTGGCAATTCTCTCATCCTTCCTGAGCCTGGATTTCCTCACAGTGAAGTGGGGGCTGCTTGTATCTTCTGCACAGGGTTGCTGTGAGGGTCAATGACACGTAAGGACATCACCCAGCACAGAGCCAGGCTCGCTTGCGTCCTCTTTCCTCTCTCCTTTTTTTTGGAGAAGGCAGTGCCGGGGCAGGCCCAGCTCCTTAGGCAACACAGATCAGTAAATCCAGTTCCCACCAATTCCACAGAGGCAGGTCTGCGGGAATCTTTCAGCAAAGTGAGCTACCAGCGCCCCCTCCACGGCCTGCAAATTCAACCCTGACCCTGGCGCCCACCTACTGACCACTCACTTTGTGCTGTACGTGCCCTTCGTCCCGTGCTCTAACTGGTCAGACTGGTCTAACAATCCTGTGGGTGGATGGGGTAAACATGCCCACTTCACAGATGAGGAAACTGAGGCCCAGGCACACAGTTCACCTGGTAGGCAGAGGAAGTGGCACTCAAACCCATGTTTGTCTGACTTCAAAGCCCATGCCCTATTCATTACGATCTCAAACTTGCTGGAAGCAGAGGACACAGGCAGAGAAGGCGTTCGTGGGAGAGAGGCCCCACAACCAAGAGGCTGAGGGCAGGTGCAGGATGAATTACTGAGGGTGACATTCGAGGCTCCTGGCCCTTTAATAGTTCCTTTCCTTCCTCTGTGTTCCATTGTTCCCAGGCCCAGAGCTGCCTGTGGAGCTGCTAATCATGGGCAGTTACCACAGTGGCACATCATAAATAGTCTGTAAAGGGCTCAGGGAGCTCAGCCCACACCCTCAGAGCCAGGCAGCACCCCCCAACATACGCACATCCACACAGCTGCCCACAGGAGGAGGGCAGCTCGGCCAGCACAGCCCTGGCTTTGCACTGTCTTCTTCATGGCCAGAAGTCCCTGCGACGAAGATGAACCGCCAGCCCAATTTTACCCACGGGGGATCGCAGGCTCAGAGAGAGGGGTGACTTTGCCAAGGTCACAGAGTGGGCTGTGGGAGGAGCAGGCCTGGATGTCTTTATTTCACAGAACGACATGAGCAGGAATAAAGGCAGGCCCCACTGTGCTTTCCAAAGCTCTTCCAAATCTGGGGTCTCGCTAATTCTCACAATAGCCATTTTGCAAATGCAAAGAGTAAGGCTCAGAGAAAGAAAGTCAAAGTCCATCACCAGCCCCGCTGATGGAATGACCTTCCCACAGCAAAACTCCAACTGCACTGCCTTGCTCCAAGCCCAGTGTGGCTCCCACTGCCTCTTTATCCTCCACAGCCTGTCACCTCCTTCTTATATTCACCATGCCCTCATTCACACCATGGTTCTGAAAAGCCAAATAACAACTCATGAGTCCCCCAAGACCCCATTCTCTTTTACTCCTCCACACTTTTGTTAAGCTATGCCCTCTGCCTAGAAGGGCCTCCTGGAAATCTCCACCTGGCTGACACCCACCTGCACTGAGCACCCATCATTCTTTACCTGCGGGATTGGATGCTGAGCTCTGCCAGGGCAGCGTCCTGGGCACAGTTCCCAAAACCCAGCCTGGTGCAGAGTAGGTGCCCAGAAAGGCCTTCACTTCGAGAATCACTATCTATACTCTCAAAAGGCACCCACTCTCCCAACCCTTACTTCAGGAGGTTCAGGAAATCCTCAGGGTGGGCACTGAGCCGGGAGGAAGTGGCTGAGTTCCCAGCACGTAGTTCTACTCTTAAGGAAGGGAAAGCGACTCCGTGAGGCTGTAACAGTGTATAGGGCCTTGGACTGGGAGTCAGGAGCCTGGGTTCATGTTCCACCTCTACCGCTAATTTGTTATGTGGCACTGGGCAAGTCGCCAACCCTTGCTGGGTTTTGGTTTCCTCACCTGTTCAATGGGGAGAGGTTAGAGGCTCCAACAGAATGGAGACCAGGTCTGTTTGTTCACCGATGCAGGTCCCCCATGCCTGGCAAATGGTAGATGCCCAGGAAACATTTATTTACCCAATGGCAGTGGTTCTCAGTTGGGCAAGTGAGGTTGGAAGGTCGCATGTAGTTTGAAAGTCTAGCAGCCCAACTGGCTTGAAGGGGACTGTGGCGAGCTCCATCCATCACACATACATCAAGGCAGAAGGGCTGGGCTGGAGCTGAGCCACAGACTTAACTGTGGTCAAAGGAGAAATACCTGTCTTTCTAGATGAAAGGACATTTCCAATTTTACCATTGTGTTTGGTTGTGGTTTAGTTCATGACATATAATTAATTTAGTATCAAACATATTTAAGTAGGGTACAAATCTGGGGTCTCACTAATTCTCACAGCATCATTATATCATTACATATGTGATATATAATGTATTTTACATATGTAATTTATTTTAAAATATTTATTTATTTCAAATAAATAAAGAGTTTGAGGGGCTCAAGTTGCATTAAAAGGAGCCATGATGTTAAATATACAAAGAGTTGAGAAACACTGTCTTAGGTGAAGGGATGTTTCTAGGAGCCATTTTTTTGGTTGCTGTTGTTTGTTTTTTTTTTTTGAGACAGGATTTCACTCTGTCACCTAACCTGGAGTGCACTGGCGTGATCATAACTCACTGTAGCCTCAAACTCATGAGCCCAAGCAATCCTCCTGCTTCAGCCTCCCGAACAGTTAGGACTACAGGTATGTGCCATCATGCCTGGCTAATTTTTAATTTTTAATAGAGATGCGGTCTTGTTATGTTGCCCAGGCTGGTCTCAAACTCCTAGCCTCAAGTGATCCTCCCGCCTTGGCCTCCCAAAGGGTTGGGATTACAGGTGTGAGCCACTGCGCCTGGCCTAGGGAGGCATTCTTGGAGATGATGATGTTTAGGAAGCCATCAGGAAGTACTGGGGCAGGACTCTTGAGTTCTAGTTCTGTAGTGACCCTCACATGCTGTGGGGCCTAGGGCAAAGATGGGAAAGCTTTGCTCTAGGCTCTGCCAAGGGGTCCACACTCCATGGAGGACTGGGTATGAATGGGTGTGTGACTGTAGGGTGGGGAGGGCGAAAATGCAGCAGGGGCCTTGCTGGGGCTGCTGGGGACGCCACCCACCCAGACTCTTTACTCCCTGTAATGCCATCTATCCCAGCAGGCTCCCCAGATTCAGCCTCCGGCTCATACGGTGTGTAATGGAGGAGACAGCCGGGGAATTCCCCAGCTCATCAGCTCAGGGCTCCGGAAACATGAATGCATCAGGGAAATCTGCAGGCAGTGCCGAAGACACGCTTGATTTCTCAAATCGCGGGGCACATTTTCAGCATCTGCATGTGCTCTGCAGTGGGACCACCTAGGTTGGAATGCCTCTGTCTGTGTGGCCCATGGCAAGACCCTTATCTCTCTGCTCTACATGCAGGGCCTTTAAATTGCTGGGACATGAAACACTTGGGGTGGAGCTGGCCAAGGGAGCTCCTAAAAGATCCAGAGCCTGGAAGAAGCATTTCCCTCCCTTCAGATTCACAGCACCTGACGTGTCTTGTTTGTGGTGAGGTCAAGGCCCACAGCCCTGAGAAAACAAACGGCAAATTGAGAAGGGGCCTTTTAGGGAAAAATAATCAGAAGAGCCACTTGTCACTGCTCTGAGAATGGGAGCTGAGGCCCCAGCAAGGGACAACCACCAACACTTTGGCCCACAGTGAGGTACTCCTCTTTTTAAACAGGAGGGATTTAAACATGGTTGGAGTCAAGCTGAGCCACCACCACCTGGGGACTGCTACTCCAAGGCTCGGTCAAGTGAGCTGGGATGCAGGGGCATAAGAGGGTGGGAGTCCAGCAAGGTCAGAAGGCTTGGCCACCCTTCAGCCCAGGCACCTCAGGCTGGGAAGGCTGGGACCCTCAGTTTCCTCCTGTTCATTGGGGCAGTGAGCCCTTCCTTGCAGGCCTGCCTGAGGTATTAACAACACACATACAAACGGGCGCGTAATGGCTCAGGCCAGGGCGACCCACAGTAGGTGTGACCTAAATAGCCGATGTTTTCTCCTCTCTAGGGCTCCTGGGTTCTAGCTCTCACCCCCTGTGGCCCCACCCCCATGGACATCACTGCCCCCCTTGCTGGCTGGTCCTTGGAATTCTGAAGTCTTTCAAACTCCCCTCCCTCCTCACAAACAGGCTCCTGAACTGAAAATCCCCCACCAAGTCCCCGGCATCCCCCTATGCGGGCGACGGGGACAGTACAGGCTGGAGGGGTGACTGGCAACCACATCACTTGCCCCTCCTGTCTTCCCATCCCCTTTAATTGGGCTGGAAGATCACTGTGAGTGGATGGTGCATGAGGGCTGCTCAATCAGCAGCTGCTGCAGACTTTAAGGAACACATGACCTACAGTTTGTAGAATAAATAATAAAGGAAAAATATTCAGCAAATGATTCCCTTTTGTGGCCAGAGCATGCCGAGACCAGAGGTATAAGTCCCCTTGGTCAAGAACTCTAAGTGGCCCCTTGTCAGGATTTGGGGTCCCAGAGGGGCTTCTCCATCCTCAGCCTCTCTCAGAAGCTGTCTCTGGTCTTTCCTATTGTAGATGGACTGAATTTAACCCAATGGCAACATTGGGTGAGCCTCAACATTAAGCACCCACATCCTAGAAAGTGGAGCCCTTAAAAGATCAGGGAGTTTTAGACTCTCACCTGACAGGTGCCACCTAGAGCGGTCTCACAGCACACAGGTGGCAGAGGCAGGGCTATGACCCGGTCCCCTTCCCCACGAGCCTCTCAAGCTCCACAGCCTGCCTCTGTCCTGTGCACACCTACTGTGCGTCTGCATCGGCCAATGCTACGGATGCAGGAACCATGGCTGGAGGACAATGTTTTCATTTGAGGCCTACCCTGAGCCTGTGATATGGGGAGGGCAGGGAGGGTCATTACTGCTGAGGATACTGAGGATGACTGGCCCCAGGGACCACAGAGAGGTCCTGTGCCTGCCTTGTCCCTTATATTGGGACATCAGTCCTGGTCTGGTCTTGGCTTTCCAAATGCTTACAAGAGGCTAATTTTAAATATCCCAGGGGACAAGAAGGAAGGAATGTGCTGGCTTCTCAAACCTCGAGCTGCCCATAGAGTTTTTCTTTCAAGGAGTAGTCTCCAGCCAGCTCCTGGAGGGGCTTCACTCACCCCCACTCCCCTGGGAGAGGGGCTCAGCTAGGGCAGGCTGTGAGCGGAGCCCAGGTGTTTAGAAGCTGCAGCATGAGGAACCTGAGGTTGCAGCTGAGCTCCTACGCAGCCTAGGAGTGACTGCTGGCATATCACTCCTGTGCACCAGACTCCTCGCTGCCGATGGGGTGTATAATCCACATCCATCTGCAGGAGCAGATGCCCTGGGCTGGGGTCAGCCTGGACTCCATCCTCTCCATCACCACTGCCTGCCAGATCCCCAAGCCTACCTCCCAAATCTTCAACCCAGAACTCCTCTCTGTCACCGCTCCCATGCTCAGGCCACTTTCCTGGTCCTCCCTTCCTTATCCTGTCCCCTTCACTTCACTCTTCATCAGTTCTAAGATTTAAATTGGAACACAAGCACCTATGGCACATTCAATGACTTCCCGTGAATAAATTCATGCATGACACTTAGGACACTCTAAAAAATATTACCAACCACAAAAAGTCCTTTACTGCACCCCATTGTTCTCAGGAGAAAGTCAGTTTTGCCACTGAGCACTGGGGCCACAGGCCCCCATGGCCACTTCTTCTTGGTCTCTTGTCACTAGTCACCCCATGGTTTTGCCTGGCTACGCTGGGCTTCTTTGTGTCAGGCCTTCTCTAGTCTCTGGGCCTTAAACTTTCTTCTCTCTTCCCTGCCACCCTCAAGCCTCTTCCATGACCCCCTCTGCCTAAATTCCATCCATCCTTAGAATTCCCAGCTAAGTATTACTCTCGAGACCCTTTCCTGCCTGGTCAGAAGTCCTCCTGTGCTCTTGACTCTCCAGCTGCTCTTCCTGGGGTCTCACTGCCTTGCCCCAGGATGTCCCCCTCCCAGATGGGACCTCCCTGAAGGCAGCAGCATTGCACCCTCATTCACCCCTTGCCCCGTTCCCAGCCCCAAGGATGGGCCTGGCCCAGAGGATGGCCCTCAACACATCTTTGATGAACACATGAAAGACAAGTTGCCTGTAATAATATTAAATTCTAGACCCTTGGGGAGACAGTAAGGACAGAGAGATCTCAGGGGCTGCATATGCACCAGACATTTGCTACCAAGAAATGAAGTAACTTCATAAATTCACTTTCATGAGAAAACCCACCAAGCTGGGAATCAGAAGGAACTGGGTTCTAGTCTCAGCTCTGCCTCAAAGCCAAGTCACCTTCATTGTCTAGGGCCTTGGTTTCCCCTCCTAACAAAAGAGATGTGCCCCTGCTTTGCACATCTTTGAGGATTAAACAACATAAGAGTGGTGAAAGGAGGCTTTGACAAGTACAAAGCTCTAGTCAGACATATAGGATGACGGATATTATTCAGGCACAAAGAGCGGTTTCTCCAAGGGCTGTTATCTCTTTTCTATTTTCTTTCAAGGAAATGGCTTAGCCCAGCCTGCCTCCATTATTGTTGGCACTGTGAGCCAGGGAAAGAGGGAGGCAGAGAGGGAGAAGGAATCTTTAAGAGAGACTCTCTGGGGGACACTAATATTTTTAATAGTTTGTGGGTTATGAAGCAAATCTCTGTTCTCCGTATTATATATCTCAGCCGAGCCCGAAGAATGTTTCCAGCGTCTTTAATGAAACTGAAGCAGTAACCCAGCAGAGAGAGAGAAAGGCAGAAAGAGGAGATTTATTTGCAGAGATGTTTGCTCAGAGAAAGGTGAAAGCGGCCAGAGGCAGGGGGCCCGACTGAGCCACATTCCCCTAGCCCTTGAGTGCCCTGATTCTGTCCTTGGTTGTTGCCAGACCACCTGTCCTCACCTTTGAAGAGTATAGGCAGTTACGTGTGCTGGTCTCCTCTCCCCATGGCTGGGGGGTGCCTATGCTTTTCCTTCTAATTGTCTGGAGATGGGGGCAAACTCACCAACAGTTGGGGGGACTGGTTTTTACAGCACGTAAGAAAGCCGGCTGTAGCCCAGAGCCTTGGTGGGAGAGCAGAATTATTAATAGGTCCTACTGAGGCCTCGGGAAAAATGCAAGACTGCATGGAGTTTAAAAGGTCAGCATGAATAACAAAAACAGACTTTCTGGGGAGTCAGAATGGATTTAAAATACACTCAGAGGAGCCTGGGGCTCCTTTGCTGCTGTGGGCGCAGCGTGAACGTCTTTTGTGTGTTCGCAGGCGTGTGTGTATACACCTCCAGGATCTGGAGACATTTGTCAGCTCCCAGGGAGCTTGCAGCCTCACAGCGTGTGTGCTCTGGGCAACTTTTAGGTGCCAAGAACGGCGGCTCAGTGGCACAGCTGCGGTATGCTGGGTGATCACTCCCCGCTCTCTTTATAAAGAGAGGAGAGTGGATTAATGGGTCTTAAGGGCATTTCCAATTTGAAAGTCGAAGCCGTGGAGAATGGAGAGAACCTTTCAAATCACCAGCTGGTCGCGAACTGGCTAGGTGACTCTGGGTGAGCTGGCATGCTCCTTGGCCTGGGTGTGTAGTTCCCATCCACAGGGCTACTGCAGGACGACTGGCACACTGAGCACCCGGCTCTTTCTCCCCTTGCCAGACCTCTTCTTCCAGTCTGTCCTCGCTCATCCTTTACTCAAACTTTAGAAGAGTCATTCAATTAGATGAGTGTTTACTGAACACCTACTGTGTGCCCCAAGTGCTGTTCTAGGCACTGTGATACAGAAAAAATTCCTATGGTCTGGAGCTTATTTTATGATCACTGGCGTCTGCCTGTCCTGGAGTCATGTGAGTCAGACTCTTAAAGAAGAGGTTGGGCTGGGTGCGGTGGCTCATGCCTGTAATCCCAGCACTTTGGGAGGCCAAGGTGGGCGGATCATGAGGTGAGGAGATCGAGACCATCCTGGCTAACACGGTGAAACCCCGTCTCTACTAAAAAAATACAAAAAAAATTAGCCGGGCTTGGTAGCGGGTGCCTGTAGTCCCAGCTACTCGGCAGGCTGAGGCAGGAGAATGTCATGAACCCGGGAGGCGGAGCTTGCAGTGAGCCAAGATCATGCCACTGCACTCCAGCCTGGGTGACAGAGCGAGACTCCGTCTCAAAAAAAAAAAAAAAAAAAAAAGAGGTCAGACGTGGGTCCAGTCAGACCAGTCATGACCACAGGGGAGGCACATCATCTCTCAGAACCTTGGCTTCCTAAACTGCAGAATAGGGATAACAATAGAAATCCTCTTTTGGGGAATGATTTAAATGCATGGGACTAGTAGGGGCTTAGCAAATATTTGTTAGTGGATGACTAATAGGTACAAAAACATTTACAAATTTAAATGGCTATAATTCTTCCTTCCTCTCTCCCTTTTATAGTCTTCTGCAGGTGCTGAAGGGCTGCACTGTGACTATCAGGAAACCCTGGTAAGTCCCAATAATTTTATAATAGTGGGGACTAACATTACTTGCGCACCTGCTGTCTACGAGTCCTGATGCTGGGTGCTAGGGGCATAGAGAAGAATCTGGTACTTTCTTTGTTCTTTTTCTATTTGGTGTGGTTAGGGAGACACAGTTGCAGTCACTAGCTATTTGGGGCTCTCAGAGTGGGGCAGAGGGAGACATGGGAGCTTGTGAGGACCTGGGAAGGCACCTAACTCCGCTTTGAGGAGCTGGGAAAGCTTTGTGACTCTCTGAAAAAGTGACCCTCCACCAGGCTGTCACAGTCATAGGCTCCTAGTCTCAGAGGGTCCTTATTTAATAAGAGCCTCCTCTTTATTTTACAGCTATAGAAATTCGGACCATATAAATTGTGTGGTAAGTGGCAAAATTCATTAGGATTGACTCCCAGGCTTATAACCCCTTGAAACTTGTATTTTAGCAAATCAGAATTCATCTAAATACAGATGCTTGGACCAGGCAATGATGTAGTCATCATTGATGACTGGAATCCCAGGCTCTGTAGGGGATGGTGGCAGAGAGGTTCTGAGCCAGAGAGTCTTGATCTGACTCCTGATTTGCCAAGGAATTCTGAGTCCAGATTTACCTGGTCCTGGGCTCTTAGGTAGCAGGGGAAAGGACATGTCACAGGTGAGAAGAAGATGTAGAGTTAAGATAAAGTCTCAGGTCCTACATGGCTGAGCAGGTCAAAAGGTGCAGCCTAGAGAAGAGGTTGACATTTAAAAACTAAAAACAACTTTCCCAGATAGGGCGGTAGCATTTGGCTGAATTAAGATAACCATGACCCTGGTCAAAGGTCTGGCTGGGAAATGATCATCGGCAGAAGAGGTTGTCAGGAGACAGAAGATGCTGGGATGGGTGAAGACATGCTTAGTCCTTCCCTCTTGGTAGCTGGAGTAATCTGGAATCTCACTGCTTCTAGTAACATTTACCTGTTTTTCAGTCTACCTTAATCATGCCCTTCTGAGGGCTTCTATGATCCTTATTATACCCATACCTTTTGGCACTTAGTAGATCTTCAGGACATTGTCTTCTGCTTTCTCTTATATCCAACTTGCCCTTTCACACCTGTATGTTCTGCCTCCTGGCAAAAGTGGAAGGAGGTGGATATCAGTGAACCATCTGGAGGACTAAGGACCTCTGAAAATTCTCCCCTTCATAAAGCAACAAGAACACAGACAAAAATGGTCAGAATAAACTTTTTCAGAACTCTGGAAACTAACCAAAGGCTTGAAGGATTCCAGGGAACATTAAGCAATGAAATCTCAGTAAAAACGGTAAGCTTTGTGGCATTTTAACTTGCCCTATTTCCCATATGCCTTCGGCAGTAGCCTTGAAAACCAACACCTGCAATCCCAGTGAAAACCAGCAGCCTGGCAGTCACTGGCGAAGGAAAAACTGGGTTGGAACTCCTTCAAAATCTCATTCCCAGAGAACTGTCACTGTTTGACCCATCTGATGGTTCTCTGGACAATCCTACCGTCAATGCTGTCTGTATTTGATCTGACCTAAAGCTTGCTTAGTGCTAACAGCATTTTCCCCAGGGGTGTTTGTTGAAGACAATCAGAGTCAAATTTTTGAACATCACAGCAGTCTGAGGCATTTGAAAACAGTTGGATCATACAAGAGACTAACCAAAAAGCTTAAAAGGAAAAGCTAGGAAATAAGACATCCACAGGGGGCTCTGAAAAGCTCCAACATATTCCTGAGAATCTAGAAGGCTGCCTGCAAGCATAGGGTTGTATAAATGCCCAGAGCTATGTACATGCTCAGGAAAGACCTGAGAAGGCTCTAAGCTCTCACCTCTGCTAACCCTGAGGCTTTAAAACAGGAAGTGAAGGCTAAGGCAGAGTTGTAAACTGCATGGATGGGTGTTAAGGATGTGCTCCAACACACACACACACACACACACACACACACACACACACACACACACACAGAGCCCTTCAGCAAAGATTGAGGGACTTATTGGTTCCAGACATTTAAATACATCTCTGTGTAATCATTAGCTGATCACAAAGCTAACTGAGCAGAGACTTCAATGGCTTTACAGACTTTACAGAATTAGTTCAGAAAAGTCATTAATTAAATAGTGACAACAAATAGCAAAGGCAACAACAAATCCTGAGAAGGGAAAAGAATCTGATTTCCAGATTTGCCACATTATATTCTTTTAAGTGTCAAATTTTCAACAAAAAATATTACTAGAAATACATAGAAACAAGAAAATATGAGCCATAAATAGGAGAAAAAAGCAGTTAATAAGGAGAATCTTTGAGGAAGTCCAGAAGTTGGACTTACTAGGTGAAGACTTTAAATCAGCTATTTTAATATGATCAAGGAACTAGGTAACCATGTCTGAAGAAATGTATGAGAATTATGCCTCATCACATATAGAACAGTAATAAACAAATTATTTTAAAGAAAGAACCAAATAAACATTCACATATTATATAGTTGAAAAGTACAATAACTGAAATGAAAAATTCACTAGAGGAGCTCAAAATGTTTTAGCAGGCAGAAGAATCAACAAATTTGAAGATAGGCCAATTGGGATTATTCAGTCTGAGGAACAAAAAGATAAAAGAATTTTAAAAATGAACAAACATGGCACACCATCAAGTGTACCAACATTGCATACTGGGAGTTCAAGAAGGAAAGAAAAGAAAGAAGGATAAAGGATTTTGATGAAATAATGGCTGAACACTGCCCAAATCTGATTTAAAAATATTAATCTACACAGCTAAGAAGCTCAATGAACTCCAAGTATGATAAATTCAAAGAGATCCACACCCAGACATATCATAATCAAACTGTCAAAAGCCAAAGACAGAAAGAACCTTGAAAGGAGCAAGAGACAACTGAACCATCAGTTCAGTTGATCAAAGCTCAGTAAGATTAATGGCGATTTCTCATCAGAAATCATGGAGGCCAGAAGGTGATATATTAAAAAGTGCTAAAAGGAAAAGAATGTCAAGGAAGAATTCTATATCCAGCAAAACTATCTCTCAATAACAAAGAAGAAATTAAGATATTCTCAGATGAACAAATATTGAGATAATTTGTAACCAACATACCTTCCCCTCACTAAATGCTAAAGTGAATCCTTCAGGCTGAAATGAAAGGACACTAGACAGTAACATAAACCCAGAAAGAAATAAAGGGGTACCAGTAAAGATAACTATGTAGGTAAGTATAAAAGACAGTACAAATGAAAAATGAATTTTGAAGGGCTCTGGTTCTTAGTTCATTTATTCATTTGTAACTTTTTTCCACTGTCTGATTTAAAAGGCATAAAAGCAGTTACAAATCTATGCTGATGGGTTATATAAGGTACAAGGATGCAATCTGTATGACAATAATGGCACAAAGGAGGAGAGAGGAAAAGGAGCTATATATAAAAAGTTCTTATATATTATTGTAATTAAGTTGATATAAATATGAATTTATAATTCCCAGAGCAACTACTAGGAAAACTAACTCAAAATGCAAGTAGTCATAGACCTGGGTTCACATGACAGAGCTGTCATTTCAGTCTAGTTGACCTTGGGCAAGTCCTCCAGGATTGTAAGAAATAAAATGCCCCATTTTTGAATCTTGGTTTCCTTATCTTTCAAATGAGTATAACTACGCACAATCCAAGGTTTATCTATATCCCTAATAAGGTAATGAGTGTGCTGTGCATGTCAAAGAGAAGAGACTGACCTCCAGTGGACTCTGGGAGGCTACCCTTGTGGCCTGGCCTGAATCTTGCCCCTCAGCCTTCTTAGCTGTGTGACTTGGGGCAATCATTCAACTTCTCAGAGCCCCAGTTCTTTCTTTTGTGTAAAGGAGAAACAAGAGCCCCTCATCTGGAGACTGCATGGAATTATGTGTGTTGTCCTTAAAGCAGAGTGCTTGGCATATAGTAGGTATCCAATAAATGCTGGTATCCCAGAAATGTTGGTGATTATTCTTAACTGTGAGCAATCCAAGAGGGCAGTGATGCATTCATAGACAGAATGTTTTTGCCCCCTCAAAGTTCATTGTTGGAACCTAGTTCCCACTGTGATAGTATTTCTAGGTGGGGCATTTGGGACGTAATTAGCTCAAGTGGGCAGAGCCCTCATGAATGAGATTAGTACTCGTAAAAGAGACACCAGAGAGGTCCTCTGCCCCTTCCACCATGTGAGGACACAGCTAGAAGACTGCCTTTTATGAACCAGGAAGCACACCCTTACCAGACACTGTATCTGCTGGTGCCTTGATCTTGGACTTCCTGTCCTCCAGGACTGTAAGAAATAAATTCTGTTGTTTATAAGTCACCCAGTCTACGGCATTCAGGTCCAGTAGCCCAAATGGACTAAGAAACCCTCTTAATCTGGGGTGCTCCAAAGCCTGTCATAGAGTGGCTTCCTATTAGGTGGGGTGTTTGTTCACTGAACTGAAATTCACCGGCCTTTTTGTCATCCAGAGAGAAGCCTAAAATCCTGTGAAAGTTCACACCACAGGGGAGAGCACTGGGGCTCAGGAAGCCAGGACTGGGATGAGAAGAGTTGCTGGTGGGATCCAACCCTCTCCCCTGCTGGGCTCTGGGAGTCCTCAGCCAGGGCCAGCAGTACAGTGGACTCCTTGGGAGGAAATGTCATAACCTCAGCACCAAGAGGGAACAGATCTGCATTTTTCCCACATTAGGACGTCTTGTTAAGAATGGGTTCTTGGCCATGAAAGATATTTGGGATCCAAGGGTGACCAGGCCTGTTTAAAATCTCTTAAAGGAACCCTTACACTCCCTCTGTCCAACGCAGCCCCATCTCCTTCACAGCCGATCTCAACAGTCTCCATTTCCTACCTCCCCATCTCCCACCAGATTTAATCTGACTTCCACCCAGACCCTCCCGCCTCTGCTCCCGCCAAGGTCTCCAAGAGCCTTCTGTGACTGGATCTGAGTTCAGCGCCTTGGACTCGCCTCCTGACTGTCTGTATCACCTTGACCAGCAGGCCTCTGCAGGGTGGAGAGAGAGATGAACCGGGCCTCTGGAGAATGCACCTTCCATGGCCCGAGTCCTCCTGAAAACTCTAAGAGTGATGAGTGGAAAATGATTCCCGAGGGCAATTATCGCACCAGGCTTGCACAGTGGTACAAATGAGCAGGAAAAAAGGAAGAATGTAGCCTGCTATAGGCCAGACCTTTTCCAGGTCCCTTCCATGGGTTTCCTCATTTAATACTCACAGCGACCCTAGGAGGCAGATACTATTACAACCCATGGTTCATCTCGTGAGGAAACTGAGGCACAGAGAGGTTAAATTATGTGCTCAAGTCCACAGAGTGAGGCGGTGGAGCCAGCACAGGCATTCAAGTAATCTCAGGGCAAAGGCCAGTCCTTAACCAGAATCCCATGTAACCTCTCAAGGCTGGACACCTGCGCTGGGCCGGCCGGCACAGTTCTGCCTTTGTGTAATTTAGGGCCAATTTACACAACACTCGAAGGAAGCAGTGAGAGACAGTCTGTTTGCAAATCAGACTTTGCCACTGTCCTCCCTCTCACCCCACCCTTCTTCCAAGAACACTGGTTTCCCTTTGTCAGAGATATCCATGGCTGGTTTCTGAGCCAGGCTGACCTTTCTAGAAGTCATTCATCCAGGGACCCAAAGGCATCTGAGCAAGAAGGCAAATGTTAATTGTCCTGCTTGGAAGATGAGGCAGAGAAAGCTCAGGCCTGAGATTATCAATGCCCACAGCAGAATGGACTTCCCAAGGAGGTGGTGAGCATCCATCTCTGGAGGAGGGTCAGCAGGGTCTGCAGCCCAAAAAGAGCAGCTGCAGTTCATGTCTGAGGTTCCTGCAGGCTCTGTGAGGCTCTGATTCTGTCTGCAGCTTGCTGGGTGCTTTTGGGCACTTCATTAACTTCTCTGAATCTTCTGTTTCCTGGTCAGTAACCCAAGAGTGTTGAACAATAGTCCCTAAGGTCAGTTACAGCTGAGAGGTTTAGATATTCACTTCCAAGTCATCCACTGAAGAAGACTAAGTCCCTTTGGTGACATTCGTAAAGAGACACAGTGTAAACCACAAATGGTCAGTGTTGGAGAGACATGGCTATTGACTGATGCAGTCACATGGCTGACAGATGTGATGACTGAGACCTAGAAGAGTAAGGGACATACTGAGGACCACACAGCAGATTCAGCACACTGGGGCCTGACCACGCAGAGAGGAGGAACTAGAGAAATGAGCGGTCCAATCAGAGGGTCAAGGCCGAGACCTAAATACTCCTGAGACAAAACGGGAGAGATGTCCAGAGGGGCGAAAGCTGGATCTCCAGCTGGCTTGCGGACCTGAGCTGTTTCTGTCTGCCCTTGTTACTCTGATACCCTCATGTGGCGGGAGGGCGCTGGGTTGGCACGGAGGCTGTCAGTCCTGGTCCTCTTCTGCTGTGATAAGCCACACCCTTGGCATCAGGCCTTGTGGGATAGCTTGGAACGCTGCCCTCGAGACATTGTGGGTTAAGGTGAGCTCATGGATGCCAGGTGCTCTGGTGACAGGACATGTTATACAATGGAGTAAGCGTTGCCCGAGAGGTCACAACCCCACTGCAGAGTCTACTCTCAGAGAAGAGACTACTGCATAAAGATCAGGGGCCTGACACACACACCCATGAGCAAGCAGAGGAGTGGGCACGGGGACACACGGGATGGCCTTTAGCTCTGTGCACACCTCCACTGCACGTGCCAGGAGGCTGCCCCCTCACTCCCACCACACACACACGCTCACCCACACATATACACACTCACACCTAACCAGTCCCCCAGTCAGACTGATTCGGCCTCTTAAATGTCTCTGGATGCTATAGCCTTCCCTTTAACAAGCTGACACTACCTGGCTTCAGGCCTCATGGTCCTCCACCCAGACTAGCGGATCAACCTCCTCTCTGGATCCGTGCCATCCATGCTCCAGCCTGCAGCCAGAGGGAATTTATGAAATGCAAACTATACCTCCGATGGGAAGGGCAGAGAGAGAATGAGCTAAGGCTGTTCAAACTCAACAATTTGAAGCAGGCCCAACTTCTGTGTGGAGTGTGTGGGGACGTGGGGCAACACTGACAGTGTCCTTGCCATCATCACTACTGTTACTATAATGGCCAGCAATAAATGGCGGGGGCAGGGCAACTGCTTAACTCCTGTCACACCACTTAATCTCTCTCTGTGACTCTCCATAGCAGTAAAGTAGGGCCCCTGGCTACCTGATAGAATAAAGGTGAGGGTGGTGAGTTGGACATGGGCAGTGTTAGTTCTGGCTGCCCCCTCCATCGATGGCCAAGCTTGTTGCTGCCACTGTCATCAACCTTCCTGTAGGTCCAGGGTAGTGTGGACATCTCCCCTGTGAGTTCCTGGAGAGTGTTTACCTCCCTGGATTCTGTTCTGGGGCCTGGGGTGCAGCCCAGGGCCTAATGAAAGTCCAGGTTTGCTGAGTGAACAATCTGAGGATCTTGGTCTCTGGACCATGACCATGAGTCCTGGTCACCATCACAGCAGATGGTGGGCACTATCATGTAGGGAGTGGGGAAGTTAAGCATGCCCACTCCAGGGCCGTTCTTTCCTCAGTCAACTGATGGGCACTCTACATGCTGAGCCCCTTTGCATACATGGCCTTAAGCAGCCTTTGACAAGGCCCCCAGAGGCATGCACCACCCTCTCCATTTCCAGCAGTGGAGACTGAGGCTCTAAGAGATTCAGTCACTTGTTCAAGGTCACTCCAGTCAAGCTGGTAAGTGTACGGCCATGATTCCAAGGCAAATCCTCTGAGTCTTCCTCTAACATTCTTTTCTCTGCTCAGACAGACCCTATAGGCCCAGCCTCCTGTCCCTCCCTGGTCCACGGCATTCTTCAGAGCACTCATGTTGGCAACAGAGTTTGGCAGACCCACTGGGATTAATTAATGACAGGCCTGTCTTCAGGGTGGCCCTGGCGGCTATTGAGGCTGCTTCATACCTGTTGATTGCATAATCCATAAATATATTTGACATCTTTAATTGGAATCAGGTCCCCCCAGGACCTGACCACAGTTGAGTTACGAGCTCCAAACTCCCTGCTGGCAGCACTGAGCTTCTGCCTGAAGTGGAGCCCAGGGAGAAGGAATCAACTTGGGACGTGATGACATTTCTCAAGGATTAAGAAAAAGAAAAATTTGCTGCTTAAGTGTAAGGATAGAGATCTCCCTTAAGCTCTGTGGCTGCAGCTCACCTGCCAATTCCATATCCCCTCCTCCAGAAAGCCTTTTTGGACCTTCTGAATCCTGGGCTGCTGGACCCATATAACAGGGAAGGAAAGAGAGAGAGAATGAATGAAGGCTATTCAAACCTGACAGTCTGGAGCAAGCCTACCTCCTGTGTGGAGTGCTTGGTGACTTTAGGCAACACTGACAGTGTCCTTGCCATCACCACTGCTGTTACTAAAATGACCAGCAATAAATGATGAGGGGAGGGCAACTGCTTAACTCCTTAACTCATTTAATCTCTCTCTGTGACTCTCTCCATAGCAGTAAAGCAGAGCCCCTGGCTACCTGCTGCCTGTACCCATTTTAGGTTTGACATGGGGCCTTTGGACTCTCTTGCTAGAAAACTGGGTAAGGCACCCAATTTTCCTTACCTGTCTTGTCTCCTAAGGCAGGTCAAGGCTTTCCCCAGCCCAACACACATACCAGATGCTGCAGCAACAAGATAAGATTCCCTGCTCCCCTGGATACAAGGTTTTCACCTGTTCCTATATCTGCAGGGGCAGCCAGGCCTGAATCCCTGAACTGTCATACAACCCATCCCTATCTTCATTCACTCATTCATTCACTTATTCATTCATTGTCACTGAATGCTTACCACTTGCCAGGCTCTCTGGGAGGTGCAGGGAGAGGCATGGATGGGGAGCTACACTGCCGAGGAGCTCCCCATCTAGAGGAGCCCACAGCCTGATGGGAAATGTGTGAGCAGAGAAGCCAGGGGAGGCACAAGCCAGGGACTAATGAACTCAGCTTGGGGAAGGGAAGGGTGGAGGAAAGGGAGGTTCCCAGAGCCAGGGGCAACCATTGAGCAGAGTCTTTCTGGGCAGGTCTTGCAGGGATGACCCAACCTTCTCCTTTTTCTTTTTCTTTCTTTTTTTTTTCATTTTTTTTCTTTTTCTTTCTTTTTTTTTTTGAGACAGAATCTCACTCTGTCGTGCAATGGTGTGATCTCAGCTCACTGCAACCTCTGCCTCCTGGGTTCAAGCAATTCTCTGCCTCAGCTTCCCGAGTAGCTGGGATTACAGGCACCTGCCACCATGCCCGGCTAATTTTTTTGTATTTTTAGTAGAGATGGGATTTCACCACCGTGGCCAGGCTGGTCTTGAGCTCCTGACCACGTGATCCACCTGCCTCAGCCTCCCAAAGTGCTGGGATTACAGGCGTGAGCCACTGCGGCTGGCCAAAACCAACCTTTCTCTTTACCTTGTTTGATAACAAAGCTGGCTGCTGTGACAATTTAAACAAAAGGTTTGTAGAAAGTGCCTGGCACAATGTAGCTGTTTGATTTTAGGTTCCCTTTCCGAGCTTTTCCCCATCTAGACTCTCATAGAAAATGGTGATACAGGCAGGAGACACTGGTGTAAAAGGCAGAGGCTGCCCATGCTTGGAGGTCACTGGTCCAGGGGCTCTGGCCACCTCAGACTTTGTTTGACCACCTCCAGGGCTCAGGGGATCACACTGTGGCTCACCTTGCCTCAGGGCAGGAGACTCCATCTGTCCCCAGGCTCCCTCCCTTGCCTTTCTTACTCTGCCTGGTCCCTGCTGGGGTTATACCCTCCCAGGGGGAGGATACTGGTCCTACAGACATCTGCCTTTCCTCTCCCTCCAGCACCAGCCTCGGTGGAAATCTTCCAGGTGACATGGTTTGGAAGTTCAGACTCCAGGAAAGAAAAAGCATGTTCTATAACAGAACAAGTATGCAGCCAGGCCTAGATTCAGTCCCCAGCGTGGGCACTCACTTGGGCAAGTGGTTTACTTCTCTGAGCTTCATTTTCCTCCCTGCAATGCTTTTGAAATAGCTAATTGGATGATTCATTCCTATTGATGCGTCTGCCCCATTCAGAAACTGTTTTTGGCAATGAACAAAATTAACTATCTAATGTGTGGAGATTTCATTGTAGCAGAAGAGAAGAATTAACAAGTGGATACTTGGTGTGTAGGGTGGTGATAACCACTGTGAACAAACATAAAGCAAAGTAAGGGAGATGGGCAAGGGCTGTTCTGTTTAGTGTGGCTAAAGACAGCCTCACTGGGATGGGGACGTTGGAGCTGAGATCTGAAGAGGCTGAGAGAACTGCCCCAGGGAGATCTAAGGACCATTTTAGACAGAGGTAGTGCCATGACGAAGGAGCACGGCAGGCTGCCCGAGGGACAGCAGGAGGCCAGTGTGGCTGCTGTACAATGAAAGGGGGTGGAGGAAGGAGGTGTGAGATGAGGTCAGTGGTGACAGCAGGGGTGAGGTGATTGTCAAGCAGGACCTAACGCCATCCTGAAGACCCTGAATTTTCCTTAGAGCAAGGAGGGAGCCACTGGAGGGTTTTAAGCCAGGGGCATAGGACCTGATTTGCATGTTAAAGGCTTCCTCTGCCTGTAGTGTGGAGAAGAGAATGCCAGGGGACAGGGCAGGAGCAGCGACCCTGGTCCAGAGGCTTATGAGAGAAGGGGAGAAAGTGAGCAGGTGTGTTCTGGACGCAGACTGAAGGTAAAGCCAATAGGGTCTGCTGACCAACTGGATGCAGGGCGAGAGGAAGAGGGGTCAGGATGAGCCCCGCTGACCTGGCCTGAGCAACTGTTGGAGTGGAGCAGACTTGGGAGTAGGGGAAGATTTGGAGTTTGGTTTAGGGTGTGTGCATTTTGAAGTGCCTGCTGAACAACCAGATGGAGTGTCAGGAAGGAAGTACAGGATGGAATTATACATTTGGGACATGACTTTTTAAAGGAAGGAAGACAGAGGAGAGGTTTATGGGTGGAGACCTTAATGTTTAGAGGTCAGGGCCATGAGGAGGAACCAGCTGGAACACTGTGAAGGAGTGGCCAGCCAGGCAAGCAGTGAAGAGACAGGGGTGGCCTGAAATTCAAGTAAGAACCGTTTTAAGAAGTTGCTGACTCAGTCAAAGGCTGCTGACAACAGGACTCCCTTGCAGGAGAAGGCAGATGAGTGGGGTGTGGAGCCTGAAAAGAAGAGGGAACCAAACATGAGGTAGTTTATCCCCTCCCAAGATGCCAACTCAGTATGGATCTTTTTGGAAATGGAATTGCCAGGGCGGGGGAGCCCATCTCGATGCGCACCCAGCCCTAGGCCCATAACATATGGAAGAAAGCCCCAGTAGAAGTTGACTTTAGCCCTAACTCCTGGAATGTCTTTGAACCCCACAAGGAAAAGCTGGAGCTCGGAAGCAGGTAATTTCAGCCAAGTGCACTGTGTTTGCTTAGAGTTTGGGTGCAGCAACCAGTTAATTACTCAAGTAAATCATGTCACCGTCCCCTGCAGCCCCAGTGCAATAACACCGTGCTGACCACACTTTAAAAAGTGATATAAGCCTCTGAGTGCAAGCTAAAAGGTTTTATAGGCCACCCTTTGAATGGGCCTCTTTCTCCCGGAGCCCACAAGAGTCGTGTGTGTCCACGCCTGCCCAGAGTTGGGGAGGGAGGGTGGCTCTTGGGGGCCACCTTCTTAGACGAGGTCCATATGAGTTGGGGCCCATCCAGGGCTGGCTGGCAGCCCAGCTTGGGGGTGGGAGAAGTTCCTCTTTTCTGTGTCCTCTGATCACATCAATGTGATGTGTTTCTCTCACTGCCCAGATGCTGTTGGCCCTCCAACTCTCATCCCCATTATCTCAATGAACATCTTCTGGACCAGACTCTGGCCTGAGTGCTTAGGACTCAGGTGTGCCAAGGTACGGTGCTTACTCTCTGGCAAACACAAGAGATGGGCAGATGCTCTGCTCCAAGGGTAAGGCAGAATGAACTAAATTCTTCACAGGAGACAAAAGCATAAGGTGATGTGAGTCCCAGAGAGAGGAAGATGGATTCAGGAACATCTGTCGGGCCTACGAAGATAAGATTTCAACAGACAGGATTTGTGGTAAAGGAATTACAGGCAGCGGAAGCAGCATGAATAAAGGTCAGGAACTTGGGTATATTCTCCAATCGTATATTCACAGAAGCTGAGATCCTTTGACTTAGACACTCAGAGTCAGACTCTCAGGTGGCTTGAGTCACAGACTGACGGGCCCCTGTAATGCAAGAACTACAGTTCTTTGAACAAGACAGAAGTACACCTGGTCACATCCCTCCCTCAGGGCAGGAGATCCTCCAGCAGTCACCAACAGGCAGCACCTTCGAAGACAGGTGGAGACAGGGCGAGGATTCCATCCCGTACAGGCATCCGCCCAGCATCACAGTCCCCTGTCCATCAGTCTCCAGACGCTGGTCAGGTGTGTGCTTGTGACCAGCTTTGGCTCCTGTGTTCCAATGACTATGCCTTGCCCCTTCCACCTCCAAGAAAAGCTCACCTTCCCACCCCTTTTTCTGCCGCATGTCATGGAAAGAGCATGTCTATTAGCATGGTAGTGATTGATAACTGGAGATGATCTCACTTAGGAGCTTGGTCTCAGGTCTAACCCTACCCTGACATATTTTACCTCCTTAATCCACACTTTCTCTTCTTAATGTTAGGATAATAACAACAAAAATAGTAAGTAGTTTTTTTGCCCTTATTGAGTGTCTGGCACTGGGGTAAAACCTTGATAGGCATGATCTTTGCTAATTTTCAAAACAATCTATGCTACAGATACTATCATTCTCCTCTTACATATTAGGAGACAGGCACAGAGAGGTAAAGTAATTTGGCCACAGTCACCCAGCCAGTAAATGGTGAAACTGGGATATGAACTAAGGAAGTCTGACTTCAGAGACTGCTATTAATGACAATGAGAAGAAAAATTGTAATCATAATCATAGTAAACTATCTTTTCCCAGGCATATGTGCAGCAAATTCATTACAGAGTGGATGCTTAAAGTCTGCTTTTAGGGGCTTTGGATAAAAGGTATATGAATATATGGCCAGAGACAATGTGGCTGCTGAGAGACTATTTTTGTATAATAAGGAATATATTTTTATAATCTGAATAGTTACCTCCTACTGTGTTTAGTCCTCATTGAACTGTGGGCTTCTTAAAGAAAATGAACATGCTTTATTCTATTTGAAATCCTCAGAACAATGCCTGGTACATAGTAGGTGCTTAGTAAATGCTTGCTGAATGAACTGACACACACAGTAGGTTTTCTCTTTCCAGGGCTGACCTGTAGGTTGGGAAAGTAAAAGGGTGGAGGAAGTGTCTCTATCTTTATAAATTTGCAAAGGGGATCTGCGTGAGTAGCCAGGCCTAAGGACTTCCCATACTTGGCTTTATGGCAATACTTTAATAGCTGCTATGCAAAGACCACTAGAGCTTCTCAACGAAGAAGTTAAAAAAAGAAAAGAACCAGCATATAGCTAATATGTGGTTAATACATTCAGCATGCTTCCCCCTCCAGTTAATTAGAAAACTTTATTACAGGGAAGTTGAAGTGGCTTTTCTTTCCAAGGGAAATGCACCAACTTCTGAGTAGTGGGGAAGAGGGATGCCAAGAGCTGCCCCACTGCCGTTTCCACCTGCTAGAACTGCCCATCCGGCTCAGCTGTGAAATGAGCTTGGCTTGCTCCTGGGCAGAGAGAAGTTGCTGATGTGGTAGAAGTGATATGTGCTCGTCTAAGATCAGAAGGCCTGAGTTCCTAGCCTGTTTCTCTAATTCTCTGCGTGACCATAGCTGGGACTGTGCCTGTTTGGGTCTTCATTTCCTCACCTGTGGAGGGGACTGATTGTGACCCTCATGTCTGAGGTGCTGGGGAAGTTGGGTGAGACAGCGAGAGTGAGGTGCATGAAACATAGAGGCCGGGTCTCAGGGAAGGCAAGGCATCTGGTCAATTCAGGGAACAAAAGGAAAAAAATCCCTGCAGGGGCTCACTGAGTCCTGTAGATGAAACATCTGGGGGACTCACTGTATTTTTCAGTTTGAACCACCCTTGCGTTGGAATATGGACCATGGGTGACCATCCATATAGACCATCCACCTAGACTGGGAGTGATTTACATCCTGTAACACATTCTGGCTTAACATAATGCAGGCCAGGTTAAGTTAAAACATGCACACACACACACACACACACACATACACACACACACACACACACACACGAATGAGGGCTGGGTGCCCTCTGACCCTCGGCTCAATAGCTACCTCCCGGGCAGTGATCTGCGGGAGATAGGAGTGTCCAGATCAAAGGATGGAGGGGGTAGATTTATGGTGTGCCGGGGTTCCTCCCAGGTGTTTGTGCTCTGGCCTCCTCCCCATTGGAGCATCTGGAGAGGAGGTGTTGGCCTTGAGAAAGGAGAAAGAATAAGGGCTTCTCCTGGAAACTGCTCCTTCTTGGGAGAATTTTGGGGGAACTTGGAGGTGGTTTTGCACTCGGGGAGGCTGGGCCTGCCGCCAAGGTCTTAGCTGAGGTTAAAGAGGACACTACATCAACTGAAAAGCTCTGCAGTGGGTCATTCCTGGCCAGGCAAAATGGACTTATCCTCCATGGTGTGCTGCCACACCACTGCCTTCACAGGCAGGACTGGTCCCCTCTATGTTCTGAACGCATGCAACTCCTTTCAGAGAGTTCTTCCATCTTGGAGGGAGGGCCCATATTGATTATCCTTGTGCCTCCAATGGCCAGCACAGTGGCTGGCATGGGTCGTTATGCATGAAATGTGTGGGGTTGCAATGAGTTGAATGGTTTTGGCATTATTATGTTGGCTGACATTGAATGATGCCCTCTCGCTGGACTGATGGGGAAACTGAGGCCCAGAGCTGGGAAGTCAATTGCACACAGTGGCTGCAGGAGTCAGCAGCAGATGCAGAACTGAGCTCAGTATTCCCTCACGTCTGCTCCAGTGCCCTGCAGCTCTTGCACACGGATCTGGGCCTCAGAAAAAAGCTCTCCCTCTCCATCCTGCCTTAATCCAGTCAACTAGGCTGTGCACAGCCCAGTCAAGAGGGGGAAATGTCCACGTTACCAAAATCATACGAAAGAAATTATGGATGGAAAAATCATTACCTTATAAATCGGCCGAGCTGTTCAGAACTTGTAGGAAACAGGGCATATAAAATTCATATGGCACGTTAGGGCTTTGATAGCGCCTCATTACAGCCCTCAGACTCCAGTGAAAAATGTCCTCACCCAGAGAAGGCTAATTTTCCTTTATTAATGACATGGGGCGGGGCTGACGCCATAAATTCCAGCTACCTGAGAGCCCTGAACTTGAGACAAACTCTTCTAAGAGATGTATCTCTCCAGGCTAGGCTGCTCCACGCCATTTTACCCTGTTGTATGCAAAGGAAGCAAGACTAGAGAAGACAGCCTCCCGCTACCACAGGACCCCAGCCCCCAGACTAGAGAAACACATAGAGAGACAGCAAGATCTCTCTTTTCTCTATGAGGGCCAGACCCAAAATGTTAAGTAATTCAGCCCCTTAATAGAGAGTAGAGGGCTGAGAAAAGGGGGATACACATATTACCCCCAATTTTACGTGTGATTTCTGTAACGGAAGTTGTGTGCATTCTACCATCCACATTCCTCACAGCCAGTCTGTGACCAGGGTAAGGGGTCAGCTATGACCAGGATCAGGGCTCTGGCTGTGACCAGGATTAGGGGTCAGGTTGTAACCAGGATCAGGGCTCAGGCTATCCTGAGTGGGCAGAACTATACCCTGGTCACAGGCCCACAGGGGATTTAAGAATGTAGTCGCAGTCATCATATCAGAAAACACTCAACCAAACCTGGCCCCTAAAAGCAAACATGGCTTCCTGCCCATGGTTTTGCCTTTGTAACAGATGCATGAACCTCCAGAGTGACACAGCTTAGCATCTTCTAGTTTAAATTCTCAGCTTGCTCATGACACAAATGAGGAAACTGAGGGCTGCCAATATTCCCTGAATGTTGGGTTAGTAACTGGAAGGGCAGGGAAAGTTTGTCCAGGTCACCTGACCCCCAGCTGAACACAATTTCCTAGCTGCCTTCACTTGCTCCACAGCAAAGGAATAATGGGAAATTATGGCCTGTCAAGTCCGGCTGTATGGTTCTAGCCCTTGACCACGTGTCCCCAAGGGAAAAGAAAAGGGAGCGTTTGTCTTCTCAGGTAGTCACATGTCCTTAAGGATATTAGGCTATCTTCCCTATGGACATGGTTCCCTGAAATGCCAAGGGCCTTCATCCCTGTGGGTCCCCATCGGCAACCCTTCCTGTCTATGTGTGGCTATTACAGGCTTCATGCACATTGCCTGATGTGAGCTCTGCAGCAGCCTTTTAGTCTCCCGTACAGTTGAGAAAATAACTGAGGATCAGAGCAGTTAAGTGGCTGATAAGGCTGAATTGTGTCCCACTCCCTCCTGATTCATATGGTGAAGCCCCCACCCCCGGGACCTCAGAATGTGATTGTATTTGGAGATAAAGCCTTTACAAAGGTAATTAAGTTTAAATGAGGCCATTAGGGTGGGCCCTAATCCAATCTAACTGTTGCCCTTATAAAAAGAGGTGGATTGGGAAACACAGAGACACCAGACATGTGTACAACTGGACAATCACGAGAAGAGGCGTCCGGAACACTGGCCTCTGTGAACCAAGGAGGAAGGCCGCAGAGGAAACCAATGACGGCAGCACCTTGGCCTTGGACTGTGCCTCCAGGACTGTGAGGAGGTGCATTCCTGTTGCTTCGGCCACACAGTCTGTGGTTCTTTGTTACGGCAGTCTCAGCAGATGAATACAGTGACTCACCTAAGATTTGCCAAAATAAGACAGGAAAATCTTCTGACTCCCAGTGCTGAATTCTTCAGAAAGCCCCAGCTAGCTAGAATGTAAGTTCTGAGATGGCAGAAGTTGTGTCTTTACCTCTCTGTCTCTGTCTGGCATTGGGCATTGTCAGTCTTTGTTGTTTTGTTTGACCTGGTGTGAGCCGGTGGGGTTGGCTGCTGAGTGAGGGGATGGGGTGGGAGAAGGAAGACAGGGCAAACCAGGCCCCTGAAGGTCAACGTGGCTCCCGCCCGGGGTTTTTGCTTTTGTTACCACTGTGGTCAGCACCCTGCCTTACACAACTGCCTTCCTGCTCCATCCCCACCCACTGCAGCCCAAAGTAGAATCCCCTGATGGGACATTTGGCTTAACCTAGTGTTTCACAGGCTTGTTCCTTCCAGAAGAAGCTGCAGCCCCAGCCAGCACTGGCCCACAGACTCACAGGAGAATTGCAAAACCGAGGCATGCACTCCAGATCAAATTCCCCTGCCTTGGGTCTTTGAGCTACTTGTTTATACAAAAGAAAATCTATTTCCCACCCTCAGCTGGGAGGTGGCTGGACCACAGACAATCCTGTCATTGGGGCCTGCATAGGAGGTGTGGCTTCTAGGGAGACTTCCCCTAGTCACAAGTCCTGGAGGATGCTGTAGACTTCTCACAGGAGCTGGCCCAGCCCCTCTCAGCCAGGACAGGGGCAAAGGCCTGAACATGGAGTCAGTAACCAAGAGGACGGGTGATGGAGGACTTTCTTACAGTCGGTGCTGTCTCATGATGGAGTAGGTTGTCCCAGGAAGGGCTGAGCTCACCAGCAGGAGTATATGCAAGCTACTGTCAGAAACTGAGGAAAGGCCCCTAACACCATATGGAAGCTTGGCCAAAATAATCCAAAAGGCCTCTTCCAACCTTGAAAGAGCAGGGGTCTAAGAATCTAGATTCATGCATTCAATGAACACTCAAAGATGCTCTCCACCCTGTGAGAACATTGCATGGACACTGCAGAGCTGAGACTTGACCCTTGGTCTCCCAGACTCCAGCTTGTGCCCTTCCCTCCAGGCCAAGCCACCTCCCCATCTTGGTGCCCCAGTGCCTGACTTGGGATTTGGCCTGGACCAAGGGGTGAGTGAGTGTTGCCTGGCACCACCAAGTAGGAAGTATAGACAAGAGGGAGGGAATGAATGAATCCTGCAGGTGGGCCCCTGCCCACTCTCCGTCTCCTCTGGCTCATGTCTTCTATATCAGCAGTCTCCACCCTTTCTGGCACCTGGGACTGGTTTCATGGAAGACAATTTTTCCACGGACTGACTGGGGGGTTGGGGGATGGTTTAGGGATGAAACTGTTCCACTTCAGATCATCAGACATTAGATTCTCATAAGGAGCACACAACTTAGATCACTTGCATGCACAGTTCACAATAGGGTTCATGCTCCTCTGAGAATCTAACACCACCGCTGATCTGACAGGAGGCGGAGCTCAGGCAGTAATGCTCACTCACCTGCTCACCTCCTGCTGTGCGGCTGGTTCCTAACAGGCTATGGACACAGGTAACAGTCCACAGACTGGGTGGTGGAGAACAGGGGTCCTGTTCTATATGGATGTTCTACCTGAGAAGGAGGGCAGGAGTCTGGGCTCACTGAGGACTGACTGGTGACAGGCCCCATTCTCCTTGTTTCAGGCTGTCTTGGACTCTGCTGCACACTCATGGTTCTCCTTCCCACCCCATGCTCCACGGCCCACCCCAGCACTTCAGAACTAAAGCAGCTCATTAGCACATAAAATATAACAAGTTATAAATAATCAAAATGGGAAACCAGTCTCTTAAATATCAAGGCCTCTTGGGATGATAACCATGTCCCCCAACCTAAGGAGAGTCACAAGAACGATGTGAGCCTGTGGGGTGGTGTGTGTAGTCACAGAGTGGGACATGGGTGAGGGAAGAGAGGGAGGAAGGAAGGGAAAGAGGGAGAGAGACTGGTTTTTGACATTATGCTCAATAAGAAATTTAGATCTTCTTTTGAGTTATACTGGAGCTGAAGAAATGTCACAGAATCTTTTAGAGTCAGAAGCTTCTGTTCCAAGTCCCTCTCCGTCATTCGCTTGGACAAGTGATATTCAGTGTCCCAAGCCATAGTGGGAGCGACAATCCCCACTTCCCAGGGCCACTGTGAGAATTAGCTGAGTGTGTGTGTACATATCCCACAGAGGCTGACTTACTAAGTACTAGACATGAGCAAGTCACACCACATGCATCACTGTCTTGAACCTTCCCATTGGCTCCATAAGAATTATCATTTTATTGACGAGGAAGCCTAGGCTTAGAGAAATTGCGGAAATAGCTCAATATAACTCAACTAATGTATGCCAGAGGTGGGATCTGAACCCAGACTGTCTGGCTCCAGAATTTGTGCTCTTAATCAATGAGGTTCACACAGTAGGCTCTTGACAAATGTCTATGAAATAACAAAAGGGCAACCCGAAGGCAGAGTGAGCAAAACCAGGGGAGGCTAGCAAGAGTCATTCTAGAGCTCTGTGCTAAAGGAAAGGAAAACAGAACGCTAGAAACTGTCCAAAGAATAACCCCAAACCCAAACACCCACCAGCCACCGCCATGGGCCCTGGGGGACGAGGCTCCCGAGAAACCTTGGGGGCTCTGGAATGAGGGCTGGGCCCAGACTGCGGACTGAGATAGACGAGGCCAGGCGGGGGTTTGGGGCAGAGTCCATTGGTAAGGCCTGAGGGGCTCCCAGCCCCATGGAGCCACACACATAAAGATTCTAAGGCTGCCTTTGTTGCTGTTGGAGACTAGGAATTCCAGGCCAAAGTAATCTAACCGACCATGAACAGAATTAAGTTTCTGCCTCCCCCACCTCCCGACCCACCATGGGATTCATTTTCACGATTCCCTTTCAATGGTGTGAGCCTGTTTCAGAGAACTGGAAACAGGCCCCATGTGGCTGCGCAACGCCAAGAATCTGAGGCTTCCCTGCAGCCCACCAGGGCCACCATTGCTGGTCACGTCTGGCCAGAACTCTCCGGGAATGTCAGCTCTCAGCAGGACCAGCAGACTCTCAAAGGACGCTGTGATTGCCTGAGCTCCCTCTGAGCCTATCCATTTCTGCTGTGTTCCAGGCACTGGTTACATACTATTTCAATAATCCCAGAGGAGGAGGTACCATTGTTATCCCCATTCTGCAGATGAAGAGATGGGGTGGGTGGTTGTGGTGCTGTTGAGGTTGTCATTCATCCAAGCTCATTTTCCCAAGTGTCTTGGACTGAAGAACTCTTAACAACCATAATACCTGCCCCAAAGCTGAGTATTTCAAAGTATGTATATATTTTTTGGTCATCTTTAAAACAGGGCAATGGTGACTAATACCTCTTTGAAGGCCCAGCTGAGTTCTCATGTTCTCTTTGATGGGGTTTAAGAGTTTCACTTCCACGGCTCCCCAAAGGCAGCCAGGGCTGGTGGGGTAGGTAAAGGGGGGTGGGTGGGAAAGCCTCCCCTACATCCTGGAAACATGCCTAGCAGAGAAAAGCCTTTTCTAATGAATGTTGGCTAAGCAGAGTGGCCACTGAGCAAATACCCTGAATGGGGGCTTGGTTGATGCTAGGGCCGAGGGCCACTCACTGGGAGATGGTCAAGCCGGGGAATGTCAAGCTCTGGGAGTTGAGCAAACACATATCCCCGGGACTCCACATTCCTCAGCCTGCAGCCAGGGGCCCAAACCCACCAACGCGCCCCGGCATTGTCCAGCAGTGGCCTGAATTAGCCAAGGGGCAAGATCAATATTTGCTGGTACATATTGGGTCCCACCTCCGGCAGCATCTGTATTTGGACAGTGCTGCCTCCCACTGCCCAGCATCTTTTCCCAAATGCACTCTGGGCCCAGCAGGTCTCCACAGGGTGATGGTCACTGAACTTGGAGACTGAGGATTGGGGATAACTCTGGTGGGATTTCTCATCGTGTCTGACCTCAAACCTTTCCACGTATTTCAGAACCAGGAAAATCATGCAGGGAAGAGTCTAAAAGGATCTCTGGGAGCCTAGCCCAGGGACTGTGTGGAGACCATGATGGTTAATATGGGTTATCTTGGGAGGAGTCATCTTTGATTCCTCTTCTCTCTTTCCAATCCACTCACCCATCCACGCATCCAATATTTATTAGACTTTCTCTACCATCCACTCACCCATCCATCCACCCACCCATCCACGCATCCAATATTTTTTTTTTTTTGTTTTTTGTTTTTTGAGACGGAGTCTCGCTCTGTCGCCCAGGCTGGAGTGCAGTGGCGCGATCTCGGCTCACTGCAAGCTCCGCCTCCTGGGTTTACGCCATTCTCCTGCCTCAGCCTCCTGAGTAGCTGGGACTACAGGCGCCCGCCACCGCGCCCGGCTAATTTTTTGTATTTTTAGTAGAGACGGGGTTTCACCGTGGTCTCGATCTCCTGACCTTGTGATCCGCCCGCCTCGGCCTCCCAAAGTGCTGGGATTACAGGCGTGAGCCACCGCGCCCGGCCCCAATATTTATTAGACTTTCTTTACCATCCACTCACCCATCCATCCACCCACCCATCCACGCATCCAATATTTATTAGATTTTAAACAGCTCTGTCAATCTGTTTTCTTCTCAATTGTCACTGGCCCTACCCAAGCTTAAGCCCCTCTGGCCGAGACAACCATAATAAGACTTCTAACTGGGCTCTCTGTTTCCCACCTCTTACTCTGCAATTATTCTCCAAGTTGTAGCTAGAGTGGACTTTATAAATCACAAATATGATCACATCTCTCCCTGTTTAAACTCCCTGTTTAAACTCCCGCTGCCTGCAGGAGCAGGCAAGCCTAGTTCCTTAGATGGCTTACAGAGAGACCATAATGATTTCATTACTGTTTCCTTCTCCCTCTAGCCTCATTCTGGCCTATCTCCCACAATTCATATGATATAGTAAGTTACAAGCAGAGCTTTGGGGTCAGAAAGACATGGGTTTCAACTCTGCTACTTACTAGCTATGTCATTTTGGGCAGGCCACTTCAATTTCTGAACCTCTGTAAAATGAGGATGGTCTCCTGGGTTTGGAACTAGGAAAATATATGTCAGATTCTTAGCACAATGCCTACTGCCTAGAGTTGGCAGGGTCAGTCATGCTACCTCTTGGGAAGGGGTTACTAGGAAAGGGTGTGAATGACTTACCCTCCTTTGGCCTCTCTCATGAGGCTTTTGCAGTCCCTGTTCTCTTCCTTCAGCTGATCTGAGAGTCTGGTTCTGTTTTGATCAGGGAAGGAAGGTATTGCGGATGATGCTTCGGGCATCTGAATTAAGGCTTTTTTCCTTTGAGGTCATATAATCAAGATGTAACTGAAGCAGAAAGTTTTATCCAATCAATGAAACTAAATCACTTTGCTAATTGCTTGGAATAAGTCATAGTCCTCTGCGATTTCATGGTGAGGGTCTCAAATCAGAGTGTAGGGTGCCACAAACCACTTTAGCAAGTAATAATGACACTAACAAGGTGCTTTAGGCCCTGCTAGGGAAGTGACCTTGCAATTTGCATTTTGCATTTAGAGCAAATAAAGCTGAAAGAGGGAAAGTAGTTCACCAAAGGTCACAGATAGGCAGTAACAGAGGTAGAATTCAAGGTCAGGCTCTGCTCTCTCACCCCTGAGCTCGTTTGCATTTTGTTTGGTGTTTGTCTATTGAAGTGTGTAGTATTTTATTTAAAAAGGCAGCTTGTATAGGTGGTGAGAGGTTGGGGAGAGAGTGTGCCTTTGGAGTCACATGTAAAAAAGTTTGGAGCTCACATTTTTCAAGTGAATAGCTGTGTGATGTAGGGCAAGCTGTTTACCACCTCTGAGCCTATTTCCTCATTTGTGAAATGAGGGTAATAGGCCTTCTCGGGATCATCAGAAGATATGATATAAAATGGCTCAGAGTACTTGCACAGTGCTGAAACTTCAGAGGCCCTTAGACTGTGGTTCATGTGGGTTTTTGAATAAGACTGGGTTTTGTTTAAACCTTTTTATTTAAGATGAAGAAGAGTACAGAGAAATCTAATAAATACATATGTATTTGCTACCGAGAGTTAACACACATTGATCTTCCACTATACTCGTTTCCCATATTTTTTTTTAAAAGATTGATCTTCTACTATATTGCTTTCACATGTTTTTTAAAAACAAAATGTATAATCGTAAGTTCCCTTGCCCCTCCTTAATCCCAGTCCTTTCTCTTCTCCTCCAGAGGCAATCACTTCTGAGGCTGGAGTGTATCCTTGTCTGCATTTTTATTCTTCTATTACATGCACATATGTGCATAAACAGTATGGGATATTGTTCTGTTTTTAAATTTGCATAAATAGAAGACTGCACATATTGTTCTGATTTGCCTTTTTAACTCGATTATTATCTAAGTAAGATTTACCCTTGTTGACACACATAGGTCATCCATTCTAACAGCTGTCTAGTATTTCACTGTGTGAACACAGTATGATTCGTTTATCCATTTGTCCACTGCCATGGATGGAATGCTTGTATTTTCCCAAACTTCCTATGCTGAGATGTGATGGTAATTGGAGATGGGGGCTTTGGGAGGTAATCAGGTCATGAAGGTGGAGCCCTCATGATAGGATCAGTGCCCTTACAGGGAAAGACACAGAGGGCTTACTTCCTCTCTCTTTCCACTTTGTGACAGCACACCAGAAGACAGCCATCTGCACACCAGACAAGGGCCCACACCAGAACTTGACCATACCTACACCCTGATACAGCACTTCCCAGCTTCCAGAACTGAGAGAAATCAATGTCTGTTATTTAAGCCACCCAGTTTGTGATATTCTGTTATAGCATCCTCAGTGGATGAGGGTGCTTGCAGATGAACAATGCCCAAGACCCTGGCCCCTAGTTTTTCACTGTGCTGTCATGAAGAAGAGAGACGTGAGGAGAGGAGAAACCATTTTCCCTGGAAGGATGGACAAGCCACTTTCTAAGCATGAGATGGGACTCAAAGAAAGGCCCCCGAAATGGTGTTCAGCCTGGATGAGTGGCACAGAGATAGCTCCCTTTCTGCCTACCATGTAAGCGGGGTCTGCGGGCAGGACCTCTGCCCACTTCCAGGCACTCCTTCCACACACACTGTGGAGTGCTTCCTGCCCCTACTTTGGGGTCTCTCTGCCTCCCTTGCCGTGGATCCTGCTCTACCCTCTGCAGTCCTACTGCCGCCATGGTGCTTGGCACACAGTATGTGCTCAGTAAATATTAGTGAGTGAATGCATAAGAGTGTGAAGTGAAAATGAACGAGTGTGTGAATAATGAAAGGGCTGGGTGGATGAATGCAGTTAGTTCTTGGATTTAGGATACGTTTGGGCTTAGAAAACCATCTCCTTCAACTTTGAGAGGGCATTTTGAGGTGGGCTGAGAGTCCCAGTCCCTGATTCTAGGCCCAGCTTTGCCATCGTAGGACATAGCATGGTGTGTAGAGAGGCTCAGAGCTTTTCCAGTCATGATGTCCTGATGGTCTAAGTGGACCACTTCACTCCAACCATGCACCCACCCTCAAGCTCTGGTTACATACTGTCCACACACAGCCTCTCATTTTTCAAAAGCACAGTCTGGGATGAATTCCTTGCTCACCACCTATGGTAAAAGAGATTTATTACTCCCACAAACTCTTTTTATCCTACTCCTTTTCAGAGACTTTGATAGATCTTTATCTTGATAAATGATGAGGCCTGGGCCCTGCAGGCAGAGAGAGAGGTGAGCGGTAAGATGTGAGCCTGGAAAGGAAAAGGAAAAGGAAAACGTACTAGAGGCTGTCAGCCACTGATGTGCAGAAGAAGCTGTCACTCAGAGCTCCTCCTAAGTCAGCTGAGAATAGCTGAATAGGAGGTTTTTTGACAGTTTCAGCAATGGTCCAACAACTTGCCAGGGGACTGCAGCAGCACTGCCTTCGGTCCTTGAGCCTGTTGGGAGATGGCCTTTGCAGCCAAGCAAACTGTGGCCTCTGTTCACCTTTATGTTTTGGAGTCGACCATCATAAAGGCACCTTCTGCATCTAAGTGGGCAGTCTTGGTGCATCGCAAGGATTTTCCTGAAGTGGATTCCCCTTCCCTGAGCCCCTGGGCCTTTAGCAGGTGTTCCCTAATCAGAGAAACCCTGGCATCGTGGACCCTCCCCCTTCCTGAAGCCACTCCCAGAGCTAGGTGCCTGAGATCTCATCTTCTTCGCCTGCACACTTGACAGGTGTTCCTGTTTAGGCACAATGAGCCGGGCCAGCCACGGTTGCTGCATTATCTCTGCCCTACCGTGTGCCTACCTAGCAACCTCCTATGCCTCCTTCCAGGCACAGAACCATAGACTTCTCCTTGGGGAAGACTTCCCTGATCCCATGGGCAAGGGGGTTAAGGCCCCCTTCTCAGTACCTACCTCTGGGTGTCCCTCTGAATTCCTCCTGACTGCTGTGCCGAGGTCTGTCTGTTCACTTGTCTGTCCTTTCAGCTGACCTCCTAGGACATCATTCTGACGGACGTCAGTTTCCCAGGGCTCTGCCCAGGCTGGGCACAGAGAAGGCCTCCAAGAATGACGAAAAGAGTGAGGGAGTGAAGGAACTCTCCCCGGATCCCACTCCTACTTTTAGGTGGTCTACTCCCTGGATGCAGCCACTGGCCCTTGCTTCTCTTAGCATCATTTTGACACACAGGAAGTCCTCATTAAGCAGTAACTGCTAATAATGTCTGTGTGCAAGGCCTGTGCCAAGCACTTTGTATCTTAGTTAATACAGTACCTCCCTCACCCCTTATCCACAGTTTCACTTTCCATGGTTTCAGTTACTTGCACACAGCTGAGTACACACAATAAAATATTCTGAGAGAGAGAGATAGAGATTCCATTTGCATAACTTTTATTAAAGTATATTGTTATAACGGTTCTATTGTATGATTAGTTATTGTTGTTAACCTCACTGCGCTGAATTTATAAATCAAACTTTATCATATGTATGCACTGGAAGAAACAGCATATACAGCGTTTGGTACTATCTGCGGTTTCAGGCATCCTCCGACAAAGGGCGACTGCAATAGTCATTCATTGTTTATTTTATTTTATTTTATTTTTTTGAGACAGGGTCTTGCTCAGTCACCCAGGCTGGAGTGCAGTGGTACAATCATAGCTCACTGCAACCTGAAACTCTTGGGCTCAAGCAATCCTTCCGCCTCAGCCCCCCGAGTAGCTGGGACTACAGGCATGTGCCACCATGACTGGCTAATTTTAAAATTTTTTGTAGAAACTGGGTCTTGCTATGTTGCCCAGACTGATCTCATACTCCTGGCCTCAAGTGATCCTCCCCACTTGGCCTCCCGAAATGTTGGGATTACAGGTGTGAACCACCACACCTAGCCATACTGTATTTGTAATAGCCTTACAAAGTGAGATTTATTAATCCAGTGTCAGATAATGAGAGTAAGCCGCAGCAAAGGGAATGACTTCCAAGTTTCCCACAGCTAACAAGTCAGGATTCAAACATGACTGCCTTGCCCCTGAAGCCATGTGCTTGAACTCTGCCTCATCCTGAATGGTGGTAGGCAGCCAGTGTTGCTGTCTCTTCCAGAAGCCTGCCAGACAAGAAGAGGCCTTTGCGCCACTAGAGTGGCTGAGTCTGCAGATGCCTCTAGAGAAAGGTCCTCAGGCTGGCAGCCTGGTGGACTACTGGGATAACTGGGCACAGCAGAGAGCTTCTGTCTGGGCATGGGAACCGTGGTAGCTTAGTCAAGGTGGGCAAACTTGTCTGCTCCTTAAATCAAATCCAGCCACAGTTACCACCCCTCCTCATTCACATACATATACTCACAGGCTGGTCTTTGAGCCTGCTTGGGGGTGGTCTTTGCAACCAAGCAAGCTGTGGTCTCTGCTCAGCTGGCAAGGAACAGAGGGGTACTTGCTGAGAGTTATCATTTTCTGAGACACAAAGCTGCCCCTCTTGAGGCTGGCATGGTGCTTCATTCCAACAGACTGCAGCTTTGCAGGCCTGACCCTTTTGTTTCCCCCACCCTTCCTTCCTTTTTCCTCCTCCTGTCCTCTCTAACCCATCTGGCTGCTCCTGCCACCTCTGCCTTCGCATTGACTTTGCTGTGGTCTGGTGGTTACCCAGAGCCAGCCAGCCACACACTGGCTGGGAAGTGGATGGGGCTAACCAGGGACTCACCTGGCCTTGGTGGTTCATCTGAGCTCCAGTTGGACCCCAACCCTGTACTCAGAATCAGCCCCATAGCCCTGTCTACCCCACACCCTCCCTTTATACTTCTTCCCAACAACTGTGTCTGAGGATAGGCTCATGTAGCCCCTGGGCATTACCTGCCTTAGTTTTGACTTGTAGAGCTCTGGCCACAGAATTCAGAAGTCTTTCTGCAGCAGTACTTTTGTGGCCTGACCCTGGAGTTTGGGGAGGTTTCTGCATGCACCAGCAGGCATGTGGCCAGAGCACACCTTAGCTGTTGCTCGTCATGGTGGAAGAGGCAGTGATCACATCTCCTGGCTCAGAGTGGCCCCCACTTCCCCACCATCTCCACCTGCCCAAATCAGACCAATCTGACAAGTGTCTTCCCAGCTTCTCCCTTGAGGATGAAGTCCTTAGCACCTTCCAGCCTTGGCACTTCTATCACAGGACTGACCTCATTCTATTTTGTATGATAATGATCACTCCTCACATCGACAACTCTTCATGGTTAACCAAACCCTCAGATTCAGGAGCTCAGTAAGCCCTTACTGCAACCTGGTTAGTCCTGTTGACAGATGTGAAATGAAGCTCAGGGAGGTGAAGTATCTTGCCTAAGGTCACCCAACTGGAGATGCAGTGGAACCAGGGTGTGAATCTGCCTGGTCAGACTGCATTACCTTGTGTGCCTCCCAGGTGCTAGACACAGTGCAGGTACCAGGGCTGTGATGGTGGACAGGGCAGGCACTGGGCCTTGATGTCCTGAAGCTTTCATTCCTGGAGAACTAAATGCTGATTGATCTAAACAGACTCAAATCACCACCTCCACTCCTTCATTCCTACTGTTTCCCTCTCTTAAAACTCTCCTTCAAATTACTGAAGGTTGCTTTCTCCAAGAAGTCTTTCCCACCTAGTTGTTACTGAACACTCACTCTCTTCCAAGCTACCACAGCTGCACAAGCTCACCCTGATGGTGTGCAGCCATTACTGTGACCTATGTGAGTTGGGTCTACCTGAACATCTCTGTCTCCTTCTTCCCTTTGTCTCTTAACGAGTGCCTCCTGGCATAGGACTGGACACTCAGAAAATATGCCTCACGGACTACCCAGGGGCTTGAGTCTGCTTGAGAGATGGTCCCAGGGGCCAAATCCCTGTTACAAATGACATAGGGACCTGGGTGAGTCCTGGATTCCTGAATGACTTTTCTCCTTTGGGCCCCAGCATCTTATTAGTAAAATGAGAATGTGCTATGGTTTGAATGTGCTTTGTCTTTGCCAAAACTGATGTTGAAGTTTAATTGCCAGTGTGGCAGTATTGGGAGGTGGGGCCTAGTCAGAAGTGTTTTGGTCATGGGGGGTCTCTCATGAATAGCTTGGTGCCATTCTTATAGTAATGAGTTCTTGCTCTCATGCGTTATTATAAAGCAAAGTTCCTCCTCCCATTTGGTTCCTTTTGCACATGCCGGCTCCTGCTCTGACCGTTCACCATGTTATGATATAGTAGGAAAGCCCTTGCTAGAAGCCAGTACCATGTCCTTCAACTTCCCATCCTGAAAAATCATAAGCCAAATAAACCTCTTTTCTTTATAAATGACCTAGTCTCAAATATTCTGTCTAAGCAACATGAAATGGACTAAAACAGGGTCTCATAGACCAATGGAATGTTAGCCTCGGTGATCATCTCTTCCAATTCTCTTGTGCTACAGGGGAGGAGATGAAACCCAGATATATTTACTGGTTCCCAGAAGAACCAGGACTACATCTGGTCTGGCTTAGGTGACCTCAATAATCCCTTTTAGGTTTAAATTATTTGATTATCGATAGCAGTGGTTCTCAAATTAGGGACAATTTTGCTATTTCTCATCTCCAGGAGACATTCAGCAATGCCTAGAAGGCATTTTCGGTTGCCACAAATGGTGGTGGGTGGGGGGGAAGCAGGGGGATGTTATTGGCATCTAATGAGTAGAGGCCAAGAATGTTGTCAAACGTTCTACAATGCACATGGCAGCACCCCTCCCCCAACATTGAATTATCCTTCCTAAAATGTCAGTAATGAGAGGACACAGATGATTAATATCAGAAATAAAGGAGGGTACTTCCTACAGATTCCATGGACATTAAAAGGAAAATAATGAGCTACAACTTGATAACCTAGATAACATGGGCCAACTCCTTGAAAGACCCACAATCTGCCAAGACTCACATAAGAAGAACTAGACAATCTGAATAGGCTGATTTCTACTAAAGAAATTGGATCAATAATTAAGAATCTTCCAAAACAAAAGGCACCAGGCCCTGATGGATTCACTAGTGAATTCTGCCAAACATTTAGGAAAGAGATTATACCAAGTCTCTAAATCTCTTTCAGAACACAGAAGCAGGGGGATATTTCCTAGCTTACTCTGTGAGGCCTAACCTCAGCCAACCTCAAATCAGACAAAGACATTACAAGAAAAGAAGGTTACAGACCAATATTTTTCATGAATATAGATGTAAAAATCCTCAACAAAATATTAGCAAACTGAATCCAATAATGTATAAAAAGAATTACATATCACAACCAAGTGGGATTTATCTCAGGTATGCAAAACTGGTTCAATATTTAAAAATCAATTAATATAATTCATCACATCAGCAGGCTAAAGAAGAAACTACATGTAGATAAAGTATTCGACAAAATCCAACACCCATTCATGATAAAAGCTCTCAGTAAATAGGAATAGAGGGGAACTTTTTCAAGTTGATAAATAATAACTACAGAAAACCTACAGCTAACATCACACTTAATGCTAAGAAAGTTGAAGCTTTCTGACTAAGATCAGGAACAAAGCAAGGATGTCCCCTTTTATAATTCCTTTTCAACACAGTACTGGAGGTCCTAGATAATGTAATTAAGAAAATGAAATAAAATATATACTTATTGAGAAGGAGGAAATACATCTTTTCTTCACAGATGACATGATTGTCTATGTAGAAAATCTGAAAGAATTGTCAAAAACTCCTGGAACTAATCAACAATTATAACAAGTTTGCAGTATACAAGATTAATATACAAAAGTCAGTCACTTTCCTATTTACCAGCAATAATGATGATGAACAAGTAGAACGTGAAATTAAAAACACAATACCATTTACATTAACACCAAAAATATGAAATACTAGGTATAAATCTAACAAAATATGCACAAGATAAATATGAGAAAAACTACAAAACTCTTATGAAATATAAGAACTAAATAAATGGAGAGATATTCCATGTTCATAGATAGGAAGACAATATTTTCAAGATGTCAGGCCTTCCCAACTTAATCTACATATTCAACACAATCCTAATCAAAATCCCACCAAGTTATTTTGTGACTATCAACAAACTGATTCTAAAGTTTATATGGAGAGGGAAAAGACTGGATAGTGAACACAATATAACTGATTCTAAAGTTTATATGGAGAGGGAAAAGACTGGATAGTGAACACAATATTGAAGGAGAAGAGCAAAGTTAAAGGAATGACAGTACTCAATTTCTTTTTTTTTTTTTTGGGACAAAGTCGTGCACTGTCCCCCAGGCTGGAGTGCAGTGGCCAGATCTCAGCTCACTACAAGCTCCGCCTCCTGGGTTCACGCCATTCTCCTGCCTCAGACTCCTGAGTAGCTGGGACTACAGGCGCCCGCCATCAAGCCTGGCTAATTTTTTTGCATTTTTAGTAGAGACGGGGTTTCACTGTGTTAGCCAGGATGGTCTCGATCTCCTGACCTTGTGATCTGCCCACCTCGGCCTCCCAAAGTGCTGGGATTATAGGTGCGAGCTGCTGCACCCAGCCGACAGTACTCAATTTCAAGACTTATAAAGCTACAGTCATCAAGACAGTGTGGTGCTGGTGAAAGAAAAGACAAATAGATCAAATGGAACAGAAAAGGGTGCCCACAAATAGACTCACATAAATGTAGTCAACTAATCTTTGACATAGGCACTATGGCTGTCTTTTCAATAAATAGTGCTTGAATAAATGGTCATTCACATGTAAAATAATGAATCTAGGCACAGACCTTACGCTCTTCACAAAAATTAAGAGAAAATGAATCACAGCCCTAAATGTAAAACACAAAACTATGAAACTCCTAGAAGGTAACACAGGAGAAAATCTAGATGGCTTTCAGTTTGGTGGTGACTTTTTAGATAGGACCCCAAAGCATGATCCAGGAAAGAAAGAATTGATAAGCTGGACTTCATTAAAATAAAAAATCTGCTCTGTGAAGGATATTGCCAAGAAAATGAAAAGATAAGCTACAGATTGGGAGAAAATATTTGCAAAAGACTGATAAAAGATAGTTATCCTATATATATATATATGTATCCTATATATATGAGATATATATTTGAGTTTTTTATATATATATTTAAGATATATATATATATCTTAAAACTCAACAATAAGAAAACAAACAACCCGATTAAAAGATGGGCCAAAGATCTTAATAGACAACTCACCAAACAATGTACAGATGACAAATAAATATATAAAAAGATGCTCCACATCCTATGTCATCAGGCAAATGCAAATTAAAATGACAATGAGATACCACTCAACTATCAGAAAGGCAAAAATCCAGAACATCCCAGCCACTTTGGAAGATGATTAGGTCTTACAAAATTAAACACACTCTTACCATGTGATCCAGCAATCACACTCCTTGGTACTTACTCAAAACGTTGAAAACTTTTATAAAAACCTGCACATAGACATTTATAACAGCTTTATTCATAACTGACAGAACGTGGAAGCAACCAAGATGTACTTCAGTAAATGAATGGATAAATAAACTATGGTACATCCAGCCAATGGACTATTACACAGCACTAAAGGGAAATTGGCCATCAAGCCATGAAAACACATAATGGAAACTGAAATGCATTATTACTATGTGAAAGAAACCAATCTGGAAAGATTAGTTACTATATAATTCCAACTATATGACATTCTGGAAAAGGCAACAAAACTACAGAAACAATAAAAAGATCAGTAGTGGCCAGGTGTTGTGGGGAGGGAGGAGCGAACAGGTGGAGCACCGATAATTTTTAGGGCAATGAAATAATCTGTATGATACTATAATGGTGGATACATATCCACTATTTGTCCAAACCCACAGAATGTACACCACCAAGAGTGAACCCTAATGTAGTCAACTAATCTTTGGACTTTGGGTGATGTGTCAATGAGCTTAATCAGTTGTAATGACGGACACATGTCCATCATTAGTGGACACGGGTCAATGAAGGTTCATCAGTTGTAACAAATGAACCACTCTGGTGGGAGATTTATAATAGGGGGTGCTGTGCATGTGTTGGGCAGCAGGTGTACAAGAACTCCGTACCTTCCTCTCAATGTTGCTGTTAACCTAAAACTGCTCTAAAAAAAAAAAAAGTCTTACAAAAAGGTCAATAGTGTTGAGAAACTTTAGTCTACACTAAGGAAAATTATCCAGTTTTCTCAAAACTTCGTCCTTGTGATATCTGTGGCCCTTTCCAGAGTGGTCTGAAGTAGCCTTAGTTTGCTTCTTAGGAACAGATGGTGCCTCACTGGGTTTTCCTCTTGGGTTAACCTTTTCTTCTCCTGCATCAGGCCTCCTAGGAGCCTCTCCCAAATCCACATGGCTGCCTGATGACACGCTGAGGGGCCTAGGTGGGGACATTGCTCCTGCTGTGGGTGGGGAGGGAGCCCTACTGCCTGAAAACTACCCATCTGCCTGGAATCCCTGCCTTTCTCCTTTCTCTCTGTGCATTGGGTGGATGATCAGGACTCAGTTATCACAACAGCACCCAGGTTTCTCCTTTCTTATCAAATAGCCACTCCTGAACCCTGCCCTGGATGTGTAGAGCCCCTGACCGCCCTCTGCCCTAGGCATACCACCACTGGCTGGACACCTGGCCTTGGCTTCCGCAGCTCTCAGATCATGGGGGTTGGGGTGGGGTGGGGTGATCTCCCAGGGAGGCAGAGAGGACTCTGCAGAAAACCTGACTGCTGGCGGGAAAGGAGGTTGCAAGGGGGTCCTCCCCAAAAACTGGGCACAAGGCCTAGCAATCTGCTCCCTTCTCTTCAGCAACACTCCTTTGGGAGTTCATTGCCCATTTCTGCCCTCAGCATCACAGTAGGGCCCAGGCCTCCTCACCGCTTGCAGCTGGGACCAGGAAGCCAGGAGCAGGAAACGAGGCCCTGGTTTCCTTCTGGTTGGTGATGTCTTACTCCCACCATTCCTTCCTCTGCTTGCTACTTCTATTTTACAAGCTGACCTAAAGGCCCTATTCCTCGCAGTACTGATTTATAGGGACTGACCTTCCACCCGAACACTGGGATATGGGGCCTGCCAGTGGACTCTTTACCTAGCCAACTAAAGCTTCTGACCAAATTTCACTGAAGGTTGAACAGTTACGTGGAATTTTGTTAGACATCTGATGGTTCACTTTTATGGAAGAGAATACAATTTCATAGTGTGGGCACTTGTCCCAGGGTTCAGGAAATATGGTTTGTGGAAATATAAAAGAAAAGTTAAGACACTGGATTCTCTGCCCAGCTCCAGAGAGGTTCTCATCCTCTTTCTGAGCCTCGTTTTCTCACTTTAAAATAAATGGTTTAGTCCTGCAGGTTTCTAATGGCCCTCTGGCCTTGCGGTGCTTGTCACATCCTTCCAATGGTGATGATAATTCACACCAGACTACGGCTCTGAGTCAGACATGCAGACAAGTGACAGTGGCAGACACTGCCAGGAGGCAGAAGGATGTGACTGTGTACACAGTGGGTTTGGAATCAGTTGAGCCTGGGTCCGCATCTCAACTTTCCACTTATTCTCTGTTGCCCAGGCAGGCTTCCTCTGTGCTTCAGTCTCTTCATCTGTAAAGGGAGCGAGTCAGGATTGCTTTAAGGATTAAAAGTCTGAACATAAGGCTCTAGTAGAGTGCATGAATAAGTACTTTGACTATTGTTTATCATCATCACAGGCCAAAGAGCACATTTGCACTGCCAATGTATTCTGCTCTGTGCGCAAGCAGGAAGGTAAGCCCTGTCCATGTGCTCGGCAGCCCCCAGTCTGAAAGATCAGCCTCGGCATATAAAACATCAGAAACAAGCAGGAACGTGCAGACTCAGGCTCTAAAGTCGATGTCCGAGGGACTCTGTCCCTTGGAAGTCATAGTTCAAGTCCAAGGGAGGTAGACACAGGAAAAGTATCTCAGTTCAGGGCTGGCTAAGATGGTCAAGAGCAAAGAGCAAATTTCTCTATTAAAAGGGATGCTTTAATTCCTAGGAGATCAGAGAAGGCTCAAGAGATATAATTTGACTTTAGGCATCTTGACCATCTCTACACCCTACCCTTTTTCAGAGGGTCACTGTGAGGCCACGGGGAAGCCCCTCCTGACTGCTTCCCACGCTCTGAGAGAGAAGACACTGGCTCAGTTTCCTTGATGCTTCTGAACAACTGAGTGCCCAGCCAGGACAGTGCTCCCTATTTGCCAACCCTACTATCACCAGCACAGACTTCCCAAACCCTTCCTAGTCTAGGAGAGTCCTGGAAAATTCCCAAGGCATGTGCTGGAATGAGGGTGAAGGATAAGCCAGAGGAGGCCCCTTGGCTGTGTTCCTCCTATGTTGTAGAACTTGGCTGTGCCTGTGATGTAATTCGATGGTTGTGCTCCCCCTTGGACCCCTCTCCATCCCACTCAGCCCGTCCAAGCCTGTTATTCCCTGACTTTCTAACAAACACCCAAATGAAGGCAGGCTGAAAGGCCTTGGGGGCCCCAAGGTCTAAAAATGAGCTGTTTAAATAGATTTCAAAAGTCCAGATTTGATTGCAAAGCTGCAACCAGCTAGACCCCCATTCTCAGGCCCTGTCACAGCCAATCCACCCCTTACCTGCCGGTAGGAGGAGGCCGCCCTACACTCAGACATACAAACTTCACAGCCACCCACCTGTCTCCTGCAAGGAAGTGAAATGTGTAATGACAACTGCGTTTACAGCGCTGCCCTGGATTGTGGACCCAGATGCTCTGAAATCACTTTGCTGTAAGGTTTGCAGTGGCACATCTGCCTACAAATGAGAAAACATGGTCTTTAGCCAAGAGGGAAGGCAAAAATGTTGGTCCTTTTCTAGCCTGTACCAACATCTGGGCTTCCATATCTATATCTTTTTCTACAAAGTGGGGAAAAAATGGTGTGGCATTAGGATATGAAACTAGGAGCTGGTGGTGGTAGGAAGGGAGGAACCTGATAAAAATTCAACAAGATATGGGCTGCATGTGCTGCTTCCTCGTGGGTGACTTCGTCAAGATAGCCAGCTTGTCTGAGCTTCAGAGGGGCTGCTAGGAGGATTAAATACGATAATGTTCGCAAAGTACTTAGCCTTACATACACTGGCTTCCTTCCGTTCTTCGGGAAGGAAGGAGAGAAGGACAGAGGGAGTGAAAAAAGAAAATGGTGATCCCTTCCAAGGACAGGTAAACATGCCTAATGGACATCACAAATGTAAAATTGTGTTTTTACAGCTCCAGAATAACTTTCTTGTGACATTTGGGGTTTTAATGGATTCCAGAAACCTGAAAGTTTCTCTGCAGTCAGAACAGGATGTTTAACTTTCGTCCTTTATGAAAAAAAAAAAAAAAAAAGATTCACCCACTAATCTCTTCATTCACTGGAAATACGTGGGAAACAATAAGAAATGGGCTCAAAAAAGCAAACGTGAAATGTGCTATTTTAAAATACTAGCAACCAACAGAGTGTTGCAAAATGTGGCTGGAATCAATAACAAAACTTTTTGAGATGAACCATTGAAATCGATGCTTTATCAGGGCTAAAATGCTTGGGAAACTCCAAGTTTGGAGGCCTGAAATGGAATTTGGACTTCCTTTATTATCTCGAGGGCAGGAAGAGGAGATACATTTGTCAGAAAGGAGTAGGAGGTGAACTTGATTGCTGAAAAACACCATCTCCTTGTTTGTTTCTCTTGAATTCCTACCTAATGTGAAATGAGGAAAAGGGAACTATTTTACAGAAAACCTCAATGTGGAGAAACTCAGAAGTCCCCAAGCACCATTGGCGTTTGGTATCTAGAGGGACAGGATCATTCTTCAATTTAAAATGACAGGAATTCCTGAACTAGATGCTTTATGAAGCCAAGGCCTGTGTTGACTTTGATATCACTATTTCCAGAGCCTAACCTAGCATCTAACATAGGCTGGTAAACACTTTTCAGTGAAGAAAGAAAGGACAGAAGGAAGACAGCAAAGGAGGAAGGAAGGACAGAAGGAAGAGAGAATGAGGTCATGGTTGGGACTCTGTAGACTCTAAAGCAGGGGTGCCCAATCCCGGGTCATGGACTGGTACACGTGCATGGCCTGCTAGGAACTGGGCCACACAGCAGGAGGTGAGCGGTGGGCAAGTAAGCGAGCATTACCGCCTGAGCTCCGCCTCCTGTCATATCAGCAGCACCATAAGATTATCATAGGAGCAGGAACCCTAGGAGCAGGAACCCTATTGTGAACTGCGCATGCGAGGGATCTAGGTTGCATGCTCCTTATGAGAATCTAATGCCTGTTGATCTGAGGTAGAACAGTTTCATCCCTAAACCATCCCCTCCACCTCCTTCACCCTCGACTGTGGAAAAATTGTCTTCCAACAAACTGGTCCCTGGTGCCAAAAAGGTTGGGAACCACTGCTCTAAAGCATGGTCCAGATTTGGGGGACATCACTCTACTCAAGTGCAATCTGCCTAGAAATGTAAAGGAATTTTGAACTGTGAGACTTCACCTTCCCCAGCTTGGCAAGTATCCACAGTCATTTTCGTAAAAACTGAGATATTCATTTGTTGGTAAACTGGGGACTTTTCATAGCTCTGGACTATGCCCGTGAGCATCACAGAGCAGTCAGAGAAAGGTTTGATGCCTCTGGGAAGGTTCCCCTAATTGGTCCCCTTCTTCTTTCCTCCCTCCCTCCTTCCCCCCAAAAAATTAGGCTCATCCTCTATCTGTGCTTCCCCCATAAGAATTCCATGTCACAGAATTGTCTCTTAAAGTGTTCATTTCCCCCACCTTGAGGGTAGGAACTATCTTAACATATTACATTCATATACATACATATATACATATATACTAAACCATCCATATTAGGTTTGTTCTCAATAAAATTTTACTAAATAAATGGACAGATATTGCTGATTAGCAGGAAAAAGAAAAGGAAAAGTCTCAAGACTTGTTGAACCTAAGACAAATAAAAATATTTTCTGATTTCCAGCAATAGGTCTACAATGCACTGGAAAGGAAACTCATCGTAACCACCAAATCAGTCAGCAACAATAGGTGTGATCACCGGTTTAAGCAAACATGTGCCACGGTGGTCCCCAAAAGAAGATGATGCTGTGATGGCATGTGTCTTCCTCAAAGGGCACCCTGTTTTCCATTCTGGATATCCGCAGTCTCCTAGGTTCAGAGATCCAGTAAGGGGAGGCAAGGACTGGTTTGCCAAGTCTTGGGGCTGCGGAGTTGACCAGTTATTGGCCAGGGTTACTTCCTCTTCATCAAGGGAGAGGGCAGGAAAAGAAGGCTTGAAGAACCTATTTCTGAGGTTCAACAGCCATCAGATAGTGCAAAATCGCATTGCTTTTGAGCACAGGAGAGCTGAATCAGAAATACATGGCAAATTCCCTCCCAATTACAAGTGGTTTGGGAAATCAAGGCAAATTACAAGCAAAGAATATTTGGAAGCCACGGAGGTAGCTGGGGCTGGGTCCCAGCAGTTGTGCTATGGAAGGGGTATGAGGGTGGTGGAGGGGGAGATTCTCGGCAGACCTAACCCATCAGACCAACAAGAAAGTGGGAGCCCTGGGTATCAGTCAGGATCCAATCAGGAAACCACACAGTAATCTGAGCAGGTGATACCTGGCACACCTAGTGTCCCAAGAGCTGGACTGAAGATCCCCATTTCTCATCTTGAATAATGATTGCCTTTGCTTAACTGGCAAGGAAACCTGCAGCTAAACATTTAACATTTCACCAATCAATGTGTTATCTGGTATTTCTTGTACTCCCATCCCACCTGTAACTGCAAGGGAGAAGCAGGCCTTCATCTCAGAATGGAAGTAGAGATGGGAGTTAGGGAGGGGAGCCTGGAGATCAGTAGATAGATCACTCCCTATTAGAGATGCAGACCTGAATCCAGCTCTGATGATGATAAACAACACAGCATGATGATGTTCTTGCATTACACAGAGAAAACTGATGGGAATTCTGTGTTGGTGGTAGCTGCAGAACAATTTACACCTATGAAGCACCTCCACAACTAGCTAGGGGCTCACAGCCTCACCTCATCTTCCTCAATTCCCCACACCCCTTCCACCCGGCCTCAATCACAATGAATCTTTCTCCCAGGCACCCACCTATGTCTGTCTGTGTCTTTATGGTGGCACTTGTCATCATGCATCAGGATTAGTCATGCACACGTCCCCTCCTGTCTTGCAGCACACACGGAAAGAAGGAAACATGCACACAATTGCCTACATTGCCTACCTCAGGCCTTGTGCTTGTGTTAGTGACACAAAAGTGAATCAGTTGTGGTTCCTACCCTCAAATGGCTCAGGGTCTAGTGTGGGAGACAGACATGGGAGGAGGTACATCACAAGCTAGCATGACCTATGTTAAATGGGAACAAAGTGCAGCAGGAAGCCTGACTAGGACGCGATGGACTCTCACACTTAGTGTGTCAGGGAGGATGGGTCAGTTTGAGCTAATCTTGAAGGACAATGGGATTTTCTAGGCAGATCAGACCAGGAAGGGCATTTAGGCAGGGAGAAGAGCATACGAAGAATGTGGAGGCACTGAATTTTATAAAGCATCAGGACTGCAGGGAGACATTCCTTTGGGTTAGAGCATACAGCATAAAAATAATCATCATCAGGGTAATAATGATAGCTACACCTACGTCTTTTCTTGTTTTCTATATGCCACACTATTCTAAGTGCTTTACATGTGTTAACTCTTCTTAATCCTCACAAACAAGCCTATGAGGTAGATAATATTATTCCCATTTTACAGTTAAGGAAACTGAGGCACAGTCACTTGCCCAAGTAGTGACTGAGAGTTATGAGAGTTACAGGGTGGAAGCTAGAGAGGTGGCCAGGAGCAGGAGAATGTGCTTGGGTGAACTGCAAAGGACCCAGGAAACCCCAGCATACCTGCCGTCAGTGTGGCCCCTCCCAGCACCTGCCCTGCCCTCAATTCCTGCAGTAACCAGAACCAGACCTGGATTGGGGTTTGAAATCTGGTAAGAGGCAAGTTGGCTCAGAGCCAGCGAGGAAATTCATTCACTTCCAAAAACAAACCAGCCCCCACACCCACCCCGCTACACATAGACACTGGATGTCTACTGAACAGAGTGACTTGAAGCCCTGAATGAACCACCCTGAATGGCTGCCCAGGGAATGGAACCCTTTTCATCCTGTGGGCTGGTTCCTGCAAGGCTCATACCTGCCGCTCACACACTTAGAGCCAGAGATGGTCAGGACAGGTGGGAAGATGTGTTGGACGGAGCTGACCCCTGCCCACTTCACAGGTAGGGAAAGCGAAGCCCTGAGAAGGCAGTGGCTCCCAGTGAGCTGGTTAGAGACAGAGCCTGCTTAAGGATCCTGGTGCTCTGACCTCCATTCCAGTGCTCTGTCTTTACATCATTCATCCATTTCCTCCTGGCACCGCAGGAAGTCATTAGCTCTCTACACCAGCAACATGGGGATCTTGGTACAAACAGTGGCCAAATGGCCTCTGCAGTAATCAGGGACTTCTCCAAGGACGGAGAAGGACCAAGTGGGTCAACAGGTGCCTGTGCGTCAGTGCACTGGTGCCCTCCCAAGGGATATCTGGGATATGAGTCATCTCGCATCTGCCCTGGGGAACAAGAATCTATTAATGAGACCTTGAACTCTGGGCTCCTGCAAAGCAGGGCAGTTCCAGGATGGACCAGGTCTGTGATGTACTCAGGATGTGTGGTGTGTCGCTCTGATGCACCTTGGGAGGAGAGCAGCATGCAGGGTCATGGTAGCGCTAGTCCCATCCTCTCTGGGCCCCTATGTCTGTGGGCTCAGACCTACTTTGCATCTATAGTCTAATTCACTCCAGTCCCTCTGGACCTGTGTCTGGCTTCCTAGGATGACATTCCATTCCCTTTCTGGGTCATAGCTCAGGCTTGTAAGTCAGGCTGTTGTGGTTTCAGATGACCTTGAGCAGGCTGCTTGTATTCCTTAGCCTCATACACCCCACTGGCTGCCACTCTCCCTGCCACCTCTGGGAGACTGAAAAGAATTAATGGGATGGATGGATGAAGAGGTAAATGCCAGGCCCCACAAAGAACAGGGGCAGTGACAGAGCCAGCAGCCTAGGGTCCCAACTCCCATCCCAGGTATTGCATTTGCCTCTCTGGTTTCAACTCCCCATGTGCATGTGGGGAGGCAGCTGAACAGAAGTGGGTGGGTAGCTGGTATAGATGGGGAGAGAATGAAGATGGAGTGAGGGAGGGGTAAGGCCAAGAGACAGTCAGAGAAGGACTGAGATGTCTACTAAGAAGCTGTTCTATGAGAACAATCTTTATACATTATTTACCTTATCTTGGGGAGAATCTGGCTCCCTGGAGGGATAGGGAGTCCCTCGAGAAGACTAAGACTGGGTCAGGTGGAAGGTCCAGGGAGTGGGGTGAAGGTTGGGAGTTTGAGGTGTCTGACCTTGATGGTGCTGCCTGTGGGGCCCCTCAGGGCTCCTGTACCTGACAGACAATGATATCTTCATCCTTTGGGGCTGCTATAATGAAATACTATAGACTGAGAAATTTATAAACAACAGGAATTTATTTCTCACTGTTCTGGAGGCTGGGAAGTTTAGGTCAAAGCGCCGGCAGATTCAGTGCCTGGTGGGGGCCCGCTTCCTGGTTCATAGATGGTGCCTTCTTGCTGTGTCCTCACTGGTGGAAGGGGCTAGCTAGCTCTCGGGGGTAGCTTTAATCCTATCATTAATCATTAACAGAATTAATCATTAACAGCATTAATCCTATCGTGAGGGCAGAGCCCTCATGACCTAATTACCTCCCAAAGGCCCCACCCTAATACCATCACCTTGGAGGTTAAGATTTCAACATATGAATTTTGGGGGATGGAAACATTTGGACCATAGCACCTCCCATGCTCAGAACCTGAGAGAGGGATGAGGCTGGTGTGTGGCCCACCCAAGTACCAGTAAGGAAGCTTTTCCAGTGTGTCCACAATGTTGATGTTAGGTAGTCTTTATTTGCCACTCTTTACCAAATTGATGGGGTGGATATATCCATTTCTGGCTCACTGTCTAAAGAGCTCCAAACATACACTCTTTACAAGCAAAAGTCAGCAGGGGCAGCAGACAGCACATGGCTGGGGTGAGGGCGTGTGCTACACAGAGCGAGCTCACAGGGCCAGGACAATGAGGGAAGCGGGGCGTCGGCTGCATCATCTTCCAGATGTGTCTACACCACCAAATTTTCCGGTCTAGACCATGCGACTGATTTTCCACTCCCAGTGGAGAAGGTCTGAACACATGTCAAGCCGTGCTTGGTGGCCCTGTGAAGCCTGAGAGAGGACCACACCAAGAATCTATTGTGCGCCAGGCCCTGGGGACTAGAACATTGTCCAGCACATTATTTTACTATTTCAGAATCTGCATGAATTAATACAAAGGACTAGACACGAAGAGTGGGTTTGGGAGTCATTCTGACACTATATAAAGTAGATGTTTGCTTTTTTTCTCTCCTTTTAAGACAAAACACTGGCTTTCTGTGTAAGAACATGGGTTATGAGAGGACACAGATGCTAGGGGCAAAAAGCGTGATTGGAGAACTTGCTGTCACTTGCCTCAAAGCCGACCATGGCCAGACTGTGACCCTGTCTCAGAGAAAGAAGACTGCCTGCCTAGCAGAGTTCAGGATAGAGTGCGTAACTTGTAAAAATGGAAACTTGCAAGGAAAGCCCCATCTCTACGGCAAGGGGTAAGTGGGTGAATTCCCAGTGGGCAAGGTGGCCTAATAAGTGAGCAACCTGGGACCTTAGAAATAAAATAATTCAATTCTCTTCCCTAACTCCCAGATTATTTTATTTTTAAATTGATTAATTATTATTATTATTATTTTTTTTTTTTAAGAGAGAAGGTCTCCCTGTTGCTGGGGCTGGAGTGCAGTAGCAGGATTATAGCTCACTGAAGCCTTGAACTCTTGGGCTCAAGGGATCCTCCCACCTCAGCCTCCTGACTGGTTGGGACGACTGACATGCACCACCAGGCCTGGCTAATTTTTTTTTTTTTTTTTAAAGAGACAGGTTGATCTCCAACTCCTGGTCTCAGGTGATCTCCCTGCCACAGCCTCCCAAGTGCTGGGATTACAGGAGTGAGCCACTGTGCCCAGCCTGCACTCTCATTTTAGACAGGAGAAAACAGGTTTTGAAATGAGAAGTGGTTATTCTCGCCTCCTCACTCACTGCTTCTGAACCCAGGAGCTCCTCGACTCAGTCTCTCCTCACACACTTGCTCATAGTGACTTCGAGATCCTGGTGGGGTTTTGGTGATGGATGTAGTGCTTTCACCCAGGGCTCTACATGGGAAAAAAGATCAGTGCTGTAAGGCTCATGGGCTCAGATGGAGAGGTTTGGAATATGTCTCTAGGGCAGGCTGAGCTTTAGGTGTTAAAAGGAGATCAGCCCCTCCCGGATAGGAAACAGTCTGTTCCAAGTTGTTAAAAGCATGTCAGCACTCCATGGAGACTTCTTCCTGAGTACAGTGGAAGACTGAAAATTTCCTACTACAATAGGAGCTGAGGGTGTTCATTAGTACACACACACACACACACGTGAGCGCACACGCGGCAGCATTAGATATGCTGCCCTTAAAGCTGAAAAGTCCTAGATTTCAATAAGCTTTCTCTTAGGCTAAGAAGGACAAAGTGGGCTGGGCGTGGTGACTCATGCCTGTAATTCCAACACTTTGGGAGGTGGAGTTCAAGACCAGCCTGGGCAACATGGCAAAACCCTGTCTCTACAAAACATATAAAAATCAGCTAGGTGTGGTGGTGCATGTCTGTGGTCCCAGCTACTCAGAAGGCTGGGGTGGGGGCATCACTTAAGCCCAGGAGATGGAGGTTGCAGTGGACCATGATCGTGCCACTGCATAACACAGTGAAACCGCCTCAAAAAAAAAACAAAAAAAAAAAAAAAGAAGAAGGAAAGGAAGGAAGAAAGAGCAGAAAAGAAAAGAAAAGGACAAAGTGACTCCTGTCTGCATGGAGGTCATTATACTTCCTCAATATCCCAAGTCACCTGAGAGTTCTGATCCTGACCTCCAGGTGAGCTCTCAACCCAGCCACAGACCAGTGCCGGCTCTGGCCACGGCCCTGACCTCTATGCACACTCACATCTATTTATATTTGTGTTTCCCACTGAACCTTCCACGGTGCTTTGTGCTGCATCAGCACGTGATGTATATTTACAAAATGAACATGTGAAAGAACAGTGTCACAAAGCCAAGACAGACAGATACACTTTTCCATAACCAAAGGGAATGGTGCTCCCTCCAGCCCAGTGGAGGTCCCAGCCTTCCAGAACATCTACTCCACTACTCTACAGTAACAGGAATGAAAAGAAGTGTCTGGAGTCAGACAAGCCTGACTTGTCATTGAGCTGTGAAACCTTGAGCAAGTGCGTCACCCTCTCTAAGCCTCAGTTCAGTCAACTCAAGTGGGGAGCATAACCCTGAGATCACAGGGCTGCTGGGAAAAATCAAATCAAATAACTCATGGGAAAGAGAAACATAAACCCAAACATAGAACAGTGTGATGTCATCATTGCCGTGACTTGAGAGAACAAAGCAGAGATCCAGTGAGGGGACTTCCCGTGGCAACCTGGGAACCATAACTGTCTCTGACTCCTGGCCCAGGGCAGTCTGTGCCAACCCCATCTCTGCAACATCAATCATTAAGTCAAAGGGTCAAGAGGCCTCTAGTTGGGAGACAGACTAAGTACCTAAAAGTGGAGCTTGTGTGTGGTGGTGGGGAGGGGCTAGGAAATCCCCAGACCTTCAGGATTCAGAGCTCTCTGGAGAAGAAGTACAGGTTCATGGAGAAGGAAGGCATAGCCCTGTTCCTCAGAAGCCTACTTGCAACATGCCAGAAACTTCACTGGCCCAGCCGGGGGCCCACAGCCTCCAGCAGGGTTGGGAGGGGTTCCAGGAGGGAGACAGTGCTGCCCCACTCAGAGAGCACTGACAGCAGCAGGCAGCACTCATTCATGTCTCTGCTTACTCTTTAAATATGCATATACTAAGCACCAACTGTTTGCTAGGCACTGGGCTACATGCTAGGTCATTCATGCATTCATTCATCCACTCATCATTCCTTCAATAACAACTGTCTATCGAGCTCTTCCTGTGTGCCAGGCACTGTGCTAGGCACTGCGGATCTGTAATCGTAGCTAGTAAGTCATGCATGGTCCCATTCACATTAAGCCTACAGTCAGGTAAGGAAGAGAGACAAATAAATATATGTTGCAAATTGTGATAAGTATCATGAAGGGATCAAATTGGGGTTGGGGAATAATGATGGGGACAGGAAAGAGGCACTCAGAAAGGGACATCTGAAAAGGACTCTTTGAGTTTGTGAAATATTAGCAGGGGCCCAAAGGACTAGAAGTCAGCTCTGTGTATATTTTGGCAATGGGGCTGGGGAGTGGGCAGGTGAATGTCTCAAGCAGAGCAAACAGCCCGTTAAGGTTGTTGGGAAGACAGCTTGGTGTGTTAAAGGAGTTCACAGGAGGCCAGCTCCAGGGCAGCTGGAACAGAGGGAAGGGAGAGAGTGGCCAAGCAGGGGACGGTGGTCTACTCTAAGCGCATATCCAGCTTCAAATGGCAAAGGCTTGGGTCCTTTGAAAGAGACAGATACATCTGTGTCCTCCCTTACTTCCCTCCCTCCCTTTTCTGTCCCTTGAATAAATGATGGTACCCCATATTGGCAGGTGTTGTGAACACAGGGATTAGTGGAAACCATCTGAGAGTATCTTGCCATCTCTATTAAAAACCATAAAAATGTTGAAACTTTCTGAATAGCAGTTCTACATCTCAGAACTCACTCGAAGAAAAACACACTTTGGAGGCATGCAAAAATTACCTGAAGGGATGTGTGTAGCAGCATTTATACAACTATAAATAATCTAAAAGTCAATTGTAGAGAAGTGATTTTAAAAAGATGCAGTCTTCTATAAATAAAATATTATGCAGCTACTGGCCGATTGCCTGAGGTTAGGAGTTCAAGACCAGCCTGGCTAACATGTTGAAATGCTGTCTCTAATAAAAAAACAAAAATTAGCCAGGTGTAGTGGTGCACAACTATAGTCCCAGCTACTCGGCAGGCTGAGGCAGGAGGATCACTTGAACCCAGGAGGCAGAGGAGTGAGCCCAAGATCACACCACTGCACTCCAGCCTGGGCGACAGAGCAAGACTCCGTCTCAAAAAAAAAAAAAAAAAAAAAAAGAACGTGTTTGTGGTCAGGCGCGGTGGCTCACACCTGTAATCCCAGCACATTGGGAGGCCTAGGCAGGTGAATTACCTGAGGTCAGGAGTTTGAGACCAGCCTGGTCAACATGACGAAACTCCGTCTCTACTAAAAACACAAAAAATTAGCCGGGCATAGTGGCGAGCATCTGTAATCCCAGCTACTTGGGCGGCTGAGGCAGGAAAATTGCTTGAACCCGGGAGGCGGAGGTTGCAGTGAGCCGAGATCGCGCCACTGAACTCCAGCCTGGGCGACAGAGCGAGACTCTCCCCTGCTCCCAACAACAACAACAACAAGTTTGTAAAAGTGTTTTCAGTGAGTAGGTTATAATGAGACAACATAATGTGCCTAGACAGAAGGGATTACACTGTGGCAATTCACACAATGCAGCATCACACAGCCACCAACTAGAGGAGCCACCAACACGGGCAACATCAGGGAAGATTTTTAGTGACACGATAGTGAGTGAAAAAGCAAGTCTCAGACGTCTACGCATGACATCATTCTCTCCTTAATGACGTCAAAAAAGCAGGCATGATCAAGCAATAGCATTTATATGACACTGCTATATTTTTAAAAATTAAAGGAATGAGAAATACAAAATCTAGAATTGAGTTACCTCCTGAGAGGCAGGGGCCAGAAGAGCAGGTGAGCACGCAGGTAAATGTGAGTTACTGATAAGATTTTAGTTCTTGGGTTAAGTGGTAGGTTCAGAATTGTTTATTATGGTATTTACAAATAAATAAGCAAACAAGGAAAAAGAAATAAGGTTATGGGCCAGGCACAATGGCTCCTGCCTGTAATGCTACCACTTTGGGAAGCTGAGATAGGAGAATTGCTTGAGTTCAAGAGTTTGAGACCAGCTTGGGCAACATAGTGAGATCGCATCTCTACAAAATATATATATATTTTTTATTAGCTAGCTGTGGTGGTATGCACCTATAGTCCCGGCGGGAGAATCACTTGAGCCCAGGAGGTTGAGGCTGCAGTGAGCTGTGCTTGTGCCACCACACTCTAGCCCGGGTGATGAAGTGAGACCTTGTCTTAAAAAAAAAAAGTTTATGCATAGATGACAGTATGACATGTAGGAAGCATTTTGATAAAAAATATTCACCAGTATATGGCCTACTATCAGTTTTATTTTAAAAATACACATACATATAAATATATAATCATGGGCCACATACCGATGTTTTGGTCAATACAGTCCACATATGCAACAGTGATTCCGTAAGATTACATTTTTACTATGTAAAAATTTTATTTTATTTTATTTTACCTTTCTATGTTTAGATATGCTGAGATACACAAATATTTACCACTGTGTTACAGTTGCCTACAATATTCAGTACAGCAACATGCTGCACAGGTTTGCAGTCTAGGAGCAATAGGCCATATCAGATAGCCTAGGTGTGTAGAAGGCTACACTACACCTTCCAGATTTGTGCAAGTACACTCTATGTTTGTGCAACTATGAAATCATCTAACAACACATTTCTCAGAGCGTATCCCTGTCATTAAGTGATGCATGAGTGTATACCTGTTGAAAATAGGTAAGAAAGCAATACACTCACATGGTAACAATTATTTCAGAATGATTTTTATATTATTTGTGCTTTTCTATTCTACAATAAATTTATATTTTACAACTAGAACAAAAAGTTGTTTAAAAGAGATAGCTCATTTAAATGTCATGTATAGGGAGGCCAAGAAGGGCCAGAAGTGAGAGTGGGGAGACCCCAGAGCCCAGAGGGTTGATGCAGTGTGGGGCTGTTACTGATGTGGCTGAGATGTAGACAGGGAGCTGTGGGGAGGCCACCCCTGCCAGGCTGACCCCTCTAGTGCTTCCTCCCTCCCATTTTAGTCATCTGTGTTGATTCTTTGTCTGGAGTAACAACTGTTTCACTCCTTTTCCACCCTTAGTTTCTAGGAGAGAGGAGGCTCCTTAAATACATAAATACAGGCCAGGAGCAGTGGCTCACGCCTGTAATCTCAGCATTTTGGAAGGCTGAGGTGGGCGGATCACTGGAGGTGAGGAGTTTGACACCAGCCTGGCCAATGTGGTGAAACCCATCTCTACTAAAAATACAAAAATTATTGTATATTTGGGGATGGTGGTGGGTACCTGTAATTCCAGATACTCAGGAGGCTGAAGCAGGAGAATTGCTTGAGCCCAGGAGGTGGAGGTTGCAGTGAGCTGAGATTGTGCCATTGCACTCCAGCCTGGGGGACAGAGCAAGACTCAGTCTCAAAAGAAAAAAAAAAAAAGATGTAAAAACAGAAATGAATTGATCATCAACCAATCGATCATTCAGTCAATTCCCTTTGGGTGAAGGTTTTTATTTTTATTGTTTGAATCAGGAAACAATAATTACACAGAGACTGTGAGACAATCAATTTTGTTTTAAGTCGCTAAGTGTGTGGTCATATTGTGACACAGCATGGAACACGGATACCAGGTCAAAACAGAGGCTATGAGAGAACAGAGTGGGGAGTGGCTAGGTTTTAGACATCAAGGAGAAATGTCTGGGGAGGTGTCATGGGGAAGCAGTGTGGAGGCACAGCGTGTGCACAGGTTCTCCTCTGCCCCTCCGTGCTCTAGGTCTTACCTGGGGAGGTGCTCCATGGGAGGTCTGCCTCCTCTGCCACTGTCTGAATCCTGGGACTGGGTCTACCCAATTCTGGGATCCAGTTAGCAGGCTCCTCTGCCTCTCTCACAATAAGCTATGAGAGCCAACCTGAACTTTCTTAGTAATAAAGGTTCTGCCTGGGCCCCACTTGTTATTTGCTTTTATTCCCAAATCGTTGAGAACTAGAGGGTACTGTTCACTGGGGGCCCTCTCGCAGCAGTGAGAACAGCAGTCCAGCAGGGAGGAGTGAGGTTGGGAGAGAGACGAGAGCACCACATGGAGGTTCATAAATTCAGGCTCGAGCTTAGATCTTGGCCCATAGACCATGGAGAGCCACAAAAAAGTCTGTGTGTTTCAGCAGCTAGAGACTACACCGCAGGGCATGGGCCTCCACAGCCAAGAATCTGGTTTTCGGGCATGGTCTGGGCACATGCCCGTGATCAATTTGGGTTGCAGTGGTGGTGGTGGGCCCCGGAGTGTGTGTGCAAGCACAGGCCTACGTGAGGCAGGTCCATGTGGGCTTGCTGTGAGCTCCTGTGAATGGATCTGTTGTCTCTGTGTGTTCCCCTGCGTCACTTGGTGCAGATGTGTGCTTGTGTGTCAGAACATATTTGAGTGTCCCATGTTTATGTGTAAGCCCATAACTTGGACGGTGTTAATACAGAATAATATCAGTTAACGTTTGTGGAGTGCTTGGTATACACCAGGCACTCTGCTAAGAACTTGATGTTCATTTTCCCACTTTTATCCTCATAATGACACCATGAGATTGGTACTATTGTTACCATACTTTACAGCTGAGGAAACTGAGGCACAAAGAAGCTAAGAAACAAACCCAAAGTCACAGTTCTAGCAAAAGGCAGATTCAGGAGCAGATTGAAGCTTTCTGGTTCTGAAGCCATGTATCCTCGCAAGTCTGTGGGTACGTGGCCACGTGCCTGGGTGACCATGTTCTCATGGGTTCTGAAAGCACGTGTGGTGGGCTTCTCTGAACCTATGTGGCCAGGCTATCTGTTTCACTATGTGCTTATAGGCACCACGTGTCTGCATGGCTGGTGGCATCTGTCTTTGTATCTGTATGTCCTGATATAACTGTGCATCCTGGTGGCCCGTGCTTACTTGCATGAATCAATGTGTCTCTGTGTTTCTGCGTGTCTCTGGTTGCCTGTATGTGCCCGTGCATCTGCACACCCCCATGAGGAGTTGGGCAGGGCTCAGAGCCACATCTGGCTCTGACGCACTCCCTGTGGGGAGAGGGTGACTGCAACAGTAATCCCCGCCCTGTGAGCGTGTATGCCTTCTGCCTTCAGAAGCCTGGAGAAATTCAACAGACGCCCCGCTCTGCAGCAAGCAGGCAGGCAGGCAGGCTGCACTGCTGGGGGCCTGGCTGGGTTTATTTTCAGCAACGGAGGAGGCCCTGTGGCATTTAATTAATTCCACTCCCTATGTAAACACTGGCAAACACAGGGCTCCAATGGCAGAAGCACGTACTGCCTCATGTTCCCCATGCTGTCGTTGCGTGGGACTTCACTGTGGGGACTGCACGTGTGTGCCTGACCACCCACCACAGTGATAGTGCTCATTCTGCCACTGCATCTCCCCCAGGATCTGCCCCGAGTCTGACTCCTCATCCCTCTCCTCCAACCTGTGTCATCTCCCCTGGCTCAGGTCTTGACAGCTCTAGCCAGACCTTTGCAAAGGTCTCAGGATGGGAGGTGAGGGGTCTCTGTTCTCAGCTCCATCTGGTGGTCCCAGGGTGAAGGAGAAACTTATAAAATGCAGGTCCATCAGATGTTTGGTTCAGATAGTCTTCTGACTTTGTCAAGCACATAGGAGTGTTTGTGTAAGCAACAGTCACCTTGTATCTAACACAGACAGCACCTATGTGAGCAGAGGCAGAAAGCCCACCATAGCTACCAAGGCCCTGGGTTTCAGTCCTGGCCTTACCAGGAGAGCTCTGTGAATGCTAACATGTCATGCAGCTCTTGGGGGAGCAAGGTCCACAATGACCTCCAAATCAGGTCATCAGAAAATAGCCATAAGTTGGTAGCTTGCGAGGAAATTTTTCTTTGAGGAATGAGCAAGGCAAGAGTGAGAAAGGAGGCGCCTGGAGGGGCAAAGCAGAAGATGCACCCCAGGAAGCAGGCAGGTAAAGGGATTGGGAGAGGAGTCCTGGAGAAGTTGCTCATTCCCACAACCCCTGGCAGGTCTCGCACCACCATGTGGTAACAGCATGGCCCTGGGCAAGTCACTTAACACAGAAATCTTTCTCCAATGTGAGCTTTCCTTGAAGAACTTACAAATAATAATTATCACTCTAGTAATTCTCACTTTTCAAGACATAGTGTCAACTGCCTGATTTGTCTTATCTCACCCACTCTTTACAATGTCCCTATCAGCTCTCTACCTCCATATCCTCAGCCTGTAGGCCAGGAAATTGAGGTCTGGAGATACTAAGTACCTTGTCCAAGGCCACACCTGGGTTAAGCGGCAGAGTTGGGACTTAGATAAGTTAGGCTTCTCCCAGAGCCCTTGGTCTTGACACTGTCTGAAAATTGAGTTCTCTAGCTCAAAATGCTGGTATTTGAGTTCTGTAGCTCAAAAATGCTGCTATTCTAGGCTTGATGTTCAAGTTCATGTCAGTCATCATGAGAATTTTAGTTCCACTGAAACTCATACCTGTTGACAACAAGATAGAGACATAACTAGGGGGAAGGGAGTAGAAAAAGAAGGCTGAGACAAGAGAGCTGGAGGAGACTCAGAGATGGAAAGTAAATGTGGCCCTGCATATGGATGTGTCTTGGGGCAGCTTCTCTGAGGTCTTAGACGGACCAAGAGCCTGAAGCCCTCAGTTGTGTCACACAATCAAGACATCTGGATGGTTAGCCAGATCCAGAATAAATAAATGCCCCAGTGCATATGTAGTGTCTTCACCAAAACACATTTGCAATCTTCTTGTTCCAACTATAGGGAGGCAGATGGTCAGAGGGATGGCAAACGCAAACCCACTGTTCAGTCTCCATGATGTCTCACTTAGATGTGTAAATGCCACTGGCTTTCTCTTTATTCAGCAAGTTGCTTGTACTGCTCATTTTAGTGAAAGTAAGAAATGTGCTCAAAGCATCTGGGAGGTCCATGCCTACTCAACTTTTCCAGAAGCTCTGAGGTTCCCGAGCCATGATCTCTGTCTCCGTGGGGATTTAAGGAAGCTGAGCCTGGTGTCTTGGAAAGGATGATTGTGTCTGACTCCCAGGGGAGGTGGGAGGATAAAATGTGGCCAGGTACATGGAAATAAATTCTAAAAGCACTGGATCAGCATCTGTGACAGTTATATAATGGGAAAGCCACAAAGCCTCCAGTCTCACAGTGCTAGTCATTAGGTGCCCAGTCGATAAATAGCCTGGTTCTGCAATCTTCCCAGAGCCCTGTAGGGTGGCTCTTTCCTATGCTCTTTAAAAACAGCAGTGGCCATGTGATGTGCTTTGGCCAATGACATGTGAATGGAAATGGTGCCTGCCACTTATGGGTGGAAGCTTTAAGAACCAGTGTGGAATTTTCCTGTTCTTTTTCCCTCTCCAAGTTCTAGACAGTGGCGGGTCTGAGGCCCCCAGCAGATCTGTGGTGTTCACGCCGCACGGTGAAAAATAACTCTTTCTTGCTTGAAGACACTAAGAGTTTCGGGGTTGCTTGTTCCAGCTGCACACCCTAGCTATCCTGATGGTAACTCCTTACAACCCGCACACCAGCTGGTAAGCCTCAGAAGCAAAGTGTGAAGGGCATGTGTTTCATCCTAACTCTTCTAATGGAGTCCAGCCTCAGCCCCAACAGTCCATTCTCCACACAGTAGCCAGGGTCATCTTTTTATTTATTTATTTCATTTTTATTTATCTATTTATTTTTTGAGACGAGGTCTCACTCTGTTGCTCAGGCTGGAGTGCAGTAGTGCGATCTCAGCTTACCGCAACCTCCACCTCCCAGGTTCAAGCTATTCTCCTGCCTCAGCCTCCCAAGTAGCTGAGACTACAGGTGCGCACCACTATATTTGGCTAATTTTTGTATTTTTAGTAGAGACGGGGTTTCGCCATGTTGGCCAGGCTGGTCTCGAACTCCTGACCTCAGGCGATCCACCCACCTCGGCCTCTCAAAGTGCTGGGATTACAAGTGTGAGCCAACGCACCTAGTCAGGGTCATCTTTTTAAACTACAAACATTATCATGGCACTCGGTCTCCCACTTTAAGTGCCCCGACATTCAAAACCTGAACACAGCACCACTTCCTTCCCCCTACCACCCAGCTGCTCAAAACCACAAAAGATAAGGCTCAAAGATATCACGGACCTGGTCCAATTCACCTCTCCAGCCTCAGCTCTGGCCACCTCTTGCTTCATACTCTAAGCCCTGTTAACCAAAATTACTTCATTACAAGGTGCCATGCTTTCTTTCATCTCTAGAACTTTTGCACATGCCATTGCCTGTATCTAAAACACTCTTCGCTGTCGTACTCACTTAACCAACTCCTACACATCCGTTGGGCTAAGCTGAGCGCCCACCTCCTCCAGGAAGCGCTCGCTGACTCCCAGGCCAGGCTAGGTGTGTTCTCAGTGCCTCCACTCTTACCATTTGTATCACTGTGGACCGTCTATTTACTTGCAGTACCCCCTTTCAAGCTGTGGGCTCCTTGAGAGAAAGGGCTGTGTCTGCATTTTTCCCCATGGTATCTCCAGTGCCCATCACAGCATCTGCCATCTGATAACTGTGGAGCATCTACTGAATGAATGGACGATGAGTCCCTCCACACACAGGTCCGTTGTTGGTGGCAGGGGACAGTGATTTAATGAAGCAGGGGTAGTTTCTTTATGTGCTCCCCCCCAGATCTCTAGCTTGAAGCGGGAGGCAGGGAGTTCATGGTGATAAATGGGGCCCTTTCGAGTAGCTCGGTGGCCAGGACACTTAGAGGGCAGCAGCCTGAGGCCTCCTAGGGAGCTAATGGTTTTCAGGAGCAGTTTGGGAAGGAGTCCTGCAAACAGCCAAAAGAAAACACAACCTCTCCAGGCTCCTTCTGTCCTGAGTGCTCAGCTGAGATAGAGCTCAAAGGAGCTTAATGAATTATTATGTCCACATTGCTTGCTGATAAATGACAGTCTCATGCTCCGTTACCAAACGCTGGTTGTAATATTTAATCAAAGTCTAGTTTTATGCATCAGTTGGTTTTGAAAATAACATTTATGGGTCTGGAATGCCTTCAACCTTCAGGCATATGGCTGAAGAGAATCTTTATTTTGTAGCAATTGGATAAGAATATAGGAAGTGAGACAGAGAAACTGAGAAGTTCACTTTTGCCTGCTCAATACCAGGTCCTCTACCAGATGTCAGAGATGCCGAGATGGATACTAATTCCTTCATGCCAAGGATTCATCCTCAGGTCCAAACCTTTTCCCTAAGATCCTTCCATCCTCCCCCAAACCTGGTTCATTATTTAACCCGTCAGTTCAAACCTGATTCATCATCTAATCTACCTCCTCCAGAGAGCCCTCCATGACCAGTCCAGTACGCAGGGATCTCCACTCCTCCAAGCTCTGCTTGCTCTCTGCCACTGTGCAGAGCATATGCACTGTTCAGCACATTGGATGAACTTTACCTGCTGAAGTCTGGCCGTTCCACTGGGTGGGGTCTCCCGTGGGGCAGGCGGGGTTTGCTTCTTGTTCCTCTCTACCTCTCCTCACTGCTGGACACCTAGCTGGTGTTAGGGAAATTTCTATCAAATGGTTGATCTAACTGAATTCATAGTCTCTGGGTTTTGCACACATAAGAAGTTCAAAAGTTATCTGCGATTCTACTATATATCACTCCCTGAATTTTGTCCTTTTCCCTGTTCTCTCCACCTCAGTGACTATGCCAAGCCAGACACTTGGAAGTCATCCATGAGTCCCCCCCTGCCTCTTTTAATCGTTTGTTCATTCGTTGATTCATTCATTCTTCTATTCCTTCAGAAATAACAACAAAAAATATTATGTTTACTCACTGCCAGGCCCTGTGTTAGGGGCTGGGGACAAACATGATGAATTGGCCAGGAATGGTCTAGGGGGAATTTTAACTTCTAAACAGTTTTTCAAACAGTTTTTCTCCTGTAAATACCAAGGGCCCGCCTTGGTCTGGGGCCATTTCATCTCTGACAGGCTTCTAACATGTCCCTGGCCCCCGGCTCCAGCCTTCTCCATCTCCACACTGTCATCATCACACTTGGTAAACAGTTTTGAGAACATGGAAGTGGGAGTGGGGTGGCGCAGAGAAAGCACTGGTCAGGAAGGCTGGGTTCTAGCTCCCTGTGAGAAGCTGGATAAACCCTTCCCTCTCTAAGTCTTAGTTTGTTCAAAGGTAAAGTGGGCTAATAATCTACACCTTGAGTGTGCTCTACTTTGAGGTAAATCTGGTGATAATAATTCAATTTCTAAGCAGGCCAAGCACATTACATGTATTAACACAATCCTCTCAACAATCAGGGAAAGGCAGAAGTTCCTATTACTGTTATTCTCATTCTGCAACATAGCAACTGAGGCTCAGAGAGGTTAAGTAGCTTGCCCAAGGTCACACAGCTATAAGTGGAGAACTGGAATCCAGTTCTGGGATTGACTGACCCCAGAGGACCCTGATCTTAACTTGGATATTCTATTAGCTCTCTCAGTCTGTGGAGGATGCCCTTATGCCTAGTGGTTTTATCTGTGGCTTTGAGTGGGGTGGGGCTTGGGAGTCATGACTCAGTTTCCCCTAAGGAGGGACCAAGAGACATCCTATGTTTTGAGAGAAGCACACTTAAATCTCCCACTTGTGAAAACGTTTTCAGGTTCTTTGCCATAAGTGAAGGGTGTGAAAGTCCTGGGGCGGGTGGGTGATTACATGACAAAGCCAATGAACAGCCTTAACCTGAGCAAAGCATGTGGGCTGGGCCAAGGGCACCAAGTGCAAACAGTGTTGCTGCAGGCAGGGGCACCCGGGAAAACCAGGAAAACTGCTTCCCATCAGTGTTGAAGAGCAGCGAAGAAAGGGTGTAAATCAGGAGAGGACAGGGCCAGGTTCCTGTCTCCCAGAACCGCCTTTGGTCTTCTTCCCCAGCTCCCTCCACAGCAGTCCTGGGTGCTCCCCGCCACCCCTGACAGCTTCCTCTCTCATTAGGATCTCTCTGACAACCCTGAGGATTTACAACGTGAAATGTTTCCATTTCCCTGACAAGACGTCTCTGCTTCAAAGCGCCTGCGCCTGCCCTCCGGAGCCCGGGATGAAGGTGACTTCGCGAGGGAGACAAATGAATCAAAGGGCTGACACCCGTCCCTTTCTTTCCCCCCATAATACATCTGTTTATTATTGAACAGGGGCGTGCATGGTTTGTGATGAATTGTCTTCTCCTCCATAGCCATGTCCCCAGCCGGCTGGGGAGGCTAAAGTGTCTTCCAGGAGCATCTGCTTTTGATCTCTGGTCCTTTTAAATCTTGGGTTAAAATCTTTAGCCTGACGGGCCTGAAAGTCAGCCTCCAGCAGCAAAGCAGGGGCAAAGGCATATTACAACCCTGGAGAGGATCATCTGGGTTCTTCCCAGAGACAGCCCCGTGGAATTCCCTCTGACGGGCTGAAAACAGAGCAGGGGGCTTTCTGTTCGGAGGGAGGCCCTTGCTTGGGTCTGAAGGCAGGGTTCTCATCTGCAGGCGCAAGGCCCTTGGGACCCTGGGAGGGGAGTGGAGGCTCAGGCTATTCAGCCCATACAAGGCTGGGCGCTGGATGCAGAGAGGAAGAGCCTGTTGTCCTCTGGTCAAAAAAGCACCAGTCACCTGCCATCGCTACCTCTTGTCCCTTCTTCAGATCTCTGAAATGTCACTTCTGTAGGGAAAATTGCTTTTGATCACCTCCAAACTGGGAGTGACAGTGACTGTCACCTGCTCACCACACCTATATCCTCTTCTTTCCAGGCACACAACTCAACTGCCTTCCCCCAGCCTCCCCTATAGGTAGACAAGGCCATGAGACCGATTCTGGCCATTGGAGCATGAGGCCACTTCCAGGCCTGGCCCTTGAGACCCTCCCAGTGTGATCCTTGTCCCTTCCCACAGACACTGACTGTTGTCTCTGCCCACGGGAGAGCTTCTGTCCACCTGGGGCCCTGAGTTTTCCCTGGCCCACTGGGAATACTCACATTGGAGCTGTGAAGCCACTGAATGATGGGGGCTTGTCATTACAACAGTTAGCATCACCCCCCCTGGGTCAGGTCCCTGTGGCCCACACTCCCCGGCCCCTGTACTTCTGGGTTGCACTTGGCACCTTTGCTTACACTGCACTCTCTGGAGGAATTCATATGGCGTCTGTCTGTCTCAGGAGACAGTGTTCTTCCTGAGGGTAGAGACCGTCTCTCTTCTTCGCCACTGAAAATGTGGGCCCAACACAGTGCCCAGTGCACAGAAAGACCCAATAACAGCTACCACATGACTGATGGACTGGGTGATGGTGAGTCCTTCTGAGATCCACAACACATCTCAGCCTCATGGAAGCTGCCCAGAATGGGAGGTCAGGAGCCCTGGCTTGGATCCCAGCTCTGCCCCACCATGCAGAAGCCGAGTGTCCTTGGTCTTTTCACACCACTTCTCTAAGCCTCAGATTTCTTATTTGTCAACTGAAACAATTTCTCACCTCTCAGGGTTTGGGAGGAAATAAAGGACAGAGAGCCTGTGCAATTGCCAAGCACAGTGTGTGGCTTGTAGGTGCTCATGTCGCATTGATGGCAGATACCTGAATCTTATTGCCAGAGGTGGGGATGAGACCTTGGAAGTGACTGAGGCCGCGGCTGACTCTGCCAATAGCAAACTGTGAGGGCAGTGAGGCAGATGTCACCAGAAGATGGTCAAAATAAGACTCATACAGGGTTATCTATTAGGTCAAAGATGCACAGCTGCTAAGAGTTCGTGATCGAAGGATTCAATGGAAAGATTACTCTCCAGGTATCTAGAATCCTGGACTGGGGCATTTCTACTCAACATCCCGTCCTTGGCCCCTAAGCCATGAGCTCTGGAGCCAGGCAGTACCCTGCCACTGCTCAGCTGGGCAACCACAGGCACAACCTTTACCCTCTCTGAGTCTTACTTTCTCCATTTTACGAGGAAGACAATACTTAATGTCTTAAGGCACAGTGTAGATTACATGGGTCAGAATGTGTAAACATGCTTAGGACAGTGTCTGATCTAGAGGAAGCCAAAGTAAATTATTAGCTCTCTTTCTTTGCTGAGCTTTTTGCTACCTGGATGGAATGAAGTTGCTGAATATCTCTGGCTGAGTCTCCTTTTTCTCATCTGGTACAGGTTACCCTGCCTGCCTCACCCACCTGCTGCGACTGTCAAAGCAAGCATGGATGTCACTCTGCTTTGTACAATGCAGAGTATGCTACACAGGTAGGTTGTTAATAATAGTTACAACTATTAGTACTAGTAATAGTAGTGTCAGTAGCTGTGGCTGGAAATGGTAGAAGTATCTACAGAAGACTTGGGAAACAGGATCAGGGGTCAGGTGGTAATAGCAGCAGAGGCTGTGATGGATGTAATAACAGTGAGGGTGGCCAATGCCTAACACTGCCCCAGTTAGTAGCAGTGGCCATGACCAGCATGGTCATGGAGGTGGCAGGTACAGTAACAGTAGCAGCAGTGATAGGCTGGTAGCAGAAGAGGTGACAGAGGTAGTCACTGTGCTCAAGCCTTGCTGGCCTCCTTTCTGTTACCAGGCCCGTGGAGCCTACTCTTCTGGGAGATGCTGCAACTTCCTGAGCATCAGTGTTCTACAGGGTGACCAGGCAGTGAAGGAGCATTTCTTCAGCTTCCTGCTGCTGGGGGAGCCCAGGTGTCCACAGGTGATTGAGCACTGACAGGTGGGCCAAAGGATTCACAGACCTGATGCTGCAGGCCTCTGATCTGCCAAATGCCTTCTCACATGGTCACTCCTAGGAGCCTCTCAGAATCTCCTGAGCAAAGTTAGGTGATTTTTCCTCCACTGTCCTTTTAACATTCATTCAACAAATATTCACTGGAGCCTACTGTAGGCCCTGAAGAAGAATATGATTCCTAACTTCCAAAAGGCAATAGCTTCGAAAGAAATCCTCTGTGCATCTTCATTACAGCACGTAGGTTGCTGTATTAAGGATGTGTATGTGGCTATCCTTGGCACTAGTGCTGGTTCCCATCCTTATCTTGTTTGGTGGGGAGTCTGGAGGTGCACAACAGCCACTCACTTGATCCCATTCATCTAAGAGGTATTTTTGGAGTAGTTACCCAAGGAAAGGCATAGGGAACAGTGGCTGAGTTCCAATCCCGGCTCACTATAACGTTGGGCAAGTTGCTTAGTCTCTGCCTCAGTTTGTTACAAGGATTAACTGAATTATTATTACAAGTAAACTGTTTAGAATAGTGCTTAGTGTACATAATAATGCTATAGAAGTATTAGCTGTGAAAATGTGCCAAGGATCATACTAGGCACTGTTCACATAGCAATGAGTCGAACAAAGTTCCAGCTGTCATACAGCTTACATTTTAGCAGGGGAACAGATGAGAAACACATAAATATACATGCCATGTAGGAAAAGGTGCTATAAGCAATAAAGCAGAGTGCAGAGACAGAGAGTAAGGGGGGCTACTATGCAGGCAGGGGAGGCTTCTCTGGGCAGGTGAAATTTTAACATAGGCTTGGATGAAATGAAGTATATATGAGCCACAGGACTACCCTGGGTAAAAAGGGTTCCAGGCAGAGGCAAGAATATGCTTTGTGTGTTCACTAAGAGCCAGGCATGGTGGTTCATGCCTGTAACCCCAGCACTTTGGGAGGCTGAGGCAGGAGGACTGCTTGATCCCAGGAGTTCGAGACTAGCCTGAGCAACACAGTGAGACCCCATCTTTACAAAAAATAATTTTAAAAAATTAGCTGTGTGTAGTGGTGCATGCTTGTAGTCCCAGCAACTTGGGAGGCAGAGGTGGGAGGATTGCTTGAGCCTGGGAGGTTGAGGCTACAGTGTGCTGAGATCATGCCACTGCACTCCAGCCTGGGCTACAGAGCAAGACCCAATTTCAACAAACAAGCAAACAAACAAACAAACAACAACAAAAACAAAAATTAAAGGGAAAAAAAAGAAAGAGCAAGGGACTAGTATGGCTGGAGTAGAGTAATGGTGTCAGTGGTCCAAGCTGAGGTCGGTGAGGTAGCCGGGGTCAGATAATGCAGAGGCTCTTAGGCCACATTAGGATTTAGCTTTTGCTAGAAGTAAAACAGAAAGCCAGTGGAGGGTTTTCTGAATTAATGTTTTGAAGGATGGCTCCAGGCTCTGTGAGAAGCACAGCCTCCTGGAGTGGGAGAAGGTGACAGAAGGGAGACCCGTTTCAGGCAGCTTATTACATGCAACTGTGATGGTGGCTGGGGCCACGGTGCTGAACGGGAAGGCTGGGGAGAAGCAGTGGAATCCTGCTGTCTGTAGGATGTAGACATGACAGAAACTGCTGACAGACTGGATGGAGGTTAAGAAAGAAAGAGAACAGTCAAGGATGACTCTAAGACTTTTGGCCTGAAAAACTGGCAGAATGAAACTGCCATGTGCTGAGTTGAAGAATTCTGGTAAGAATCAGGACTGGGAAGCCATGAGGGAGAGAATCTACTACTGGTTAAAAGTTGTTAAGCTAGAGATGTGTATTTGCCACCCAAGTGGAGATTCTACATCACAGCTGGATATGAGTCCAGAGTTTGTATGAAGAGAAAATTTGGGCTACGGATTGAAATGAAGACCTCCTCGGTAGAGAGTAAGAATGGGTAAGTACAGAAAGAAGAGGACTGAGGACTGCGCCCTGGGACCCTCCAGAGTTTAGAGGTCAGAGAGGTGAGAAGGAACCAGCAAGGAGACTAACAGAGGCTACTGAGGTAGGATGAGTGAAGGAAGTATTTCAAGAAGGGGTATGTGTTGATGGGTTGAGGAAGATAAGGACTGAAAATGACCCTGGGATTCTTCTATGTGAATGAATGGGGAGGAGGTGATAACAGCTGAAGAATGTATCACACAATGGAGGAAATGGAGGCCATCATCAGAATGCAGGTTGACCATGTGGCTCTGGGAAGGCGAGCACCATGAAACAGCAGGTACAAACCCAGTCTCTAGTTTTAGAGCCTTGGGAAGTGCAGTCTGACATGCAAAGCTTTTAAAATTTTACGAGGGCATCCAGAAGAATAGGAAGAGGAAAAAAGGTAAGCTGGTGGGGAGTGATTTACACACATTACAGAAGTATATAAACGGTACCAAGGGCTTCCGGCACCCTGCAGAAGCCACTTTGAGGTCAGTGGTGAGACAGGTCTATGTCCAAATGCAATGTCATCTGGCCAGATGGCCCCTTAGCTAGTGGGTGTGTTTCATCTCCCCTGGGTTACCAGGAGAAGTGGATAAAGTTAGTGACTCATTTATTGTTTTCTGTTTCACATTTAAATTCAGTTGATTAAATATACAGTTTTCAAATATCTTAAAAACAAAACGAAACTGATTTGCTTTCTAAAATTGTCCTCATCCCAACTCCTGGTGTTCTATGGGACAGAGTGCATTCACAGAACCGCTGGGGGGCCAGGCCGAGGGAGTGGCCAGCGTGTGGAAAGAACACCCTTTGAGATCAGACTTAAGTAGAAACCCTCGCTCCGTCACACGCCATCTGGGGGGTGTTGAACAAATAAGAGCCTCCCTGAATTCTACTTGCGTTTCCTGGGTGTTGCCTTTTCAGGAAGGCCCTACTTATATCTGCTCTTAGCCCAGCCTGATGTAGGTTCTCTTTACAGCCATGCTCTTAGCGCATCTTGCCTCACATTTCAACGCTTGAGAGCTTGTTGACACTTGGCTATAAGCTTTTTGAGGGGAGCTCTTGTGTTTGATTTGACAGTGAGTACACTGCAGAGAGAAGTTGCCAAATACGCTGTTGTTGATTAAATGCAGAGTCGCTACCTTCCTAGGGTTGTTCCAGGGACTAAAAGAAAAGAGTTATGAAAAAGTTCCCTGCCCACAAATCAACAGAGGGCTCAGGCATGTCTGCAAACTGCCTGGATTCTTCAGAGGGGCAGGCTCTTGGATTCTGGGAGGGCCCAACTTCTCTGGCTGCTTCAGGATCCTGGCTTTGGTGATGGGATCACCAAAAAGTGATTCGTGAGACAATGGTCTTCCAAGCCTGGCATTATCCCCAAACCCCCAAATAACCTGCTGTGGATCCTCTCTCTGACAGCTAATTGTTCTCCTCCTTTGTCAGTCTATAGTCATTCATTTATGTTCTTTCTTTACTTCAGCAATTCAAATAGTATTATTGAGTGCTCAGAGCATGGGGAGGCACTGTTCTGTATGCTGGGGATACAGTGATACGCAGTGTGGGTGGGGGTGTTGTGGATGCAGCCTACAATAATACTTAGGACTCTGCCATTGAGAGCCAAGCCGCCTTGGTTCACATCCTGGCTCTGACACTTAGTAGTGTGATGTTGGGCAAGTTACTGAACTTCTCTGGGCTTCAATTTCCAGATCTCTATAATGGAGATACAATGGTACTTGGTTACTGGGTTTGGGAGGATTAAATAAATTCATCACATAAAGTGCTTTGAACAGTGCTTGACACATGGCAGACACTCAGTAAGTTCTTGTTATTCTTATAGCAGTGAACACAGAAAAGTCACTAACCTCACAGGGATTACATTCCAGTGGGGAGACACACAACAAGCACTCTGACAAGGAGCTACCTAATACCAAGTGCCACAAAGAACAGCAGAGTGAGACAATGGAATAGAATGGGACCAGGGCGTGCTCTGTGAGATACGGCAGTCAGGAAGGTTTCTCTGAGGAGATGATATTTCAGCAGGGCACTGAATGCATCTTGGATCATATGGGATCAAGTCATTATGTCAGTTAGCACCCCAGCAGCAGTATGTATGAGTGCTGGTAGTGAAGGAGGACACTTCCAGTAGGAGAAAGAACAAGCCAGGAGCGAAGAATAGGGACAGGGAAGTGAACATGACGTACCACTCCTTCCACAAAGAATCTGATGCACCGTGACACATGCCCTGCAACATGTGCTGAGGGCACAGACATGACTCAGATGGCACACCTGCCCTCAGGAGAGTGGCCAGACATGGCCACAGACAACCAGAATACTGAGTAGGAAGAGTTCAGGAGAAAGAGCGGGGCCAGTGCAAGGGCAGGAGCCTCCGACCTCCTCCTCCACCACCCCAGTCCTGGCTCAGCTTCCTGCATAACAAGGGATCTAAAAATGCATCTCAAAGGGTTGGGAGATATTCAAAAAGCCCTCAGAACAAAATCAGATCCTGCAGCCCCTGACCCACCCCAAGGATTTGACGCTCAGCTAAGGAATTCCCCAGGAGAGAGCCACAGGGAGGAAGACCTGAGTTTCACAGCCTGAGCCCCACACTGGACACAGAGGGTGAGCCGAGGGGACGTGGATAGTGTCTTGCAGCCCACTGACCCCACCCCCCAGCCAGGAAGCCCAGCCCAACACCCGCTTTTCACTGAAGTTACCATAAAGCACAGCCTGTATCTGATCACTCTGTGTGAGCACTGAGTGAGCTGTGGGTTGCTCTGCCCAGCCGAGGGAAGCATGTATATTTCCAAGTTCAACAACCTTGATGCCTGGCAGTGGGTGCCCTGGGACTGCCCAGCTTGGACCCCACTGCCCTCCTCCCACCACAGTTAAAGAAAGGCTCCTTGTTGAGGAGACGAGCTGGTCAGGCTGCCCTCAGGTCTTGCTTCCCCAAGGACCAGGTGTTTTACTCGGCAGCAAACCAGAGCTGTCCTGGAACCAACCCTGTTCAGACTTTATCACCCTGTCCATCACCCTGGCTTGGCTGCAGGGCCCAAGGTGGCAGGAGACAGAGTTCACTCCTCATTTATTTTCAACATCCACTCTAGGGAGGTTGGATTAAAAGTCTCCTGGAACGACAGTGCCAGAAAGCCCTTGGGTGATCCTCTGGGCTGAAAGGAACCCATAGGGCAGAGATTTCCTCAGGTCGCACTGCTGAGGAGAGAGGGGCAGAGATGGTACTGGCACAGATCCCATGCCACCCCCCTCAAAGTTTCCAGGCCTGCCTCCTGGTACTAGTGTTTGCTTTCCCCCAGGCCTGTTCATATTCTCCATCACTGGGACTTGCACTACCAGTGAAGCGGGGAAGGCTCCTGTGTGCCTTGGCCCCAGTGGCAGGACTCATTCCAGCAATGGCTGTCGGGGGCATGGTGCCCAGCACTGGGCTTCACAGGCACACATTGTGATCTCTAGCCCCTAAACCACAGGCTGTCCCTGCATCTGTCAAATGCGATCTCTCCTGGCCCCTGCTGGCCCCTCCAAACAAGCTATCTTTATGAAATGCGATGACTGCCCTCCATATATTAAAATAACACCTCCCCAGGAAGGACCTCACGTCAGGGCTGCCGCACAAAGGGACATTCACAGGATGGCAGAGGGAAGCCAGTGGAGGCTTGGCCCAGGGCCTAGAAGGAAGAGAGGATGGGGAATTTGGGGGTCTTGGGTTACAGAGAGAAGGGTGGGTTAAGGGAGGCAGGGATGGGGCTGTGGAGGCTCAAAACTAACAAGGAAACTCTGGGCTCAACAGAGCCACACAGCCCACTCCACACTGATGAAGCAGACCCTGGGCTTGGCTATTTCCAGCCTGGGCCCAAATGTCATGGCCTGTACTGCCCAAACCTCCCTCTGAAACCCAAGCAGAGACCCTGGTGGGAAGTGGGGATGGAAAAGGCCTCAGATGTTAGGATTTGCTTCCCAAAGATGTTGTAGTGAGAAGCCCAGTCTGCGCATCACTAAAATTGGGCAGGCTTGGGAACTGGGCTTGCCAGGCTATGTGTGTCCTGCCCACAAGCTGAGCTCACCCTCTCTGAAGTACCTCTACCTCTCAGCCTGCAGAATACAGTCTAGATTCAGACTGGCCTGGGTTCCAATTCTGGTACTGCCACTTCTTGGGCAAGAAACTCCATCTCCCTTGGCATCAGTTTCCTCATCTGAAAAGTGGGGATCATGACAACTCATCTAAAAGATGTGTTATGAGGATTAAGCAAGTTAGTGCCAGTAAAAGTAGTTGCACATAGTAGGCTCTTTCTCTCTCCCTAACACATATATACTGAGCCCCTAGTATATGTTGAGCACTGTTCTCAGTATGTGGGATACTCAGCATGTAACAGGCCCAAATCCCTGCTCTCCTGAATCTCACAAGGTATTGTATGTGATAGGGTAAGATGGCCAATAAACAAAAAGCATAGCAAGTAAATCATATAACATGTTAGATGACAGGAAGTGTTATGGGAAAGGAGAAAGTGAAGCAGGAACAGGGGACAGGTGCACTAGGCTGCAGTTTTAAATGGAGCAGTCATTGAGAAGGTGACATTTGAATAAAGATACATAAGAGATGAGGGAGAGCAAAGACCCTGAGACAAGGTCATGCCTGGCATGTCCCAGAAACAGCAAGGAAGCCAACGTGGCTGGAGGGGAGGTAGGAGATGATCAGAAAAGAAGCAAGCTGGGGGCAGCTGATCATTTTGGGCCTTGTAGGCTACTGTACAGCTACTTCCTAGGGGGTCATAGAAGGAGTAACCTGCAGAATGGCCCTGATGGATGAGGAGGAGTTCACTGAGCCAAGAAGCAGACAGGCTCAGAGGTGTATCCAGAAAAGAGGCTCTTCCACAGGGGGAGAACCCTGGAGGGCACCTGGAAAGATGGAAGATTTTTGATGTGACTTTTTGTAAAAGGTGAACTTAATCAGAGGAAGAAATAGCTCTTCTTTTACAAGGTGAGGTAGGGCCACCATATCTCAGATCCTGTATTCACCACTTTTTCCCTAACTACATACTTGCCCTTATCACAGCTCAATCAGTTTCCTCCCTGCCCCTCATTTGCATCACACAGGTGTACACACACACACACACACACACACACACACATACACACACACACACACACAATCTGACCTGCCCCTGCCCAGCTAGAGAGCAGGTACCTAATGGGTCAGACACTGCAGCCGACCTACTCCACCTCTCTGAGCCTCTGTATTCTTAAGCTGGAACTAACCATATCTTTTTTACAGGGTTGATTATTGGTAAGGATTAAATTAACATGTGCAAAACTCCCTTGCAAAGGATAGCATCCTATACAAATAGAAGTGCTAGGTATTGACCTGATACAAGAAAAAAATAACTGCAAGTTACTTTTATCCTATAAGAATTTTCCTTCAGTATCTACACTGTCCCAATTCACTGATAATCACTCCAACACCACACAGTAGGGTGGCACAGAATACTGGCTCAGAACATTTTTGTTAGATGAATGAATGAGCAGATGAAGGATGGGAAGAATCCAGGCATAAAAGCAGGCAGGTAAGCTGCTGGTGAGGAATGTGGAGGAGGCAACTTGTCAAGCAGGGGCTGCTGGAGCCCTGAGCCTTAACAATGGCAAGAAAAACAGTCATAACCTCTCCCATTCCCAGAGGCCTCCGCCCCAATCTTTGAGCCCTGGCTGCTCTGCCTTTCCCTCTGATAAAAGTCACTGCCCTCTCACTTAGGTGCCATTAGGACGCTAATGATGTGTGATTAGACCTACTCTGAGACTCCTATTTGACTGACCTCAGGATGGCAGAGGTTTGCCTGGAGGCCAGGAAAGAAAAACATACAGAAAAGGAGAGACCCAGGGAGCTGAGGCCCAGCTTAGGCTCTGAAGGGAAGCCAGGGAGGCACTGGGTGGGCACAGTCAAGAGCAAGTTAGGGGCTCTGCATCTTCAAGGGGACTTTTTTGAAGCCAGAAGGAACCTTGTTGGTCATACGAGCTCTAACTCCCTTATCCACAATTCTGAAATCCAAAACGCTCTGAAGAATGTCTTTGGTAACTTGACCTGAACATATCCAAGGCTATATATAGCCTTGATCTCCCCCACTTTTTGTGAATATTCATGTTTTGCTGCACAAATGTTAATGTATTTGATTAAGAATGCTGCTCCAGGCCACAATGGTGTGTTAAATGATGTATGGATATATATCATATTTTGCCATCTAACATCCAAAAAATTCTGAATTCTGAATTCTGAAACAAATGTGGCTTCAAGGGTTTCGGATGAGAGACTGGAGATCTACTCTACTCAGTTGTGAATTTCTTTAAATTGCTTATTCCTCCATTGACTCATTCATTCATTCATTCATTCATTCATTCATTCATGTATTCAATCTTCACAGCCTTCACCACCCACATGTATCCTTTTGCTGTTGGAGAAGGCCCTACATCCATATTTTTCCTCAGCAAGTGCCCATTGAGTCTTTCTGGATGTGAGACCCTAGCCTGGGCCCATAAGGGCTCATCTTACATGTCTTTCTGTCTCTGCATTTGTCCACTGGGCTATGTCCTCTGTTTCCATCTGACTTCCACTCCGGGTGGGGGTTCTTATGTGAACGGGGCATGATCTTCTGCTTGCCCCACAGATCTTGGCATGCATGTTGGTCTCTGCAAGTGGAGTGTGCTCAACAGCCTCCTACAGACACGGAGAAGGCCCAGGCCCTGTTCTCTAAGGTGCTCATGCACACCTGGAGCAGTGGGCCACCCAGAGTGGCACCTAGAGAATCACAGACCAGTAGGGCAAGAAGGACCTGCCAGCGCTTCTGGTTCAGCCCCTTCTGGTGCTTTGGTCCCCTGAAACAAGGCCCTGCAAAGCCACCTGGACACTGCTGTGGCCCATTCCATGACATACAATGCCGCCTCTGGAAAACTGCTGTCTGATAAGAGGATACCTGCCTACATGGCACTCTGCCCATGAATCCTGGGAGCAGTGAAAGATGCAGTCATTCAAAGTGGGGGAAACCAGGGAAGGCTTTCTGGAGGAGGTACTTTTAGAACATTTTGAAGAAGAAAAAGGATTTTGGTAAGCTTTGTGTGTTTGTGCAATAGTGGTGGTGGTGGTGGTGATGTGTGTGGTGGGTAGATACAGCATTCCAAGGGAAGCTTTTGGAAATAATAATGAGCCCTGGTTGTGGTGGACAGGGCGATGCAGCCCCCAGGTCCCCTGTCAATGAAGGACTTGTTGCTCCAGCTGCTGTCAGTGCTATCAGAGTGCAGCCTTCCACTGATGGTCTCTTTTGCCCCAGTTGCAGAGCCTCCTTGCTCAGAGATGGGCCCTTCCATGCATGACCCATATCCAGTGAGAGTCAATCCAATGAGGAGTAAAGGCAGGTATGTAAAGGCCCAGCCAGCTATTTCAGATCCAAGTTTCCCTGTGGAAATTGCTAGGGCTCACATCTCAGCTTGACTTCTCCCTCTGCTCAATTTGTTTTCTCCTCCCACCCCCAGTGACCTCCCTAATGAAAATGCATGGAAACCACCTCAGAGTCCGCTTCCCAGAGAACTCACCTGCCAGACTTGGGGGTGGTGGGGAGGAGGTCAGAAGAGGGTGTTCTTGGCAGACTGCTGTTGGAGGGACTGTTGGCAGATTGTGCTGGAGAGGCAGGACCTGGGCAGCCCACAATACTCCCTCTCCCTGTTTGGGCTTAAGGTCCCTAATGCAGGGCCCACTTGCTCTCACAGAACTTCAGGAGAGGGTGCTAAAGCCATGAGTTGGCAGGAACCGAGTACGTGCCACCTGCCAGGCACTCTGTTAGGTACTTAGTGCCTGTTATTTAGTGGGATCTTCACACCGACTCTACCTGGAGGTTTTATAACTGCTTTTCTTTAATAGATGAAGGAACTGAACACTGAGGAGTTTCAGTCCTTGCCAAGGTCATGCAGCTAGAAAGTGGGAGCACCTACAACTGAAGTCTGATGCCAAATACACAAGCCTGTATGTTTCTTCCAAGAGGCCCCACCCCTCCATAGAGCAAGAGCACTGTTATCTCTGATGGCCAAACCTGTTGAAAATTTCTATGTTTGCTAAATAAACGAAGTAAAAACCTAGTTTCCTTTTCTTGGTGTCAGCTAAGTGCTCCGACTATGGCCAGGGTCAGGGTTCTGTGCCTCACCTGAAGCCAAGGTCCAGTTGTGTGTGTGATTTCGGGTTCATTCTGAGACCACAGGACAGCACTTTTGTCTCGGTAAAATTAACTAACCATGACACTACTGAGGGCTATCCTGCTCTCTCAATCCAAACACCATCTTTTAAGAGAGAAAGAAAGCAGAAATGGGTGGGAGTGGATGCCAAGGAGTAAGGAGATGGATTTGAAGGGGTTCTATTCAACCTTTTATCCATCATCAAAACCCTCCATCATTAGGTTAGCTGGGCCCGTCTGTCCCATAACATTTACAGACAATCATAAAAGGGAGGGTAATGACTGCAATTACAACTGAAGGACTGGTTTAATGAATATTAAACAGCTTTGAATATCAAAGTATTGGCTAAAGTGGAAACCTAATATCTCTCCTCTCAGCCTCTGCTAACCTGCAAAAGGGTAAGGCAGATGGCCTGGCCTTCTGCAGGGCTGTCAGGAACAATTTGCAAGAGTCACCAAGTGGCACCTGGAACAAGTCCTTCTGCCTGGAGGCCGGCCCAAGAAATAAAGGGATCTGCCATTATCTTCTCTGCAGCAATCAGCAGGGGAGAACAGTCATCTCACAGAGGAAACAGAGTCCACGAGAAGCAGAGTCTCCCTCCTAGGGAAGTCTGCTCAGGTAGAACCACAGGGAAGCCCTTGCTCAGCCAGCATGGCTCAGTGGCAAGGGGCATGGACAGCCTGCTTTCACCCCTCCACCCCTTCCAGTCCCTTTCCTGATTCTGTCTGCACACAAGTCCTCTGCCTCCAGGCTGGCTGCTCTTCATCAGCCTCCACCTCCCTGACTTCACTCATTCATTCAGGTATTTAGAGAGCTGAACAAAACGTAGCTTCTGCATTCAAGGAGCTCATGGTCTAATGGAAGCAACAGATACATAAGAAGTAACACTGATATAGATTGATTACAGCCATGGGGGCAGACTTCTGCGGAAGAGTGGTTCAGGCTAATGGAGCAGCATAATTAACCAGGCAGGTCTGTGTCCTCAAAGAAGTCCAGGGTCTAGTTAGGGGGACAGCCACATTGGCAGTCTGTGGGACAAGTGCCATGTGAAAATCCAGGATGAGGGGCAGTTTGGGGCTCCTTGAGCAATCAGAGAAGGCCTCACAGAGGAGGTGACATTGAAACTGAGCACGGAAGACGAAGAAACTCATCTGTGGGGCAAGGAGCCATAGGATGCCCTAGAAAACAGGCAGCTACTGTCCTGGTAAGTTTCCTCCTGATCCCTCCACCCACTTTTCTGCCCACTCCCCCAGCACAACCTTCATCTGGCCAGCCCCTCATGGTTGCCCCAGTGTCTACTGTTCATGAATGGCCAAATATTTTGACCAAGCCTCCCACAAGGTGCATCTTCCCTGGTTGGCCCTGACTGGTCTTTACCGAGAGTTTATGTAGGACAGGTGCTGTGCTCACTGCTTTCTCATAGGACCCTTGGAACCTCATGGCTTGCGGTTCTGAGGAGGCTTCTAACCCTTCTTCCGTAACCAAGTTCTCAGGCATGTGCCTCTCTTGAAAACCAGGGCACAATAGGTGCCGATAAAATGGTAGGATGAAAGAGAAGCCTCTGTGTTCCCAGGATGACTGCCAAGTAGATGGGCAAACAGGGGGTCTAGAGAAAAACCGAGACCCGTGAGAAGGAGTCCAGAGTCCTCAGGCCCTTTAGGATCCACAGTGGCTCTATACTCTAAGGCCAGCACTGGGCAACTTGACTTCCTGTGATTGGAAATGCTTTCTTTAAGAGACAAGGTCTAGCTCTGACACCCAGGCTGGAGTGCAATGGCACCATCATAGCTCACTGCAGCTTTGAACTCCTGGGTTTAAGTGATCCTCCTGCTGTATCCTCCTCAGTAGCTAGGACTACAGGGTTATACCACTATGCCTGGTTAATTTTTATAGAGACGGGGTCTTACCATGTTGACCAGGCTGGTCTTGAACTCCTTGCCTCAAGCCATCCTCCCACCTTGCCCCCCACCAAGGTGCTGGCATTACAGGTATGAGCCAACCTGCCTGGCTTAATGATGGACATTCTTTAGTCCATGTGGCTGTTGAGCACCTGAAATGTGGCTATTGAGACTAAGGAATATAATTTTAATGTTGTTTAATTAAATAGCCACATGTGACTAGTGGACAGCACAGGTCTAGTCATAAATTCATCCTGGTCTCTTAAACATGCCAGATTTTTTCATGTCTCATGGCCTCTTCTGCCTGGAAAGTCATTCCCCTCTTCTCTGTCTGGGTTCATGAAGTCACTGAAGAGTCACCTTCCTGGAGGAGTGTCCCCAAGGCTAAGTGAGATGTCTCCTCCTGTCCCCCAGAGCTCTTGGGCTTCCTCTGATCATGTTGCTTATTTATATGTCTATCTCAGCTTCTAGACTGGTGACGTCTGTTGGAGGGCACCCTTGAGAGTGTACAACAAATTGCCTTGGGGCTTCTACACACACCCTCCACCTGCAACTTCTGCACACCTCATGTCAGGGGGTTTCTGACACCCCTCTGCCTAGGGACTTCCAACCATGGCAGAGACCCAGCCATTGTTGGGTCTATGCCTTGCCATTCACAGAGACCCAGCTGTGCCTCTCCTACTGCCCAGCTGTGCCTCAGGGTCTTGGTGTGAAGACCTCACTGTGAAGTAGAGGGTAAGAAAAAGGGTTGGGAATCATTTTCAGAGCAGGGGCTCCTTGAGGAGAAGGAGCTTTGTCTGCATCATGTCTGTGCCCCCAGGGCCCAGCAGAGCCAGGTACAGAGATGGGGTGGGGATTGTGTGAGGAGAGAGGGAGGGAGGTACTGGGAGTTTCCTGCGGGGTCGAGTCAAGCCTTGAGACCCTGAGAAAATAATTGGAAGGGAAGCCAAAGTGGAAGCTCCACTACCACAGGGCTTCCTGGGCAGGGGAAGTTAGAGTCAGTACAGTTCTGAACCCAGACTGCGGGCAGGTGGAGGAGTTTCCTTTCCAAATCCCCCAGGGTGGCAATGCCTCTCATTACCATAAATGAGAATGGCTGCTAAATCCTGCATTAGGCTAAAAACTTAACACCCAGTAAACATTTATTGATCACATGTAACCCTGATTAACCCCTAGAGCACCAAGGGCTCACCAGGCCAGGCTACAGGATCTGCCTGCCTGCTCCAATTTGGTCAGATCAGGTCACTCTCCTGCCTCTGCCTCCTGCTCTGAGGTGTCTCTCCTTGGCCCACACCCACTGAGCACACCCTTTGGGCCAGGCCCTGTGTGATGAACCCACAAGCTCATTCTGGGGAATAAGAGATGGGTATATTTCCTCTAAACCTAACTTGAGCACAAACTAAAATAAGGGCTGCAGAAGAAGCTGTAACAGGGCACTGATTGTAAGATTTGGAGAGTGGGATGATGTTTGCAGAGGGGAAATGAGGGAAGGCTTCCTGGAAGAGGAGTGATCTGAATCTAACCTTGAAAGATGGGTGGGAAGAAGGTGATAATAGGTCAGGGTCTTGGAGGCCATTAAAAGAGATGGAAATAGGGTGACCAATGGCTGGGATGGGGGAAGCACACGGTGTGGTGGAGAAAGCACTGGGGGCTGAGAAAGCAGACAGGGGAAATCAAGGAGTCTAGATTTTACTCAGTAGGTGAAGACATTTACATGATGGAGCCTTTCCCATCCTGGGGCAACTCTTATAGGAGCAAATATTCAACCCCTGATGGAAACCATGTTACTACGTTACAACAGTGGAGCAGTCCCAGGGCTCTCGCTCTTTACCTGAGAGAATCTCATCTTCACAATAGGATCATGCACTCCCAAGGGAGACACCATGCACCCTCCTTTCTCTCCTGCAAAGCCTAGCACAGGAGAGGAGGAGGGTCCTGGAAAGCCATGTTGACCCACAGCCCAATTCCTCCCTATCATACTTGCCTGCATGCCAGAAATTCCACCATTAATGCTGTTCTTCTAATTGAGTTAAGCATTACCCTCCATACATTACATCCTCACTCTGCTTGCTTTCAAAATATAATATCCTCTGTGCTCTCTCCTGGTATAGGCTGACTCTTAATGCTCCAAATCACTTAAATGATATTCAGTATGCTCCCTAAAAATTCATCAGATTTAAGTTAACATACTCTGATTCTACAGAAACCAGCTGACACGTTGAGCCCATAGCCTGGGCTCTCTGTGGAGGACACAAAGGAAGACACAGGCTGAGCCTGCTTTCGGGGAGTTCATGGTCAAAGAGGAGGACAGGAGACAGGGAACAAGTAACCGGAGAGAGGGAGAAATCATGACTGCCAAAGCAGGGATTCACAGGACAAGGGGTGCTTGAGAAAAGCAAATGGAATGAGGCAACACATGTATAAGCATCTGGCTCATGCCTGGAGGGCAGCAGGTTCTCAATAAATAGTGGCTAAGTTTAAACTCCATTCCTTCATTCTTCTCAAAGGATCCAAGACCTGGGTACTACTATGGTGTGACGAGCAATGAGAACCAACTTCCCAGAAGAGCAGGCCTGGCAGCTGGGGATGGGGAAGGGAGTGGTAGCTAGAAGTCTGAACAGGGAAGCATCTTCAGGTTCCCTTAACCTAGCCTTATCTTTGGGCCTGTTTCTGGTTGGGGTTCTCAGGGAGTACGTGTTGCAACTTACCCCATCCCACGCAGCAGAAATATACTAGCACCCTACATCTACATGGTTCCCTAGCCACCCCTGCCCCCAGCATCCCATGGCTGTGCCTCCACTTCAGATAAGAAATCTACATTTCACATCCTTTGCACCTGATGCCACAATTCTTCCGCTCTGCTGCTCTACATAAACCCTCTTGACACTCTCCTTTTCCCTCTCTGCATGTCTATCTCTCTGCCTCCTTCCCCCTCTCTCTCTTTTCTTTCTCTTTCTACCTCCCTTTTGTCCCCAGCCCTCAATCTCTATGGCATATGGTGTGAGAGGATACAGCCATACATATTTGGGAGGGGTCACCTCCCTGGCCCCCAATATTGAACCAGCTGCAGAGACAGTGAGAAGTGCAAGGCAAGGCTTTAATTCTGGGGAAGGGCTACCTGATGTTTGCTGCTTCCCATTTGGAGTCTCACCGGCCTCTGCCCCTTGCACCTGCCGCTCTTAGCCCCCGCACTCCACATTACTTCTGGGCTTAGAGGTCTTCACAGCACTCCTACCATGTCTCATTATTTTATGCCCCGAAACCAGTAAACAATGGCTAAGAGAGTGGCACACCCTTGCTCAAGGTCATACCACAGGCCTGCGGCAGAGCTGGGATCAGAAGCCAGGTTTCCTGAGTGCTCCCTACTTCAATGCCCCTCCTGTGGCACTGACTAAGACCCCATGAAAGAAAAACACTATTGGTTACATCATGTGGTGTGCACACAGTGTACCACCCACAGAGCTCCGTGCTTTGAATGACTCATTGAAGAAACATAACTCATTTATAATGAGTTATAGTCTTGATAACCCTACGAGGTGGATACTATTATCATTCCTATTTCACAGATGAGAAAACTCAAGCTCAGAGAGGTTAAGGAACTTGCTAAAGGTCAACAGCAGTGAGTTCACATTAGAGTTTGATTCAATCCAGGTTTTCTTGCACCATGCTCCATGCTCTTAGCCGTGGTGAGATAATGCCTTTCTAAGGACCCAGGAATTCTGATCCCAGTCTTGAGGCTGCCTTTCTTCCCCTCTTCTCAGCTCCATTCTCCCTGACAGGATTTGAGCATAGCAGGGCTCCATCCAATCTCCCTATGGGATGAGACTGATTCCCCAAGCCTAGACGGGTAATACTGCAACCCCGCTCGGTAGCAGCCTGGCTGGAGGCTGTCAGCCGGCTGTCAACCACACCACAGGAAAAGCTGGATTTCTCCACAGCTGCCCCTGCAGTTCAAAGGAACAGGGGCCCAGAATCTTGGCTAGGATGGCCTGTATTATGACAGGTCCAGGAACCTTAAAAGCAAAAGACAGCTTAATAATGCAGCAAAGAAAACACAAGCCCTTTGGCCTGGCTCTTGAGGGCAGCCAGAAGCTTAGCAGGGGGACCTGCCAACTCCAATCCCTTGTGCTGTCGGTCCCTCTCTGGCAATAGGCACAATGTTGGAAAACACGGTGCCTGCCCAGTTTCAGCCCCTTCCCTGGACAGTGATGGCCTGCTCCCTGGAATAGGCTTGGCAGTCTCCTGCCTGCACATGACGGGCAGCCTGTGCGAGCACCAGCCGGCCGCTGGCGTGGGGAGGGAAGGGAGGGGGGAGTCTGGCTCCAATAACACACATTTTCCAGGCACAAAAGTGTGGCTATTCAGGCAAAGATGCTATAAGCTCCAGCAGCTGGGGCTGTGGGCCCCAGGCTGCCTTCACAAATACACTTTCATGCTTATTAGAAACACTTTCTTTCATGACCAGGGATTTGTTCATTAGTCGGGCTGGGCTACTAACGTGGCTTTTTACAAGAGAGTCATGGTCATTGAATTTGGTTTTCTAGCTCTCCTCAAGCCACTGAATAATGGAGATATTAAAGCAAGAACAGGTGGGCCCACCTCTCTTAAAGAAAACTTCTGAGAACAGGAAATGATATAATATCAAAAAGTATTTGTTGAGTATCTATTCTGTACCCTACACCTACCAGGTATCCTTCATGTTTCTTGTGTTCCTTCTACTTAATAGATGAGGAAACTGAGGCTCCAACATGAGTTACGACTTGAGGTTACCCTGTAAATAGGGAGGGGAACTGGGATTTGAACCTGGTTTGTATGACTTTTGACTGGTGCTTTCTCCGTTACGCCATGTCAGGAGGGAGAAGCCAGTTGCCGGGTACATTCATGTTTGTTCTCACTCTTTATCCATCTAAAGGAGGAGGAGCCCAGGCCGCTGGAGGCCATGAGAAAAGCAAAAGAAGGAGTCCTGATTCCAGAAGTCAAATTGGTAGGAAAACCCTTGCAATGTTTCCTTTGATCTGCCTCCCTTCTGTGTAATAACTGATTGAAAGAACTGAGCTTTAACTGTCTTTTTAGCAATAATGTTAACTGCAGGATTCACTGGCGTCATAATGTCATAGAACCCACTTGGGAAGGCAACTTGAGGTACCTGGTTGTGGGTGGCACAAGGAGAGGGACTAGTTAAAGTTTTTGCCTCTTCTCTTCCTCCAAATTTTCTGAATTTCTTTCTTTTCTCATCAAAAAGTAACTGGAGAAGTGTTTCCTCCCATGAAATTGTGGAAAACTGGGAATGACCTAAATGTGGTCTGTGGCCATTAGAAATGAGACCATGGATATGTATTTATCCATAGTGGGAAGATGTTCATGATATATGGTGAACTAAATACAGGAAGTTTCTGAAAAGTATGTATAATAATAATCCCATTTTTATAACTATGTATTCATCTATATGCACATATAGAGAGAGACACAAATTTGCAAAGGGAAATGTCTAGAAGGATATTCATCAAATGTTAACAGTGGGTATCCCACCAGATGGTGGAATTTTATAACTTTTTTTATTTATGCCTTTTACGATGATTACATGCTATATAACAATACATATTGGTATGGTTTGTTTTTTAAAAAGAGGAAAAACTTTGCAATCAGATAATTGATTGGGAGAACTCAGGCCAATCAAGAAGTCCTCTGGGCCTCAGCTTCCTTATCTGTAAAATGGGCTTCCTACTCCACCTCCAGAGTTGATTCAAGGGTTAGATAAATTCTATGGAGGGACCTGGTGCCCGGGACTACCCAGTCTGCACAGGCTCCTATTCTCTCCCTCCCGTGCCTCTCCCTCACTCTCATTTCCTGTCTCTTGCCACCTCCTCTGTCCCCTTTCCTTCCTCCATTCTGTCTGCAGCTCTTTCTCCTCCAAACCTCCCTGGCCTTTCCCTCAACCCACAATGGCCAAGGAGCCAGCTCAGCCAGGCACACAAGTCCCACCAGTGTCCCAACTGGGAGGCAGCAGGCCATGGAGGGCTCTGGCTCCTCATACCATGTACAGAGATGGTTTTGGGAGGAGGCAGTTCCAGCATTCTGGAACACCTGCCCCCTGAGGCCCTTCTAACTGCTCCTCAGGACAGTCTATCAGAACTGTAGCTCCCAGAAGACATAGCAGACTTCCTTTACAGAGCTTCAGCGTATGAATCTAGGCCGGAAGACAAGGGCTGGATGTCAGGAAGGTCTTTCAAACCACCAGGAACCTTAAAAGCAAAAGCTTCTGCCAAGCTCCTGCTGCTCTTGACTTCCCGCTTTCCAGGCCAGCCTCCTGAGTGGCCTGTGCGGTTAGTCACCACCTGATCTTGGCTCCTGCCATTCCTTTCGCTAGGCGTGCTCTTGATAATAACTGACATCTATTAAATAAGTGTGGACACGTTCTAATTCTCACTTTAACTGTGCAAGGTAGTGTGTTAGTCTGTTTTGCATTGCTATAAAAGAATACCTGAGGCTGGATAATTTATAAAGAAAAGGGGTTTATTTGGCTCATGGTTCTGCAAGCGCTACAAGAAGCATGGCACAAGCATCTACTTCTGGTGAGGGCCCCAGGCTGCTTCCACTCCTGGTGGGAGGAGAAGGGGACCTGGTATGTCACATGGTCAGAAAGGGAGCATGAGAGAGAGAGAGAGAGACAGAAAGAGGGGGAGAGAGAGAGAGAGAGAGAAAAGGAGGAGGAGGAGGAGAAAGAGAAGGAGAAGGAGAAGGAGAAGCAGAAGGAGAAGGAGAAGGAAGAAGGAGAAGGAGGAGGAGGAGGAGGAGGAGGAGGAGGAGGAGGAGGGGGAGCAGTCAGACTCTTTTAAACGACTGGATCTCATGGGAACCAACAGAACGAGAACTCACTCATTATCATGGGGAGGGCACCAAGACATTCATGAAGGATCTGCCTCCATGACCCAAACACCTCCCACCAGGCTCCACCTCAAACACTGTGGATCATCTTTCTTTTCTTTCCCCTCCCTCCCTCCCTCCCTCCCTCTCTTTCTCTCTTTCTTTCTTTCTTTCATTTTCTTTGAGACAGTCTTGTTCTGTTACCCAGGCTGGAGGCTGGAATGCAGTGGCATGATCATGGCTCACTGCAACCTCCCCCATGTGGGCTCAAGCAATCCTCCCACCTCAGCCTCCTGAGTAGTTGGGACTACAGGCACATACCACCACGCCTGGCTGATTTTTGTATTTTTTGTAGAGATGGGGCTTCGCCAAGTTGCCCAGGTTGGCCTTGAGCTCAAGTGGTCAGCCTGCCTTGGCTTCCCAAAGTGCTGGGATTGTAGGTATGAGCTACTGTGCCCGGCAGGGATCATGTTTCAACACGAGATTTGGTGGGGACAAGCATCCAAACCATATCAGGAAAGTATTCTTACAACCTTCATCTTATAGGTGAAGAAACTGAGGTTTAGAGAGGTTAAATAAAGTGTCCAAGGTCAAAGGATAGACAATAACTCCAATTCATTCCCTAGGACTGACTTCCCTAAAACCTGACTCCTCAGAAGGCCTTTCCTGACTATTCAGCCAGGATCAGGGACTCCTCCTGTCAGCCTTCACAGCTCTATCTGTCCAGGATGAGCTGCTCATTATTTGCTGAACTGAAACAGTCACAATTAACCAACAAAGTTCTAGGATGGCCATGGGAAGCAGTGAGTACCTTGTCACTCAGAGAGCGAGCGAATGAGTCAGTGACCCTCAGTCACACAGCCATGCAGTGGACCGGCACTGGGTACATGTACCCTCCCCCATGGGAGTGCAGGAGGCTTCTTGAAGCTCAAAACCCTAGAGAGTAGTAGTTAGAAAAAGCACAGACCTGTATGCTGTGAGTCCTGGGCCACGCCATTTCTCTCTCAGAGCCTGTGTCTTCATCTATAAAACAGAGGTAAAATACCTATCCTCATATGGCATAGGTTGCTCTTTTACCGGCATGTCCATTCTCTCCTTTTTCCATAGTAATAAAACCCCTCATTTTCATCTGAGCACATGGCCACCCAGAAGAGACCCCATTTCTCAGTCTCCTCTCACAGTTAAATGTGGCCAAATGACCAAGTTGTGGCCAATGGGTCATGAGCAGGACCGATGGGTCTAATTCCGGGCTCTGCCTTTCTCCTTGCCCAAGGCTGGAATGGCCAGGCAGAGGGTGGAGCCACCTTAGATCGGAGGCAATTCCTGGCGATGGTGGAGAAGCAGTGAAAAGAGCCTGAACCCTTCATAGCTTCCTGGAGCACAGCGCCAGCCCCAGTCAGGATTTTTACACTGGGGAAAATAGAAATGTCTAATAGAAAGCCAGCCTGCCCTTAGATTGAATCTGCATTCCTTCTAACAGTCTTATAGGGTAATTGTGACAATTAAATGAGACAATGCACATAAAGGGACACCTCAGCGGGGTGTGATGCACAGGTGGCATTCTGGCGGTTAAATTCATTGTTTCCAGCGAGCTGACTCTTGAGAACCCACTCTGCACAGGCCTGGGGGGACACCACGCCAAGACCAGTCTCCTCAGAAACTGCTGGTGCAAGTTACAACCTTTTCCCCAGGCCTTTCCTATGACAGAAAGAGTAAGATGTGATAGAATGATAGAAAGACACAGACAGGAGGCAGCAAGTGTCTTTCTCCTTAGAGAAAGAACAGGCCGAAGAACTCCTGAGTCATGGAAGTGGCTGGACTGACTCAGGCCAAGGTACCGTCTGTCAGTTCTATAAGCAGCACTCATCCTGCGAACACCACCCTCATGTGGACGGGTCCCTGAACATGGGTCCCACATGGTCCTGCCCCAGGAGGAGCTCATGGGCTATTGTGAGCCCCTTGTGTCCCCTATGGAGCCACAGCTCAGGAGTGCAGGCCCCTGTCTCCTGTATCCCTGTGTTGTCTCTGTGCTGTCTGTCCACCAGGACGGGCTACATAATTTGCAAGGTCCAGTGCAAAAGGAAAATGAGGAGCTCCTTATTCATACATTATTAAGAATTACGTAACAGCAACAGCAGAAGATGAAATAAACACAGGGCCCTGTGTGACACACAGGTTTCATGCCTGTGAAGGAAGCCCTGCCACACTGGGTGCCCAGTGCTCTGTGCCACACATAGTAGGCAGTCATGGAGTGAATGCAATCAGTGTGGATTGCGGAATGCCCAAGTACTATGGCTTCATCATCAAAGCAGTTGGGCTGGATGTGGTTTTGTTTTTCTTTTTCCCAAGCCCAATTCTTTACATCTCTTGGAGGAGGGGGCTGAGGGAGGCATGGGGGTCAGAGGCCAGAGGTCAAACAGAAAACAAACTTCCCTGAATGACTGAGTGGGCAGGAGTCAGCAACAGGCATTTCTGAGCCGTTCTCCTTGTTTCTTGCCACAAGATATAAACTAATCTATTTAGTTAGAAAAACATGGTTTATTTGCAATCTAAGTAATTTGTATTTCTTTTTCTGCCACAAGATGTAAACTAATCTAGTTAGCTAGAGCAAGCTGGTTTAACCGAATTCAAAGTAATTACCTTCCAAAGCAAAGCGATGTGTGGGTTTTTTCAGTTTGCCTGGTTTAAAATTTTTTTTTCCTTTCCAGTATTCAAAGGTTGAGACATATATGTACTTATGATTAAATAAAACCCAGCCGTCTTTTGGTTTTGGTTTGCCGGGGCCTTGGCCTTTCTGGAGGGTCTCAGTCTCCATCCCACCACCTAGGATTTCCTGAAAATGTGCTGGAGGTGGCATGGAAAATCCAGTATGTGTTCTAGTGGAAAAACAATTTGTAACAACATTTCCTGGAGTGGTGGAGTTTTAACTCATTGAGAGGGTATTTACCATATGCTGGGAGGGCTGAGAGAGGGCAGCCCAGTGCTGGGGAGACATCAGGCTTCGTCTTGGTCACCTCAGGTTGTGGGTTCTCCGGGGCGGCCCTTCTGTGTATGCTCAGCCTTGTGCGACAAGGGACACTCACTCTTCTCAGGCCCACCTTGTCCCAGGAGCTGGCAAGGAAGCATCTCACTCTCCCTAGTCATTACCATCTCCAGGACAGCGGGGAAGCCTGAGGCTCAGCGGGAAGAAAGGACTTGTGGCCACAGCTCTAGCAAGCAGCACAGGCTGCCCATAGCACTACTAATCCAGAACCCCCTGTGCCTTCCACCAGAGGCCACGGCAGGTTACTGCCTGATTTCAAGTGTCTGGGCAGCTCCTGACTGTGAAAAGGCTCTTTTTACTTCTTCAGTTCAGTTCCCCCACCAGACCCAGCTCCATGCTCTGCAGCCCTCTCTTTACCCTCCACTCCAGGACAGCCCAGCAGACATTTGGGGAAAATGACTTTGTCCTTCCCAAGCTTCTCCTCTCCATGCTTAGCCCCAGTTCTTACAGTTCCTCGTAGCTCCCAGGTTCACTCTCACCACCTTCCCCCAGATCAATCCACTCTCTCCTGAGCACTCGTGGGCACTGGGTGCTGCCTTTTATCCAAACTGCCCAGGGGCTGGGAATGGGATTAGGCTGAGCAAACCAATATGGTTTCCAGCGTTGGCTCTCTGCAAGCGGGATATGTGACCTAAGTGTGCTCTGCACCCATCAGAAACGACACCATTTCTAATGGCAGAGAGGCACCCAATTGGTCTGGGAAACCCAGTTGGCTGTTTACCCAGTGCCTATTTTGCACTTTGTCCCCAGACAAAGGTGTCTGACCTTTCCTGCCTGACTTTCTAAATGATACTTTGAATGGCTGCCTTTTTGTCCCTTGAAGTCCCAGCACAGACCCAAGACAGGAATGCATGTGGCGGTCAGTACCCCACGAATATGAACTCCTATGAAAGCAGTCTGGGGCAGCATGGAGTTCCTATTTCCCTCCTCCCTTCTTTTCCTACTTCGTCATGCTGCCATCCCCTGGCTCCAAGAGAAGAGCAGCCATGTCCTTTCTGTCGAAAACATCAGGAAAAGAGCAATAAACAATTAAATAAAGAAACTTAAGGCAAGGAGGGGAAAGAGCCTTCTATGTGCCTGCACAGGAAAAATCATTTCTTTTAATCCTCCTATCAACTCTTAACGAGCGGTACTATTGCTGCCATTTTATAGATGAGGAAACTAAGGCCTGGTTGATTAATCTGCCCAAGTTCAGCAACTGAATAAATAAATGGCAGAGTCAGGCTGGGGTCTGTGTCATTCGCTTCTACAGCCCCAACATGGCAGCCTGCCTCGGGAAAGTGCTGGAACTGCTCACTCTGTTGCAGCTTCTTGAATTCTTTGTGGACTTCCAATGTTCCCAAACACACCATATGGCAAAGCCTGGATAATTGGAAATGGGGGCAAATTATCCACCTTTGAAATCAATTCCAGCACCTGGCAGGTGAAGTTGTGAGCCCCAGTCCCAAAGATTACAAATACCTTCCTTTGCAGTTGCCTTGGTAAAATGATCCCTGGTTGAGAACTAGCCCAGAGAATGCAAGCATTGCACAGACACAAGAGCAGCAGGAAGAGAGGTGTCTGACCTGAAACCTCTCACAAACACAAGTGTTTTTCTTAGGGAGTTTCCTCCCCCTCAGCTCTTTCAGGCTCCTGTCCTGGTGACCTGGACAGATTCTGTGGTGCCCGCTGTGGGAGGAGCGGGGAGCTCCTCGGGGACAGGGAGGGAGCCAGAGCAGTGTAGGGAAGGGGCTGGAATGAATGGAGTGAGGGCCCAGAGCCAGCTCATTTGCCCAGGGGCAGTTTTAGCAGCAGTGTGCAATTGGATAATTGAAATCTGGGGTGAGTGCTGGTACACAAGGAGTGGCTTACAATACAAATAGAGAAGACTACTCCAGCGCCCACTGTGCCTCTTTCCCTCCACTGCCAAATCTTCCAGGGTGTCTGGACCCGGCCCCCTCCACAGAAAGAGCTGGTCCATTGGCATTGCTCATGAGGCCTGAGTCAGCAGAGTCGGAACCGGGTCTTGGTAGGGGATGGAGATGGAGTTATCCTTTCTGTGAGGGCCAGGGAGTGAACAGAGCTTACCTGAGCCCTTCACTTATTCATCCAAAGGCACTGGCTTTAGGCTGAATGCTGGGGAGGCAAGAATGAACCAGATAGACACAGTCCTCTGTGGCCCGTGCTCTGGGTACAGACCTGGTGAGATGTCCCTGCCTTCCAGGAGCTCAGTCATGGGGAAGATAGACACGAAAGCAGCCCACTTCAGTACAGCGAGACAAATGCAATGAGGCAGATTCATTAACAAGGAGCAGAGGCACCTAGAGCATAAGGAGGGTCTTGCTCACTGGTGTATTCCAAGTACTTGCAATAGGGCCTGACACACAGTAGGGGTGTAGTTAGCACATCTTGTTACTGCAAGGAGTGAGGCGATTAGGTTGGAGCATTCTGGGCAGGTGGAACATCATGCACCAAAGCAGGGAGGTACAAGAGAGGGGTGACTTGTGCAGGAGACTCGAAGCAACTCCAGAGAGCATTGCCTTGGTAGGCAACAGTAGAGTGGAGGCTACAGACTCTTCTCAAAGGCCTCTGAAGTTGGGAATACCTTGCTGAAGTTCACACAGTCTTTCAGCAATGGATTTCAGAGCCAGAGGCATGGGGACTTACAAGTGTATTACACCCAGGCCCTACACTGGATCATGCCATTTGCATGTGTATACGCTGCCTGGCCCAGTCCCATCCCACTAACAGGCTGAGAGAGTCTTTACTGACCCATTTTACAAATGAGTAAAGTCAAGTCTCAAGAGGAAAACTAGATGCGTAGGTTCGCACAGCTTGTAAGAGGCCAGGCAGGGATTCAAGGCCAGGCTTAAGACATTCCATGCTCCCATGCTCTTTCACTCCCTGGAGTGCAGCTTAAATTCGAGATGGTGGGGTGGGAGCAAGGGCCAGGTCTTTGTATCCAGCTGTTCCTACAGAACCAGAACTCCCTGGCTCCTCTCGCCTTCGGGGGATGTCCTGTCAGTCACAGCCTCCTGTCACAGGGCATGAAGTGACTGCTGCGCCCGTGCCGGACCCTGGGAGCTGAACATGCAGGGTAAGCCCTGTCGTGCCCCCACCCTCCCCTACCCCCACCAGGCGGTGACCCCAATTGCTGCGTAGCCATGGCTGACAGGTCTCCGGGAGACACCTGTTTTTCATTGCAGGCCCCTGTGGCTCTCTGGCAGCGGCTGTGTTTGTTTTGGGGAGGAGGGTGCAGGCTGGGAGGAAAAAGCCTTTCCTGCAGGTCTGCAAGGACCTGGGGTTGCTGAGGAAGCCATAGATAGCCCTAAAGCGGACAAGAGAGGGGAAGGCACCTCTAGGGCAGCAGTGGACAATGGCTGCTCACCTGCTCCTCACCCCTCACTAGCTGGCTGAGGTAGGGGGGGTGTTGAGGGGGAAATGCAGTCTCAGCAGCAGAGGGAGATGAAATCGACTGAGGCCCAGCCCTTACAGAAGCCTCCCCTGCTTCACCGCCTCCCCTCGCAGCTGTTCACTCATTGGTTCATCCATTCATTCAACATTCCAACATCCACTAAGGAGCCCACTACTGTTGGGAGCCCTGGAAGCACAAAGATGGATCAAACATGCCCCTGGCATCAAGGGACTTCCAGACAGGTGGGGAAACACTGAAGTGGGGGACCAGCTGTGGGATGAGCACTGTGACTGAGGGCAGCAGCAGAGGGCTGGGGGAGGCATGCAGGGTTGGAGCAGCTAACTACTGGGGACCAGGTCAGTCAAGGAAGGCTTCCAGGAGGAGGGGGCACTTTGCCAAATCTTGGAGGTCAAGTACAGGTGGACGAAGATAGGAAATAACATCTCACAGAGGGTGACGAAATGGAAGCAGAAGAAATTTCTGCACATTGGCTGAATGACCAGAAAATCCACACAGGTGGAGAAGGGCCCATTAGGAAAGCTGCAGGACATGGATCAGCGATGGGCAGGGTCAGACTGGGGTGGTTTACACCCCCTCTTCTAATGCCTTGCCACCTGGCTCTTCTCTTTCTCTATTCAAACCCACTTCACAGTTGCCTTCTCTTGTCTCTTTTCTTCTCCCCATTCTGTTTTATATCCTCCCCAGTCCCTATCTTGACTGATCATGAGAGGCACAGTCGAGAAAGCTCCAACTATGTCTCAGGCACTAGCCAAAGCACTGTACACAGTTTAACGTTTGCACTTAAAACTGTTCTATGAAGCAGGTACTGTTTTCCCATCTTGCAGATGAGAAAACAGACCCTGAGAGGTTAAGCGATTTGTTCAAGCCCACGTACAGCTCCTGCAGAGCAGGGTCAGAGATGCATCCAGACCCAACAGATGGTGTTCAGGTGTCATGGACCAAGTCCAGCACACAAGGACGGGCTCCAGGACTCCCCTGGAAGTTGGTGGGCCTCAGAGGTGAGAAGAGAGAGTTCCACAGGCCCTGGGCAGGCAGTCCAGATAGGCCAGCAACCCCAGAAGCCCTTAGAAAGTGACTTCTGAAATGCTGGGTGCTGAAGTCCAGGATGCTCCACTGAGATTCTAGCCTATCTTTCCTGCTACAGTGAAAATCCATTCCCCTATATCCGTGGCTGGGTGGGCGTCAGGCAGCAGGCTGAGAAGCTATTACCTCTGTCACTCATAGGACACTCTTCCCAAGTTCTAATGGGTTAGAAATCAGCGTTCTTGGCCAGGTGCAGTGGCTCACGCCTGTAATCCCAGCACTTTGAGAGGCTGAGGTGGGAGGATTGCTTGAGCCCAGCAGTTTGAGACAGCCTGGACAATACAGTAAGGCCTTGTGTCTACAAAAAATTAAAAAAAAAAAAAAAAGCCAAGCATGGTGGCATGTGCCATGTGCCTGTGGTCCCAGCTACTTGGGAGGCTGAGGTGGGAGGATCCCTTGAGTCCAGGAATTTGAGGCTGTAGTGAGCTATGATTGCACCACTGCACTTCTGTCTCAAAAAGAAAAGAAAAAAAAAAGAGCAAGAGAAACCAGTGTTCTTGCCTCCCTCTTGTCTTTTCCAGAACAAATCCTCCTGAATTCGTTATGATCTATGACACGCATGTTGGCCCGCAGGCGTGTGTTGCTGGGGAAGGGCTTTAGACTCAGGCTGGCTGGATTTGGTTGGTTGTTTTCATGAAGAAGTGCTCTTTCCCATTACGAAGCCTCTTAACATGTGCTGTCTTGTCTCATTCTTGCAACAGTTATTATTCCCATTTTGCATTTGGAAGAGCTGAAGGTCAGGATAAAGTAATTTAGCAGTCAGTGGTGCTACCTGGATTTAGAAAAGAAAGCCTCCTATGTACTCTGCTTTTAAGGCCCAGGCAGGACGTCACCTTCACTCTACAGCCTGCCATGGTTCCTTGAAGTGCCCTGAGTGGACCTGAGACCCTGCCAGTACCATATTGCATGGAAGGCAAGGGTTCACCTGTCTGTCTCCGTGGCTGGGCTGTGAATGCCTTATGTGTCTGCATCGCCAGCGCCTTTCTGGCAGCCCTGCACATGGCAAGTGTGCTACAATTGTGTAGCAAGTGGATGAATAGGAAAACATTAGCCACCATATTTGGAGAACAGACTGTCTGTCAACAATGGTGACACAGAGAATGTGACCCACCCTCCGAGTTACATGCTGTTACTCACATTTTAGAGAAGAGAACAGGCTCAGAGGGACCTGTCCAAGGTCACATAGCTAGTACACAACATGGCAGAATCTGAATCCATGTCTATCTGATTCCAAACACAGTGGCCTTCACTGCTATCCCGCCCATAAAGACATTCTTGTTGAGTTTACCCCCTCCCTCCTTCTCTTCCTTTCCTCCAACTCAGGCAAGCACGGGTAGAGGAGACCATGTGGAACTGTGCACCCAGATAATAATCAGGAAGCCTGGCCATAAGCCAAGACGGAGGAGGAAAGAAAGGACTCCAAGCTCTTCGTGCCCAGCCGGACTCATAACATTCTATGCCCCCATGCAGACTGGGAAAATCAGTGGCCAAGGTCCAGAGCTAGGGCTAGAGGTAAACAAATCCAAGAACTTGATCTGAGCCATAGTCTGGGCTGTGGTTCCTTCTGCCCAGGCTGACCAAAAGCCAAAGGATTTGGGAAGCTCAGCTCTAAGTGGCCCCAGAAAACCACATCAGGAGCTAACAGATGTTCCTTCCTCCTCTCTCATCTGGAGAATCCTTGCTCATTCTTGCAGGTCCTGTTGGGATGTCACTCCTCTGAGGTGTCTCCCTGGAGCTTAGTCGCTCCCTCTGGGGCTCCCGCAGTCCGTCAAGCTGCCCACTGTACAATCATTGTGTGTTGTGGTCATCTGCTTTATTATAGGTCTCCCCAGTTCGTGCAGGCAGAGTGTTCTGTGCTTGTTAAACGAATGGGCCAATAAAGGAATAAAAGGGTCAGCGAATAAATGAATGAATAGACAATTACATGAACAAATGAAAAAGGAAGTAAATAAACGTATGGATGGGAGGATAAAAGAGAGGGAATGGAGTACGTGGCTGGCTGGCTGGGCCAGTGAATGAACTGCATGTTCTCAGCCCTCCCCATGGTGAGCTATCCGAGGAGACTGAAACATCTCTTAGCCATAGAGGGCTTCAGAAATCGACGGGGAGCCAAACAGCAAAGTCTATCTTAAAAGCTGCCTGAAGCTATAGTCCTATCCCAGTTGGGGGTAGCAGGAAACAGAGAGGAGCTTCCTGCCTTCAAATCCCTCCAAGAGAAGTTGGAAAAAGCAGCTCAACTGCTGGCTGTGTTCCACCTTATCTGTTGGCTAACCATGGGGAAATCAGCACCTCTTTATGGACTTTGGTCTCCCCATCTGTAAAATGAGAGGATTGGGCTGGACTAGACAGTTCGTAAGGACCTTCTAGTGGAGCAATGCACAGGGCAAGAGTTCTAAGGAGGACACTGCTCAAGGGAAGAGAACTTGCATGCCCATGTCTGTGCCTGTGCCTGAGCCAGGTCACTGCTTCAGTCAGCTCCTGTCATGCTCTTCCAACAAGGCATGCTAAGTGCACAGCACTGCATGCCAAGTGCTCAGAAGGAGGGATCTGGTAGGGCTTCCTGGAGAGGGGAGTGCTGGTGCTGGGGCAGGAAGGAGAGGGAGGATGTAAATAGGAGGAGAGGGGTTGAGAGGGCTCCTGGATGTGGCACTGAGCATCAGTTATTGTTCCTTTAGGTGGGACAGGAGATGAAAGAGATGTAGGAACAGACATGCCTCAGCTTCCTGAACAGACTTTACACAGAAAGTTTGGAGACATTGGTCTGCTACTTTCTAATAGTGTGTGAGACTTTGGTACATGTATAGTAAGATGAGACTCATTATGTTACCTGTATCATAGGGTTTTCCTGAGGATCGAGTGGTGAATGATGCCCAGTGCCTGGCAGAGTACTCAGTGGCTCCATGAATCAGAGGCAGGTGTTACTATTATTCTTGTACAGTGAAGGCAGTGAAATTCAGAGAGGGGAAGTGATGTGCCCAAAGTCACACAGAGCAAGTCAACCCTAGATTTCTGGATGTCCTGTCCCCGGCTTAATCCTCAGCAAATTAGAGGTCAAGAGGGCTACAGGTTTAAGACAATGGCCTCTCCTGTCCTCAACATGATGCATGACCTAGACTACATGACTCTGAATCAGAGCACTTTCCATCCAAAAGAGTGCTTCCCCGTTCAAGGTGGCCCTGGGAAGCTGGGTGTTTTCCCCTGGGGGCTGCCTCACTGACTCTGCCCTGGCTTGCTGCCTCTTTGGAAGCTACTCTGGAAGCTGAAAGCATTCTTTAGCATGGCTCTGAAGTGGAGAAACCTTGGTCTTCTGAGCTGGAAGCAGCCAAGATGTGCAGTCAAAACTCAGAGAAAAATGGAATTTAGCCACTGGTCAGAGGTCCCTGGCAGTGCCTGTCCCCTATCCTGAGCTGTAACTCCCTGCAGGGCAGAAAGCCTCTTTTCCTTATTAGTGTTTCTATGGTGCTGAGCACAGGGCTGCATGCTTGACAGGTACTTCAGGATGAATGAATGAATGAACGACACTATGGGAGATCTGGAGGACCCCTTGACATCATGTAGTCTGTCTCTTGTACTTTATGAATGCCCTGGCAAGGGGAAGGGGCTTTCTCAAGGTCATACAGTCAGTGATGCACACAGAACTGCAATCCACCCTCTTGGACTCCTCTCGGACTACAGTGTTCCTTCTGCTGCACAACTGCCTTGACTATGGAAACTACCCATTTTATTAAAGGAATTTAGAAACACCTTTGAGGTTTGCACTCTCAGCTTGCTGCACCATACTTGGCCTAGACACACACTCACTAAATGTTCGTCAAACTGGACCACAGAATTTGCTCTGTGCTTGGTGCTCGCTGAAACCTTTCTCTGCCACATCTGCACCCTTGGTGGTCTCTCCCCAACTTCAGACTCCTTAGGAATGACAGGTCATGGTGGACCAACTGCTGGGTCAGAATGACCTGTGAATTTCCAGAAGTTGAGATGTTTTCTGGGCTGGAAACCATGATCTCCAAAGACACAAATATGCAAGTTGCCTCTACTGCCAGGGCCAGCAGCTGAGAAAGACAAGTCCCAAGGTGGGGTTGGTGGGCAGAGCAGAAGCTTCCCAGGCCCTTTCCAGACTCCTTCCAACAACCATCTCCAAAGGGTCTCCAGACGGTGACACACACAACTTTCATGACAAGAGAGGAAAAACGAAGTCACTGTTTCCTTCCAGGCATCCCAGATGTCTCTCTCTTCCCATCCATCTATGTGACAGTGTCTCTGCTGTGTTTTAGAACTGGATTACTCTATGTTTGTATTTTCGTTGTACGTTGCAAAAAAAAAATGCTTCTGAGAATCTGATTGTGCAGGGCTCAGCAAAGCCAACTGTCTCTAAAACCTCTTTGGCTTCACGACCTTTTATTTGCAAAGCACCTACTATGTGCAATGGAATGTGCTAGAAATTCTGATGCAATGCCAGGAGACTCTGGCCATCACCCTTGTATCCTCAGCATCTAATAAAGGACCCTGAATCCAAAGACATAGTAGTCACTGAATAAGTGACTGTAAAGAAAATTAGGGGTTCTGACATGTATTGAGTACCTAATATAGGCTAGAGTCTATACAAGCTCACTAATCCATATCTCAACTAGAAAAGTAGGTCCTGTGATCCCCAGTTGACAAGTAAGGAAACATGTTCAGAGAGGGAAAGTAAGCTATCCATGGTCACACAGCTAATGAGAGGCAGAACTGGGGTGCAGACTCAAGCCTGTCCATCTGCAAAGCCCATGCCATTTCTGCCATCCGTGCTGCTGCAGTCCTCCAGGTCTCTATTTAGCCAGTGGGATGATTAATATCTATACTCTCTCATCTGGTTCCCTAGATAAGCAGCAGTGTGAACTGGCCAGGGGGCTGGGACCCAGGCTGTGGCTGACATGTACCTAACCTACTGCCATGGAGAGTGGCTACTTGCCATCTCTACCAAGAATAACAGAATCAACAAGCCTTGGCCCAGGCTCCACAAGAGGCCAAAAGCAGGACTGAGTGGGTGACCAGGGTCAGGGCCTGGTCAGACACCAGGTAGGAATTACTGGGGCCAGGTCAGGGCTGAAGCTTGTGGTCAAGGACTCTGAATGGACAAGGTGGATCATAACACAGAGTCTAAACCTTGGCTTCATCAGCACCACACAGAATCTGGCACAATTAAAGAAAACCAGCCAGAAAGGTGCCAGGGGTGGAGTCGCATGGGCCTGGGCTGCACCCTGGCTTCACCTGCCACTGGTTGGGTAAGCATGGGCATCTCCCTGGGTCTCTCTGAGCCTCAGCTGTCATCTATAAGATAATGATATGCACCTTTGATTCCTTCCTTTCCTCACCTCCCAGATCTGATCACACACAATGCTCTGTTGATTCCCCCTCCTCAATGCACTCAAATCTGTCTTCTTCTGTTCATCTCCACAGCCTTCTTCCCCTGGAAATCTAGACTTATTTCCTAAGTTTCCACATCTACTCTGACCTCCCTCTAGGCTGTTCTCTGCAGTCCACTGACGGTGTGCTTTTCAAAAGAACAAATCTTCTCATGGGACTCCCTTGTTTAAAACCCTTCAAGGGTTCCTAGTGCCCTTCAGCTAAATTGAAAGATCCTGAATGGCCTTATAAAGCTCAGGGTCTGGCCTCGGCCTTTCTCTCTGTCTCAAAGAGGACCTCCCTTCCTTGTGCACTGTAAGGCATATACGCAGCTGCTTCCCTCTGAGCCTCAAATGCACCAAGCCCTTTCCTACCTCAGGTATTCACACTCGTGGTTCCTTGGCCTGAAACCTTCCTCTTTACCACTTTTCCCTGCCCAACCTGCTCAGCCTTCAGGTTTCAGCCTGAGTGTCACCTCCTCAGGGGATCCCCCTCCGGCCTTGGTCTCAGGCCAGGCCCCATGCCAGTCATTCTTACATGCTCTGTCCTCCTCCTTCTCTGCGGGATTCATCACCCTGGTAATTAAGACAGTAATGTATTCAGGCAATTACTTGTTCAAGATGAGTCTTCACCACTGGATTCTCAAGAGGGAAAGGAATGGGAGCGACTTGGTGGACACAGTATCTTCAGCACCTAACTGTGCCTGGCATAAAGTCTAGGTTCAATGCAGCCGATTTACAGGATGAATCAATGAATCCTAGCCATCCCTGACCACTATACAGGCTGTCAGAGGATCTTGGGAAAGGATGGCTGAGAAAGGGATTTTTCATCATAACTGGCTCTTCATATGTGGATGATGGTTAATTTTATGTGTCAACTTGGCTGGGTCATGGTATCCAGATATTTGGTCAGACATTATTCTAGATGTTTCTGTGAAGATATCTCTTTAGATGAGGTGAACATTTAAATCAGTAGACTTTGAGTAAAGCAGATTATTTCTATAACATGGGTGGGCCTCATCCAATCAGTTGAAGGTTGTAAGAGAAAAAGCCTGACCTCCTTCAAGGGAGAGGGAATTCTGCCAGCAGATGACCTTGGACTCTTCCCTAGGTCTCCAGTCTGCCGGTCTACCCTGAAGACTGTGTACCTGCACCTTTAAAATCTTGTAAGCCAATTCCATTAAATCAATCTCTCTCTCTCTCTCTCTCTCTCTCTCTCTCTCTCTCTCTCTCCACACACACACACACACACACACACACACACACACACACACACCCCCTATTAGTTCTGTTTCTCTGGAGAACCCGACTTATGCAAGTGGCCTGAGATTTATGGTCTAGAATGTTCCTGGTCTTTATTCAGCCTTCAGTATCACTTAAAGGGACAGCTGCAGAACCTTGGGTCTGCACCTAGGATTCAAGGGGAAGTTTTCACTCTGCCATGGAATACATGGGTGGTCTCCTCCATACCAGAGTCCCTGTCCAGGTTCCCACAGATGGAAAGGGAGTGGCAGTGAAATTCACCGGCTCAAGCATCTTGGCTGCTTCCAGGGACTGGACTCAGAAGACCAAGGTTTACCCACTTCAGAACCATCTGAGGAATGATACAGGCTGTCAGGCAGATCAAAGCAGAACACAGTACAGCAGTGCATTGTGAACTGAAAAGCACAACTTAGGGCTGAAAAGCTCTTGTCCCCAGCCGACACCCGATGCTCAGAATGTGGACTCCTACACCGGTACATGGTCCCTTAAGGAATTCAAGCCGAGGCTGCTTTCTCTGAGAACAAGAGAAGCGGCGATTGGGTAACACTGATTGATGTAAAATGATCCCATTAGCCAGAACAGATGCACCCAGCCCTTTACGTCCCATCTAGTTCCCACCTTCTCAGACTTGACCCCCAGCTGCGAAGGGTGCCAACAGAACCCAGGGTAGACTGCTGGACAAACGGCAGCATTTTCAAAGCAGTAATTTTGCCTGCTCTTAGCCTGAAAGAGGAATGGAAGTAAGCAAGTAGAGGACATATAAGTTCAAAACCTCTTCCCACCACTCTGCTTGTAGTCACTTCTCTCAGTGAAAGAAGCTTCCTCTGGGGCCATCCAGGGCAGAGGACCGGCGCTCCCGCTGGCCTGCCTGGTGGTGAGAAAGGTGCAGGGAGCTATCCCCCACCCTTTCTTAGTCATGGTCTTTTAGTGACTAAGAACTTACTCCTGTGAAAAGGGCAAGTCTCTGTCTGCAACCAGAGGCAGGGCTTGGCTCAGTGTGGGGCCAGGGTCAACTGTTAGGCTGTGACCCCCAATGGCTTTGACTCCTGGGAAGCCACCTAGCCCAGAAAGTAACTGAATCTTTCTCTTAATATTTCCAGCAAACTGAACAAGTCTTTTTGAAATCCAGTCCAGAGATCTCACCTTCTCTACCTCCTAAGGTAGGACAGAAACTCTCATGATTCCAGTTTTGATTAGTCTGACTTCCAGTCCTTCTTGTTACTCTCTCTCAAAACATCCCTATCCCATCCTCTGGTGTCCTTACACCATTTCATGAGGATTATATAGAAAATAGACTTTAAAAACATATTAGCACTTCTCAGAGCCTTTTATCCTTCATAAATGAAGAATTCAAAAAGTATTAAGGAATTAAATTGAAAAAAGAAAGCAAAGATTGAGGATATGAAAGAAGATCTTTTATATTTTATACCGAAAATAATTCCGATTAAGATTTTACTTCACGAGATTCAAGAACCGACCTCCAAAGAAATGGGAAAAAAATCTCTGTAGTGTAATCGCATCAGCAAGTAACATTTACTGAGAAGTAGTAACTTAGCAAGTTCTGTTTTATATACTTTCTTTCATTTAATCCTCACTAAACAGCCCAGTGAGGTAGTTTCTATTATCTCCATATCACACAGTGCTGAAGATGCTGGAGCCTCATGCTCTGGTTTGGTTTAAATTAGATCACAGAGGACACAGTTTGTCCTAAGGAGTAAGTCTTTCTCTTGGGGTTCAAGAGATGGAGCTCGTCTTTCTTTGAGCACTTACTACATGCCAAGCATAGGCTAAGCAGTTTACAAGCATTATTTTGTTGAATTCTTACATCCATTTACAAGTATCGTTATCCTTTCTTACAGAGACAAGAAAGAAATGTCTCAAAAGTCTAGGCTGCCATGGTGCAGGAGGAGAGGGATTAAAGAAGAGGCGGTGTAGGCCGGGCGCGGTGGCTCAAGCCTGTAATCCCAGCACTTTGGGAGGCCGAGGCGGGCGGATCACAAGGTCAGGAGATCGAGACCACAGCGAAACCCCGTCTCTACTAAAAATACAAAAAATTAGCTGGGCGCGGTGGCGGGCGCCTGTAGTCCCAGCTACTCAGGAGGCTGAGGCAGGAGAATGGCGGGAACCCGGGAGGCGGAGCTTGCAGTGAGCCGAGATCGCGCCACTGCACTCCAGCCTGGGCAACAGCGTGAGACTCCATCTCAAAAAAAAAAAAAAAAAGGAGAGGCGGTGTATATCTTCCTTTATATCTTTATTTTATTTCAATACTTTTTTTTTTTTTTTGAGACGGAGTCTCGCTCTGTCGCCCAGGCTGGAGTGCAGTGGCCGGATCTCAGCTCACTGCAAGCTCCACTTCCCGGGTTTACGCCATTCTCCTGCCTCAGCCTCCCGAGTAGCTGGGACTACAGGCGCCCGCCACCACGCCCGGCCAGGTTTTTGTATTCTTTTAGTAGAGACAGGGTTTCACCGTGTTAGCCAGGATGGTCTCGATCTCCTGACCTTGTGATCCGCCCGTCTCGGCCTCCCAAAGTGCTGGGATTACAGGCTTGAACCACCGTGCTCGGTCTATTTCAATACATTTTGTAGTTCTAGGATAGAAGAATTATATACCTCTTCTGTTCAACTTTTCCCTGTGTCATTCATATAAGTGTGATGCAAATGTTATAATCATTTAAATTTTATGCTCTATTTGTTTTTGATACATAGAAATCTAATTGACTTTTATACGTGGACATAGTGTCAAGTGACTGTGCTAAATTCACTTGTTTATTCTTATAATTCGTTTTTGATATTTTAGGTAAATCATATGTTATCTACAAATAATAAAAATGGAATCATTCCTTCTCAAAAATAAAAAATAAAAAGAAGAAGAGGCTGGGTCCCTGTCCTCTCAACTTCTTACCATGTCACAGAGGAAAAGGCACCGAGGCCCAAGGATAAGACTGGGGAAATAAAATCTCACACATACAGCAGCATGGCTCCAAGAGTGCATTTGCCCTCTTCTCTGCAGGTCTGCCCAGGCCAAGTCATGGCTCCCGGGGGCCATGACCTTCCTCCTTCCCAGATGCTGGGAAGGAGGAAAGGCTTCCACTCCCGAGGCTCTTGCTCCCAGGAATGAGTGCTTGTGCTTCAACCCTACTTGATCTGCTGGGGCTCTCCCACTTTGCAGGACTGTTGGTCCTGGTTGACCAAGCACTCTGTCCTTTTATGACCCCTCCCTCGGCATCCACCTAGACCACCTCCAGATCCTGCCATGCTATGGGACAAGATCTGGTGGCAGGCCCCTTTCCTGTTGAGAGGGGCAGGCGTTACTACCCAATGGTTGTGCAGACAGAGGAGTTGGAGAGAATGGGGAGGGTTGAGGATAGGGCATAGCTTCCAAACATTTTTTAGAGGAAGGAGGCCAAGAGGAATTCCCTGGGGCGCAGGAATTCCCTGCAGCACCACAGACTGGTGCCAACTACTCAGCCCTACTCCCTTCTTCTCCAGCACACCCTTCCTGCCTTGCTTCAGAGAGCTCATCCTATAGTCTTTGCTAAGTGCTGACTGTGTATTCAGCTGAATGATGCAGGTTCAGTATACATCCTAGTTCCTAGGTTCAATAAGTAGGTTAAAAACAAGATCCACCCACAAACAAGTCCATGCAGCATACATCCATACACAGGCACTATGGTAAGCAAGTGCTGGATTGTATGACGCAGGCCAAGTTCACAGAAAGGATTGATGGAGGTGAGTGGGAAAGCTTCCTTGAAGACCTTTGGAGGGTCTAACAGGACTAAGATTGAGAATGGCACAAGACAAGAGGTCATTCTTGGAAGGGGGACCTGCATGAGTGAAGGTGAGGACAGAGGCTAAGCTGGACTTGGTGAAGGCCTGGCACGGTGGCCCCAGGGCTGGGTGTGCTGAGACCACCAGAGGTGCTGGGTGCAGCCTTCCTGCTCTGGCTGACTCAGTCTTGCAGCCCCGTTTCCCTGACAATATGGTAAATACAGAGCCTATAAATCCATCTGCAAACATCCACTCTTCCGGTGCCTTCTCCCTTCCAAGCCAACAAGCCCAAAGCCATCCCATGGAACGTGAGCCTGGGAGTGCCAAGCACTATGGAGCTGGCTGCGGGCACGAGGACAGGCTTCCGGGCCGAAGCTGGCTCCTTCTCAGGAGCACCTCCCTCCAGAGCACCCAGGCCTGTCTTAGTCTAACCAGGCTGCAAGTGAGGGACAGACAGATGCTCCAGCAGCCACTAGCAGCGGAAAAACACAGACCACAAAAAAACGCTCTATCTTTGCAAGGAGGGGACCTCCCCATTAGGGGAAATATGGGGGCCATCCATTATGGGAGGTGCCTACTAAAGATGCTGATCCCCAGTGTGTCAAGAAGAAGCTGTCAAAGCGGGAAAGACAGCCTGCAAACCCTGTTCCTCTCTGAGCCTCTGATTCCTCATCTGTGAAATGGGAGACATTCTCCTTGTCCTGATCTCTGCATAGAAGCTGAATGGAATGGAAAAGAACTGCAAGAATAATCTTGGCCTGAGCAAGACCTCTGCTTCTCTCCCCAACAAGAGTCAGTCTTTCTGGAGAGGGGGACCCTTGGAGAGGGTTCAGTCCTTGGTAATCAAAGTGCAGTCTTGGACCAGAAGCATAAGCATCCCCTGGAAGCTTGTCAGAATTGCTGATTCTCGGGTCCTACAGTAGAACTTCTGAATTGGAATTTGTATTTTAACAAGATCCTCAAGTGATTCATGGGCACAGTAAAGTTTGAGAAGTATTGTTCTAGTCCATGGAATGTAACCCCTTCATGTTACTAGTGAAGAAGCTGAGACCCAGTAGAAATAAGTCACTTACAGGAGGCCACACAGTAAATAAGTGGTAGACATGGGCTTAACTAGCAGTGCAGTGCAAAGGAAGAATCACAGGCCCTGAAATCAGAGCTACTTAGGTTCAAATCCTGCCTCTGTCATAATATACTCTGGCCTGGGAAGAAAGCTAACTAATTTCTCTGAACTTTGGTTTTGCCACCTGTAAAGTGGGTATAATAACAGCTATCTTTTAGGATTATGATGAGGATTAAAATGAGATTATGCATCAGACGCCTTGCACTGCATGCATCTCATGTTCGGTGTTTACAAGCTTTGCCTTCAGCTGCACCCCACAACCTCTAAACTCCATACCCCATGATTATTGGGCCCAAGAATCTGTGAAAAGACTGCTTTTCTGCCTCCAACAATGCAGAATTCTGAAGAGTCCCCAGTCCAATCCTCTAGCAAAAAGTCAATCTGCAAACATCATCAGTTAGTGCAGTGCCTTAGCGTACCAGTACATAGCCCATGCTCAGTAAGGTTGATGAATGCAGGACTGAAGGGTCCCTCCGGCCCTCACTCTGAGCTCGTTCAGGCTCACATCCCTCATTTTCACATGTCTGGATTCTGGTCATCCTTCAAGGCCCAACCCAAACATCACGTCCTCTGAAAGTTCATGACTAGATCCCCTGTTGGAACTGATGTCCCAGGTAAAACCCTAACTGCTTTAACATAACTTACAAGACTATCTACCTCTCAGCCTTGCATTTTGACCCTAGATGAGACAATTTGCAGGTCTCTGGGCACAGATGCCTCTTGCCTCAAGGTCTTTGCACATGCTGTTCCCTTTATCTGAAATACTCTTCTTGTAAAGCCCCCTCAATCTAATTCTTACCCAGCCTTTATGTCTCAGCCTAGAGACATAAATTAGGCTGGAATTTATGTAAATTTAGACACACATTTTTCCTGCAGAACCGGGACTAGGATGAGGAAGCAACGCACCTGGAGCACAGAATTTACAGAGGTCCTGAGTCTCATGTGCCAACCCTGCACTTGTATGACTTGGAGAAAGAGAGCCTCCTTAAATTTTGAGTCCTAGGTGCCTCCTTTGCCTCTCCCTGGTCCTCTGGATGCCTCCTTGAATCCCCTGCTATTTCAGAGTCCCTGCTCTGTGCCATCCCCTGGTCATATTCTTTACTTAAGAGGACTGTGATTGCCTGGGTGTTTATCAGTCCCCTCTCTGAACTGTTAAGCTCCAGAGCCAGAATACTTCTGCCTTGCTCCCCATTTCACTCCCAGAGCCTGGCAGAGGGCAGACATTGAATCAGTACTTGCTGGATGTTCACAAAAGTATGATCTCCCTCCTCCTGTGCTCTCAAATTCCACTGAAGGACCCAGTGTCCTAGCATCTATCAGTCTCTGCCTTCTGCTCCACAGAACTGCCCTCATCTGGCTGGACTGCACTCCCAGGGACCGGCCTTCGCTTTGCATGCTCAGAACCCAGCTGGGGACCTGGCGGAGAGTGGGTGCTCCTGTGCATTTGATGGGCAGGGTTAGCCCTGGAGGAATGCTGTAACGAAGGGCAATGCACACTGCTTGGACTAAACCCGGTGTGGACAACTCCAGCAACATCCTCATCTCCCTCCTCACCTCCAGGCTCTCCCTGTCTAGCTCCTCTTTAGCCAAATGGGCCTGTCAGAAACATCTAACTGTCTCTAGTTCCATGTCCTGAGCCAAATGCCCTTTCCCAGCCCTCCACTGCCCTGCTCTGCTATAAAAAGAGGTGGTTATTGTGCACACCTGGCTCCCTAATTCTCCCACTTCCCTGCTCCACATATATCCCAATTCTACTGTGATACACTGTGAGACCAACTCTCCCTTGTCTTCAGTTCCCCAGGACCCAGCCAGGGAGGTGCCCAGTTCTCGAGTGGAGGCTGGGCTAAACAGCACATCCTTCCCCTCCTCCCTGCCAAAAGGCCGATCCTGAGCCACGGTCAGCCAAGGTTTAGGGTCCAATTTCCTGGATGCCTTTCAGTGTCTGATAGGAGATGCCAGAGAAGAGAAAGACCAGGAAGCCAGGTAATTTATGAGGGAAGTCGTGGCTTTGACAAAGCTTTAGCTCCAGAGATTAAGGCAGGCGAAAGCAGAGTGCACAGCCTCTTCCTGAGGGGTGTTGGGGTTTCTCTGGGCATCTGTAGCTGGATCCCTGTGGACAGCGCTGAGCTCTTGGCTGACTCCAGCTACTCCTCAGCGCCACATCCTGGAGCAGAACAAGGCCCGTGGTGGCTTAGGAAGCAAGGAGAGAGGAGTTACAAGTCAGCAATAGTAAACGGGTACTGCTCTGCCTGCCCTTCTCCCCGCCACTGCCCTGCAGAGGCTCCAAAGGACAGCAGGAGCCTCAGAACTGGCTGTGTGTCAGGAGACACACACATACCTTGGCTTACACTTGGCAACAAACAGGTGGAGACTAATTTTGCCTTCATCTTCTGGTCTCCTCTCCAAGGATCCCTCATCCTGAGAAAGAACATCTCAAGCCTGTGAGTCACACAAGTCCTCTTTCCCTCCCAGTGGCCTTCATCTCTAGGGCTCTCTGTGGTGAGAATATGCTCATGTCCCTCACTTTACAGACAGGCAGACTGAAGCCCAGAAAGGAAAAATGACTGACCCAGCGTCTCACCAGCAGCTTATGAGCAGAGCTGGGACCCGACCCCACAGCTGTTGATTCTCCCCTGGTGCTCCCAAAGACCACCCCTTCTTGATGGGAGCAATGTAAAGACCGTGGCCACCTTCAATCTGCGACACTGATGTTTCAGAATGTGGGCATCTGCTTACTTTATATATCCTGTGTCATTCACCGGAATATGGGCTCTGTGAGGGCTGAGACCTTTTCTGTATTATCTACTGCTCTATCCCCAGCATCTAAAACAGTTCCCGGCCCATAGAAGAGATCAGAACAAATGGGTGAAGGAATAAATGAATGAGCTAATGAATGAACGGTTATGTGTAGAATAAGCCATTTGTCTTGTACAGGCTTTAGGATTCCTTCTTTTTTAAAAAGGGGAGTTGATTATTCTTGCTTCAGCTTTGGAGTCCTGGATTGTTCTGGAGTCCTAGATTGTTCTAGAGCAGGGAGAACTTTAGAGAGCCTTTAACGCAGCCCCATGAAAGTACAGCCAGATCTTTCTCTTTTCCCTACCAGCAGCCATACCCCACCTTATGTTTTCTCCATCTGGACAGGTGTGCTGAGAAGACCTTTGGCAGGGGGTCTATGTCCTCACTTCTCAGATCTTGGTGGGTTCTGTGACTACTTTGACTAAGACATCAGGCAGAAGTGATGCTGTGCCTGTTTTCTGGCCCAGGACTCAATAACACTGGCTGTTCCCACTTCCTGTCTCCTGGCATACATGCATGGGTTCCTGAGATGCCACGTGAGAAGTCCAACTATGCTTCTGGAGACACCACGTGGGGAGGGCAAGTATCGCAGCTGGCATCTCCCAGCTACACCTGCCTTCCAGAGGGAAGCCTCTAGAAGTCATCACACCAGCCCAGCTGCCTGCCTAATACCCAAGTGAACTCTCAGGATGCTACATACAACAGAATGGCCCAGTTGCTCCCTGCCCAAGTCCTGATCCCATGGAACAGGAGCACAATAAAAGTACTGTGAAGTCACTAAGTCTATGGTGGTTTATCACGTGGCAATAGATAACCCCAACATCCAAGTAGTGACAAGTGCTGTGAGGGAAATAAAGCAGAGGAAAGGGACAAGGGGTAACAGGACTGTACCTCTCTGAGAATGTCTCTCTGAAAATATGATATTTGATTAGAGGACTTAACGGAGAGTTTTAGGCCTGAATCATTCATTGAGATGAAGTCTTGGGGAGGAGGAGTTTGGGAGGTGCAGGAAGAGTACCTGAAATCAACAGTTCTTTTATGAACACGTTAAATTTAAGATGCCTGGTGCACATCCAAGAAGAGTTGCAGAGTGAACACTTGGAGACTAGTCTAGAGCTTTGGGGTAGAGACTGCTCCAATTTTAAGACTTCTACATGCGCCCATGATGTAAACGATGGCATCAGTGGAGTGCCAATATGGATTCGAGGCCATGAAGCTGGGTGGGATTCTCTGGAGTATAGCTACAGAAGGTGCACCAAGGAGAGGGCCAAATGGCTGACCAATGGATTGAACAAAAGTGGTGGCAAAGCAGAAGTGAGGATGAAATAGTGACAAAGATTGAGTTGAGAAGACAATGGAAGGCAGTGAAGACAGTCAGTGGAGGAGCTGAGTTATAATGGGAAGCTGAGAAATAAGGCAGGAGCTGAGGACGGATGTGGAGTCAAGGGAGTTGTTTCTAGATGGGAGATCCTATAGCATGTGTGTCCCCTGAGTGATCAGGAGAGAGTGAGAAATTGATGCAGGGAAGAGAAGGGATGAGCACAGGAGCAAAAATTCATGCAACAGGAGAAGGAACTTGTGATTCAGGAAGCAAGTGAACAAGCAGGTGTAATTTATCCACAAGAACAGCCATAACATGGCAGAGCCTTGGGTTCTCAAAGAGGAGAAACCACAGGTGACGGTCCTAGCCCCACTATTCAATGGCTGGTTGACTCTGCGCAAGTCATGCTTCCTCATCTGAACATGGGGATTAATGATCCCTACCTCACAGGGCTGTCAGAAGGATCATACATACTGATAGTTGTCAAGTGACTAGTTCAAAGAACGGGTGGCTCTTGCAGCAGTTGATACTGGGGTTCTTGGTCCCAGAACATGGGCTTGGGTCATGTGATCTGCTTTGTCATGCAGCAAACCTCTTTGAGTCTGAGCTTTATAGTTCAGCACCAGCACAGGGCAAAGGACATGAGTGGCAATGAGCAGACCAGGAGTTGAACTCAGTCTCCCACCTCCTTGGCATTCAGAGCCCTCCTTGAGCCCCCCATCTCCTGTCACTCTTTTTTTTTTTTCCTTTTTTTTCTTTAAGATGGAGTCTTGCTCTGTCGCCCAGGCTGCAGTGCAGTGGCGTAATGTTGGCTCACTGCAAGCTCCGCCTCCTGGGTTCACGCCATTCTCCTGCCTCAGCCTCCCGAGTAGCTGGGACTACAGGCACCTGCCACCACGCCCGGCTAATTTTTTTTTTTTTTGTATTTTTTTAGTAGAGACAGGGTTTCACCTTATTGGCCAGGATGATCTCCATCTCCTGACCTTGTGATCCGCCCACCTCAGCCTCCCAAAGTGTTGGGATTACAGGTGTGAGCCACCGCACCCGGCCTCTCCTGTCATTCTTTAACTTCACTTTGTGATTTGGCAGCAATGAGTTCCTGATAGTCTCACATATGAGACTATGAAACAAACACACTGCTGTTACTCAGCTTTATATCTTTGGAAATGCTCTCCTCTCTGCTGTGTTACCTAGAATGTAATTCTCCACTTTGATGTATATAAATAGCAGCTGAGACATTCCCTTCCGGAGAACCTTCTCTGACTCTCTCTAGTCCTGTGTAGGTGCCCTTCCACTGGGGCTAGCCTCTTGCACATACTGCTCTGTTGGTACACTGTGTGCCCCTGGAGAGACAGAACAGAGCTCCAATCATCTTTGTCACTCCAGGGCTTGACCCAGTGAGTATCTGCTGGACCAAACTTTTCCCAGATAGCAAATCAATCAGAGGGATAGATAGCACTGTCCAATAGAACTTTATGCAACAACAGAAACGTTCTGTGTCTGTGCTTTCCAATACAGTGATCACTCAACACAAGTGTGTGGTTATTGAGCCCTTGATGTGTGCTGGTGCAACTGAGAAACTGAATTTTTAATTTAATTCAGTTTAGGTTTAAGTAGTCACAGATGGCTGAGGATCATTATATTGGACAACACAAGTTAGAGGGCAGAAAGAAGGGGTTGGGGAAAAGCTGATGTTATTAAACACTTAGTATGTGCTAGGCTTTTGACACTCTTTAATATGTTAATCTTCACAATAATTCTGTGAGATGGCAAGCACTATTTTCCCATTTTAGACAAGAAAGTTGAACCTCAAAGAAAGGCAGTGACTTGCTGTGAGCCCTCAGCTTGGAGACTGCACAGCAGGTCCCTGATTCCCCAGTCTCTGGTTCATCCCACCACACTAGGCTGACCCCACACCTATGCAGGGCCTGGCCCTGGAGGTGCTTTGTGAAGGAGTTCTCCCCATTCCCACGACCCCTCCCACAGTCCCTGCAGGCACACAGGTCAGGCCCACAGCCCTGTCCTAGCTGGCAAGGCGCATTCTTCTGGCAGTGCTGCTGTATCACTCGCAGACGTCTGGGGGCAGAGGCTGAGTGTGGTGAGGCAGGAGGCCTTGCCTGCCAGCGGGAGCGGCAGGCGGGGCCCAGAGCCTGCTAGCATTCTGCTCCTTGGATCTCCCCTCGCGTGAGCAGCTTTGGGGAGTTCTCTTGGTGCTGTTGTAATTTATTGTTTCTGCTCTAATGATTGCTCCGTGTCTGATTATAAATGCCTTCTGGCTGGGGGCCCAGACTCTGAAAATTCCCATGATCTGCTTCCAAAGCTGATGGAGCCACAAATGGGACTGATGTCTCTGTTTCGTCATCGGCCACATTTACAAGGGAGGAAGATCCAAGGCCAGACACAGGGTTCAGAGTGGGAATGTAACAGGAGGCATCTGACCTAGAATTCCCATTAGAGCCCCAACAGGGCATCTCCTGGGTCCTGGATAACCTTCAAGGTGGCACTCAAAAGAGCCTGCTCCCTTCCTCTCAAACTGCAAGGCAGAGTCCGAGTTGGAAGCAGCAGGTGATACAGTCACAGTGAAAGGGACTTCCAAAAAACATTGTCCAACCCTGCTAATGACCTCTCTTTATCCACCTGGAAAATTCCTACTCATGCCGCAGGAGGCAGCTTTGGTGTCCCACAAGAAGCCTGCTCCGACACCCGCAGCCAACCACCCGCAGGTAGGCAAGTAATCTCTGCTCCCTGTAAATCTCTTCTAGCATGGCACACCATAATCATAATTACACCTACTATTTATTGAGGGTCTCTTTGCAAGGCACCATGTACCTTATCTATTTTTCACCTCATCCCTGGGAGAAAGGCACTACCTTATCCACATTTGACAGACTAGGGAACACAAGCTCAGAGAGGTTAAGGGAGTTGCTTAAGGTCAAACAACTGACAAATAATGGAGCTGGACTTAAATTCGGAAGATTCCAACTCAAAATTTAAGACTTATACCATGTGTGTTCACATCTGTCGTCACTATATTGCAACAGGCTGTTTTGTCTCTTGCTTCACTAAAATAGAGCTTATGGGGACATATCTGATCTCAATAAGATGGGTGCTCAGGAAATGACCACTGAGCAAATTTCACATAAAGGAAGTCCTAGTGCACTAAGTAGGTAATAAAATTAGGGCAGTCACTTACTACTGCCCTACTGCAAGATATTTAAGTGGACTCAAAAAAGCAGTGGGCAAAGGCCTGAATGAGCAAGTAAGATAGGACTGCAGGAAAAAATGCTATATCTCAACTGGGACTGAAAGTCCTGAATTTTCTAGGTTAGTCCTAATTTTAAATACGATAACTCGCCAGTTCCTTAGGTCACCAGAATGACCTAGAAACCCCAATATATAGATATCTAAACTGTATGTCTTATATGATATTTCATGCCCAGAAGAGGCATCCCAAAGATCCCACTCTCTTGTAATTTAGGATTCAGGAAATAAAGACACAGGAAAAAAAGAGCATCAACTTTAGAGGCAGCCAGACCCATGCTCAATTCCAGTTGTTCTGCTCATTAGTTGTGCAATCTTGGACAAACTGTTTCCCTTCCCTGAGACTCAAATGTAAAAATAGAGCTAAGAGCTGCTGCCTTGCAGGGCTGTTAAGAGTAGTAAACAGAAGAACATATGGGAAAGCACCCAGAACGGCACCTGGCACACAGGAGGGCCTCAGGAACTATGAGGTCTCTCCTCTCTCTCAGATGAGGTCAGGCAAGAAAGCCATTCTTAGCAATGGACTCAGTTGAATGCAGAGGGTGTGATGTGCTGGTGGACGAATGATCAAAGAGAAAAGATTGGCTTGCTTGGGGCTGAGGTCATGAATTGGCTTCTTCGTCATTTATAGACTCACAATGAGTGTGGATGAAATAACAGACCACCCTAAGAGCAGCCCTACATTAGGGCAGATGGAAAGAGATGGGTAAAATCTTGCCCCACTCCCAACTAGAAGCTCACAGTGTGCTGGAGCAGAAAAACAACAGGAAAGGTGAGCAGGTATGAGGGCAAAGGGCAGACAGACCATGAGGAGCTCTACCAGGCCTAGAGATGTCAGGGGAGGCTTGTGGAAGAGCTGAGTCTTAAGGAAGAGATAGAACTTCTAGGAAAGCATATCTTCAGTTACAGAGGGGTGCCATACAGACAAAGGATAAGGCATAAAAAGGATAATAAATTTTAAAAATTAGTTTGACATTATATTTTGGATTTTGGAGGAAGCTTAAAAAATCTATTGCACTCTCCTTGTTGTCAAAGGTATTCTCCGCTTATGAGTTGTGTGATCTTGGCCAAGTTAATCATGCAATGCTTCGGTTTTCTCATCTGTAGAATAAGTATGATAACAGTACCTGCCATATTGGAATGTTCTATGGAATAAGTATGTGGAAACCATTTACAACACATTGATCAGTAAATAAGGATCATCATCATCACCACCACCACCACCACCACCACCATCACTACCACCACCATCACCATCACTACCACCACCATCATGATCATCACCATCACCACCACCACCATCATCACCATCACCACCATCATGATCATCACCATCACCACCACCACCATCATGATCATCACCATCACCACCACCACCATCATCACCATCACCACCACTATCATGATCATCACCATCACCACCACCATCATGATCATCACCATCACCACCACCATCATGATCACCATCATCATCACCACCACCATCACGATCATCACCATCACCACCACCACCATCATGATCATTACCATCACCACCATCATGATCATCACCATCACTACCACCACCATCATGATCACCATCATCATCACCACGAACATCACCATCATTATCACCACCACCTTCATGATCATCACTGTCATCATCATCACCACCACCATCATGATCATCATCACCATGATCACCATCATAATCATCACCATCATCATCACTACTATCATTACCATCATCACCACCACCATCATTATCATCACCATCATCAACACTATCATTGCCATCATCACCATCATCATCATTACAAATGAGAAAACTGAGGCCCAGAAAATGGAAGAGGTTTGTTCAGGGTGACTTGGAAAGTCAGAGGCAGGCCCCAAAACTTTTACTTTTCTAATATTCACAGAATTTTTAGGAAAAAAATAAACAACAAGCTTCTTGTCACAGGTAGGAGACCCAAGATCCTTGATAAAGGAGTAAGGTTCATGGAGATGGGGCCACCCAATGTTTAGATGAAGGTACTGTCTCTTAAGGCCAATCATTCTGCCTCCTGCCCTATGGATGCAAACTGTCCTTCAGCTCACACCACCTGCAGCCAAGGACAGAGGGGAACATTTCAACCCCAATACCCAGGGAGAGGAATCAAATGCTCCATGACTCAGTGAAGGGTTGAAGCAGGGTCAGTGCACACATCTGTCATGACTTCCTTGTTCCAAGAGGAAACGGGAAAAACTCCTAGTTCCCCACCTCAATCCCACAGTGGTCTCCAACAATATTATCATTCTCCAGTTCTACTACTCATGATATATTTTGCCAGCCACAAATGGGGCCTAAATTACATATTGTAGCCACCAAACTTCCGGCACAGGCCCACAGAACAAGGCCTGAGGGAAATTAGATGAGGCCAAAGGGAATTCAGGCCTGGAAGAGACTAGAAAACAGAAAGGGATGTACAGTCCATTAGCAAGACCCTTCTCTCTTTTCAGTATTATATAGTTGAGCGGGGTTCAAGGCTGCAGGCACACAGAGGACACAGAAGGTGAAGGAGAGGAGAGCAGAGAGGCCAAGCAAGAGTAAACTCAGGATTAAAGAGTCAAACCGCCACTGGTTATTTTAGTCCCAGCTCTATCTGTCTCTGGAGTGTGGCCATCTACAAACCTTTTCATCTGTCCATCTGTTTTTCTGAAAACTATGGTCCCTTCTATCTCAAATCCTGGACTAAACATAGTGGTGGATGGGGAGGTAGGGAGCAGTGGTAGAAGGCATCTGCTCCAATCTATCTTATTTTTGGAAGCACCAGACACTGGGAAAATGCATTTCTCTCCTCTGCTTTGAGAATAGTGCATATTCCATGACTTTAACTTACTAACAGCTGGAGGGATCCCAGAGGAATTCTTCTCTCTGGGATTGAGATTGGGAAATGGAGAAGAGGGATCTCCCACTTTCCTTTCACCGGAATCATGTGTCCCTGTCTAAAATGATGGTGTTGGACTGGATTCAGTTCAACTCCAGCAGGAAGTACACAACATTTGAGACCTGTGGGGTGAAGACAGTGCTTCTCTCCACTGGAGAGAAGATCCTGGCTGAGCACTAGAGGACTCATTTCTTCTGGAGGCAGGGATTTGAGATAGTTTCTTGGCAGGAGGAGGATAAGAGGTTGACTTTAATGGGTTCCGAATCCCACAGACAGAAAAATAAGAGTGTGTGCATGAGACAGAGAGACAGAGACAGAGAGGGACAGACAGACACAGGGTGTGAATTAGGAGGAATACACAGCATAGGGAAAGATGAGTGGCATGCAGGAAAGAGTTTTCCAGCCTTAGGTGCCTGGGGTAATGGTGCTGAGGAAGAGAATGAGGATCACGGAGATCACATGGTGAAGAGCCTTGAATTCCTAATGCCTCCCCCCCCACCGCCCAAGGATTCTGTAATTATCATTAATTAATAAGTTCCACTTTTGATAAGGTATGCAGGCAGAAGATGGGATTGAAAGCGCAGGCAGAGAGTTTTGAAAGTTTTTGAGGTCAAAATCCAATAAAAGCCAACATGACAATGAAGAGAAGACATTCAATGAGCAGGCTGGTGCACACAGACCAGGATACCAGGACAGATGTTGTGATTTAACTTAGAGAAGTTCTACTTTTAAATTTTATCATAAAATGGTAAGAAGATTTTAAATGATAGTAGTAGCAACACTAAGAATAAAACAAGGAAGCAGTGAAGAACGTTGATGAGAGCCTACAGTTCCGTAGGATTGTCATTTGCCAGGTGCCATGTTCTCTGTTCTGCCTGAGTTCTCTTTTAGTCCTCTCAACAGCCCTATGAGACAGGGACACTGTAATCCCCTGCAGAGAAAAAGTTACAGGAGCTTGGAGAAGTGGAGTTACTTGTCCTAATTCACCCCGCTCATGAGAAGCTGGGCTGGGAGTCTAACCCTGATATTAACCGCAAGACTATTTCAGTGTCACCGTTATAGACAGGAAAACTGAAGCCTCCAGAGGACAAGAGACTCATTCAAGGTCACACAAGGAGTCTTCCTTTCCAAGTCCTTCATTCAAACATCAACTCAGAGCTTCCTAGGAACCAGGCTCCGTCTCGCTCAGGCCTCTGGTAACTTCTGGACTATTCCATAGCCTCCTTACCGGCCTTCCTGCCTCTGGCCTCTCCTTTCTAGTCCACCTGCCTCCCACACTGAACCCAGACTGATCCCTCTGAGATCTAAGCAAACCTTGCCGAGCTCCCAATGCCCCAGGAAATATTCTGTCATGAAAAGCCCTTCGCAGTCTGGCCCCAACCTAATTTCCCAGTCTTCTGTCCCCCACCATCCCTATGCACCCTTTATCAAGCTTCTCCCTGGCCCTGATCACCATGCGGTTTCCCACAGGGACTCTGCTTACACCATCTGCTCCTCTGTTTACAGTGCCCTTAGACCCCTTCTCTGTCCTATCTGTAAACTCTGACTCTTCCAGATGCAGCCTTGGTGAACCTCCCCTGGCTTCCAGGTAGAATGGATAATGCTTCCAGCACCCAGCACCCCGCAGAATTCTTATGCAGCAAGATCACTCTCCTTGCTTCACAGGTAGCTGAGTAGTTACCTGTCTCCACCATTAGACTGTGAGCATCTCAAAAACAAGTCACTGGGTCCGACGACGGCAATGATGGAATTTGTTGGGGTGTACTATGGACAGGGACTATTATTATCTAATACTTGAGAAAACTGAGGCACAGAGACAGAGGAATGGCCCAAGTCCACACGCTCTAGGAAGAATCAACCTGGAGCTGGTGCAGAAGTCACATCACATGCCTGCCTGCTGTGTCACTACTGCTTCCTGGAGAGCTCTGGATGTGGCAGATGTGACCACAGGTTCCCTCCCATGAACTGAAGATCAGTGGCCGCAGGGCCAGGACCCCACAGGCTTCCCAAGCCCCACTGCAGTGCTCTGTCCCCATCTTCCAGGCGGGCTTGCTAGACAGGATCTTGCCATCCAACCTCGACCTGAGTTATCTCCTAAAGTCCAATAAAACCCAGGGACAGAGGCAGGATGCAGGAATAAAAATAAGCTTCAGCCAGAGAGAAATAAAGGCAGCAGTGTGGGGGAATCTCAAGGGCATGGCAGTCCAGGAATCCGGAGGGGAAAATGCCCATAATGGCGTATTTTCCAGCAGTGAAAAACATTAAGACCCACTTTAGAAATGCAGTTCTCACCACAGCTATTCCTGGACTCCAGCCCAGAAGAGCAGTAGGGCCATATGAATGACACTTTCCACCCACACTTACCCACTCCCGACTGACTGGCTGTCTCTGTCCCAAAACATCTTGTGCTTCTTCCGTGCAGCCTTCCCAGACTTACCCCTCCTCCCTTCTCTCTGTGGCCAGAGGTTGCCAGAGAAGAGCAGCACCTCTGAGACTCTCATCCTGGCCACTCCTCATCCTAACTCAGACCAAGGAGAGGAGAGGGGACCTATTGAAGGTCCCAGAACCTCAGGGGTAGAGCCAAGATGAACACCAAGTTCTTCAGAGTAGCAGTCCCCAAGCTTTCTCTAGCCACACTGTGTCTCATTACCCTCCCCCGCCACCAGACCCCATCCTGATAAGCACACATGTGCACGTACACACACCCATGCACACATTGTGTACACATGAACGTATACACAAACACAATTATATGCACACACTCGCAGACATACATGTACAAACATATACACATACTTGCACACAAAAACACATAGATGTTTGTCCACTTATATACACAAATGCACCTGGTTCAAGAAAAAGTGAACTACATTGAGAACTGGGAAACCTGACTTCCAATATACCTGGACACTGCCTAGCTATGTGAACCTGGCTAAGTCATTTCACAGTTTCAGTTCTCCAGGTATAAACTAGGCTAGTAATCCCCCTTGCCTACCTCTCCAGGCTGTCAGTTACAAGGATGAAAGGAGAGGAGGTGTGAGAAGGTACTGATGAGCTATGCTCACTTGCCTCTGTCTCCTTGGAAGCTGATGGCTTGGCAGCTCTGAGGCCCAGCCACTTGGGTTTGAGTACCTTCTCTGCCACATAATATCTGTGTGACCCTGGGCAAGCAACTTCACCTCTCTGTGCTTTGGTTTCCTCATATCTGCGAAAAAGGAATAATCATGGAACTTAGCCACCAGGTTTTAGTGTGAGGATTCAATGAATTAACACTTGTGAAGTTCTTGGAACAATGCCTGGGCATTATAAGTGTCCAATAAATGTTAGTCAACGGAATACCATTGTCAAATTAATACTTATTAGCTTAGCTTTGCCTGGTGCAACACAGGAGTTCAGTAAATGTTTGTCTAATGAATGACTAAACACTATTGGAAGAGAAGGGTGATGCAATCAGATTTACTCACACCTGGTACTGGGAGTAAATCTGACTGCATTACGGTCTCTCTGAATTAGGTTCTGCCTTCCTCTTCCTTCATTTGTTCTCAGACTCCCTGGTTCACCAGGGACACCAAGAGTCCCCAGTACCCCGTTCAGGATGTCACATTCTCCACCTACGGGTGAGCAAAAGCCTCCTGCCCTCTTTGGAAAATAAGCATGGCAGTTCCTTGGCTCATCAGCCCAGAGCACTTAAGCATTTAAGAGCAGAGCAGAGCCAGAGCTGGGAGCGGTTGGGATAGGGTGAAGGGGCCGATCGGGGCAGGCATTGGCTCCATAGCTGTGGTGTTTATACATTTACAGTGTCCTGCTCCAGCAATCAGCAAGCACTGCTCCAGACCAAGTAGAGTTCAGGTGCTCTGCTGTTCCTCTGCAAGACTCAAAGGAGCTGTGGCTGCTGCTATGATGACACTCTCAGGACATCCCTCACCACCCACCTACTGCCCTCCTGATCAGAAGAAATCTCCCAGATCCCAGGCTTGGATCAAAATAATGATGACCAGCGCAACAACAATAATTTTAATGATAATAATTTTTGCATATTTACCAGGTTGCAGGCAGGCATTACCTTAAACTCTTCATGCATATTAATTTATTTGATGCTTATAACAACCTAGGAGGCAGATACTATTATTACACTTATTTTACAGTTGAAGTAATGGAAGCAGAGGAGGCTAAGGAACTTGCTCTACACAGGAAGACTGGTAGGGGCCCAAGCTGGGATCTGAAAGAGGCTGGCAATGTGAGAGCTCATGCTTCTTACTTGCTATACCCAAGAATTCACCAATTCGTCATTTCTAAGTATTTTAGAGTTGTTACTGGATTTTTCTTTTCTTTTTTGGAAGCCTAAATCCAAAGGTACTTGACTCCAAAAGAAGAGCACAGGCTTTGAAGTCAGAGAACAGTGGATTCAAAGTCTAATCATTTGGTTATTCTGAGCCTTTGGAAGAGTTTCTTCCTCTCTCTGGGCCTTGGTTCCCCAATTTCAAAAAATGGGGATAACATTGGTTACTCCAGAACTGGGTTCTGAAGATTCAACGAAGACACACACACTCAATCCCCACTCAAAGACATGGCACACGACTAGTGTTCAATCCATGTTAGGGTCCTCCCACTTTGGGCACGAAATTTCACATGTGTGTGAAAGATGCCAATGTTCCCCCACAGGTAAACTGTAAAATGTAATTAATATCAAGCTATAAAGTGATTATTGAGCTTCTACTTCCCATTACTACAAGTCAGTATTGTGCACTTTCAGCCTTCATGGAGAAAGGAGGTTGAAAAAAGCACAAATAATCTCAAAAAACAAATGCAAGTTCATTTCATTGGTTCTACACCCTAATGCAGGACCTTAGTTCTACAAAGATCACAGAAATCAGAGTCCAATTCTTCATTACAGATGGGGAAACTGAGGTCCATAGAAGGACAGGGTCATATATTCAGCTACTGGAAGAGACACCCCCATTCATGCTAGAACTTATTCTCTTGACTCCAGTCTGGTGTGCTCGCACCACAAGACGCATGCACATTTGCAACCTCTGTCTCAAAAAAGCAAAACAAAAACACAATGTAGAAAATTTCACTGTCTCTCTCTTTTCCAACTATACGTGAGATGCATCCAGAAAATACACATACACACACAGAACACAATGGAAAGAAACATCAGCTACAATTTATGAGATATGCCATCAAACAGAATTTACTGGAACTCAACCATGAGCATTTACCACACACCTACTGCCTGCCAAGCCCTATGCTTGTTGCTTTACACACATTATGTCTTCTAATCAATGCTGACAATAGTCATATGAGATTCAGCCAGACACTCAACTAATCATTTCTGCAACCTAATATATGCTATGCACTGTCATGAGCAATAACCAGGGCCAGGGGCCATCGAGGGAGGCTTCCCAGACCTGAGGCTTGGCAAAGCCTTAAAGGAGGAAGCTACCTGGGGAATAAAGGATGATGCTGCAGGACATGGGAGTGCATGAGCCCAGGAATGGAGGGGCTACAGGACATGAAATCTCAGGGGTGTGGAGAGAGGGGGTAGGGGGAATGGTAGAAGAGTTGGATCCAGCTAGGTCCTATGAAAAGAGAGCAATCTTGGCACTGAGCTGTGAATGGTGGGAACTCTGGATGGTGGTTCTTAAGAAATATTTGTTGAATGAATAAATAAATGTATGAATTCAGAACCAGTGGAGAATGAAGTAAAGAAAAGAAATAACCACTGGGAAGTGTCTCAGGGAACAGAAGCCAAGACAGAGTCAGAGATGCAAGCAATTCACTGGGAGTAATGCTTATGAAAGGCAAAGGACAGAAGAAGCACAAGTAGGCAAGCAAAAAGTTGACTGTAGTGCAGGCCAGATATGGTGAAAAGAGCAGGTGGAGGAAGGAAGAAGGACCAGGTAGGAAGTGCTGCAGACTGAAGCCCCTCTACACATGTCTCAGCCTGCCCAACAAGAAGCTCCAGTGCCAAAATTGTCCATACAGGAGTTTGGGCAGAAATGGTCAGGCTTGACTGTTAGCTGGAAGTCTGCCACTTCTCTGTATTCCCTGGCAGCAGACTCTTCCCGAAGGCAGATGTGAGCAGCTCACAGACATGGCTACCACAGTAGAAGATGTGATAAGTAAGCTGATTCCAGAACACCAAGGAGGAAATAGCTAGCTCTGTCCTGGGCAAAATTCCCAGGAGGGAACATCTCAGAGTAGATTTGAAGGTTGAGAAGAAACACTCATTAGATAGAAAAAAGAGGGCTAGAATTCTTGGAGTAGAAAACGAACCCCCAAAGGCACTGATGTGGGGACAAGTCTGACATGTGCAGCAGGACAAGTAGTTCAGTGATTCTGGAGCTTAGGAAGGGCTGGGGAAGTTGGGGGTGGGTGGGGAACAGATCTCCAAGGGCTGTGTATGCCACGAGACTGGTTCAGACTTCACAGCTCAGGCAATGGGGAGCTCTGACGGAAGGAGTCATGTGTGCATTTCTGTTTTAGATCTCTGTAGCAGCACTTGGAGATAGGCGAAAGGGCAGGAAGGCAGGGAAGCAATGTTGCCATATTCCAGGGAGACGATGAGCCCCCGGGTACATCTTGGATTGAACATGGATGTAGCCATAGCTCTGAAACTAGTCTGAGGGAGAGAGGCTTCAGGAAGGATTTTACCAGGTCCAACAAATATTTGCATGCTTTCTGCCTATGTTACAGACCTTGAAGCTTTACTAACCTGCTCTCAGAGCTTTCATGGTTTTCATTATTAAAAAATAATTTACATACAATAAATGTACCTTTTTTGGTGTATTGTTCTGTGAGTTTTGATGCACACGTACAGTCACGTAACCACCGAAACTGAGATATAAAACAATTTCAACACTCCAAAGAATTCGTGTCCCTCTGTAGTAAACCCTCCCTCCTCCCCAGCCCCTGACAATCACTGATGTTTTCTGTCTCTATAGTTTTTCCTTTTCCAGAATGTCATATAAATGAATCATTTTTGAGCCTGACTTCTTTTTATTCAGCATCATGCATCTGAGATTCATCAATGTTGGGCCTGTATCAGTATGTTTTTCCTTTTATTGCTGAGCAGTATTTCATTATTTGGATACACCACAGCGTGTTGTATCATCTCCCCAGTTTAGGGATATTTGGGTTGTTTAAATTTGGGGTAGTTACAAAGAAAGCCACTATAAACATTTCTGTGTGAATACAGGTTTTGATTTCACTTGGCTAAATACCTGCGAATGGGATTTCTGGATGTAGTAAGTGTATGTTTAATGTTATAAAAACTGCAAAACTGGTTTCCAGAGTGGTTGTACCATTTTGCATTCCCAGCCACAATGTACAAGATTTGTAATAGCTCCTTAATCTCATCAACACTTGCTATTATCAGTTTTAACTGTAGCCACTGGAGTAAGTGTGTTGTAGTACTCCACTGTACTTTTAATTTGCATTTTTCCAATGACTAAAAATGTTAAGCATCTTTTATTATGGTACTTATTTGTCATTCATGCATCTTCTTTTGAGAAGTGTTCAAATCTTTTGCTCATTTAAAAATTGTATTTATTTTCTTATCATTTAGTTTTGAGCATTCTTTATATATTCTAAAGACAAGTTCTTTATCAGATATGTAATTTGCTTTGTCTCTGACCTTAGGGGAAAGTATTTTATTTTCACCATTATACATGATATTGATTGTAGGTTTTTTGTAAATGTTTTTTATCAGATAAACAAAGTTCTCTTTCAGCCCTTCTTTACTGAGAGTTTTTATCATGAGCAATATTGAATTTTGTCAAAGGCCTTTTCTGCATCTAACGAGATGATCATATGGGTTTTTCTTCTTTAGTCTATTGATTTAGGAAATTACATTGATTGATTTTTGAACATTAAACCAGCCTTGTATTCCCAGGATAATTCCTGGGTCATAATATATTATCCTTTTTACATTTTTGCTGGATTTGAATGACTAATAATTTTGTTGAGAGTTTTTGCATCAATTTAATGACACAAGGGGTTTTGGTCTATAGTTCTCTTATAATTTCTTGTTCTTGTTTTGGTATCAGGATAGTTCTGGCCTTATAAAGTTGGGAAGTGAGTTGGGAAGTGTTCCCTCCTCTACCCTCTCACAATTTTGTCCTTTCGCTATTCTTTGTAGTCTTTTCCATCTGTGTTACCAGTTTTGCTTATTCAATTTACTTCAGAGACTAAATTGTGCTATACACAACAGCTCAAGGTGATGAAAAAAGACAAATAAAACTAGGGTTTTTTTTTTTCCATATGGAGGTAAAGAGAAATAATAATAATAGGTACCTACCCTTTATTGAGCTACTGTTTTATTCCACGCATGTTACTCATATGAACACCAAACCTTTGTTGCAACCCTGTTATGCCAGCTTTAAGGATTTTAAGGATGAGAAAGTTTAGGCTTAGAAGAGCTAAGTAGCCTGTCTAAAGTCACATTACTCTCAAAGGCAAGAGTTGTGGTTTGAAGCCTGGTTCAAAGCTTATGTTCTTCCCACCTTATTTTGTCATCTCTACTAATGCTTATGAACACCTACTAAGTGCCAGCTATTTTAAATATTTTATTTCTTGTCACTGGTAATCACTGCAACTTTATGAGATTTGTGCTACTTCCCCCCACATTAACAGCAAGGAAATTAAGATACAGAAAGGCCAAGGGCCTCGCCCAAGGTTGGTCAATACTGTTAGACACCAAACACCCAGGAATGATGGGGCAGGAAGTAATTTGCATAACGGCATCATTAACACATATAATATATAACTTATACAAAGCAGCTCTGCAGAGTGCCACAACTGAGGCATACACAGGGAGGTTGAAGGCAAGGGAGGGATTAATTATGACTTGGGCACTCCTAGAAAGTGTACAGGAAAGAAGGCAAGCAGCAAGACCAGAAGACACGGTTGGAAGAGTTGGGGCATCAACTGAGTTAAAAATCTTGGTAAACAGCAAAGGATGGACACAGCCCATAGAGTGAATAAAAGCCAAAACAGGGAGGTCATGCAGCTGGATTTCCCAGTGTCATGACGCTGATCCTGAGCAGAGCTGACATCCACTAACACAGGAGTAGCTCACATCTGCAGAGCACTTGCCTTCCAACACATTATCTCCTGCAGCTCACAGGGTGATTACCCGCACTTTTTAGGTGAGGAAACCGAGGCTCAGAGGGTAAAGCCCTTGCTGGTGACTATACACAACCTATCAGAAGCTCCAGGCCTAGACCTAATTCCTAATCCAGTACTCCTTAGACAGAAAGTCAAGCAACAGAGCAGCTCAGGTGTCATGAATCTGAATGAAGCCAGACAAGTACCCCAAAAGGCTCTGGGACTTTTGGTGACATGGACTCTTTTTTTTTTTAAATTTATTTATTATTATTATACTTTAAGTTCTAGGGTACATGTGCATAACGTGCAGGTTTGTTACATATGTATACTTGTGCCGTGTTGGTGTGCTGCACCCATCAACTCATCAGCACCCATCAACTCGTCATTTACATCAGGTGTAACTCCCACTGCAATCCCTCCCCTCTCCCCGCTCCACATGATAGGCCCCGGTGTGTGATGTTCCCCTTCCCGAGTCCAAGTGATCTCATTGTTCAGTTCCCACCTATGAGTGAGAACATGCGGTGTTTGGTTTTCTGTTCTTGTGACAGTTTGCTAAGAATGATGGTTTCCAGCTGCATCCATGTCCCTACAAAGGACACAAACTCATCCTTTTTTATGGCTGCATAGTATTCCATGGTGTATATGTGCCACATTTTCTTAATCCAATCTGTCACTGATGGACATCTGGGTTGATTCCAAGTCTTTGCTATTGTGAATAGTGCCGCAATAAACATACATGTGCATGTGTCTTTATAGTAGCATAATTTATAATCCTTTGGGTATATACCCAGTAATGGGATGGCTGGGTCATATGGTAGAGTCCTCAGAAATAATACCACACATCTACAGCCATCTGATCTTTGACAAACCTGAGAGAAACAAGAAATGGGGAAAGGATTCCCTATTTAATAAATGGTGCTGGGAAAAATGGCTAGCCATAAGTAGAAAGCTGAAACTGGATCCTTTCCTTACTCCTTATACGAAAATTAATTCAAGATGGATTAGAGACTTAAATGTTAGACCTAATGCCATAAAAATCCTAGAGGAAAACCTAGGTAGTACCATTCAGGACATAGGCATGGGCAAGGACTTCATGTCTAAAACACCAAAAGCAACGGCAGCAAAAGCCAAAATTGACAAATGGGATCTAATTAAACTAAAGAGCTTCTGCACAGCAAAAGAAACTACCATCAGAGTGAACAGGCAACCTACAGAATGGGAGAAAAGTTTTGCAATCTACTCATCTGACAAAGGGCTAATATCCAGAACCTACAAAGAATTCAAACAAATTTACAAGAAAAAACCAAACAACCCCATCAAAAAGTGGGCAAAGGATATGAACAGACATTTCTCAAAAGAAGACATTCATACAGCCAACAGACACATGAAAAAATGCTTATCATCACTGGCCATCAGAGAAATGCAAATCAAAACCACAATGAGATACCATCTCACACCAGTTAGAATGGCGATCATTCAAAAGTCAGGAAACAACAGGTGCTGGAGAGGATGTGGAGAAATAGGAACACTTTTACACTGTTGGTGGGATTGTAAACTAGTTCAACCATTATGGAAAACAGTATGGCGATTCCTCAAGGATCTAGGACATGGACTCTTAAATCTGTGGCAACAAAAATTCTGGAATTTGGGGGGCCATGGGCTTTGGAATTTTGAGGTCAAAAGATCTGAAATTCTGATGACACAGGCTGTAAAAACTTGGGGTCAAAGACTATGAAATAGTGCTAATAGGCTCTGGGACAGTGGGGATAGAGAGACATGGACATGTGGGCAAAGGTGCTGTTATCCTGAGGGCATATCCTGAGTGATGGCTTGCCAGGGACGTCCTTTAGGGGGAGCAGACAGATCAGCTAACGGCCAATAAGCAAAATGGCTTTGCAAAGGGTAAAGGGGTCTAGTCAAACATTAAACTTCCCAATCAGGCCGGAACTGTCACCCCAGCCAACCCGCTGTGCTTAGAGCACCTGGTGGTAAACACGCCTATCTCAGGCTGTTAACTTTTTGCCCCTGGAGACAGGAGACAGGAGACAGGAGACAGGAGTTGAGGGTCGAGTACAGCCTTCAGATTTAAACCTTGAATGTCTAGACCTCCCTATCTCTTTCCAACCCTTGGATTTAAAAAATCAGACCATATTTTCATTTTCAAGAGAGTGAGGGAGAGGAAATGCAGCTTCAAGACCTCAACCCAAATTCTTTTCTTTGCACTTGGTTTACTGAGAAGAATACAAACTTCTTACCCCTCCATAAGCTTCTCAGACCATCCCAAGTGACAAATAATCTCTCTATTCCTCCTTCAAAATTTCAAGAGGTTTTCCTTCTACTTAGTTATTTACACTTGCCACTTCTCTGCATCTGAATCATCTCTTCTCTGTGGGCCCCACCCACCCTCCCACCAAGCCTCCTCATCACCCCTCTCTCACTTTTAGTCTCCATCTTTCTGTCCCTACATTTCCAGCTCTCATGACTTTGCTAAGTTTTTTTAAAATTAAATCCTCATGACAAATCTGTAAGACGAATACACTGACATTAACCATATTTTAGAAGTAAGAAAGCCAAGGTTCAAGGGGGTTATGTGACTAACATAAGGGCACATGAGTTGTAAATGTCAGAGCTGAGTTGAAACAATAACTTTAATACTATTACTAATAATAGTAAAGTTGCTAATACATAGTAAGAGTAACTGCAGTTAATGCTACTATGATGCATGCTGTGGGCCAGACACTACTCTAAGTACTTTTAAAATATTAAAGCAATTTTTGAGGGTGGTATGATTATTATTATTCTCATTTTACAGATGAGGAAACCAAGGCCCAGAGAGCACTGTCCAAGGTCTCAAAGTTCTGTTTGACTCTGAAGCCTGTGAAGCCTGGTCACTTCCCTGCCCAACTCTATTGGCCTCTCCCAATCAGTCCATGCTATGATTGTATTTTCTTTTTTTTTCTTTTCTTTTTTTTTGAGACAGAGTCTTGCTCTGTCACCCAGACTGGAGTGCAGTGGTGCAATCTTGGCTCACTGCGACCTCCGCCTCCTGGGTTCAAGCGATTCTCCTGCCTCAGCCTCCCAGGTAGCTGGGATTACAGGTGCATGCCACCATGGCTGGCTAGTATTTGTATTTTTAGTAGAGACAGAGTTTCACTATGTTGGCCAGGCTGGTCACGAACTCCTCACTTCAAATGATCCACCTGCCTCAGCCTCCCAAAGTGCTGGGATTACAGGCGTAAGCCACTGTGCCCAGCCTATGATTGTACTTTCTAGGGCATGGTTCTTCAGATCTGTGTCCCCCCAGGCCCCAGAAACTTTCTAGAGAAAACTATATTTTTTTCTGAGAAAAAGTCTCTGAAAATCAAGACACAACATTTCAGATTTCATTCATTTAAAAAATAAACACATTTACCAAGCTCCTAGGATGTGCCAGCCATGGAGACTGCATTCCAGTGGGAGAAACAAAAATATAAGAAGTAGGCAAATAAGTGCCAAGATTTCAGGAAGTGACAATAAAGAAAGGAGAGAGAGGTAAGGCGTTCAGGAGCATGGGCAGCAGGAAATCATGCAAATCTAATGGACCCTTTATCTGTCCAGGAGCAGCCACACACACACGTCGGAAGAATATAAAGGCCCAAGACAGAAATGAGTTTGATGAGCTGAAGAAACAGCGAAGTTAGAATGAGATCAGAATGGGAAAAGCCAAGGGAGACGAGGAAGCTGGAGAGGCAGACAGAGAGCAGAGAAGGAGACAGGTGCCAGGGGATGGCTCTGGATCCCATTCCACATGTGAAGAATGGCTTCAGCCAAGTCACAAGGGGAGTGAGAAGAGATGGCTGCAGACAAGCAAATAGGGAATGCTGAGCTCACCAACGGAGGCTGCCTCAGTCACCCTCAGCCTCTGCTGGTCCAGTCATCTCTGCCTCTACCAGACTGGTGGAAAAATGTGTCCCCAAATTTTCAGCCACCAACACCTCGCTGTGTGAACTTGGCAAGTCGCTCAGCCCCTTGATGTCTCCTTTATCTTTTATCTGCAGAAAGGCAACAGAAACTCCACTGGCAGTGGTGAGAGGGGCACTGGTGGGAAGGGCACTGAGGCTCTTTTGGGACCTGAACCCTTGGGTCTGCTTCCAGTAGGGAAGAGGGTTTCATTTCCGTAGACGCAAGGCCTGGCACACAGTAGGCCTTCAATGCACTTTTATGAACTAAATGTCCCAGAGATCTGGACGTCACAGGGGCATGGTGGTCCCAGAAGTCCTGCAGGGCACGGTAAGCCAGGCTGGACTGATGGGCTGAGACCTCAGGCATCTCCTCTCCTTTCTTCCCCAGCAGCCAAGCCAAGCGGGCAGCAGCAGGCCCACTGGACCAGAGGCAGACAGGCAGGCGGGCAAGCGGGGGCGAGTCATTGGGCACACGGAGAAAGGAGGGCATTGTCTGCTGAAACCCAACCAAGGGGCCAGGGCCACAATGCGGGGTATTCTTTTGGGAGAAATAGACATGGCTTTCTTTCCACCAACTGCTGCTTAAACAGCCCACTGGATTTGATTCTATCCCATTTCACCCCAACAAATGATAAATAAATAAACCTTGGTGAGCTCAAAGCACTGGAGCCAGGACCCTGAGCCCAGAGCAGACTGGATGCCATCCTCCCAGGGCCAGGGAGCTCCTTTGTCAGGTGGGCCCGCCTGCACTCCTGCTGCCAGGCATGTGGGTGAGTTTGCAGAGGGGCAGGCTCCAGGCTAGGCTGCTGAGGCCTGAGGAAGTCCCTCCAGATGTGGGGCACAGCTGGCTGGCTGTGCCATCTCATACCCAAGGTAGAGAGGATGGGGGCCTGGCTGCAGGGAAGCAGGCTGCACAGGCCCTAGTAGCCCGGTGTCCTCTGACACCTCACCTTCGTCCAGAGGCTTGGTCCGGAGGGACCATCTGCACATTCCTCTCAAACTCTGTGAGGTGACAGCAGTGGCCCATGCTTCTCCCCACTTTATATACTAGGCAACTAGTCCCAAAAGTGACGTGCCTCACTCAATGTCACAAAGTGAAATAATCACAGAATGCCAGAGGTTCCCTTCAGTGTCCTTTTTTTCTAGATGGTCAAACTGAGGCATAAAGCAGTCAAAGGCATTGCCTGATCCCATGGGAACTAGGAGTTCTGACTCCTGCATCGCTCAGCATCCTCAGTGCCCTGAGGAGGTAGCAGCCACTTCTATTGCAGAAGCCTTCTTCTGACCCAAAGCTTCCTCCTCGGCACTCACTGCAGGTGGGAGAAGTAAGCTACAGCCTCACCTAAAGGAGCCAGGCATTATGCCATGTGCCACACTCCAAGGCACCTACAGTCTGAGGCCCCCTCCATGTCACGTTCCCATCCGGCCCCTGGTTCTTTGCTCCTGTTGAGCTCCTATCCTGCTTTTCTTCCTACCTGTCCAAACGTGCTCCTTCATTGAGGCCCCAAGTACATCTCCTCCAGGAATCCTCTCTTGCTCCCTCCTGCCTCTGCTCATCTAGCCCTTCTTACAGCCTCTGCTGCCCATCCTGACAGCTGGACTCCACTAAGACCCTGAGCAGACATCTGGTGGCCTTTAGATAGGGTGCAGAGGACAGCCAAGCCCACAATGGCCACAAACAGAAGAATGCCAGGCTGCTTCAGGCCTCCAGTCCCATCTGCTGTCTGCTGTTCCCTGTATCCAAGACACCCTTTCTCCTCTTCGTATGGCAGTTCCTACTCCTTCAGGACTCCCTCCCTGACACTCAAAGGCCTCGAGCATACCCCTCCATCTCAGCACCTGTTGCCCCCTCCTGGACTCACATGTGTCTGTCTATCTCTCCCACTAGACTGTGTGTCCCTCAAGGGCGTAATCACTGTGCAGAGAGAAGGGCCACCCAGGGCTCCTGTGACCCAGGTCCTCCTTGACTTATTCAGTATTTGCTGAACACCAAATGAGCAAAATGAACTATCCCCACTCTTACAGAACTGCTCTCCTACATGACCTGTCTCCTGGAGGACACCGAAGCCTCCCCAAGGGCAGGTCCAATCTCTTTCTCTCTGGGTCTTCTCGACTATCAGATCCCATGAGGAAGGTGTGGGTGTCCTCTTGCCCTGTCTTTTGGGACAGCTGCACTCTGCTGTGACAGAAGAGGGACTCTGCCTGGCTGGCATCTCCGGCCCCAGGTTCTGGTTCAGTCCATGGGGCAACTCAGCAATCCCCAGCTACTATTAGGGGAACATTTGCTTGGGGGAACATTTGCTTTGTTTTAATTTTCTTAGCTCCTGACAGTGCATAATTGAAAAATGCCACAGAGGACTGCCCAACCCAACCAGCCCAGAAAAATGGGCCGAGAGCGCCAGGCATGCAGGTACTGCGTCTATCCCAGTGCAGATGATGCACAGAGGGACATGGGGCAACTTTGAGAAAGAACCAGTTTTTGAGAGAAATCAGGACAGCATAAATGGAACAGATACAAACACGCAAAAGCCTAATTTCTTCCTTGGAGCTTGGAGAGACACACTTTCATAGCTTTTCATGACATCATGTCAAATATTTCCAGGCATCCACAACAGAGTTTGGCCCTAAATACTGTGTATTCAAGTCACATGGTTCTTTGCTCTTAAAATCACAGGACTCAACTAGACACAGGAAGCTCCCCAACCTATACCTTCCTGAAAGCTCAGTCCTACCATTTCTCAGACAAAAGGAAACCTCTCCTACTTACAGAGGCCTCCGGGGCAGCGGGGATGGCCAGGCATCAGATGTCTAATGTGGCTCTGGACTTAGGACAGAATCGGTTTCAGTGACATGCAAAAGACATGCAATCAGGCAACCTGTAACTTACCAGCTCTGAGACCTTGAGCTAGTCACTTCACCTCTTTAAGTCCCCCTACGTTCTTAAATAAAATGAAGATAATGTATCAGCACATAAGCCAGTATCCCAAGGTTGCTATATGGATTAATGAAATAAAATGAGTTCTGACCTTTATGCCTGTCTTCAGAAGACACTTAGGAAACGTGAGTTTCCTATTCCTTCACCTAGCTTGGGGGTTGGTGGCTGAGTGGGGGCTGAATCCACCCAGGGCTTCCCACTCCAGTGCTCCAGTGCTCTTTCTAGTAAATGGCTGAGCCTCCCTCATAGCTGTTCACCTGACTTCGGAGAATCAGACAGTGTGAACTCCCTTCCGCCCGAGTGGCCAACTGTTTCTCCTCTTTCGACAGTTCTTATTTCACGAATGTATAACATTTCATTCAAAGTAGCATTTCTCGAGGGCCTACTATGCACCCAGTTATGGGAGACACTTAAGTCACAGCTTCAAAGGACTGCAGACACAAGAGATGCAAGTAAAAAGAAAGGCCGGTGAGGGTGAGGGTCACTGCAGATTCAGATCCTGGTAGAGGTGGTAAGGAGGTGACTGATAACTTGGAGATGAGTGATTCCTGGCAGCTGGAAGTGTGAGGTATGTTCCCCAAATTGGACTTCCTCCCCTACCACCTTCCACTCTGACTTCAGTCTCAAAGGCCATAGCTGAACACCCAGTGGCTTTTCCAGGCCTCCGTTTACCCTATTTCCCTCCCTTTCCCTGGAAACTCTCTCCTCAGTGGGCTGACATCCATTTGGGAGTCATTATAGTATCAAATACTAGCCAGGGCTGTGACACCATGGAGAAAAATCAGGCCTGCAAAACTCACAGTCTGGTGGGGAGACCCTGAATAAAGCAAGCGACTGCAAAAGAGTCCGACAGGTGCTATGGAGAGGGAGGAGCCATGGGCTTACAGAGGAGGGAATAACTAAAATGGTGCTTGGGGCTGGGAACCGCTGAGGGTTTTCAAGGAGAGAGAACATTTGAGCTGTCAAGTGAATAAGGTCGTGGGGTTGAGCTATGGTGCATGTCTGTGTGTGTGTGTGTCTGTATGTGTGTGCCTGTGTGTTGCATGTTGCGGAGAATGGATTTCAGCAGAGGTGCCAGCCTGGGCGAAGTTGCAGAAGCTCTCAGTGGCTGGCACAGCATGAAGTTGCACTCTCTTTTTGCTTCCTGTATCTCTGGCCACTTTGACCCCTGCCTTCTGAGGCTGCTACATCTCCTCTTCCTGCTCTTGGCCCCAAGGATGGCTATGATCCCAACTTCTGTCATTGGTCTCCTCTCTTTCTCTCTGTGCTCCATCCCTCCAAGCCTGTGGCTTTGGCTCTGCCCAGAGGCCTCCCGCATCTTCATCTCCAGCCCAGACCATAGTCCCTAGGGCCCAACTGCCTGACAGCCTGTCCAGCTGAGTCCTTCACATTCACCTTGAGTCCTGTGGAATGAAAATGGAATTCCTTTTTACCCACAGCTGGCCTCTCCTCCTAAACAGGCCCCCATTCCCCATTCACATGTCTTCTGTAGCTCATCAGCCAAAAAGCCCTAGGGCTTTTTCCTTCATGACATTTCTCCCATCTCTCCTTTCCTCACTGTTCCTACTGCCTCCACCTAAGCCTTTTCGTTTCCCAGACTATAATTACAACTATTACGCTAAAAACCTGCTCCAGCTGCTTCTAGTCACCTCCTTCCCCAATCCCTTTCCCCTTCCACCACCTCCCCCGAATCCCGCCTCTCTGTTACTGATCCAGTTGTCTATAGTACAGACACAGAGAATAGTACAGACTCCATGTCACCATCTCATCCATTATCCTAATGTTCAACTCCGACCATGACTGTCTGCTCAAAGAATGGCCAGTGGCTCTTCACCACCAGCTCAGTCTTCAAAGCTCCCCATCCTGGCCTTATCTCCTCAGTCTGATCTCAGGCTTCTCCCCTACAAGCACCAGCAGTCACTTTGTTCCTAACACACAAATTTACTCATATTTCTGGATCTCATCATGCCCAAGCCCACCTGAATCTCCCCTTGATTTCCTTCCTCTGCCTGGAATGTCTCAGCTCTGGTCATCCAAGACCTTACCCTCCTTCTAGGCCTCATTTCAACTCTAAGGCCCTCATGAAACCTCCCACCCCAACTCATTAGCCTCATATGTCTCCAGGACCCCTTCCATCCAGGCTGCAGGTCACTGCTGACTGTGCTCATGTGGCCCTTAGGCCAAGCCTGCCAGGCCAGGAGTCTACTGCTCAGCAGCCCCAGGAGAGGGACAGATAGTCTGGCTGCCATAGATTTCAGTTATACCTGCAAGGAACTCTAGGCAGCCTATACCTCCTAGGATGCTGCCTCAGTCTCCCTGCTAGGCATGTAGATGAATCTCTGTATCCTGGCCTACCTAGTTGGCTCCTGACTGCCCTGCCTGATCTTGCCAGTTTCCTGGAAGCTGTTTGCTAATGTCCCTGCCATTCAGTAAGAGTATATGGGGATGGGAGGTGGTGAGAGGTATTTGTTGCTCAGAACCAGAACACGGAGGAAGCTGCTGGCCACCTAATTTTGCCTACCATCTCCTGCTTCTACCACCATAGAAACTCACCCATCACATAAAACCTGAAGACTACAGAGAACTACAGCTTCAGCTTCGGAAACCCAACTCATTGACTGCAGCCCACCAAACAAGATTATTTCCTATTGCAGCTCCTCTTCCTCTCACTCCTTCACTCGTCTAGAAACTACGATTTGTTCTGTCTCTCAGATCCTGACACCTGCTCCCTTTGCCCTTAATAATAATATCAGCATGAACAAGAGCTAATAATTAGTCCTTACCATGTGCCAGGCACTGCTCTAGACACTTTACATATGATTGATTCATTTAGGCTTCATAGCAACCCTTTGAAGTAGGTACTATGATTCCTCCATTTTATAGATGATGAAACTGAGGCACTGGTACAAAGTGGTGAAGCTAGCACACAAACTCAAGCAATTCAGCTGCAGAATGTATGCTCTATACCTCTCTGTTTCTCCCCATATTCCATCCCACCCAGTGGGGCCACCCTGCACACTGGTGCATTCTGACTCTAGCCCAAGGGCTCCTGGTGAGGACAAGCCCTGCATTGAGCACAGGGCTGCCTCCATTCATAGGAAGGGGTATCTACTCCCGTGTAATACAAAGATGCCATGCAAGCGGGCCTGCTGCCCCGCTGTGAAACACAGTTAGCCTCCCTGGTTTACCTCTGAGTTGGAACTGAAGCTCTATAATTTTGGTATCCATTCATCCATTCATTCATTCACTAAATATTAATTGTATGTGGGATGCCATTAGATGCAGGGAGACCAACTATGTCTGTGCCAGGGCAGTGAGCACAGACTGACTTAAACACACATATGAATTTATCTGATGGATTGTCTCCCAAAGACAGATTAACAAAACAGGTTTCTGGAAGCAGGGACCATCTCACAAATAGATGTCCTGCAATATGCATTCACTGGATATTCAAGACATGCATGTTGAATACAGCGACAGATGGCAGGTGACATCTGGTCAAGGCTTGCAAATGTTCTGCTAGCCCCACCTCCAGGTTACAGGTGATGAACAGAGAGATCAGCAAGGCATCAGAGCCCATTCCTCTTCATTCTCAGGCCAGGGCATTTTCCCACCGCCTGGAGCTGCCTCTTAGGGACTAAAGCACTTCTGAGAAAAAGAGCAGGCCCTTCCTTTAAGCCAAGGCATAAAGAAACATGAGAGTAACTTCAATTAACCCAGAATGTGGGAAGAATTTTGAAGGTCAGGGAAATGGAAAAGGTAAGTCAGGAAAAAAGTTAGCGTTCAGCAGTGAAGATAAACTGAGCTGATAAACGGCCTTTGAACATTTGGGTTATTTATTTATTTGCTTCCAGTTCTTGTGCAGTTGTTAATTCCAGCTAAAATTCCCCAGTGCCTTGCTTGCATGTGTGGTACATTATGTACCCATCTGGCAGCAAGACTGACACCTCCCCTGGCAACCGTCCTATGAAGTTTCAAACACACTTATATGTTTGTGTCCCAATAACAACACAGAAAGGGAACAGAAAAAGAACACCCCGGGTTTACGGCGCTGACTCTCTGGCGGAGTTAACAATGTCTAGTCTGCAATAGGAGCTCAACAAACATGTGAGCAAGTGAACTTGGGCCAGGCCCAAAGGCCAGACTGAGACACTTCATGAAGCAAAAGAAAGATACAGGCCATGGTCACCGTGAGGCTACCATCTGAGGTCCCCTTTGCAGAAATAAAGATAAATTGTTCTGGAGTGTTGTTTTTCCCCCCGCCCCCTACATTCCCTCTGCTTAAACAAATCCTGGTGAAAAGAACTCCTGCTCTGATTGTCCATGGAAAGGTTCCCTGGAATGTTGGACCGAGTTTCTGGAATGTATAGATTTAACAAGCCAATTTGGAAATTAACGGAGATGAAAAGGGAGTGTTACGGTCACATTACACACTGAAATCACTACCTGAGTGGGGCGCAGGGGGTCAAGGAGGTCTCTTGAAGCTTCCCATGAATGGGCTTAGCAGGTTCCAGTCTCCAAACCTTGTCCAACCTGCAGTTTTAGGGGAGAGTCCACAAAGATCACCCATAGACTTGCTGAGGAAGGGGCACAATCATTAAGAATTCTGAAAGATTGTAAACATCATTTCCAAACTTTTTACTGAGGAAAGACCTGCCTACCTTTAGACTACTGAGTATCATGTTTTGAAATATTTTCCCTTTTAACCAAACCACATCCCTGTTCCAAATGATTGTGTCAAAATGCCAGTCCAGACTTCTAATCAGGAAAAAGATGACAGAGTTTGAGCCATGGATATTGATATATTTTGGGGGGTAGAAACTTGAAATTTTAGTTATCTTTATAGTTTTGCCTCTAACAAGTTGTTTGTTTTTAATGTTGAACAGCCTTGGGATTTCAACTAGGGTATTATGGTAACACCATATTACTGTATTCCTCCATGTCTAGGGAGCTCTGGGGTCCAGGCCAGACTCAGTTACTTCATCCAGTTTCTCTCATGTTGCAGAGGAGGCAGTGGAAACCCAGAGAGGAAACAATGTACTGGCCGGGCACTGCGTAAGTCAGAGACCCCTTGGAAGCCCTGCCCAGGAAGGATGCGGCCCCCACTCCCTACCCCAGGCAGACACCATTTCTTCTCATCCCAGAGTTTTACCTAACTCTTTACAGCCTTTTCCCCTCCATTCAGGGCACTGAGCCATCTGACTCGATCTTCAAAGAATAAGTCTTTTTTGTTTAGAGAGGTACTAAGGGACATTAAGCATTGCACATGATTCTTCCTCAATAGCCTTTGATTTTTCTTCCAGGACTTGATCAAATAGGTTTAATTCAAGCATCAAGACCAGGTTGCGGTTTCAACCCAAAGCCACAAGGGAAGAGGGAATATCCCATCAGATTCAGGAGGGTCGGGGGGAGTTTCAACAAGAGTACAAGTCTGACTTTTCTGCAAAGTTGGGGCTACATCTCTGCATTCCAAAGCGACAGGGTGTCTGGCAAGGTCCAGGACAAAGTTACAGATCTGGGCTCGCAATTAAGCATCTCCTTCCCTGCAAAAAAAAAAAAAAAAAAAAAATCTCTTTGGGGGCCAGAGAGTCTATTGCACTCCTGTGAATGAAGTCCAGGCAGAGGGAGGGCAAGCCAGATGCCCCTTGACTCACTTTGGTAATATCTGACTGCCCCTTCCCTCCCCTTGTCCTGAGAATGGCTGCCCTGATGACCCCAGCCCCAGCCCTCCCCCAGCCCCAACCCAAACCCAGTGGACACCGGGAGAGTCTGTTTCTGAAAGGTCTCTGACAAGATGCCTAATACCTAAATGTGACATCGCACCTCTTTTCCCACTTCAGTACATGGGGAAATGGGGCTACCTCTTCCTTCCTGACACCATGTGATCTGGGGTTGTTTTGAGTCTATGTTGAGTCCCTTCCACTTCTAGGATACTAGGATGACCGCTCAGGATTTCAGATCATGAAGAGCAAGGGTACTCGAACAAGGGTTTGGAAACCTAAGGCTACCCTGGAACCCTGGAGAATAGAGCAAGAAAGGAAGAATCCCCCACTCTCCCATCTCGATCCCCTCTCTATCCCGTCAAGAAGAATATTTTGTAGCAGACACTCCTCACTGTTTATAAAGGGGGAAATAACCTAAATAAACAAAAAGCCCCAGCTGCACTCCACATCACAGCCATGTGAAGCCATACATGTCACTTGAAGAACTCTCTGGCACTGTTTACAAAAAGGCCTATGAAATCATCTTGAAGGTCAGCACAGGGGCTGAGGGTTTGAGTCCCATACACCAGCTCAGGAAATGGACAGCAGGGAGGTGGCAGGGCTGTGTGTTATGACGTCTGGAAGTGCCAGGGCAGGGGGGCTGTGGGAACCCTTGGCACCACTCCCCAACATTGACCCATGTAGCCCAGAGCCTCCAATGTGACTCTGGAAGACAGCCTGGCCACTCTTGTTGGCATTTATGGCCACACAGCTGGGCTCCTGACTTGACCAGCTGTCAACTGACACCAAAGGAAATGTCACCCATTTCTATTTGTTAAAGTGAATATCTCACCTGAGGAGGTGAGAACGGACATATCTCCACTCAGCTTTCGGTGGGATGACAAAAAGGAGGCGCTCACCAGACTGCCTGCTGAGTATATGACAGAAACTGGCGATTCTAGCCCACCTGGGAAGAGGAGTGCTAAGCTGAGCCACATGGGTACAGCGCATATGCAGATTTATATTTGGTTAACACAGCTTTGCCAATCTCAAGAAGGAATTTAAAATCAATCAGGTTGGCCTGGCGCAGTGGCTCACACTTGTAATCTCAGCATTTTGGGAGGCCAAGGTGGGTAGATCACTTGAGGTCAGTAGTTTAAGATCAGCCTGGCCAACAAGGTGAAACCCCATCTCTACTGAAAATATAAAAATTAGCCAGGTGTGGTGCCGCACACTTGTAATCCTAGCTACTTGGGAGGCTGATGATGGAGGATCGCTTGAACCAGGGAGGCAGAGGTTTCAGTGAGCTGAGATCACACCACTGCACCACAGCCTGGGTAACAGAGCAAGACTCTGTCCTAATATAATATAATATAATATAATATAATATAATATAATATATCGGGTCAATCCTTCAAATACATAGTTTAGTGTAGTTCAATAAAGTTGAACAAATCTTAAAAATGGGAGAAAAACAGTTCAATAGTTGACAGATGTTTAAATCCCCCTGACCATGTGCTTGGATGGTTAGTGGCCTGGCCTCTGCTGGCACACAGCTCCTTGACAGGAGCTCATGCCCCCAAGGCAGCTGTTCTAAGACTGAACTTCTCTTTTAGCAAGTTCTTCCTACTGGGCTGAAATTGCCTCCTGGAAGCTTTTATTCACTAAGCAGGGTCATAAAAAACACATTAGATCATGGTGCTTAGAGACAGCCCTTCAGAAATTGAATTAGCTGAGTTATCCACCCCTCGCCATGTATTATGAGTGTATGTGAATAAGCAAGAAAACACACACACACACACAGAGCAATAATTTACTTATCCAGAAGTCCACATCTAGCAACTTCCGATATCCAGAACACATGTTAAAACAACAAAATTTACATCACACCACATCCATGCACTTGACTCCTAGAAGAATACCTCAGCATCTTCATCTGAAATTATTTAGCATATCTTTGGACTCTCTTTTAAGTCTGGTTCTCTGGCTTTCTAGCTCACAAAAGATTAAAAACAACCCATACACTGCAAAGGATGCTGGCTTCAGTAAGAAGTCAAAATGTTCTGCCTGACTCTGATAAGAGAGATAGATAAATGACTGGAAACTAGAAAAACAGGAACTAGAAAATAATAGCAGCCTAGAGTCATCCAGAGAAAAGGCAATACTATACACACCTCACCATGTGATATCCAGGAAAATTATAAATGATACTGAGCCTCCAAGAAAACTGTGAACCAGTTGAAGAGTTGGCTGCTGTACACAACAAACATACTTCTATAAACTTTTCATCCAACGTGGTTATGCCAACTAACATCATGATACCTAACGGTTATAATTTTATTATCCAGATAATTCATTTCGGTGGAAGAGTTCACTCTACAGTGATGTTGACTAAATGAGGTGTCACTGTGTGTTATCTTACAGTGTACAGCATGGTTTTCAATGGAAGATGAGACTGATTGTAATGCATAGTGCAATGATGAGCATGTGGTGGGCACCATCCTGGCTCACTGATTGCCATGGTAACTGCAACTAGGCAAGAAAGTCTTACCTACTAGAGATACTTACATTACCTGCTTTCACAGAGATAAGAACTGCTCAAATTAACATATTAATATTTGATCCCAAACAAATAACATCCCTGCCTTGTGATAACTATGTGTTCATGACCCAGATGCACATTTCCTCATGAATATGTATTTTCATTCTAATTTGCTCGGCAAATCCTTTTCCTAGAGTCTGAGAAGGTAAACTGCAGGCTGCTCCTATGACAATCACTGTGGTTTTACTCCCTCTACTACTCAAGTCCCCAAACCAGCTGCCAGAAGACCAGGATCTTGTGCATGAGCTGCCACAAAGGGACAATAACTCTTAGCTGTCTGGGCAGCTAGAGGAAGTACAGCTAATGCCAAACAACGGTTACTCCAGAGTCATTCATCTTGGGCTCAGGAACACAGGATCACACTTTGGCATGCATATGCGTGCACGCACACACTCCAAGACAACACATTCTTTTGAATCATCTCAACCACTCACCATGTATGAGCACCCAGGCAGAAGCTCCAGCAATGATTAGGGTTCATAGGCTGCTCTAACTACATCAAACAAGACTAGCTCTGGGGTGGGCGTGACACTGCAGAGCCTCTTCACCCTGTTCTACTCCTATCTCCAAGGCACACTTTACCTTCCAATCTACTATTTTATTTACTTGTTATGTTTATTATTTGCTATCAATCTGTCCTCACTAGAATGGAAGCAGCCTGAGGCCCCTGAACATTGTTTTGTTTTGGAGTTGGGATTTCAGTACCCAGGCCACTCCCTGACAGTAGAGTAGGGGCTCAGTAATAACATGTTGAATGAAGACAAATGAATGGGTGGCTGATCCTGTAGACTAAAGAAAGATATCAGCCCTGGCAAGCATATGCCGAATTGCAGTGTCCCCATGCCTGTCATTAACATGTTATAGCCCTGTGTCAAGTCCAATAGAGCCTCAGAATCATTCTCAACCCAAGATTTCAGGAAGCCACTACCATGAGCTCCTCGTGAACACAGGAGCTCTGCTCGCCATTCCCAGCCAAGGCTATTATCACAGACGCCTGGAGGTTTTGTTTGCTTGTTTGTTTGTTTTTCTTTTGCAAGTGGATCCACAAGCAGGGATTTAGTGTCTTCTGACCTTGGGTAGGAAATAAGTGCTCACTGGGTATGTCTGCTTATAGGCAGGAACTCTGAGATGCAGGGGCAGGCTTTTAAAAAGCTGGCATTCACTAAGTTTACACTCAGCCTCTCTCCCAGGTGCCATCCTCTAAGATCTTCATGCTGTGCAGAGGGAGATGAGACCACCTTTCACAAGGGCTTAGTTAAGCAGTGATTCACTCAAGGACACAACCAGCACAGGGCAGTGTGAGTAGACCTTTCAGAGATCATTTCACAGATGAGGAAAAAGGCTGGGAGAGGTCCATGACGGGCCAAAAGTCACACTTTAGAAACTTACAAACACTAGACTGTGCCCTCCTCTAGGGAGGAGACCTCTCAGTCATTGATGTTTCCCCACACCCAGGTCAGTGACCTAGAACACGTAAATGATCGAAGGCATAGACACAAAGCCTAAAACGACTGGACAGCATGGCATTAGTAATTTGGCCTAAAAGGAAAGGCCAAACAGAATCAGATTCACAAGCCTAGTGGCCCTTGCAGAGCCAGCCCTGGGGTTCAGAGGGAGGACAAGCGATGATGTCCTGGACCCAGGTGAAGCCAGCAAGGTGATGCTCCCCCTGCCACATCCTCATGATCAAGAGAAAGGAGCATGTCCTCCCCCGAGGCTACCCCTTCCAGTGTCCAACTTCACCTCCCCCACTGCTCCTCACTCTCACATTGCAGTTCTGGTCCCTTTTCCAAAATGTTTGGGGAAGGACCCTATGGATCTCTCTTCAGGCTCTATCCAACCCTGACCCAACTCAAGCACTTACTCATTTTAAGAGCTCAGCAAACATTGGTGAATGGATGAATGGGTAAATGGATGACTTATCAGAGACTCCTGTTTTCCAAGTCCTCATTATCAAGTGCCTGGACAATTCTGTTACACATATATTCATTCAACAAATATGAATAAATATGGAGTATCTACGATGTAAGAGGCAGGGTGTTAGGCTCTAGAGTTCAGTGGGGGACAAAACACAACAGCTTTTCAAAAGGTATTTTGACCTTTAGTTTCCTCTCTATTTTAACCATTTTGTACTTATTTTCAAATGTACCCTTCTATAGCTGGGTTTGGATCTCATTCCTCCTGACTCAACAACTTTCAATGCCTCCCACTGCTTATTAGAAAATGGCTAAATTCCTTATACTGACATTTAAGACTTTCTAAGATCTAGCTGAAATCTATATTCCCATTCTCACCTCCTATCCCTCATTCTCTCTGTCCCTCCATTACTTATTTTATGGTCCTGCCCTTGCCTGAAATGCCCTTCTCATCTGTATTGGTCAGCTATTGCTGTGTTACAAACCACCCCATGCCTCTGTGGCTTAAAGCAATAATCATTTATTTTCACTTGCATGTCTGTGGGTCAGCCGGGAGTTGGTTGATCTGAGTTGGACTTAGCTGGACTCTACCTATGTGTCTTGGGTGTGGCTCTTCATTGTGGGTTGGACTCAGGTCTGCTGTGCACATTCCGGGACCCAGGCTGAAGAGCCAGCAGCTACATGAAAGATTCCCTTCTCATGGTGATGGCAGAGGCATGAGAGGACGAGCTCAACTAAAGCAAGCACATCTAAGGCTCTGGTGGCGCATGTCTGCTAGTGTCTCACTGGCCAAAGCAAGCGACAAGACAGATCCCAAAGTCAAGAAGCAAGAAGAACACTTAGCCCACCAGAAAGCCAAAGCAAGTGACATTGTCAAACTCTATATCACTGGAGGCTGTGGGAAGGAAGAGGCAGGGAGTGAATATGTTTGAACAATAATCTAATCTAACACACCATCTCTGCCTAATGAAATTCGATAGTATGGTAAAAGAAGTCAGGCTTGGAAATGGAAGGCCTGGCTTGTATCACAGGTACACATCCTACTTTCTGAGAGACTCAGACACAGTATACTCCCCCAATACTTCATTCATTCGGTGCACATAAGCTAACAATCTACTATATATAGGAACATCATGCCAAACCCTGAGCCGGTTTCATAAACAAAACAGACATGTCCCTGCTATCCTGGTGGTATGAATGAAGCTCTTAACCTTCTGAATGTCAGCTCTCTCAATACATGACAAACCTTGCAATAAATGGGAAAACCCGCAGGAAGCCAGCCTTGGCTATAGTTATAAGTGGAGAAAGGCTTACCTCCTTGGTAAGGAGGTAAGGCTTACCTCCTTATCCGGGTCTACCTTGTGCCAGGTAGGCCTGCCCAGCCCTAACTCTCTACGCTCAGATACCACACTCTAACAGGAGGACAGGTGTGTTCTTCCTGCCTTCCCTAACAGCACCCAGTCTAATGCCACGCCTACAACAGGTACGCAATATATGCTGCTGACCAAGACTCCAGAATCTCCTCAATTGCTTTTCTTACTCTTTTCTGGAAACAGCCTCAAACACTGAGGTTTCCACCAAAGACTTCCCATTCACCCAGAAAGAAAAATGCAGTTAATCAAAGCAATCTGGCCTTTTCTTTCCATTCCCACCACCCCTCCCACTCCCACCCCAGAGTGAAACCTCCCTAAGTGATTAAATGTTATAATAAGGATTTGACATATTTGCCTTGTCAAAGATTGTGCTTTTGTGGTATCTCATGGAGCACAAACAGATGAAAGAGCCAACAGTGAGATGGACTATCAGCAGAGACCAACCAGGAAAGAAAACAGTAAAACCTCAAGATAAGTCCACAACCTCTAATCACACAAAGACAGGGCCAAGCATGCAACTAGCTGAGACTTTCCGGCAAAAATAATGTTAATTAAGTAGTTATAAAAATGATTGTTATTATTAGCAGTATCATTATTATTACAATAAATTAAATACTGGCTAGAAATTCAAAAGTCTTTCTTCGGGATCTGATTTCTTCCAGTTTTCTTGCACACGTGTTATATCCGGCAGTGGTCCCCCACTACCCATGGGAGCCACTGAATTCCTCATTCTGGCCTGAGCATCCCTCCAGGCAGCAGTATCCACTTACTTTCTAATCACTCACTCATTCAACAACAACTGGTTTTTCAGTTGTTTTGAACTGAATGTTTGTGTCCCCTTAGCCTCCTGACCCAAATTCATATGCTGAAATTCTAACCCACAACGTGATGGTATTAGGAGGTGGGACCTCTGGGAGGTAATTAGGCCATGAGGGTGGCACCCTAGTGAATGGGATTAGCACCCTTATAAAAGAGATCCCAGAGAGCTCTCTAGCCCTCTTTTCACCACGTGAGGACAAAACCAGAAAACGGCAGTCTTGCAATCTGAAAGAAGACCCTCACCAGAACCCGAACATGCTGACTTCCTGATCTCAGACTTTCATCCTCTAGAACTGTGAGAATTTTGTTTGTTTGTTTATAAGCCACTCAGTCTACAGTACTTTGTTACAGCAGCCTGAGCTAAGACAAGCACCAATTTTTGACCCTCATGCTAGTCAAAGGTCCATAAATTTACCTTTCCAATCCTTTCTCTCACTAATTCTCTAACAGAAACCCCAACTACATGGCCCAGTCCCCTCAATGCCTTTCAGATCTACAGTCTGTGTCCAGCTCCTCCAGGGAGCCCTCCTGGATCCCTCCTAGTAAATGAGGCATCTCTAAGGACATGTGCGTTCTCTCCTGTGGGGAACTGTACATGCATGGTTGTGTACTCTTTACTGGACATACCCCCCATACACTTCATTCACCGTGTGTATGCCCTACCTATCCACCTAGACAGACATCATGGCTCCTGTCTAAGACAGCATTGCGCAACAGCTGGTGTTCAATAAATACTTGTTGACAGACTTTACTGTGGACGTAATTAAATACAAACCAAGAGATGCTTATTTACTGGCAGCTGGGATAGGAAAAAATAAATTGCTATGGGCTGGACACTAGGAAAGGCTAGCAGGTGTACAGTTCAATGACAGGCACACAGGGGCTGGGACAGCAGAGGGCAGCCCCCGCAGCCAGGTCTCTGGCAACTGGTGTGCTCTTTACATCCAGGGTCCCCAGCCATGGACACTTGATATTTGCATCTCCTATTTCAATAGTGTGGACTACTAAGGAGAAAGGGGGCATGGGAATCAAGAAACAGGGCATTATGATAATCTCACCAGGTATGTGATGTAACCCGAAGATACCACTAACAATGTTGCCAACAAATGAATTCCAGGGGGCTTCTCTAATGAATCACATAGTACTTGAACTTTTACAAGTACTGTGTGTATACTCATACTTGCTCCTCCTCCAGCCTCCCTTAATTTCAGTGAATGGCACCACTATGGACCAAAATGTGCAAGTGCCACTCCAGTTTCTTGAAATCTCCACATGCATCCATCAGTCATGTCTCAGCTCCACCTCCAAAACAGAGCCACACCTACTTCACTCCTCCCCCAGGTCAATCCACCAGCATCTCCCACCTGGACAATTCTAATAGTGTCCATGCTGGCCTCCCATGTTTCTCTACTCTGTCCTCCAGGAAAGTACATTCTGCATACCACAGGCAAAGCAATGTTATATTTAAAAATTTAATTAGGCCAGGGCCGTGGCTCACACTTGTAATTCCAGCACCTTGGGAGGCTGGGGTGGGCCAATAGCTTGAGCTCAGGAGTTTGAGACCAACCTGGGCAAGACAGTAAGATCCCATCACTACAAAAAATACAAAAATTAGCTGAGTGCGGTGGGATATGCCTGCAATCCCAGCTACTGGGGAGGCTGAGGTGGGAGGACAGCTTGAGCCTGGAAGGTCGAGACTGTAGTGAGCCACGATCACACCACACCACTGCACTCTAGCCTAGGGAACAGAGTGAGATTCTGTCCCCATCTCCTCCAAAAAGTAAACTAGATCACTCCCTGCTTCAAACTAATGACTTCCACTGTTGGAATAAATTCCAAGTACCTTCTTATTATCTGTAGACCAGGTGAGATCTCACCTCATCTCCTCTCCGCTCTATCTCCTGAGATGCATGTCTTGTACATGCATGGCTCCAGTTACATCCTTTCGGTCCCTTAAGCAGCCTCAGGGCCTTGGCACGTGCTGTTCCTTCTGCCCAAAATGTGCCTTCCCCAGGTGTTCATGGCTGGTTCCATCTCATCCTTCTGGATTCAGCTTTTAAGGCACCTTCTCCCCAAACCCCAAGGACACCAAGCAGCTGCTCCCATCCAAGCCCCATCCACTTGCAGCCTGATCCCTCTCTAGCCTACTGATTTTTGCTTTTCATTATACCCTTACCATGCCCTAAAATTATTTATTAATTCATTGCTAAATCCTCACTGGAATAAAAGTTCCATGCAGGAAAAAAAAAATCTTTTCTGTTTTGTTCACACTACATTTTCAGCATCTGTAACAGTGCCCAGTGCAGACTGAGCCTTCAAAATGCACTTGTTAACGACAGAGCAGTTAACTCCCCACTTTTTAGGCATGGGTTGTTCACAGCAACTCCTTTCCAATGTGTGCAGTAAGAAAAGATGGAGGGAAAAAAGGGTACCTTTATAGTGGAGAAACCTGACAAACACTACTTCCTCCAGGTGATCAAGGTTAATACCAACAGTAATAAGTCATGTTATTAACATGTACCTTTGATATGGTGTGAGGAGAATAGCACTTGGCCTCTGTGGCCTTCCTCCCCAAAACAAATAACTCCACTCTAATTGTAAGAAAAACATCAGACAAATCCCTATTGAGGGACAAATATCTAGTCAGTGCTCCTCAAAACTATCAAGGTCATCGGAAACAAGGAAAGTCTGAGAAACTGTCATAGCCAAGAGGATTCTAAGGAGGGATGATAAGTAAATGTGATACAATATCCTCGATAAGATCCTGCAAAAGTAACTTTAGTGGAAAACTGAGGAAATTTGAGTAACATATGGACTTTAGTTAATAATGATGTGTCAACATTGGCTCATTCATTATGACAAATGTACCACATTAACATAAGATGCTAACAACAGGGGAACTGGGTGTGGGGAGCTCTCTGTACTATCATCTCAATAATCTGTAAATCAAAACTTCTTCTAAAATTAGAAGTTTATTTTAAAAATATTTGTTAGGTGAATGAATGTCCAGTAATAAATGCTGCACATATTATTTTCATGTCTTTTTGTAAGAATTTACTAAGCACAGGGTTTAGCATGATACTAGAAAACAGACGAATTCCTGAAGGCTGTCAAGCCTTGTCTGGGTCATACCATTTGCATCATTACTTTGTGCACCTGAAACATTGTAAAGGCAGACATTGGTTTACCCCAAGCTGAACTATCAGTGGTTCTAAGTGAGGAAAGTTGGGGTCAATGACAAAAATAACAAATCTTGCCCTTTTTGAGGATGAATCCAGTTATCTTACTGTTCTCAAGTCCATTCAGCCACAAGGACTGCTGAGGGCCTACTGCACACCCAAGCCTGGGTTTGGCTTGACAGCTAGTTCTTGTCCTAGATGGGCAAACACAGATCTGGTCACAAGATTCTTCCAAGGGGTCGAATGGTGCAATACAAACTATAAATGGCAAAGATGTTCAGAGAAAACTGATCATGGGAGTGGGGTGGTCAAAGAGACCTTCCTGCAGGAAGGGCCAGGTTGGACCTGAAATAGGAAACAGGATTTGGAGTGACAAGAGGAAGGACAGAGCGCACCCCAGGGTGAGCACAGAGTCCAGAATCAACTGCAGAGGGTACTCTGAGTAGAGCTATGGGGTTCCCTAGAGGGGCAATGGAAAAGGAGGTTGGTAGGTGAGCTGGGGCCAGACCAGAAAAGACCTTCCAGACCTTCGAGGTCCCCTGCTTCATGTTCCTTTTCATGTGTCATTTGCATTTTTGTCCCATCTCTCCTACTCCACCTGTAAGTTTCCTGGGGGCAAGATCCTTTCCTGCCTAATTTCTGCCTGCTCTAAAAGGTTCTGCACATAGTAATGGCCCAAAGCAATATCTGGTGAGTGAATAAAAGAGAGAATTAATGAGTGAATTATAATCTAAGAAGCCAACCTTCTACTCCTTACACACTGGGAGGCCTGCAGGGTTTGTACAAAAATCCACGATCAAAATGACATTTCCTCCACTATCTCCCCAATCCCTTCCTTTGCTTGTTTTCATTCAGCATTTATCCCTCTCTGACTTCTTATTAATCATTTGTGTACTTTGCGTACTTGTTTCTTATCTGTCACCTTCCAGTCATTCAACAATCATTAACCGATTACCTACTATGTGCTAGACATGTTGTAGGTGCTAAGGATACACACAACACACAAACGTTTCTACTCTCACGGAGCTAGCATTGTAGTGATGGGGTGAAGAGCAATATGTAAAATCTATAGAATGCAATTGGTGACAGCTGCTATGGAAGAAAAGGGCAAGGAGAAAGGAAAGTAAATTCAAGGGAGTGATCTGCAGTTTCCAATAGGGTGGTCAGGGGAAAACACCTTTGAGCACCTGAGGTAGATAGGGCTGGAATTCTTTTCTTTTGCATACATGCTTGGTACATAAGAAGTACCTGGCATGCAGCAGGCACAGAAGAATGAATGAGTGTATGAATTGAGGGTGTTGGGAAGATTGATCCACTTTTTAAATTAAACTTTTAAGATAATTGTAGATTCACATGCAGTTGTAAGAAATAATACCCTTTACCCAGTTTCCCCCAGTGGTAACACCTTACATAACTATAGTACAATATTAAAACCAGGAAACTGATGTTGATAACAATCCACTGATGTGATTCAGCTTTCACCAGTTTTGCATGCACTCAGTTATGTATATGTGTGGATGGTGTATTTTGCTCTATGCAATTTTAAGGTTTAGTCCTTTTTTTTTTTTTTTTTCTGTGAGACAGAGTCTTGCTCTGTTGCTCAGGTTGGAGTGCAGTGGTGCGATCTTCACTCACTGCAACCTCTGCCTCCCAGGTTCAAGTGATTCTTATGCCTCAGCCTCCCGAGTAGCTGGGACCACAGGTGCACATCACCATGCCACCAGCTAATTTTTTAAATCTGTAGTAGAGATGGGGTTTCACCACATTGGCCAGGATGGTCTTGAACTCCTAGCCTCAAGTGATCACCCACTTTGGCTTCCCAAGGTTCTGGAATAATAGGTGCGAGCCACTGCGCCCGGTCAGGTTAGTCCATTTTTAATATGTAAGATAGAAGGGCACTTGAAGGGTGTAGGGCTGAAGGGAAGTAGGATGAAGTGAACCACCATCCACTAGGCACGCTGTTCATTTTCACATGCCTGAGCTCCATTTACCTGAGCAATCGCCCTAAGAAGGTAGGTATTCTTATCTCCATTTTACTTATGTGAAGACTGAGGCACTCAGAGAAGGAATCTGTTGAAAGTTACAGCAGGCAGAAAAATCAGAACCCCAAATATCTGACTGTCTAGCTAATTCCTGGGGCGCTTTTTTAAGCACAAGAATGGCCTGGATGAAAAACACACACACACACACACAGGAATCACGAACCAAGAGGAAGGACAGGCTCCAGGAGACATTGGAGGAGAAAGGAAATGAGGGGGAGTTGAAAAGGATGCCTCTGGGATTCTGAGTTAGGGAGAATAGAAGTATCATTACGTGAAGAGGAAACGAAGAGCTGGAGGGCTCTAAAGGAGAAGAAAAGGGAGATGTCCTGGTTCAGCCCTGATTTCATGCGTGATCGTGGGCAAGTCGATTTACATCTCTGGGTTTCCTGCTCCTCATCCCTACAGGGGTGGGAATGGCCACCCCATTCCATCCATCTGGTATGCTCTAAATGTCCATAACATGTTCCCATTCACAAAATTCTCCACCAAATTTGTGTCTCTCCTCCACCCCCAAATTTCTATGTTGAAACCTAATCTCTAATGTGATGGTATTAGGAGGGTGGGGATTTGGGGAGGTCATTAGGTCTTGAGAGTGGAGCCCACATGAATAGTATTAGTGCATTTATAAGGAACTGAAGGAACCAAAGTTCCCCTTCCACCATGTAAATACACAGGGACAAGGCACCATCCATGAACCAGAAAGCTGGTCCTCACCAGACACTGAATCTACTAATGTCTTCATCTTGGACTTCCTGGCCCCCAGAACTGTGAGAAATAGATTTCTGTTGTTAATAAGCAAACTAGCTTATGGTATTTTGTTATAGCAACATGAACAGACTAAGACAACTACCCAGGACTGCTCTAAGGCCAAGGAGCGGCGATGGGGCAGCCCTCTGCAAAGCAAGGTGCAAGGCCAACTGCCAGAACCGGAAACAAGACAACCCAACGCAGGCCCACACTGCCTGTGGGATCCCGACTCGAATGACTGGCTGGCATTCCCAAAGATGAAAATGCAGAATTTAGGTCAGCACACACAGAGAATCTCGCTTTGTTTACATGAGACAGAGAGTGTGTGTTCCTATGAAATGCCTTTGAATCCCAGCGATGATGGAGACCCAAGGCTGTTTATGGCTTTGGATATTTACTTTTCTCATAAACAAATCAGCTCGGGTGCCGTCAGAGCTGACGCCACTTCACACTGCGGCCCTCTGACGTCCTCGCTCCTCCCCAGTGCCCCACACATGGTTTGAATTTATTGGTTTTAGCAGCTTTCATTTACATTGTGTGAGGATCACGGAATGACCAGCAAACAGAAGCTCTGATCCGTGCCCTGGGAAAAACACAGAAGCGCAAGAAAGGAGGTTGTGGGGAAGAGCTGGGAAGTTTCCTCCAATCCAAGGAGAAGCAGCTCCCATCCACAGGGTGGCTCAGTCAAAGCCCTTAGGGCCCCTTTGGGAATGGAGGATCAGGGGGATGCTACAGCCGCACCAGGAGTTGGTCAGAGCATGAGGCTGAGAAGGCTGTCAGTGGTCACGGCCTCCCAAAGCCAAAGCACCTGGGGACTGTTGTGGGAAGTGGAGGTGGCTGCCAAGGTACTTGGCCTCCTGGAACCAAACATTTAGAAATCTGGGAACAATGCAGGAAGGGGGCTTCCTGTTTTCTACCAGGATACTCAGGTGATGATGTGTAGACATGGTCGATAATTTTACAGCTACACACAGGGTCCCTGCATGTGTACTCAAAGCCAGGTGTCAGGGAAACCCAGATTCATTCTGCGAGGTTCCTTCCCGCAAAGAACTTCAGTTTAATGAAGAAGACAGATGTGTGAACATATAAAAGACAATAACATTTAAAATGCCACTTTCCAGTGAGATCAGAGCCAGTTTAGAAAGTGGCTTTGCAGCAGCAGGGGTGTGGTTTATGGTTTACCAACCAATCTCACACCCACTAAGGGGGCTGAGCAAGGGGAGGGACTTGCTCTGGTCATGCTGTGGGACTCCCAATCCAGTGCTCTATTCACTGACCAAAGATCCTCCCATCCCCTACTTCTGCTGGGGGTGGGGTGAACATCAGGAATCGCCTGCCTTACCCCGCCCCCACTTTGAACAGGTGGAATCCCACAAATAAATCACATAAAATAAGTGACACAAAATGCAGGGAAATGTTATCCTCCAGCAACGATGTTAGAAATGGTGGTCAGGGTCTCAGGCTCCCTCACAAAAGCCTCTGTAATATATAACTACTCTGGTCTCATTCAGTCACCAGACCGCTTTTACCACCTTGTTTCTAAAGGAAACCCAGTCCTGAGTTCCTGTCCCAGAAGCTGGGAACCATTATGCTCTGGCTCAGGCAAGAGACTTGGGAAGGTATAGACAAGCCTGGGTGAGGTGTTCCAGTTTAGCCAACAGAGGAATGAGTGGGTGGGCCAATTATTAATCAGAAGGAATTCTGAAATGCAGAATATGAGTGTGAGGGACAATGGCCCCCAATGCACCCAGGAGCAGGCCCAAACTTCTTAACATGGTTGTAAGGCCTCCATGATGTGACCCCTGTGTGCTTCTATAGTCAATTGCCTAGTCTCCCCATGCTTCCCATTAGTGTTCTCCACATGTGAGAATCCAGATCAATATCACCATCAGCACCCACCCCCATAACATGGTGCCACTCCTGAACCCAGGACATGCCCAATTGTCCTTCAATACAGCTCAAGTGGTATCACACTAAAGCCAAACCAGGTACTCACAAGGAGGGGAGGCTGGTCTATTGTATACAATTGAGCATATGCAACAGCAAAGAGAACTAACTCCCAGACAGCAAGAATACAGGCTCATCCATTTGGTAGCATCCATAGGACCCTCCAGATACCTAAGCTCTGCAAAGCCCCAGCAGCCATGGGGGTGGGGGACTCAGGGTCAGTGCTCATCAGTACACTAACACAGTGGATTGAATGATAGGTTGGAAGTGACATTCTGTCCAGCTACTGAGGCAAATTGAACAGAAATACTCTAGGCAAGGGGTGGCCCTCCATCACATTTCCCCACTCCCTGCCCTACACTAGAAAGCTCTGCAGAGAAGCATCCCAGCCATCCAGACTGGTGCCATTACAAATTTAGCACCTGTACGTCTGTTGGGCCCCTCAGCCTGCCCTGCCATTGCTTTACTTGCAAAGGTCAGCTTCTACTCTGAATGCCCACCACAGACTTTCTCATCACTCTCCCTCCTCATTCTAGCTCCTAGAAAGTGGACTCTCTCACTCTCTGCTTCCTAGGGCCACAGCCTTCCTCAAGAGGGACCCTCAGAAGTCTCTCAACTCCTTGTCCCTGTCACCTCCTGGCCTCCTACCTTTCATCACATCTCCAGTTTCAGAAGGGCTGTCACCTCTACTCTCAGATTCCAGCTCCACTTCCTCTGGGTCACATTCCCTCTTTTCTTCTTCTTTTTTTTTTTGACAGAGTCTTGCTCTGTCGCCTAGGCTAGAGTGCAGTGGCACGATATTGGCTCACTGCAACCTCTGCCTCCCGGGTTCAGTTCAAGCAATTCTCGTGCCTCAGCCTCCCAAGTAGCTGAGATAATAGGCATGCACCACCAAGCCTGGCTAATTTTTGTACTTCTAGTAGAGACAGGGTTTCACCATGTTCACCAGATTGGTTTCGAACTCCCAGCTTCAAGTGATCCACCTGTCTTGGCCTCCCAAAGTGCTAAGATTACAGGCATGAGCCACTGCACCCGGCCACATTCTCTCTTTTATTTAGATGCAGATAGGTCAAGAGCACAGGGCTCTGCAGCCAGAGTTTCTGTGTTTAAACTCCAGATCCTCCACTCATTAGCTGTGTGACCCCAGGCAAGTGAATTACCGCTCTGTGACTCAGTTTCCTCACCTGTAAAATGAGGCTGAATCTACCTGAGAGACTGCCATGTGGAATAAGTGGGGCAGTGCACATAAAGGCCTCAGAATCATTCCTGGCACTCTGCAGCAAGGTACCTCTCTCTTGAGTCTCTTCAACCCCACCCCCTTCTTCACCAGCCCCATATCCCTCTCTGAACCCTCAGGACCTGGAACTGAGCCTGGCACAGTGTAGTTCCCAGCAGTGCTTTTCAAAGAAATGAACAAATAAATGAATGAATAGTTTAATAATAACTAATTCAATTAATTATTTACGGAGAATTTCTCTTTGGGAGAAAAAGAAGAGGAAAAACACATGCACCTCTGGCACTACTGAGAGCATAGAGCACCTGATGGCTGATAAAGGCCTTCTCAGACTTGATCCCACTGGATTCTCCCAAGTGCTCTGAGCTGTTGCTAGGTAACATCCAACCTGTCTGAGCAGTAGAGGAAAAGGATGCTGAGAGGCAAGAGCCCCAGGTCACAAATCTAACCCAGGGCAGAGCTGGGCCTCAAGCTGGGGATTCCGGCCTAAACCTTTCGATCCCTCCTTTTGGTGTGTACCAACTCCAGAGAGCAGTGGGAGACCACAGTGAAGGCAAGCCAGAATGAATAAAGTCAGACATTACACACTGCAGATGGTCAGAAAAATAAATGGCCATGCTCTGGGTGGTCCGACCACATAGTTCCCATCAGACCAACCAATAACCCATCCCTGCACTGGATGATGCTCAGTGTGTGAAAGACCAAAGGATCAAGAGCCATCTTTTGTATGGGATGGGCCTCAGTTCAAGAAAGACATAGTGAAAATGGGCCAATAATAATAATGAAAATGACCACCACCTAAGCCACCACAGTTAACATTCATTAACTCTTACTGTGTGCCAGCCACTCAGCTGTGTGGTTTATATGCATTATCTCATTTACGCCTCACAACAACCCCAGGAGGTAAATACTGTTGTGAGCCCCATTTTTTCAGATGTGGAAACAGATGTTCAGCCATCTAGCCAAAGTGGAGGAGCTGGATTTCCAACTCCAGTCCAGTTTCTTCCTTAAGGTATCAAAAGATCCAAGTAGAAATCCTGGCTCCATCATTTTGAACACAGTACTTGGCCTCAATGTCCTCAAAATGGGGGAAAAATGCTTACCTTTCAGGATTGTTTTAGAAATTTACTGTGATAAACCAGAGGCCTAGCATATAACAGTCACTAAATAGCAATGGCTCTCTTAAGGCTGAATAGGAAAGAGAAAGAATAAAGCCAGTGGAGGGAGTGTAGAAAGGCTTGTTCTGCATTCCCTCTGCATTTTGCCATCCTGGCACTTCCGTGTAAGTCTGCTTCCTTTCCACCCCATCCCCAGGGGCCCAAATCCTATTCCACCTGCAAGGTCTCTCTCAAAGCCACCTCCATCAAAAAACCTCCCCAGAAAACTACTGATGGAAGCAGAATATTAAATTACCTCCAAGACCACCAGCAGGCCTCAGCATGCGGGTTCTGTAGTGCTGGGTCAACAAACATCACAGTCTATACCCAGAGGACTATAAATCATTCCACCATGGAGACACATGCATGGAAATGTTCACTGCAGCACTATTCACAATAGCAACGACATGGAATCAACCTAAATGCCCATCGGTGACAGATTGGATAAAGAAAAGGTGGTACATACATGCAATGGAATACTAGGCAGCCATAAAAAAGAATGAGATCATGTCTTTTGTGGGAACATGGGTGGAGCTAGAGGCTATTACACCTCAGCAAACTAACACAGGGACAGAAAACCAAATACTGCATGTTCTCACTTCTAAGTGGGAGCTAAATGACAAGAACTCAAGAACACAAAAAAGGGAGCAACAGACACTGGGGTCTACTTCAACATGGAGGTTGGGAGGAGAGGGAGAAGCAGAAAAGCTAACTATTGGGTACGGGGCTTAATACCTGGGTGATGAAATAATCTGTACAAAAAAAAACCCTCTGTGACAGTAGTTTACGTACGTAACAAGCCTGCACATGTACCCCTGAACCTAAAATAAAAGTTAAAAAAAAAAGACTGTCAAGGTCAAGCGCAATGACCAAGCATTGTTATCACCGAAGTCCCCAAGTGGCTCAGTTTACCCATCCCATGACCAATCCACAGCTCTTCCAGCTGCAACTCGGCCCCAAAAAAGGGTCTGGTGCTCAAAAATGTACTATAATCCAGGGGATGCTGGAGCCACCCAGCTGGATATCTGGGGTCTCAACACCTGGCACTCTGAAGCAAATCCAGTTCCCTTTCTGAGCTCAGTAACCACACTGGCAAAAAAAAAAAAAAAAAAAAAAAAAAAAAAGGAGGGGGGGGCCAGGAACAGACTAACACTCTTCTTCGTGTCCTTGTTGGGGTAGGGAGGGAACGCAGTCGCGCATGTCAGTCGTGCATGTCAGTCGCGCATGTGAAAAGCCTCTGGAAATTGCAAACCGCGATGCAAATGGTTGAAATTATCATTGCCAATTAGGCTTTTGTCTCTTTTCAGACTCAAGGCCAAGCAGCTCAAGAAAGGGAAACCGTGTGAACTAAAGCTAAAAGATGAGCCAGAGAGATTTCCACATGGCTTTCTCCGCCGGTATCATTCTAAAAGGGGGTTTCGAGCGGGACCCAAGGCTTAAATTACTAACGGCCTTGAAGGCGCATTAAGTCCCCCGGAGATAACACTGGCCAGGAAACTTTAAATAACCTTAATAGGGAGGAAGGAGGCAAATCCTTTAAACACAAGACAAGGAGGGGAAGAAAGGCCTGTCCTCTTATCTTTGCACCGTGGCTCCCCGGGCAGCTCTGGCCGCGCGCCGCGCTGTCTCCTCCCCCGCGTGAACGCGGACTCGCCTCGCCCCGACGTGCCTGTACGCAGGGCCCCGCCTGTGTCGCCGCCTGACCGAGTGACGGGCGGGGACAAACACGCTGAGGCCCCAAAGCCGCGGCCGCCCAGCCGCTGCTCTTTTAGTAAACGTGCACTTGCGCTCGCGGAGGCCAGGCCAGAGAGGCGGCACGGCCCGGGCCAAGCGCGTCATGCACAGAGCACTCGCCTCTGCGCCAGGGTGTGAAATGGGCACAGTCATGCAAGCCTCTCGGGCTAGCGCCAACGTGAACTGGAGGTGGAGGGACACCAGCAGGCGGCTTTATGCAGTATGGTCTCTCTCTAGTCACAGTCCATGCAGAGAGTGGCCAAGCTGAACTGGCTCACGGCCCTCAAAATGCACAACTCGCGCCCCGTCCTCTAGCGTAGGTGCCTCCAATCTCCTGAACTTAGTACTCCCTAGACTTTACCTAGCTTTTTTACTCCTTCCGATCTCAGGTTCACCTGGGCTGCTTTCAGGAAGCCTTCCTGGATCTCCTCAGGGCCGAGGAAGCTGCGCATCTTCTGTACTCCCACAACACACCACAAGACAAGCCACAGCCTCCCTCCTCCTGGCACCTGCAGGGATGCTGTGTCCCATCCCTACCCAGAAAGGAAGCACCTGGGCAACAGCAATGTTTTTCTCTCTCACTATGTCCAGCACTTATCCCATGTCTGGCACTCAGTAGGAACTAACAAACATTTCTTGAAAAGTTGTATAATGATAATTTGAAAATGAAGTAGTAACTATGAGCTAGTATGTACTGAGCATTTGTGTGTGTGGCAGTGTGCTGTAGTGCTTTACATTAATCAACTAATCCTCACAGCAATCCTATAGAGTTGACATGAGAAAAATGACTCACAGACAGGTTATGTAACTACCCCAAGGTTACTATACTCCCAATAAGTGCACTTATTCTGGGAACTGAAGGGAGCACTGGGCCAACCGGCCAATGTCTGGAAGTTTTCCAGTGCAGGGGACTCCTGAACTGAGTCTGCACTACGATGTGTAAATTTAAAGACTGACTTTCGGTTCTGAAGGTAGAATGAGACCAGGATGTTCCTTTGAATAAGGGAGGTGGGAAGGAGCTTAATGTCTCCTCCTGCCCTTCCTGAGTTAATGCGAAGAAAAGGGAGAATCCCAAGAATGAAGGTGAAGGAGTGTCAGCATTCAGGGTAGGGGTGGTCAGCTGCTGATCAGAAAACCCTGGGTTCTCCCAAGGAAACCACCTTGTCTAAGTCCTTCAGAAGGAACGCAGAATCCAGCAACAGGTGCATAGGCAGAGACCACACATCTCTGTCCCTCAGAGATGGCCCCAGGGCCCTGACTTTTATAGGCCTGGCCTGATGACCTCATGGCTCTTTTCCAGGAAAGCCAGGCATTCAGTGTGGCTCAAGTACAACGTACCCACCAGTTCTTTCAAAAAACAATGCTAAAAGCCAATCACATTGTTGCACCTAAACTCAAACTACTGAGTTATGATTACATGGCATCCTCCAATCTGATGACTATGGTTAAAAGTCTTGCTGTAGAGTGACATTTGTTTGATGAGCCCAAGCTTTTAACATGGACGGTCCTCAGGGGCCTTTACCCATTCAGAGGAGTAAGAGTCAGCCAGAAAATAAAAACTGGGAAGGGGCTCCCAGGTAGAGGGAACAACATAAGCAAATGCATGGAGGCATAACCAAGGAGTGTATGTGAGAGGGAGGGAGGGAGAAATCATACAGCTCAGCAACCCTGGTGCTCCAAAACCAAGATAGCACGCGAAGAATAAAATGAAGCATTTTAACATGAAAATAAGTGGAGGGATGCAGTGAGCCTGGAGAAAATCATGTGTGCTCTGGATAGCGAAGAGGAGAAAAAAAGAGACTTGTTTGCAAGTAACAGTTGAAAAAGAGGGGAAAAAAACCCAAAATATCCCAGGATGGAGATTAATGAATCCAATGGGGACCCATGAATGTTACAAAGTTTTGACCAAATGGGCCAGCAACAGTACTGAATATGTCTCAGGTGCAAAGCCTAAGAGGTTTCTGAGAATTACAGAGGCCAAGACACAGTCCCTTTTTAGCATCCAGAGCTGCCAACACTCCAACCACAGAATATACCACAAAGCCCCAACTTCAGAACTGGGGAACATTCCATCTAATTTTGTAATCAATTGTGAGCACATTTTGAGCTAGGTTTGAATCAGAAAAGAAAAGAATATAAGATTGCCTGAGAAAAAATTATAAATAAAATATATATGTGCCGAAAGAATGTCATAAAATGCCATAAAGAATTCCACAGAGGGGAAAAATATATGTGGCTGGGTCATTAAGTAAAGCTTTGGCCCGAGTCTTTCCGAGCAGGTTAGACCTGGGAACATTCTAGGAAGACTTCCTGGAGGAGGTACAGCTTTGAGCTGAGCCTTGAAAACTTTCAGGATTCAGAAACAGAATAGAAAAGGAGGAAATTCCTAAAGAGGGAGGGGGCCTAGCAGAAGCAACAGCTTTTCCAAGCTTGGGGCAACAGTTTTGTGTTACAGCGGACATAGTGCACAGATTTAAAAGCCTGCGGATCCTGGAGGAGCTGCTCGGCGAGACGGCTTGGCAGCCAGTGAACAGAACTGAAGGCTCGGCCACCGGCTGCCTGTGGATTAAGTGGGCGGACAGAGAGCCAGTGATGGGAGATAAAAGGGAGTGAAGTGGATAATATTTAGAGGCAAACTGAAGGGGGAAAGAACGCCAGCAGCCCGGCTGGCAGGCTGTGGCGCTCGCCGGCATTCTTGTTTCCTCCCTAGGAAAGCTGCATTACCAGGCGACCTCTTCCTGGCTTTGAAAGACGTCCAAATGGGAACTATTAACAAAGGCACGCTCCCATTTTTATCTCCGTCAGAAAGTGCTTTGCCGGTCAGGTTTTCTCTGCTTGGCCTGGGATTGGAGAGCGGGTTGGGGGAAGATCAGACAATATGTTTGCGGATGAGGCTTCTCGGAATTCTTGAGAGCTGGCCCCTACCAACTCTAAGATTTTAGAAGTCTGTGTCCATGAGCTGACAATTCTTCAAAGCTAAGAGGCTAGGATTTCATGACGTGAAGATTCTTCGAGTCCCAAAATGTCTCTGAGGCTAATGTTCTGAGATTTCACCATTCTTAGATTCCTTGAGCCTCAGAATTTGGGTTTATGGTTGGAGATTCTGAGCCTGGAAGTCTTCCTGCTGTGAACTTCCAATTCTAAGACTAGAATATCTCATGACATTTTGGTCACCTCCAGCTTTAGGACCTCACTCTCCTCTGATGGAGGTGCGTAAGCCATCCTGTGCTCCTGCTTCTGCGTGTGCTTTCCCCCTACATTTAGATAATATATTAAATATTAAGATATGAATGAACCAGGTTATGGAGAAGGGATGGACAGAGCTCTCCATGCCTGCAGGGGTTCTTCACAAACAGCCCTCTGGGCACAGAAATAATCTGAGTGTGCACATGCCCAGGGGTCGCTACTGGGGGACACCCGGTGACGGACATTTGCTGAGCAGCTCCTAACCAGATGGCTCTGTGGGGGAGAGACAGTGGGTGTGGCAGACTACAGAAGTACAAGGTGAAGGTCGTGCCAGAAGAAGCCTGTTCTTCTGAACCTCAGTCCAGGTTCTGGAGGTGTGCGGTGTGGGAGATGCCAGCCTGTGTTTAATTCCACAGTGATGGAGGGGCTCTCCCTCTGTGGATGACTTCCGGGGAGAAAAGGCTTCGGCATGGTCCGAGGTCCTCCAGGGGTGTCTGGGGTCTCGGGGGCGGCTTGGTCCCTTTATTCTAAGGAGGGCACATAGATCTGACAAGAGGTCTGACAAGGTATAACACTGTGGGCTCCAGGGCTGCCACAGAGGCCCAGAGAGGGCTGGAGGACTCAAGAATGGCTATTCTTGGAGGACAGGAAATCAGAGAATGGTTCTGAAAGGTGGGAGCATGCAACCAAAAGGGGAAGGAAACACAGGGTCTCTATCTGAAGTGCAGAGAACCAGGGCACAGGAGAGACTAATACTCAGGTGCTCTGTGCCTCAGTTTCCATGCTGCAAACAGGACTAATAATACCCACCTCTCAGGGCATAAAAGCAATGGGGTGCATCCTCAGGTAATGAATTCCCAGCAGGCAAAGACACATTTCCAAGTCTCTTCCCAGACCCTTCACTGGCACAGCACAGTGAGGTGCTCTGGTTGAATGAGTGAGGAGCAACAGAGGGAGAAGAGTCACAATGAAGGAGAGTAGCTGAGGCTGGGTGGGTGCCCAGCAGACTGTGCCGTGACAGGCTGGGGCTCTCCTGTCTGAAGCCTGGCAGCAGAATCACCCACTGGAACCAACAGGCTCTGGACAAATAGGTATCAGCAGCAACTGCCAAAGACAAGCCTGCCAGCCCCTCCCAACTACGGGTAACTCAGGCTCAAAATATCAGAGTGGGTTGGCCTAGGCTCTCCAAAATATGGGTCAAAGATAAGCCTCACACTGGGCCAACACTGGAAATCACCTAGCCCAGCACTCTCACGGGACTAAGGGGCAACTTAGACCTAGAGAGGGAAAAGGGCTGGCCCAAAGTCACAGGCAAGGTAGTAACAGGATCAGGATTAGAACCTGCTTTGAATATGACCTGCCTATGCTGTGGTCCAAATGTATGTGTCCCTCCAAAATTCGTATGTTGAAACCTAACCACCAAGGTGATGATCTGAAGAGGTGGAACCTCTGGGAGTAGGTTAGTTCATGAGGTCTTTACACTCACGAATGGGATTAGGGCCCTTATAAAAGAGGCTAGAGGAATCTTGTTCACCCTTTCCACTATGTAAACACACAGAAGGCATCATCTATGAGAAACAGGCCCTCACCAGACACACAATCTGCTGGTACCTTGATCTTGAACTTCCCAGCCTCCAGAACTGTGAGCCATAATTTCTGTTGTTTATAAATTACCCACTGTAAGGTATTTTGCTGTAGCAGCCTACATGATAATTTTGACATTTTATGTCCTTATAGGATGGAAGGGAACTTTCAAAGTTCAGAGGGGAGCTCCTCACTTTGATTTATACTTTTCTTCATTGTTCATTCCTTCAACCGTGCTGCATGGTGGAACAGAATCAGTTTAATAGTGCTGCATGGTGGAACAGAATCAGTTTAATAGTGCTGCATGGGGGAACAGAATCAGTTTAATAGTGCTGCATGGTGGAACAGAATCAGTTTAATAGTGCTGCATGGTGGAACAGAATCAGTTTAATAGTGCTGCATGGGGGAACAGAATCAGTTTAATAGTGCTGCATGGGGGAACAGAATCAGTTCAATGGTGCTGCACGGGGGAACAGAATCAGTTCAATGGTGCTGCATGGTGGAACAGAATCAGTCCAATGGTGCTTGCTGCATGGGGGAACAGAATCAGTTCAATGGTGCTGCATGGGGGAACGGAATCAGGGATGGTCACATCATGATTTCTGACCATTTGCTCATTAATTCATTCATGCTCCAAATATTTACTGAGTATTTACTAATACCTGCTGGCCCCCAGGGTATAGACATAGGAGCTCTGACTATAAACCAAAGAGATCTTTATTCAACTGTGCAGGCTTAGCCTATATTGGCGGTGGGGGTATGTGTATGTCTTCACAGGGGTCGCTTAGAAAGTTGGGGACATATTCCAGGGGAGTAGCTGATGCCCAGAATGTCTTTGAGAACTCCTATTTTAGAATCACCTTGAGATCCGATTTATAAGCCAAGGAGAAAATCAGTTCCAGCACTTTTCAATTCTCTCTCTCTCTTTCTTTTTCAGTAAAAAATGATGATCTACCACCATTCCAGCACGCACACACACACACACACACACACACACACACAAATTCAGCAGAAATGTCATCTAATAAAAACCAGATCATTTTTCAGACACTGGAAAAGCAGGGGTTGTGGCAATGGACTCACCTGAGTTTGAACACTGAGTCCACTTGGCCTGTCTGTGTAATCCACAGCCAAATGACTTCACCTTTTCAGGTCTCAATTTATGGTCTTAAAAATAAATACGATAATAAACCTTGTTGCATCTCTGTGAGGATTGGAGATAATGTAATTATGAGGTCTAATGCAGCACCCTGAATAGAGACAAAACTCAATAAATGGTATTGTGAGGGACTTGTAGAATTTTACAAACATTCTGCACACCTTTGGCAGGCATGCTTCAGTGTTCAGGCACTACACATATTAGATGGGTAATGGTCGCGTGCTTGGTAAAGTACAGAATAGCAGAGTCCTTGTTTTCTTATTACACCTCAGAGAGAGGACCATGCAACTTAGAGGTCTCATCCAGTGTCTCCACCTCTGCCATGCAGGGAGTTGAAGGGGAGGACTCAGGTCCTCTAGAGGTAGAAGTTGTGGCAGCTGGTACCAGTCCCTGGAGGCAGCAGGCAGAGCTGATAGAAATCTGCAGGTCTCAAGCTTGTCATAAGATCTGGACTCGAGACTTAGGCATCCTGGGGCCCCCGAGGGCAGGGGCTCACCACCTCCTAATACTCCAACTTTACTATGTTCAGCAAGGGGTAAAGAGTGGATATGGCTGCTGGGAGTGGCAACTTCCCATGTAGCCTTCCTCTTTCCCTGCCCAGAAGCCAGCCTAGACTGTTTGCCACGCACAAAACCAACATCCAGGTAGTCGTTTTAACCCATCAACAACCTCCCACAGGTAGTATCTTCTCATGTCCCCACAAAACAAGCTCAACTTTGAAAGACTGGTAATTACTGCCCCATGGGATGGATGGGCACACCAAGTCTTGTCCAAGATTTTATACAAGTCATTGGTTTTACTGTTGAGGCTGGGACGGACACCTGGAAGCAAGTCTGCTATCTCCAGCCCACTGTGCCGAGCTGTCTATAACACATCAAGAAAACCTTTAGAGACCTGCCTCACCACCAGCCTCATAGCCGAAAGAAATAATATCTCTACAAGTATAAATTTTCCAAGAAATAAAATGTTAAGCCCTCAAGTTCAAAAGGGGAGAGAGAAACAGAAGAAAGAACTAAGGAATGATTACGGAAGATATCAAATACCTAAACAGGAGGAAGTCTAGAGAAACAGTGTGTGGAAGCCGGGAGAACACTGTCCTTCATACAGAGTCAGGCTGACTGGCTCTGTTCCTTATTAGCTATGTGACCTTGGGCGAGTCATTCAACATTTCTGGATGCCCACCTTAGAAAGCCATAGGATTGTTATGAGAATTCAATGCAATGGAAAAGCGTGTGGAGCCTCCTGCAGGGTGCCTGGCACGTGGAATTGATTAGAATCATCCTATGGAATGTCAGGGCTGGAAGGAGCTTGAACGATGACCTCATCTCAGTGTCTCATTTCACAGACCCAGAAAACAGGGCCCAGAGAGAGGAAGTGACTTGCCCAAGGTCACATAGCAAAGTCATGGAGATGTTGGGTCTAGCACCCTCAGTTTATTTTGAAATCAAACACCAAAACCTAACAATAGACCTGATCTCCCAAGCTGTGCAAGGGTGGAAGAAGCTTTTTCCAGGGTTCCAAAACTTAAGCTTTCTTTCTCCATTCAACAAGCAAAATTATGCTATTTCTGTCCAGAAAAAATTACAAAAATTTTAAAAACAATATTAATACTAAAATCCAGATCTTAACAAAAAGACACTCTTTTAAGCCTTATTTTTCCTGCCTTCTTCTCTCACTGCCCCCCCAACCCAAATATTTTGCAATAACAGTAATGCTGCAAGGAAAGAAAAAATAAAAATCTGATGCACTTAACAGATATTTCAGTACACTAATGCATCACAGATGTTCATATCAAACTGTGCACGCGTGCATGCAATTTTACTGAGAAGGCTGTTGCATTTCTGATTTTGAATTTTTGGATCCCTAATGACCTCATCTGCCTAGGCTCCAGAATCCCACCCTTCCCATTTAGTCCAAGGCTGCCCAAGGGGATGGAGGAGAGATTTCATCGCCTCCCTACAAAATGATAACAGGACAAATTGGCATGATTGGACACTCAGGCAGGTGGTGAAGGGTATGGAGATTAAGGAACTAAGGGGAGTTCTGTTTTCTTTTGTGCGGGACTTGCTTTCTGCAGCTCTTTTGAGGAGCTGGACCCAAAAACAATGTCAAGAGTGGGCCCAGGCTGGTGACGGGTGGGCACATTTTTGAAACAGAGATTGAAGTCTGTTTGATCTTCAAGCATGAGCTTTGGAGACTGTCAGCAGGCTCCCTCCCGGCCGATGAACGGCTCTCAGTAACTTTTCCTAAAACATAACCTCACACACACTTTCTAGCAAATGCTTTCACCCTACCAAAGCCATCATTTGGTTAAACAGCAGTGTTTCCAGACCCCAAAGAAAGATAGTTTTGTTGTTTTAAGAGAGACAGATTAAAGCTAGGGGCTGCTTAGCCAGAGTTTGTGTGTGCTCCCTTCAGCCTTTGTCGGATTCCTCTGTGGTTGGTGCAAAGAGGGTGTTGAGAGCGATGGTGGATACCTCACCTCTAAAAAAGATATCGAGGCCAGACCTAGGCCTCTGAACAGAGAGGCCTCCCACAAACCTGCCTCCGAAATGAGATGGGCGGTGAGCGCCGGGGGTCCCGACACAGATAATATCAGCTCCCGAGGCTGGCAAGGGAAAAGTCACTTCAGAGGGAGAAAGCGGCTATGTTCAGAGGAATCAGCACTGGGCCAGAGAATACACAGGATTTTCCCCCGTGGAGAAGGAGTCAGGCGTAGTCAGAACCCTGCAGGGCGTGACTAACTGCCCCAATGCTCCTGCCACTGGGGCCCTCTGGGTAAGGACTCCACAATTATGGGAGAGCCAGCAGGAGAACCGACAAACCCGCCTTTCATTTGGCCGGCAAATCAATCTGGCTTCTTACCTCCCCAGGGACAATATTGCATTTCCCTTGGAAAAACAAAGGCCAGAGATCTTGGAAAGGGGATCAGTTTCTGCCGCTGTTTCCCTGGTGAAGAGCTTGCAACATCTCCGGGGCAGCAAGCAGGTCTGATTCCAGTGGTAGTTTCTGGTCCAGTCAATTTATGAGGCTCTCTCCTTAATGGGCAGCATGTCTCTGAGCCATGCCTCACTAAGGAAATTGGCCCAAGCCCCATCTTGGGGCCTCCTTGAAGGAGTCCCCATCCTGGGATTGACAGTCCCGTTCTCAAGACACAGATGTGAACTCATTGTTCCCAGGGTCTCAGAGTTGAGTTTGGGGCCAGTGAGTAGCAAGTGACCTCTGTCCATGGAGACAGGGCTTTTAATGACATTTTGCTGTATCAGATCTCTGGCAGCCAGAGACTTTAAACCTCTTAAGCCCCTCCCTTTTCTCCTACTTCCGAGGTTCAGAAATCAGGACTGTCAACCTTTAAGTGAACACACTTCTCTGAAATTATTAACCTTAAAACTGTCCTGGCTGACTTTCTCCTGGCCTTAGGGAGGCGGTCTGAGGGTCACTTAGAGCTTTGCACAGAGCTGGGAAACTGATGGTGCTTAACCTCAAATGGCAAGCAGCACTCTACTGTTGCCAGGTCCCGGGCAACTCCTTGTCAGCTCAGCCCCGGGAGCTATGCCTTCCTCTTGTTTTCTCGGGCACTGTCCACACACCAGCCTCAAGACAGCCTCCATGGCCTCAGGAAGGCCTGACACACACCAGAAGCCCCTCTTTTTGTTTTTGATCACTCTGATGCTCTGAGGGAAATTCTTTCTGCCCAGGCAAGCACAGCAGGTGAGGAGTGTACATCCCCAACATGTAATACTGCTGCAATAGAAGCAAACACTCAGACTCTTACCCCAAATTCCAGTACACACCACTCTCAACTGATACTACCAGAGCAGCCAAGTGCTGCCTTGCAGCCCAAAAGAACCTCTCCTTCCAGAAAAAGGACCTGACTCTGGCTGCCTCCCGCTCCCCGTCGGAGAAGAAAGACAATCGGAGAAGAGGACTCAGGCGCCCTGGGCTGTCAGCTCCAGCCTGGGGCCCTGCATGCCTACCTGGGAGAAGTTGAGCCCGTTGTTGAGGGGATGGCACTGCTCCTCCACCTGCTCCACAGCCCCTGTGGTCTTCTTCATCTTCTCAGCCTGCTGGGCCAGGTAGAGGTCGAGCACGGGCACCCCGCGGAAGCGCACGTCCCTCTCGGTGAGCGAGTTCACCATGAGCATCACCCAGACGGGCCTCTTGCGCTCCCAGTTGCCCGCGATGGCATTGAATAGGTAGTCAGCATAGAGCCCCCTGCCCCGCTGAGCGGGCGTCATCCAGGAGGGCATCATCAGCTTGACGTAGTCCAGGTGGCGCTTCAAGCGCCAGTAAAGCTCGCGAGGCAGCACATCCTGCAGGTTTTCCCCGTGCGGCAGCAGCTGGCAGCTGGCCAGGGCCGAGATGGTGTAGGGGTCTGTCAGGTCCAGCTCAAAGTAGACATGGGCGCTAGCCTGGAAGGCTGCCTTGGAGTTGTCCGGGATGAAGTCCCAGACACGGGTGTAGGGGACGTGGATAGTGCCAAACAGGTAGGCCGGCGGATCACGACGAATCGTCCACAGGAAGGAGTTCAAGTCCCTCTGCTGCAGGAGTAGAGGAGAGGCAAGGCAGTGAGGCGGAAGGCAACAGAGTAGAGTCAGGGTAGCCCAGAGGGAGGTGCAGAGGGAGGTGGGGATGGGAGGCAGAGACCATACACAGGCCATGGTAAAGAGCCAGGGCTTTGGAGCCTGAAAGACCCACATTGAAAACCTAGCTTTGCCCTGTCTTAGATGTATGATCTTGAGTGAATCATTTCACTTCCCACAGGCTCCGTTTCCTCATCTATAAAATGGGGGTGAAAGCAACTACCTCAGGGGTTGTTGGGAAGATTAAAAGATACAATATATGTATATTATGCTCTCAGACTAGTGCCAGGCACAGAGGAAGTCGGCAATGAAGGGAAACTCTCATGATTAGCAATTGCCATGAGTGCCAAGGACTGCCACACCACCTGAGAATATTCATGCTTGGCCAAGTCAAACCTTCACCGGTGGTGTTTCATGTGGAGGGTGGGGAAAGGGGGACCAAGAGTCCTGCTCTGGCAAGAAGGGAGGAAGTCATGTAAGTTTTAAATCCAACCATTAGAAGATATATGCCAAGAGCACTTTGAAAGCAGAACACCTATTAAAAATAGCACACCTATTTAAACAGCTACTTCACATTCATCACGGTGAATACACTTTTCTTTTTGGAGGGCAGGTCTGGGGTGTCGGCTACTTTGCTCCACCAGCTGAGACCATAGATGAGAAAGTGCTTTAAAATCTTGCAAGGCCAAGTCAAGTTTCAGAATCTGGCTTGGGAGGAAAGGATTCCATTACAATTAGTCCCAAGAAATGTACATATTCTGGGTACTTTCCAGGCTCCTCCCCTAAAAATGTATACCTGATCTCCAACCCCAGTTGTTTGTCATTTTCTATGACCTAAGCTCTGACTTTGGGGAGTGTGTGTGTGTGTGCGCGTGTGTGTGTAGGAGCTGAGGAGAGGTATGCAGACAGGGGTCCTTTCTACAGATCCAAGTCAGGGCTGGGCATAAAGGGCATGAGAAGGGGACTGTCATTTCTCTTAGGCAAAGCCATTTTCCATCCAGAAAAATCCCTGGAGTGCCCACTGACCACTTGCAAGCTTTAGACCAACTCATAACATTTTCCTGTCTGATTCTAGCACAAATGAAAAGTATGTGTTGGGATGGGTAGCTTGTGGGAGAACAGTACATTACTTTACTAACTATCCAAAACTGTAAATCCCAGCATGTTGGCGATAGACTGAGAGCCCAGCCAGCCAACGAGCTCCTTGTTTGTGCACAAGGCAGGCCGCTGGAGGTGCACCTTGCCCAGGGTCAGCGAATTCCGGGCTGACAGGCAGCACACCGACAGCAGCCAGACCCTACGGTCTCCTGGCCTCCAATTCAGGGTTACTGTCAATGCATTAATTTACACTTAGAGGGAAAGATACTGAAGGAAATAAAGAGGTTCTTTGTTTTGGAAGGAAAATTAGGAGAACCAGTAATTACTTGACCCCAGGAAATATTAGGCCAGTACGTCCTGGCATTGCCTTTTCCTCTCCTCTGAAATCTTCCCCCTTTTCATGAAATATGGACGCTTGGGAGAGTAGGTGGTGGAAGCCTGGACCGCAGAGATGGAGGTGAGAACCAGCAACAGGGAGAAAGTTTGTCTTAGGTCAGAGTGGGAGGGCAGGGAGAAAGAGGGAAGCCTGGGAGGGGGCCGAGTGTGTGAATGGGAGAGCAAAAGGTTCGATAGAAGTCAAGAGAAGAGCAAGGAATGCTAGAAAGACACAGTCAGAAACGGGCAGAGAGACGAGAAGTGTAAAGAGAGAGAGAGAAAAAAAAACATGAGAAAGGAGAGACAAAAAGGGGCACAGAGAGAGGAAGCGTCCAAGCAGGACCACAAGTCAAGGGGAGAGCCCGAGAGCGGCAGCGTGTGGAGAAGGAACCAGAGAGGGAGCGCCCCTTCTCGCTCCTGGCTTGGAGCTGGAGCCGGGGCAGGCAGGAGCGAAGGAAGGGCGCCCGAGGCTGCGCCCGGCGGGTAGAGGTGGAGCGGGTGGGCTAAGGTGGGTGCGGAAGCAGTACCCAAACCATCGTCCCATGGGACTGGAATACCCAGGTAGGCGGGAGAGTGGCTGGGAAGGCGCTCGCTCACCGATCCGGGCGGCCGGCACTGTCCTCCGTCAGGGGGCTGCGGGCGGGCGCGAGCGGTGGCGAGGAGGGCGGCGAGCAGCGGCCCCGCCAGGGCGGCGTGCATCCTGCCGCGGCCCGCGGGGCGCGGGGGACCCTCCCGGGCGGCGCCCCTCAGCGGGGCGGGGAGTCCCCAGTTGGGCACGGAGTTTCCTCTGGAGCACTGGGCTCCAGCCACAGGATGCTGGTCGCCCTCTGGGGCGTGGCTGACTGTCCCTGTCGAACCTGGGGGTTTCTCTGGGGCGGGGCTCCGTCTGTTGGAAGACAGGGACCCTCTAGGGCTGGGCCCCGCCCCCGGGCGCTCAACCTCGCTGGCTGAGCCCCCAGGTGCTGAGGGCGTGTTGGGGTCCGGGGGCGCGCGGGGTCCCGGAGCTGCGTCGGGGTTCAGGGGCGCGCGGGGTTCCTGGGGCAGAACCGAGAACCTGGGGTGCGCGGGGGTCCCTGGGTTATGCTGGGCGCCCGGGGCGCGCAAGGGTCCCAGGGGTGCGCGGCGCTCCAGGAGGCGCGCAGTGGGACAAGTGCGGCGGAGGGCGCGGCAGGGGTCGGGGGCGGCTCTGGGGCGGCCGGCTGCCCCCGAGTCCGGCTCAGAGGGGCGGCGGGCGGCCGCGCGGCCGCTGCCCGGGCTCCGCCATGCTGCTCCGCGGCCGGGAGAGAGGGAGAGAGGAGGGCGGGAGAGCGGCGCGGAGCCGGGCCGGGCGGGGGGCTGGGGCCGCTGAGGCGGGGGAGGGGAGGACCTGGCGCGGGGGGCGCGGGGGCGGGGGACCCGGGCCGCGCCGGGCCGGGCCGGGCCGGGCGGCAGGGAGTCGGGGCTAGCTCCGCGCCCGGGCGCGGCGAGGCGGGGTCTGATGGGCATGGCAGGCGCTCGCTCGCTCCTCTCTGGCTCCCTCGCTCGCTCCCTCACACGCGCGGAGGGAGGCGAAGCCCGCAGCAGCCACTTCTCAACTTTCCAAACTTCCCAGCGCAACTTTTTCCTCTCCTCCCCTGCCCGCGCCTCCTCCCCCATCCCTCCCCCTTCCCATCGCCTGGCGCGGCCGGGCCGCAGCTTCGCCGTGAGACCGCCAGAGGGCGCCCGGGCTAATGACCGGCTCGGCCAACCTCCGCGGGCTCAGCGGCAGAAGCGGACTGGGTGGCAGCGACAGATTTGGGGACCAGCCTCGCCCAAAGCGTCCCTCCCGCAGATCCTGGCAGGAGCGAACAGCGAGAGGGACAGAAGTTGGACTGGGGAGGTAGCAGTCTCTCGAAATTCAGAAAGCTGCTGTGTACAACTTTATGACATGCGTAGCGCTGGGATGAGCTTGGTAGGTGCTCTGCAAACACCAACTGAAAAAGAAAAGAAAAAGAAATCCCCAAAATTCCTTGGAATCTTCCATTTAAGTAAATCCCCTCTTATCTATGTCCTTGGACCCACGCAGTATCCCTGTGCCTGTCTCTGGAAGAGTGAGGATTGATATCGCAGTGTCTTAGACCACAAGACTTGAAAGACCCCTTAAACCAACCTATTCGTCCTCAAGAGGCACATGAGACTTAGAGAAAGCCAGGGCGCAAGATCTAAGCTTCTGAGTTGTTTCCAGCAAATGGAGAAAGGGAGGCACAGGCACCCCTGCTTGGTTCTGTTAAAGGAGAGTTTGTTCCTATTCTGACAACAGGTATTGACGGATGAATTAGGTGATACTGTCAGGAGCCCGCCCACAGCCTAGAGAAGGAGACAGACAGGGACAGATATGCAAACAAGCCATTAAAATACAGATGATGAGGGCCAGGAGAGACAGAAGCACAAGGAAATGGGAGCAGAAAGGAGAGCTCCTAACACAGCCCAGAGGCCCAGGGAAGATGCCTGGGAGATGGTTTTGAAAAATAAATCAGAGGTGGCTTAGAGAAAGAGGTGCACACGCCTTCCAAGTGGAAGAGCAGGTGCCAAGGCATAGCAGTGTGAGAGCACTCCAAGTAGTTACCCATGGCTGCAGCAAAAAGCAAGTGGCAGGAGCTGAACCTGTGTCTTCCGGCCAGGCTGGGGAGTCTGTCAGTTCTAGGTATCAGGTGATAGGAAGTTACTGCAAGATTTGAAGTTTAAGGTGGCTAGAGTAGATCTGTGCTCATCGGGGGCATGAATTGGAGGGGGCAAGTTGGAGGCAGGGAGACCAGTGGACAGATAGTGAGGGGGGAGCCAGAGCCCAAGCCTCGGTCTCCTGACTCCCAGCCCAGTGTTCTCCGCACTTCTCCCACTCATGCCTGCAGGTACCAGATTGAGCAGCTAGAAAGTGGCCACACCAGAAGGCTGAGTGAGAAAGACCAAGCAGGGCCGGAGGGTCAGAAAGGTTTTCCAGAGCACAGGATCTGGGAGGTTGGGAGGAACACAGGAAGGAAAGAAGGGGACACCAGAGACTGGCAGGTTGACCCTCATGTGCCACATGAAGTTGCCACTTTTGTAAGTTACAAGTGAATGCATGTTGGCAATTTCATATGGTTCAGTTTACTGGGTGTCTGGAGCAACCTCAGCTTCTTAGCTATACACACACTTGGTGACAGACACCGAGCAGGCTAGAGTGCCCAGATGGTACGTATGAGAGCACAGGACAGCACCATGCTTCCCACACACACAGCTCTGAGACCTGCAGCTCTGACAAGAGATGCCTTTAAAGAGCCTCCACTTTCCGGAGCTCCAAAACTCCTTACGAAGTCACCACTCTGCTGGTAAGGATGAGGGGAGGTGAGAGCTCAATTCCACTGGAGGGAGGGACATGGGTCCTCGTTGGAGAATTAGAAGATAGAAATCAGATAGTGAATAAGAAAGAGCCTGATCAATTTAAAATAATGGTGTGTAAATATGTGTGTGGATTTTGGAAACCTTCCCTTCCTGTATTGTAAACAAAGATTCCCTGGTATCTTTGTTCCTAAAATTATAAAAGTTGTGCTGGCTAATTTTCATGAGTGTCAGCTATGACTTCCTCCTCCATGGTACACGTGGTGACTGTGACCAAGGCAGAACAGTTAGCTTCTCTGTGCCTCTCTTTCCCCAGCCAGTTTCCTGTCCCCCTCACTTTCTGTGAGTCAATGTGTGCAATAATGTCTTAAGATCTTCACCAGTATTGTTACTGATATTCTTAATGAGCTGCAAGAATAAATAGATTTTTCTATTCCTGGATATATACCCAAGAGAACTGAAGACATTCATCCACCCAAAATACTCTATGTAAACTGTGATAGCAGCATTATTTGTAATAACTGAAAGGTGGAAACAACCGAAATGTTCATCAACTTATGAATAAATTAACAAAATGTGATATATAAAAATATCATATCATTTGCCTTAAATATATACATTTTAAAAACATGTTATAGTCACATGATGGAATATTATTTGGCCATAAAACAAAATGAAGTACCGATACATGCTATTTCCAGGATAGCATAAATCAATCTTGAAAACATTATGCCAAATGAAGCCAGTTGCAAGAGGACATATATTATTCTATTTGTATGAAATGTTCAGAATAGGCAAATACATAGCAAGGCGGAAAGTAGATTGGTGGTTCCCTAAGGCTAGGAAAAATGGGGACAATGGTGGGGCCATAACTGGAGGGTACTGGGTTTCCTTTTGGAGTAATGAAAATATTCTAGAATGGTGATGGTTGCACAACTCTGTGAATATATTAAAAACCATTGAATCACATTTTAAATGGGTGGATCATAGGGTATGTGAATTATGTCTCCATAAAGCTGTTACCAAATAAATAAGTTTGGGGCCTCAGGAGAGAGTGTTCCTCAAGACTCAAGAGCAAGGGTCTCAGTATTTTCAAACCATTTTTTTCCTCCCACATTGTGTAGTGTGAGAAACCCTGGATGATGATAGTCCTCAGTCCTGGAGACTTATCCTGCTTCTGCTAACATCTCACGAGGCATCTTTGGGTAATTCACTTGTTCTCTCTGGACCTGAGTAAGAACTGAGGTTTCATGTCATCAGTATGAAGAAGTTTGTGGAGCAGGTCACCTTTAGGAGCCTCTATACCTAACAGTGGAGTTCTGAGCCCCTTGGTCACAGCCTGCTTAGAGCCTTTAGGCAGGATGGGGAAGAGCACAGGGCTCAAGAGAGAGTCAGGGGACTCAGAGCTTGCCTCCTCTCCGCTGGGGCACATCTGGCTCACTTTCCTTTTATTGCATTTTAATTAAGTTGTTCAATCAAATTGGTACCAGGAATTGAAGGCTGTAACAGCTGGGGCAGGAGCAGAAAGCCTTGTAGCGGAACTAAACCAACAAAGTCTGCCTCCTGAGCAGATCCAGGAGCCCAGTGCTGCTACAGAGCGTCTCTCAGGGAGGGAGGTGAGAGGCTCCCCTGCGGCAGTCCACTGACAGGAGGAGCTTTGCTCTGGGCCTGAGGGCTGCCCTCCTGCAAGGCCATTGCCCTGGTCGTTGGCCACACTGGCATTTTCAAATGGGCCTAGCCTGGCCTGACTTCCAGCTCTGACTCCTATCCTGGTCCTGCTCCTTCCTACCCACCCTCAGGCTCTATCCCCTCCACACCCTCTCCCCGATTCCCTTACCTGAGTTGGCAGTTAATCTGATGATGGAACGACATGGGCCGTGGGAGGGAAGTACATGGGGCATGGGAGAGAAGGACAGCTGACTTTAGGAGCAAGAGGTTGGCAGTGCTTAAGACAGTCTAGAATAGTGGAAAGAGCCAGAAAAAGGACCAGGTGCAGTGGCTCACGCCTGTAATCCCAGCACACTGAGAGGCCAAGGCAGGTGAAACATGAGGTCAGGAGTTTGAGACCAGCCTGGCCAACACGGTGAAAACCCGTCTCTACTAAAAATACAAAAAATTAGCTGGGCGTACTGGCAGGCACCTGCAATCCCAGCTACTCGGGAGGCTGAGGCAGGAGAATCTCTTGAACTCGGGAGGCATAGGTTGCAGTGAGCTGAGATCGCACCACTGTACTCCAGCCTGGGTGACAGAGAGAGACTCTGTCTCAAAAAAAAAAAAAAAAAAAAAAAAAAAAAAAAACAGAAAAAGTGAAAAAGTGCAGAAACTAATTCAGAAAAGGGCATTTCCTCCTGGCAATGGGAAAATAGGCACATAGTCACAAAAGTGCAACAAAGGATTGAAATTGCCATATAATATGGCATTCATTAAAAACAAAAAACCCTATGTGGGCCTGCCCAGTGGGGGAGTAGAGAGTACACAGGAATCAGTCCAGGGTTTTGTTCTTAGGGAGCTTGCAATCCAGTGAGGAGAACGGAGATGCAAACAAACGGGGCTTTGGGAAACAAATAGAGGGGACAAAAGGAGCAACGAAGTCAGCCTTAAGAGAAAGGAGATCAGCATAGGTCTTTGCTGGGAAGGTCATGTTTGAGTTGATTTTTAAAGATGAGCAGGAGTTGAACAGGGAGGAGGAAGAAGGGAAGGTCAGGCAGTAGGAACTGAATGTGCAAAGGCATGGGACTGCAAGTACTTGGCACATACAGGGATTGTCAACATGAAGGCGGAGAGGCAGAATGGAGGAGAACTGTTGGGGAGACTCAGAAATCAGACTGCACCAGGAAGGACTATGCATTATCTTGGAAAGCCCTTCATCCTGCCATTCAGAGGAGATAATCCCCTGAGCTTGCTCTGCATAAATTGTGGGTGCTGGTTGAGGGTGGCTGACATACCAGGTACCAGACTGGCTGTGTGCAGCCTCAGGGATATAACAGCAATGAGAGGCATTGACTGTGTTAACTCAACGAATATTTGCTGGGTCCCCATATGAACTGTGGTGTCTTAGGCAGGAAGGAGTATAGTCCTGCCCTCTGGATACTTGCCATTTCTGAACAAGACAAAACATGGGTAGGTGGTAAGTTAAAATGCGTTTACATGAATAGTGCTGCAATGAATATGGTGGGTATAGATATCTCCAGGTCACACTTTCATTTCCTATATATATATATCCGGAAGTGGGATTGCTGGATCAGATGGTAGTTCTATTTCTAATTTTTTGAAGAGACTTCATTCTGTTTTTCATAATGGCTTTACCAATTTACATTCTTACCAACAGTATGGAAGGACTGGTCAAAAGTATAAATTTTCAGTTATATGATTAATAAGTTCTGGGAATCTAATATACAGCAAGTGCGGTGACAGATGTGTTTATTACTTTGATTTTAATAATCATTACATAATATATACATATATTAAATTATCACTTTGGATACCTTAAACATATGCAATCTTCTTATTTTTTGAGACGGAGTTTCACTTTTGTTGCTCAGGCTGGAGTTTAGCGGTGCAAACTCGGCACACTGCAACCTACGCCTCCCAGGTTCAAGCAATTCTCCTGCGTCAGCCTCCTGAGTAGCTGGGATTACAGGTGCCTGCCACAATGCCCAGCTAAGTTTTGTATTTTTAGTAGAGATGGGGTTTCCCCATGTTGGCCAGGCTGGTCTCGAACTCATGGTCTCAGGTGATCCGCCTGCCTCGGCTTCCCAAAGTGCTGAGATTACAGGCATGAGCCACCGCGCATGGCCAGCCTTTACCATCTTTAGTTGTCAATTAAATGTTTTAAAAGAGAAAAAGAGTTAGAAATCACCACCCACCCACTTGCATGCATGGAAGGGTCAGGTGAGTGGTGTAGTATTGTAAAAGTCCAGGCAAAGTCAGTGAGCTGAAGACTCTCACCTTCATATAGAACTACCAAATGATCCTGGAGGAGGCAGGATTTGAATTAGGCTATAAAGGAAAAGTAGGATTTAAATCGATGGAAAAGGTCTTGCTTGCATTCCAGATAATGGGAATAAGGAAAGTGAAAGGGCCAACGTGGGGTAGGAAAAAGAAGGTTTTGGCTATAGTAGAATGGGTGAATATTGAGAGAGCAGGCTGAAGTTGGGACTGGGCTGGGGTGCAGTTTGCCCATGAAGGAGCAAAAGGAGCTGGGGGTTATTTCAGACCGATTCTGTGCCAGACCCTGTATCTAAAGGATTTTAATGATGTTGTGAGACAGATACTTTTAACTCCATTTTAAAGATGAGGAAACTGGGTCTCAGAGGGGAGACATGACATATTCAAGTCATATAGTTAATAATTAGAAGAACTGGACTGTCTAGCTCTTTCCACTAAGACATTTGCTTCCTTCAAGACGTGAGTGGGAAGGCAGAATAGATAGCACAGGCCAGATGGTATGGCTAGTAAACACACACACACACACACACACACACACACACACACACACACTCTGGGGGCACATACATACCGAATATGGCAATTCCTATGCTGTGGCTCCCAGTCTAATTAGTGGGATGATTGCCATTTAGGAGACTTTTGCCTTTCACTTTAGCCCAAGTTGTGTGAGGCTCCACTCCTCTATTTAGGATTCAATAGGAGTATGGAAAGGGAAAAAAGAAATGTGATGCTTGAAACAAAATACCCCATCGAGCTGACCACTAAATAGCACTTAGACCCCAAGTATACACACAGCTGCTTTATGTAATGAAGGCTGTGGACCATGTTCCTGGATATAAAATAACAAACCACATATAAAGTTTTATGTTGCTGTGTAATTAGCACAGATCTGTGAGTGAGCATGCAGGCCTGGGTGCAGGGAAGGACGCTTAGGCCTCAGGCAATGAGCTGCGGAGGAAAGAGCATGCATGGTGGAGCCCAGAAGACAAGAGTTTGAATTCCGGCTCCACCACTTTGTAGCCCTTTGACCTTGGGCAAGTTATTTAACTACTGTAAGCTTCAATGTCATACCTGTCAAAGGAGGCAAAGTGCCATGTGTTACAGCCGTGGTTTTGCCCTCCTCCTGGCCTCCAGGGGCATCTGACAATGTTTAAAGACACTTGTTTGTCATAACTAGGAAGGTGCTACTGGCATCTGGTGGGTAGAGGCCAGGATGCTGCCCCCACCCTACCCTTACTACAAAGAATTATCCTGCCCAAAATGCTAATCCTGCCAAGATTGAGAAACTTTGCCTTCTAGGATTGCTTTGTGATGATATAATCATTACAAACTTTTATTGAGCTTTAACTATATATCAGGCACTGTTCTATCACTATTTAAAGTGTGTCAACTTGTACCTGTTTATAGCAAATCTAGGAGGGTGGTAGTAGCATTATCCTCATTCTCTAGATAAGGAAACCGAAATACAGGGAGAAAACGTGCCCCAAATCACACACCTAGTAATGAATGGAACCAAGGCAGTGTGCCAGGGTTTGAACCAAAGCAGTGGCATGAACTCATGTGTGTCTGCTTGGAACATGGTGGTGATGGTGACTTCTCCACCTCCAGAGTGGGAGGATTCATTCATCCATTCATGCAACATATATGCATTGAGAGCTTAATCACAGCTTGGTGATAAAGTCCTGGTAGACAAGATAGGCAAGGTCCTTGCTCACACAACTTATTTTCTAGTTGAGAAGAAAAATTATGAACAAGCAAATCAATAAAAATGGAGATAATGTAAGTTATGGAGAATGTCTGGTGAGTGATGAGAAGAAGTCTGCCATGAGGATATCTGGGGGAAGAGCATGTCCAGCAGAGAGAACAGGCTGGGAAAAGGCCAGACGTGGGAGGCACCTTGGTGAGTTCAGGAAATACAAGGAAGTCCAGTGAACTTGGACCTAGGTCATAAGGGAGGAAATTCGTTTTTTGTTTTGTTTTATTTTGTTTTTTGAGACAGTGTCTCACTCTGTTGCCCGGGCTGGAATGTAGTGGTGCGATCTCTGCTCATGACAGACTAAGCCTCCTGGGTTCAAGCGATTCTCCTGTGAGGGAGGAAATTCTAACAGATAACGTTAGAGAGATGGGAGGGGCCAGGTGGAGTAGGACTTTGTATGTCAAGGTAAGGAGTTTGAATGCCAGCTTTGCTGAGAAGCTATAGGAGGGTTTTGAAGAAAGGTAACAGGATCCGATTTACATTTGTAAAAGAGCATTCAGATTTTGATGTGGGGGTGATGAGGCCAACACGTGGGGAGTTCAGGGAGTGATTCAGTAAGGATGCTAGAGCAGTAGTTAAAGGATATGATGATAGTGTCTTGGCCTAGGGTGATTGTAGTGAAATTGGAGGACAGTGAGCAAATTTGGTTCACACTCAGTGACCGTTTTGTGACATATATCATGTGGGAGGGAAAGAAAGAGAGGAATCAAAGGTGATGCTGAAGTTTTTGTCTTGAGCAACTGGCTCCAACAGCTGAGATAGGGAGGCCTGAGGAGGAGCAGGGGTTGGAGGGAGTGGAGGGAAGGTATCAAGAGGCCACTGTTAGGTCATATTAAGCAAGAGCTGCTTGCTAGGATCCAAGTAGAGGTGTGAAGAAAACAGCTTGTAAGGGGATGAGCCTGGGGCTCAGGGCAGCAGTCCAGGCTGGAAGGATAAATTTAGTATCCATTGCACAAAGATGATATTTGAAGCCAAGGTGCTGTTAAAGAGAGGCAGAGAATGGAAGAAGGCCTAGGTGTAAGTCAGGGAAATCACTCATTTCAAGTGTGAAAGAGAGACATTCATCAAAAGAGACGGAAGTAGGAGAAAAACCAGGAGAGAGAGGTTTCAAGACATCCAACAAAATGAAACAAAACAGGGAAGTGACCATTAAATTTGACCACGGGAGGCTGAAGTGAGACATTTCAGTGAATTCTTGGGGATGGAAGCTGAAGTGAAATGGGTTGAAGACAGAGAGGTGAGCAAGTGGAGACAGCCACCATAGGGACCTCTTTCTAGGAATTTTATGGTAAAGGGTAAAGAAATGGAGTGGAGTAAGAACAAGGGTCAATGGCAAGACTTTTAAAAATATGAGTCATCTATGTATTTGCAAGCCAATGTGAAGGATCTGACAGAGAGAGGGGAACTTCTGATCCCCAGAGACAGGGGTTCATGGGAGAAGTCCTTGAGAAGTACTAGAGCGGCAAGGGGCTTGGGATCCGGAGAGAACGGAGTGGCTAATTCTTTTTTGTTTGTTTGTTTGTTTTTTTGAGACGGAGTCTCACTCTGTTGCCCAGGCTGGCGTGCAGTGACACAATCTTGGCTCACTTCAGCCTCCGCCTCCTGGGTTCAAGCGATTCTCCTGCCTCAGCCTCCTGAGCAGCTGGGACTATAGGCATGCGCCACCATGCCCAGATAGTTTTTGTATTTTTAGTACAGATGGGGTTTCACCACATTGGCTGGGATGGTCTTGATCTCTTGACCTTGTGATCCTCCTGCCTCGGCCTCCCAAAGTGCTGGGATTACGGGTGTGAGCCATTCCACCCAGCCCTGGAGTGGCTAATTCTTGTTAGGACGTTTCATCTCTGATTATAGGAGAGAAGGCCTCAAGTATGTGAATGATGTAGGTAGTCTGGTGGCTAGATAATGCTGTTCTGGGAGAATGATTTCCACTTTCTCAGAGAGGAAGATCTATCTGAGCTCTGACTTGAGCCACTGGTCAGCTCCTAGTCCTGATCGTTGATACACACTAAGCCAGTCCTGGCGCCAGACTGAGCTCTTCTCGTAGACTGAATGTCTAGTTCTGTCCAGCCACCTCCCTTTGTTGATAAGAAAGAAGCTGGGAAGGCTTCTTTCACTATGGTGACTCAGCATAACCCATCTCTATAGCTGAAGAGAAAACTTGAAGCAAAGCCTGGCTCAGCAGGACCTGGATAGGTCCACAGATGAAAGGGAATCCCCCAAACTTGTCAGAGGAGGGCTTGGTAAGAGTAGAACCACTTATGGGGCATGTCATGACCACATAGAGCCAAGAACAGAAGGCTCTCGAAATGGACCAAAAGTTGGGATTCATTAGAAGGAAAGGCCCAGACTGAAGTAGGATTGGAAAACGAATGAGGCTGGTCATGAGGACATGCAAGCAGATCTGAATGAAGTGGGTTGGGTGGAGTTAGGGGTGATCCAACTAAATCTTGGACTGCTAAGTGCTCTTCAGTGTTTTCCTTCTTTGTGGACTCTTGCAGGGCCAATGTGGTCTACACAAATAGATTTACACATTTATATGGTGATCGAGAGTTTATAACTGTAAAATATATGCTGTATAAGAAAAGGCTTTGGCCAGGCACAGACTCACATCTGTAATCCCAGCTCTTTGGGAGGCTGAAATGGGCAGATTGACTGAGCCCAGGAGTTTGAGACCAGCCGGGGCAACATAGTGAAACCCCATTTCTTCAAAATATAAAAAAATTAACTGGGCATGGTGGCACACACCTGCAGTTCCAGCTACTTGGGAGGTTGAGGTGGGAGGATGGCTTGAGCCCAGGAGGCAGAGGTTTCAGTGAGCCAAGATCATGCCATTTCACTCCAGCCTAGGCAACAGAGTGAGACCTTGTCTCAAAAAAAAAAAAAAAAAAAAAAAAAAGAAAGAAAGAAAGAAAGAAAAGAAAGCCTTTACTACCATTAGTAGTGGATTGGATTGGGTTCAATTCTCTACTCCCATTTTATGTTTGAAAGCCCTTTTCATCAGTCTTATCAAGTAGTTGTCTGGACACTGCTTATGATATTTAGTGACAAGAAGCTCACTAAAGTCTTCACTTAAGGCCTAGCTTAATCCCTCCAGACCTCAATTTCCTCTTCTGCAAAGTGAGGAACAATAGTAATGTGTATCTTACAGGTTTGTTATGGGAATCAAGTTAGATAATGCATGTGAATGCATTTTGTGTACTGTAAAGGGCTGTGAATATTACTTCTGTCATCATTATTAACAATACTAAGAAAAAGAAGAGACCTCAAAAGTATTTCCTGTGCTACTTTCAAGTTCTCTTAAAAAGTCGTGAAAGGGCCTGAATCACCTGCAACATGGATGCCTTGTGGAAGGAGCCATGGAAGTCTGTGTCATGGTGACACCCGGGGCCACTGCATGGAGCAGGTGGGCAGGTTGCACTTCGCAGGAGGGGGCTCTGTTGAGGAGGTGAGTGGCAGTGAAATCCAGCCAGCACTCCAGTTGTCCAGCCATGTGCCCTGGCAAGGAGCTGCATCTGCAATGATTCCGCCAGGCACCATATAGGCTAGCACCCACCGGCATGCTTCCTGAAATGTTTAGGTTTGCTTGACCTTTAATTAGCAAATCCAGTCATGGAGAATCAGATAAGTTTCTTATCTTCAGCCATTGGAATTTTCATGATGACTTTTCCATCTGTATACCCACCCTGGTCTTTCCTCTACTTGAATGCCTTGCTTTCCTCTCAAACTCATTATGTCCAAATTCATACCTCCATTTTTCTCAGTTGAGAGTTTGGGCTGGATTCTCTACTCCCATTTTATGTTTGAAAGCCCTTTTCTTGAATCTTATCAAGTAGTTTTCTTGACACTGCTTATGACATTTAGTGCCAAGAAGCTCACTACTGCCTCAGGTAGCTGATGCCACTTTGAAGCCGCTCTTCACATTCAGAAACTTCTATCTACTGAGTCCACACCTGTCTACCTGGAGCTTACACCCACTAGTCCCTGGTTCCTGCCTTTGGGACCACATGGAACAAATCTCTATCTTCGTCACGACAGCTATTCATTGATTTGGGTAGAGGGATCAAGTTACCCTGTGTCTTATTGCTATTTCTTCCATTTCTTATATGAAAGCTTTTGCTTCTTTTCACTCTCCGGTCCACTAAAACAATTCTTTTTGTCTAGAAATGACACCAATACTTTATAGTTTTTTCATTCATTGATTTACTAACTCATTCATCCAACATTATGTGCCCTAGGATCTAAGGCTAAGAGAGATGAAGTGATTTGTCCAGGGTCTTACAGTTCCTAAGCTTTTATATGACTCAGATCCATGTTATTTCACTAACACACAGCTGCCTCTATGTAGAAGCAGTGGCCCTGGAGTCCAGGCAACTTCTGACGTGGCAGAAGCTTTTGCAGACTCACCAACTTAATAGATTCTTTTGTTGTTGCTGTTGTAATTTTTAGTTTAGTTTAATTTTTTGCCTCTGAACATTTTAGTAATCTATCCATAGTGTTTAGCATTCCCATCTCTTTCTCCCCTTCTCAAATCAGCAGCTTAGCCAGGCACAGTGGCTCATACCTATAATCTTTGAGATGTCACTTTGGGAGGCCAACCAAGGTGGAAGGATGGCTCAAGCCCAGGTGTTTGAGACCAGCCTGGGCAACATAGGGAGACCCTGTATCTACAAAAATTAAAAAAATTCGCTGGGCATGATGGTGCACACCTGTGGTCCTAACAACTCAGGAGGCTGAGGTGAGAGGTTCGCTTGAACCTGGGAGGTCGAGGCTGTGGTGATCCATGATTGCGCCACTACGCTCCAGCCTGGGAAACAGAACACGAACTGAAAAAAAACAAAAAACAAAAAGGAAAAGAAAAAGAAAAAACATCAACAGCTCCTGGTCTAACCTATTCAATATAAACTATTTTCTCACAGTTCTAGATCTCTTTTCCAGTGATGTTATAGATTGAAATCACCATTTCTAGCTACAACATAAAGCATTAGCCCAGGACTAGAGAAACATGAGTCCTTAAGACGGTGAATTCAAAAAATTCTCACATATACAGGGAACAAGTGTGGTTAGACGCTTCATGAGAGTAGAGACCATGTCAGGGTTTTTCATTTTGCATTGTGTGTGGCTCGTATTCATAATAGCTGCTACTGCTGGCTGCTGTGACTAATTGCTAATATATCGGAGCACTAATTATATGACAGGCATTTAACAATGTATGGGAGTTCCAGTTGTTGGCCTCCTCACAAATACTTGGTCTTGCCGGGTTTTGTAATTATAGCCATCCTACTGAGTTGAAGTGGCATCTAATTGGATTGTAATATGCCTTTTTCTTTTCTTTCCTTTTCTTTTCTTTCCTTTTCTTTTCTTTCTTTCTTTTTTTTTTTGGCTTTTGAAACTGGGTCTTGCTCTGTCACTCAGGCTGGAGTGCACTGGCACCATCTCAGCTTACTGAAAGGGGCTCCTCATGGGCTCAAGGGATCCTCCCATCTCAGCCTCCCGAGTAGCTGGGACCACAGGCTTGCACCACCACACCCAGCTAATTTTTTAGTTTTTAGTAGAGATGAGATCTTGCTATGTTGCTCAGGCTGGTCTTGAACTCCTGGGTTCAAGTGATCCTCCTGTCTTGGCCTCCCAATGTGCTGGGATTATAGGCATGAGTTACTGTGCCTGGCCGCTAATGATTAATGGTGTTGAGCATCTTTTCATATACCTATTTGCCATTCTTACATTTTATTTGGTGAAGCTTTTGTTCAAATCTTTTGCACATTTATACTGGGCTATTTTGGCTTTTTATTTTTGAGTTGTGATAGTTCTTTATGTATTTCGTATACAAGTGGTTTGTGAAACATAGTTTTGCAAATATTTTCTCATGGTTTGTGTTTTCGTTTTCTTAATGGTTCTTTTGGACAGCAACTATTTCAATTTTGAAGAAATCCAAATTATCAATTGTTTTCTTTAATAATTTGTGCATTTTTTCTTCTATTTAAAAAGTCTTGGCCTAACCCAAGGTGGCTAAGATTTTCTCTCCTTTGTTTTATTCTAGAATTTTTATAGTTTTAGGTTTTCCACTTCAGTCGGTGATCCATTTTTACTTGGACCTTGTATGAGTTGTGAGATAAGGATCATGGGCAAGGGTGCTGCTGCTTCTTTTCCTCTTCCTCCTCCTACTCCCTCCACTTCTCCCCTTGTTCCTCTTCCTCCTTCTCTTCCTCATCCCCTTCTGTTCTTTTCCTCTTCCATCTCACCTTCTTTTCCCCACTTCTTCCTCTTTCCCCTCATCTTCCTCCTCCTCGTTCCCCCTTCCTCTTCTTTCTCTTTTCCTTTTTGTTAATGGATATCTATGTCCCAACACCATTTGCCTTTTTTGGTTTTTTTTCACAGCATCTGGAAAAAAAATCTTTAATTTCCCTCTTTCTACAGCCCCTTTTATCCTGGGAACAAAGACCATCAATTCTGAGATTTGTGAGGCAAATCTAGACCCTTCATTGGTTGCGTGTATTTTGGGTGAGTGGAGAATTCCATCTGTCGGGGTATTTGCTGCATCACAACAGTTGTTGAATTTTTTTCAGGCAACAGAAGAACACTGTCTACCAAAGTTGGCAGTCCCTGAATAGCCTGAGTCCAGGGGAAACCGAGATGGATCTTCTGGTCACTTGGGAGTGAACTCAGCATGGAATCTGTAACAGTGGATACGATGTAGGTCATTGGGGGGCTGGGTGATTACAAGCTTTGCTTTCGCCCAAAAGCTAAGGGGATTGAGCATCCCATGATGTTTCAGTTTACTACGTATTTGCCTGACAACATTTATTGAAAGATTACCCTTTCTGTATAGAACTGCCTTGGTACCTTTATCAAAAATCAGTTATCATTTTTGTGTGAGTCTGTTTTTGGACTCTGTAGTTCTATGCCATTGGTAGACATATCTATATTTACAGCAACATCACACTGTATTACTATAGTTTTATACTTAGTCATGAAACCAGGTATTAAGTCTCTAATTTTGTTCTTCATCTTTGATGTAGTTTGGACATTTGTCCCTGTGTAAATCTCATGTTGAATTGTAATCCCTAACGTTGGAGGTAGGGCCTGGTGGGAGGTGTTTGGATCATAGGGGCTGATCTCTCATGAATGGCTTGGGCCATCCCCTTAGTGATAGGAGAGCTCTCGCTCTGAGTTCACATGAGATCTGGTCATTTAAAAGTGTGTGGTACCTCCCTTCTGCTCTCTCTCTCTTTCTCTCTCTCTTACTCTTGCTTTCACTATATGAAGTGACTGCTCCTGCTTCACCTTCCTCCGTGAATAAAAGCTCCCTGAGGCCTCTCCAGAAGCAGATGCCTGTATGCTTTCTGTTCAGCCTGCAGAACTGTGAGCCAATTGAACCTCTTTTCTTATAAATTACCCAGTCTCACGTATTGCTTTATAGCGTCTGTTTGGCTATCAGATTATTTGTATTTTCATATAAATTTTAAAATCAACTTGTCAATTTCTGCAAAAAGTCTCCTGGGATTTTGATACATATGGTCATGAATCTCTAGATGAACCAGGGGAGAATTTACATCTTAATAATATTGAGTCTTATAATCCATAGGCATGGTTTATCTCTGTTTAGATTTTCTTAAACTTCTCTCAGCAATATTTTGAGTTACTCAGTGTACATATCTGTACACCTTTTGTAAAATTTTTCCAAAGCATTTCATGATTTTTAATGCTCTTAGAAATAGTACTTAAAATTTTTCAACTTGAAAAATGGAAAGTATGTAAAATACAATTAAAAGTTGTATATTATTCTTGGTTTCTATAACCTTGCATTTTCTGCATCTACTGAAATGATCAAATGGATCTATAAATATATTCCCTCCTCTTACTCTTGCTACTAGTAATCTGAATCTTCTTTTTATTTTTTCCTGGTCAGTCTGGTCAGAGGTTTATCAATTTATGTCTCCCCAAATAACCAGCTTGGGCTTTACTGACGTTCTCCATAACTTTTCTCCATTCTCTTTCCCTGTTTTCTGTTTTAATTTTTGTGATTTCCTTCCTTTTCTGCTTGCTTTGGTTTTAGTTTTCCCTCCTTGTTCTCATGTTTTAAGATGTAAACTCAGGTCATTAATTTTAAACCTTTCTTTATTTCTAAGATAAGCCTTTAATTCTACATATTTTTCTTTATCAGCATTTCATAGATTTTGGTATTTGTTTTTTCATTTTGATTTAATTAAAAATACTTTGCAATTTCCTTTCTGATTTCTTCTTTGTCCCATGGGTTATTTAGAAATGCATTGTTTAATTTCCAAATTATTGGGTATGTTCCAGATTTCTTCCTGTTATTCATTTCTAATTTAATTATCTTGTAGTCAGAGAACATACTTTGTATGATATTAATCTTTTTGAATTTATTGAGACTTGTCCTATGGCACTGAAAAAGATTTATCTTAATAGGTGTTCTGTGGACCCATGAAAAGAATGTTTATCTGTTGTTTGGTGAAATGTTCTGCAAATGCCAATGACATTAAGTTGATGACAATGTTTTTCAAATTATCATAATCTTATTTTTTGTCTACCTAGTCTATCAATTATTGAGAGAGGAGTGTTGAAGTCTCAAGTATGATTTTGGAGTTGTCTATTTTTCCTTTCACTTCTGTGAGTTTTTGCTTCATGTTCTTAGAAACTCTACTATTAGGTACATATACATTTTGCTCATGTTCTCTTGATTGATTGAATACTTTATCATTATGAAATGACCTTTTTATCTTTGGCAAGATTTCTTGCTCTGAAGTCTATTTTGTCTGATATTAATAAATCTACACTCACTGTATTTCGATTAGTGTTAGCATCATATATCTTTTTTCCGTGTCTTGCTTATAACCTACTGTGTCTTTATATTTAAAGTGGATTTCTTGTAGGCACCATATAATTGAGTTTGTTTTTTTGTTCCAATTTGACAATTTTTTAAATTTAATGTGATTATGGGTCTGCTTGAGTTTAAATCTACCATTTTGCTGTCTGTTTTCTATTTGTTCCATTTAGATTAACTGACTATTTCTTGTGGTTTCATTTTCTTTTGTAACCTTAGCAGCTTTTTCCCTCCTCTCGTCTTCCTCCTCCTCCTCATCTTCCCCCTTGTTCTTCTCCTTCTCTGCTTTCTATTTCCCTTTACCTATATCCTCCTTTTCTTTTTAAATAAATTATTGCCTCATGGTCCATAGTGCACATGCCCAGGTTACTGGCAGAAGTTAGTCTCTCTGTCTCTTTCTGTCTCTCTTTATTTATTCTCCTTTATTCTCATATCTCATTCCCTTTCTCCTCACCACATAAGCAACAATTACAAGTTTAATGTATTTTTTTGTTTGTATATGTCCTTGCAAATATGTATACCTATTTTGTGTGCATATATTTTTAATTTAGATAAATTATGTTGTGTAATTAATCTGACTCTGTTCTGTTCTTTTGCACCAAACAGTATACTCTTAACAATCAATTTATTTCTTCTGACTGCTATGTAACACTCAGTAGTAATATTTCACATGTTTTACCTGTCTACTCTCTGAGTGATGATCTTTCAGGTTGCCTACAACTCCGACTCCAGAAATAATTCTCTTATACACCTAGATTGGCTTTTTTAGGGAATGCATATCCCAGAGTGTAATAGCTGACTTATAGACTATGCATATACCTAATTTGACAGAGTGGTGGGGGCTGTTCTTTAGAATGGCTCTACCACTCAATAATCCTGCTATATGAGAGTTTCCTATATCCCTGCAAATCTTGTTGTTTATCCAGCTTTCTAATTTTTATTGGTATAAATTACATAGGGGACATTTCTCTGTCTACTAATAATTTTGAGCAACTCTCCTAATACTTTTCCTCTTTTTGAGTTTCTGCTTTTGAAAATTGCCTATGCACAAATATCCTTTGCTCACTTTTCTCATGGCTTTTCTTTTTCTTGTTGATTTGTAGGAGTTTTTGTATGTTTTCGATTTTAATCCCTTGCCAGTTTCAGATGTTGTGAATACTTTCTATTATTTATTTATTTTCTCCATAGAGCCCTTCATTGCATAGAAATCTTTTTAAAAATATAATGGAGTAATATTTATCTTTTCCCACTTGTGCTTTTAATGTTTTGTGTGTGAAATTATTCCTCATATCTAAGTCATAAAGATAAACTTCTACATATTCTATTAACTTTAAATTTTTAAATCTTCTATTAACTTTATCATTCTTCTGATAACTTTATTTTTTGTCTTTCACGTTTGTGTTTTTAATCCACATAATACCAGCTTTGTATATGATATTAAGTAAGAGATCCAGTTTTCCTCTTCTACATATGGTTAACTAATTTTCCAACATGACATACTTAACAATTTGTAGTGAGTTGATTCGTCATATTCCATTGTATGTAAAGTTTTTTATAGATGTGTCTGTGAGTGTCCTAGCAGGACACAGAATGCAAGCTGAAATGGGGTGACGGAGGAGAACTTAATGAAGTACTCCCAGGTTAAGGACACCAACAAGGATTGGTAGGATACTCAGTAGCAACAGTGGGGAAGTCTTATCTCCCATTCTCCAGCTCCTACCCACCAAGTATGAACAAGCAGTTGAAGGGAGTGGCTATCAAACCCAGAAAAAGCTGTAGCTGGTGTTCTGGTCTTGGGCATATGAGTGCAGCCTGTCAGGGGAGTGCTAGGGCATAACTACCCTCTAACTCCTTTTCTCTCCAACCTCCCTCCAGTGACTCTGTTTGGCCGAACTCAACAGGTAATCACAGGACAAGTAAGTATAGTTAACGCAATGCAGGAGGTCAGCCTCTCATATGAAGCTAGAGAAGGGTGGAGAAAGGTTGTGGAGGGGCAAACCAAGAATATCCAGTGCAATACATGTGAGAGTGTGAGGGTGTGTCTCTGTGCTCTCTGTTCTGAGACAGTGCCTCTATCTCTTATTGGCCATTATTACAGTGTTTTTATTATCTTGCTTTTGTAGCATGTTGATATCTGGAAGAGTGAGGTTCTCCTTTTTTCATTATTAAGATTTAACATTTTTAGGTTAACTGCATTTGAATTCCTCCATGTACATTTTAGAGTAAGTGTATTGCATCCTCAAGAAATCAACTGATATTTTGATTGGCTTCGTATTATATGTTTATATTAAGTTTGGAGAAGGAGCATGTTTTTAATATTAAGTCAGCTCATTCATGCACAGGAATGTCTCTCTACTTATTCACACAATCTTCTATACCTTATATTAGTGTTATACTCTTCTACATAGAGGTCTATTGTATTCTTGGTTACATTAATTCCTAGTTAATTGGTTAAATTAACCACTTATCTTGTATCTTGTTTTCTTGGTTAAATTAATTCCTAGATTAATTAATTCCTAGATTTCTACATTGTGGATACTATAAATGGTGCACATATTTAGTGAATGCCTTCTATGTGCAGGCCCTATGCCTGGTGCTATGGATACCAGTAGTGAGTGTGACATGGGCCCTGGTTTCATAGACCCGACACTGCAAAGACAGACATCACACATTAAACAGACAAATATATGACCACACGTTGTGTTGAGTGCTCTGAAACAAAGGCCCAGCTTTCGTCCCTGGACTTCTGCCTTTGCTGTGTCATTTCTTAGTGCTCTGTGTCACTACTCTTACAAAGATCCAGGCCTGGTGTCAGGAGACAGGATTTCCAGTCCCAAATCTGATTCTATCTAGCCAGTTTGTTCATCTTTAGAATGAAAGGTTGGACTAGTCAGTCTTTTAGGGCTCTTTAGCAGGATCTGTCTTCCTCCCTCCCTCCTGCCCTACCTTTCTTCTTCCATGATTGAGTGTGAAAGAAAGAACAGTAGTACCTGGGGAAGGGAAATTGCTCTGTCTAGTTTTAAGTGCTATGGAGATACTCAGCTGTTAAAGGGCCCACCACCGTAGAACGTGCAGGTGTGGATCTTAGGAGGCTTCCATGCTGGAGGTGTACAATTGAGGGATACCACTGGAGTTCTGATGTGAATGAGAGCACTTAGAAGGAATGGATACAAAAGAAGACGAGGACTAAGAATAGACCCTGAGGGGCTGAGCCATTTAAAGTGAAGTAAGAAGGGAGAAGGGTCTTTCAGAGGAACCTTGCCACAGGATTAGCATTACAGGGCAAAAAGTTTTACATCTCGTAGGAAGGCACTTTGGAAGTTTAATTAATGACCAAAATCAATTGTTTAAATCCTTTTTACATCATTCTTACTCTGGAAAAAAAAAGCTGGTCAAATTGATGACCTTCTATGATTTCAAAAGTATAGCACTTATTTTTAATGAGTTTATTTCTAAGATGTTAGAGTGAGCAACCTTATTGGTAGTTGCCTCCATTTCCCCATTGATAAAATGACCGTAATGAAACTTATTTGATGAGGTTGTGGTGAGGGTCAAACTAGATTCTGGGAAAGTAAGACATGTCTGCAGAATTAGGAAATCCTACTGTTATTCTTTATGCTAGTACCAAGGGTTAAATTTGCTTTCTGTCTTTGACCTTTTTTCCCCATTCAGTGACTAACTTTTTTGTAAACTAATGTTCATTCCATTCTCATATATCTCTTCTGTCCCAGTTTCTCTGGGTTCCCCACACCCAGCAGTTGGGAGATCAGAAAGATACCATCTGCTGATTAATAAACAGACATGTATTCCTTCCTAAGTTGATTGAATCAGGGTGTCTCTTGACCCTCATTCTGAATGTTCATACATTCCAACACATAGTCGCTGATCTAAGGTCCCACCCAGAGGCTCTGTGGCTGGGATGAATCACATCTGAACTGACCATCCTTCCTGGAACCCATGGGCTACAACATGTGTGAGCTCAGCTGAAGTAGATACCTTCCACCTACTGAGAACAGGGCTGGCTCCTGGCGATCACATCTTACAGTCTACAGGGGCCCCTGATCAGTAAGGGCTGAGGATTGCAGATGGAAGGTCTACTGAGCACCCCACGGGTTCAGTCCTAGGGTGGAGGGTGTTGGTGGTGGAATAAAAACAATCAAGAGACTGGGTCCTAGCTCCTAGGAGGAAAGAAGGTGGCTGAGGATGGTGGTAGGTTTGGGGTGAAAACTTAAGGCATGTATGGGCAGATTTTAATTTATCTATCTAGATTAGATCTGGGGTCCAGATTTTGGGTCTAGCAGCCCACAACTCCCCAAAATGAATTATACTCTGCCTTAAAGATCCAAAAATCTCTCAAGTCTCTCTGAACTGATTGACTTCCATTGGCTCCCCTCTCACTCTGAAGCGTGTTTATTTCTCTGGGAGTTGCAGGCTTTCGTGTTCTCAGGGCTTGGCGAGGGCCAGGGTCTGTTCTCCAAGTGGAAATGAAGAGCTGCAGATTTATCTGGGCTCCATGGCCATCTTCCTTGCATTCCTTATTCCCCAGCTGGGTGTCCCAGAGACACTAATAAGGGGGGATTGTTTGCTTTTTCTTTCTTTTCTTTTTCTTTTTTTTTTTTTTCTTTAAAAGAAAAAATATTGAAGAAACAGAACGAAGCACAAAGCCAAGAGGAGTCAGTCATCCCTCTGCCTTAAAGTTTATAGGGGCAAAAAATCCTATTGTGGGGAACGTGTGAGAAGCACACCCACATTAATGAATTTGCATGGCACTTCCACTTAACACACAAACCTCTCAGGCCCAGAAAGTTTAAAGTGCTTCTCCAAAGTCTTGAAGAAAGTCAGTACTAGAATTGGGATTAAAAGCGGTGTGCTCTTTCTCTCAACTCAAGCCTCCACCCTGTAAGGCAGGGAAGACTTAGGGCAGAGGAAGATGGAGCCTGTGTGGCTCCGTAGGGCTGGGCATGCACCCGGGGCAGGTCTGGACAGAGCCTGGAGCTTGTGGTTATTCTCTTCAGGGCCTGCACTTGACTCACTGGGGATTCCGGACAGTCCCTCCTTACTTTCTGTTTTAGTCTGTTCTACTGGAAATTGGGCTTTTCAGAAGTGTTACCATGAAGATAACAGGGCAGATCTGGGGTGGCAATGGGGGGCTGGGTCTGTTTTGGTATGTCTAGGCTCTCTCCAGGCCAGCTCCATGCTGCATGCCCAGCACTGAAAGCAGCATCTGAAAACCAGTGGATGGTAAGTGGATATTGCTATTGTAGATGAAACTGAGGCTTGAGGGTCAGACAGATCTAAATTTAGAACCCCAATCTACCAATGCTTAGTTGTACCAACTTACATAAGCTCCTTTCTCAGACACAGTTTCCAAATTTGATCCTGATTTAGTTGGTCTGGTGGGGGTCTGGAATCTGCATTTTTAAACAAGCTCTCCGAGGTAATTCTGAGGCAGCTAGCCAACACCTTAGAACTTTTTTAAAAATGTAAGATGCGATAAATGCAATGGAGAGAAATAAAGAAGAGGAGGAGACAGAGAATTCTTGGGAGGTGCGGGTGACACAACTTTAAATAGTGTGGTCAGGAAAGGAAGAAAACTAAGAGTTAGAGAGAGTATGGCTAAGCCAATGTAATACTAATAATACGAATGGAATAGATAACAGTTGATTTAGCTGTCATTCCATGCCAGGCATCATGTATTAATCTACACCCAAACTTATACCTGTGAGGGAAATTCCATGCTTGTCCCGTTTTATAGATAAAGAAACCAAGGTCTAAAAAGAGTAAGCCCTTTTTTGGTACCATGTATGTCCTTTAAGTGTTTCCTGAGGCAGGCAAAGAAATCCTTCCCACTTTGCAGATGAGAAGCTGAGACAGAGAGAGGAAGATAAACAATGGGCTCAGGGTCACCCAATAAGGAGTCAGTGCTGGAGCTGGCTCTGAGTCCAGATCTCCTGGCTCACAGCTCAGGGTTCTGTCACTGCCTATACTTGCTGGGCCCAGCCAAGCCCAAGGAGGGCATCCTGCCCTGGGGTGGTGCTCTCCTAGACCAGCCTCACCCCTCTTGCCAGATAAACACGGCCCCATCCCCTGCCAAATAGCCTTGTTGCCCAACTTGTGGGCAGGAGCCAAGCCTGGCAGTGTTTGGTGGGCATCCAAGTCAAGTTGCTGTTTCCTGGGCTGAGTTTAGCATGTAGCATGGCTTCATCATCCAAATATGTCCTGCCAGACAGGCCTCAGCTGCTGGCCAGCGGGGCATTTGGCGGCCCAAGAGAGCTTGACGCTAATTGGGCCCAGCCGACATAAATCATGTCTCTCATTAAGAAGAAATCCAGCCATTCTCTGGAAGGGGCAAGAGGTGGGGAAGGGGAAGAGCCTCCCACTGAAGGATTGAGTTCTGCCAGGGCCCAGTGACCTTATGTAATTGTTCAAATCACTCTGGCCTTCTCTGTCCATCTGAAGAGTGAGGAGGCTACACCCAGTGATCTCTGGTGGTTCATGCCAAACTAGAGGGCTGTCCTGTTACTTTTGTGTGTGTGTGATGTTGTCTTTCCTTTCTGCTTGGAGCATCATCAGGGGCAGCTCTCATATTCTGTGATGCAGTGGGCTAAGAACCACCTGACTTGGGTGAGGTAAGAGAAAGCCCTTTCCGTGAACAAAAGAACTCCCCAAGGGCTGCTTTGATATCTAGAACTTTTGTAGCAGAAGGCTTGGATTCACCTTGAAACAGAGTAAAGAGCTCCAGGAGGGGAGTGCTTCTCAACTAAGCTGGGTCACTTATTGACAGATGGGTAGGGGGGAATTTGGCAGGGTCTGTTTTGTCCTAAAGGCAAATTTGAGCTGTCAGTGATGGTCAGCTGTGCTCAGACGAAACTGGAAAATACTGGGTCAGTGTGAAGACAAATGATATCAACCTTACAACTCTGGCTTTCCTAAGAACGCGTCAACTTAAGCACCTGTGCATTTATTAACACATTCACTCATGCACTCGCCATAGGAGGCACTAGCTATGTTCCAAGTACTACTCTAGGCACTGAGAATATCAATGAATCCGACTCAATCATTGTTTTATTCAGAGCCATGGTCTACTGAGAAGAACAAGCATTTGAAAAATTGATTCTAAAATGTGTGATAAATCCTGTACCAATGAAATGTGCAGATTCTCTGAGTGGAGGAAGAAATTAGGGACTCTGACTTAGGTGGGGTGAAGGGTACAGGCAGGCTTCCCAGAGAAGGTGGCATCTTAGCAGTGCTTTGGAGAATAAGTTGAGAATACTGGAGAGGACAGTTAGAGCAGAGGATAGGGTGTGAGGAAAAGTTGAACAAGTCTAAAAGGATGCTATGGTCAGAGAACAGCAAGTAGTTTCATGTAGCGTGAGGGAGGCTGTGTGAACAGCATCGGGGGTTGAGGGGTGCAGGTGATGGAACAAAGGCCAGAGCTGAGGCTGTGGCTTGGTTGATCCAAAAGTGTCCCACCTGGGAGGGACTTTAGTTTGTTCCAGTGATTTTCTACAGTTCCCAACCCTGTCTGTGCATCAGGATTACCTAGAGAACGTTTATAAAATGCAAACAGTCTTCATTCCTGAGATCCTGATTTAGCTGGTCTGGTGGGGGTCAGGAATCTGTATTTTTAAACAAGCTTTCCCAGGTAATTCTGAAGCAGCTAGCCAACACCTTAGAACTTTTTTTAAAAAACGAGATGCTAATAAATGCAATGGAGAGAAATAAGAGGAGGAGACAGAGAATTCTTGCGGGGTGGGGGTGACACAACTTTAAATAGTGTGGTCAGGAAAGGAAGACCTGAAGAAGTGAAGGAGGTAGCCATGGGTAGATCTGAGAAAAGATCACTCCAGTTGGAGACAATGGCAGATACAAAAGTCCTGAGGCAGGGCTGACTGATGTCCTGGAGGCCAGTGTTGCTGGAACACAGGAGATGAGGTCAGAGGGGTAATGGGAGCAGACTGTTTGGATAGGGCTTACTCCTGGCCTTTCTGAAACCATTGATTTAATCAAACTCATCCACCATTTAGAGAAAAAACAGGCCTGGAAAAGGGACATTTTAATAGATTCATCTTCTCTGTGTACTTATTTTGCTCGAGGTTATGTACTGGGCCGTGTGACTTGGTGGTGTAGAGAAGCATAGAGATGAATAGAATATAGACTCTGTCTTCCCAGGGATCCCAATCAGGGGTGGGCACAGGCTCACGCAATCCTTTCCGGTAGAAATATATGGTTCTATGCTGATTCTAGCTCTAACAGAAATGGCAGCTGCAGTTTGAGGTGGTCATGGAGAGAGATTGGCATGTGAATGAGCAGAGTGGGACAAGAGTAGCTCCTTGAAGTTGGGGGTAGGGAGTGGGTCAGACTTCAACAGACACAGCAGGAACGACTTGCCCAAGGAAACAGAACAAGTGCATGGCTGAGACTGAGCCAGAATGGATGTCTGTTTGTGGTTTGGGGGAGGCAACATGAGAGTATGGGGTCAGAAAGTCCTGGGTTCTGAGCCTGGCTCAGCCTTGACATTTGAGACCAATGTGGGCCACATGACTTTACTTCTTGGAGTCTCACTGGCCTCAATTTCCCCATCTTGTCCGTGGGATTAGTCCCTACTCTGAATATTGGCTATGAAAATTAATGAAGTAATGCATGATTATGTGTCTACCAGCCCAGGGGTTGGCATGCGGTAAATGCTCAGAAAGGGAATTTTGCATCGCCCCCAGCGTAATTTGATCTGTTTTTCTCCCACACACACCACCACTTTCTGTCTTCATGGAAGCTACTATGGGCAAGCTGCCCCCCGAAGGTCCCGCATAACAATTCACAAAGCCCAATCCCGTTGGCCAATTGAGCTCCATATTTCAACTACACCCTGAAAGTGGCGTTATTATTATTGCCCCATTTCATGGGTTAGGGGAGGTGGGAGGAGGGTGGCATCATCCTTGAAGGAGCCAGGACTTCTCTGTGTTTTTTTCTTCTTTACTATGTTGACCTTCATGGCTGGGCCAAGGACACAGACCACTGAGGAGCCTTAGGAGCCAAAGGGAGCTGCTGAGTAGAGCCTGGAGCTGGGGAAGCTGTCCTAACCCCATCCACGTGGAGGGGTCCTTGGTGACAGTGGTCGTTTGGCCCTGCCCGTTCTGCCCCACCTGGGCTCCCAGTTTAGCCATGTCCCAGCCCTATCCTCTGGGCTCAGCCCGGTGTGCTCTGCCTGGCTTAGAATAACCAATCAGCAGGGACCTCCTTCTAATTTGATTTTGGTTGCTGGGGAGGGGCATAGGCTCACACATACAGGTTAATGCTTTCGCTGCCAAGGATGGAACATTTCTGAGGCAAGTTCTTTGTTCTTTTGATCATTCATTCTTTCAATAAGCCCTTCCATTGGTCTCTTTGGCACTGTTCCCTGGGTTGACACTGGGGATAAAGAGGCAAGTTAGACCTAGCCCTTGACCTGGACCACCACCTCTAAGGAGGCAGACGTGGAGACCCATCATCACCGGCTGTGCTGGAGGACTGTGAGAAAAAACAAAGCCCAGGGTATGCAGAGCTGAATTCTAGGCCAAGAAACGTTCCTCTCAGTCAGCACGGTCATTCATTTGTTCCTTCAGCCAACACTCACTGACACCTGCTGGGCTCCATGGGCCTGGGCCCTGGGGAGGCAGAGATGACTCAGACCATTTTTAAATTTAAAAAAATCTCAGACCTTGAGGTGGTGGAGGATGGGCAGACACATTGAACTTTGAAATAGGTCATTGAAAAGAGAGTGGTAGGAAATTGGGGGGTGGGACGGTGCAACCACTTTCCTGGGGAGAAGAGTTAGAGTAGGGGCAGTGGGACAGCTCCTAGGACTTAGGCCTTGAAGAAGGGAAAGGCTTTGACAACTTGGACCTGTGACGATGGGCTCCAGGGTAACCACATTTACCACCTGCCGGGTGTCCTAGACAATTCTTATTTAAACAATCAGGGTTTTAGTTGAATGGATATATCAATTATTGGCTGACTTTTGTGTTTATTATGTAATACTCTTTTCACTAAAGGTAATATATGTTCAAACTTTCTAACATTTGATTACTTTGATCAAACTTTTTGGAAGAAGAAATTAAATAAGAATAGACCATTTTTTAGACCACATGTTCTGATTTCTGATTCAGAAGCATCATTTCTATACTTATATCCACACAACCAGGGTCTAGTTTGACCCCTCTGCCCAATCGCAATGTGTCTCAGAAAAGATTCTGTCCTCAGTCATCTCCCCAGAAGCAAGGTAGAGGTGGGTTGGGGCTGAATAAGAAAAGAGCCCTCACCAGGTAGATGACTGGGTGGAGTTAGCATTTGCAGCTTGAAATGACCCAGACCTCAAGAAAGTTCAAGATTCAGGGTGTCTTGGCTATATTCATGGTTAAGGACAAGGGATTTTGAATCAGCTACAGCTGGGTTTAGTTCATTGCCCAGACACATATGTCTGGACAAGACAATTAACTAATGTACCTATGCCTTGTGTAATTTCTGTAGGATTATTGGCAACATTATATGAGATAATGCCCTGTATCTGGCATTTAGTGAAGACTCGAGGAAAGGTGACTAATAAATGAATAGTAGTAGTTGGAGGACCTCAAGTCTGCAATGGATATAACTTTTGCAACCAGAACCTTCACAGCCCTTGAGATCCTGTTACCACCAGGACTGTCATCCAGCTCTCCCTCCCCACTTACAAATCATACCCACCTGAGCAGGTGTGATCAGGGGCCAGAAGCTGAAGTGCTCAAAAATCCTAATACCACTCTGAATGAAGACAGTGTCAGCCCTGGGGCTGCCATGTGAGGATCTGAGCCTGCCCCCACCCCATCCCCGCTAAAGCCAGCAGCACCTATTTGGTTTTGTACTTCGGAAGAGACCTAGAGCTCTGCTTCCTGCCCAGGGTCCCTGCCCCTTTAAAAGACCCTGTCTTCTCATCTTCATTCTGCTGGTTCTATCCATTACCCCTGAATGGAAACTGAAGCTTAATTTTTCATGCTTGAAGCCATTAACACTCTGGGCCCTTGACAGGAAACACAGCTCAGCTTTAATTAGCCACAGCAAGCTCCCTGCATGAGCTTCTAGCACAGCCCAGGGACTTCAAAGATAAAGGCTTCTCCATTCTCACTAATCACAGCTATTAATGAGCCAATCAAGGCAGACTAGGGCCAAGGCAGGCAGCTCTCTTAGTACCTTAGGCAGATAGCTCTGTCCTGATGCCAGGAAGCTCCTCTCCCTGCAGAGCTGGAGTCTGGTGTCCTTGGGAGCAGAATGACTGGGATTTGATGTCCCATCTGGGTTGGGACCCCAGCTCTGCAGCTTATCTGCTGTGAGTCCTAGGACTGGACAAATGTCCTTTCTGAGATGCTTTCTACAACAAAAAATAATAATGCTATTTTCATGAGGAGCTATTATTATAATGGGAATATAGGTCAGAGATTCTCAAACTTGAGCATGCTTCAGAACCACCCTGAGGCTTCATTAAATCTCTTGACTGGGCTCTACACTGACTTTCTGACTCAGGCGTTCTGGGAGGAGTGATGTGCAAGAATCTGCGTTTTTAACTTGTTCCTAGATGATTGTGATGATGCTGATTTGGGGACTACATTTGAGAAGCCCTACTCCAGACTACATGAGGGGTTGTACAAATGTGAGCTATTACTTAAAGATTTTTATTGTATTTCCCTGAATAAATGTCTCCTCACCCCTTTCCTTAACCTATCTATGTCTGCTATGACAGTTTCTAGGAGCTTCCCATCTGGGCTATCAATACTTGGACACACCAGCATTTGTCACTGTGTGGTGCCCTGATAGTGTAAAATAGTCCAGGTATGCTCAGTCTTAGGCAGAAATGGGCAGGACCACTTCTTTGCCCAATCTTGGTACCAAGATTCCAAATCCTGACATTGACATCTTAAGTCTCCAGCATCTTCTCTGGAAGGACAAATGCATTGGGACCTCTGATTCCAGAGAAAGCAAAGAGCATGGAGCCTTTAGAAGTCTTTTGGGAAATGAACTGCATGGTGGAGGCTGGGAAGATAGAAATGTGCAGAAAGGAAGGTATTCATCACTCGAGGCCATGCTTCTTTCACCTGAGCATTACAGTGTGGGGAACATAAACAATGGGATGGTGGTAAGACAATGCATGTGGTTTAGGGGGGATTGATGAGAAATTTCTACTGATGGCCTAACTAATGTCTAACTAAAGTCCTTCCTGCCACATTCTGCTGTTTCCTTAGGCAACAGGGACACATACTCATACTTATTTCAACTACTGCCTCCTGCTTGCAACACCTGACAGCATGACTCAGAGTCACACTGAGCTTCTGGCTTTAGAGACAGGCTTTTGTGGTCAAAGAGTATAACAGTTCATGGACTTAAGATGTTGAGTTTCAGTTGGGGCTGTCTTCTCCGGGTCCTGACCCCTCATGCTGCTCACTCTCACCTCTGTGCCTTTTCTCTGTTCCACCACCTCACATACCCTTCTTCCTACTCCCTCTTATTCACGTCTCATTCAGCTTTCACCACCCACCTCAGATTTCTCAGAGAGCTTGTTCCTGAGAACAAGCTTGTTTTTGATGATCTTTGCTTTATAGATAGCATATCTCAAAGTGTGTGCCCAGGGGCTCTGGGGGATGTTATTATAGAAGCTCTAATGCAACTGAGGTGTCCCTTGGGAATGTTAGGCTAGGTAAAGTAAGTCTGGTGTCTTCTCTGCAGGACTTCTCAGAGCCTTGAATATGCGACTGTGGTTCGGGAAACTTAAGAGAGATGCTTAACAAGCAGCATTTTCTAAACATGTCACCACAGTATGCATAATGTACTCTTTTCCCCACAGAGTGGGAAATGCTTTGATGTGGAGGAAGTAGGCCCTGAAGGACAGATGACTTTAGAAAAGCTTCAGAGTCCAGCCAACTTGGGTTCCAATTCCAGAACTTACATCTCTTTGAGCCTGTCCTTTCATCTGTAAAATGGAGATAGTGGTCCTTACATTGGAGAGCTGTTGCAAGATTTATGTGAGATGACATGAGAAGTGCCTAGCCTGGAGTGAGGTATACAGTAGGGGCTCAATAAGTGTGTACTTTCTCCTCCTTTTGCCTTTCCTAGTGAACTTTTACAATCTGAATGAAGAATGAACTGTACAAAACAGGACGTGTTGCACGTACTTGGCATATGAGAGTGAAGCCAGTCAGGTGCACAGGGTTGGAGGAATAAAAGCTTGTAAGTGACCAGTACAGTCCAAGCAGGCTTCCTGGAGGAGGCGGGTCTTTGCTGGGTCAGATTCCAAAGATAAGTTCTCCAGCAAAATCCTGGGGAGGGGGAGGTAGGGAGCTTTGAGAACTGCATCTCTCTGTGAGCAAGCTATGGCAAGAATTCTTCTCTTTATTTTCTTTTTCCACCCTGGAGGCCTACTTCCCCACCAAATCCAGCTGACGCAGCACTTGTCTTCCCCTCCCACAGCCTGAACTTAGCCAACATCTCAAGTTCGCAAGGTGTGAACCTCAGAGTTGGGCCCTCCTGGCTTGTGGAAATTCGCTCAGCAAGGCCTGTCTGGCTGCCTGCAGAAGCATTCTGCGCTAGTGCCCTCTGGAAGCTCTGGGCAAACAGGTCACCAGACTCAAACAATCTGGGGTGCTGCCTTTGGGCCTACATACCTTAACCTTGTCCACAGGTTGAGGGGAAAGAGACAGATTTGTAGATTTTCTTTCCGAGACTCTTTATCACCTCCTGTTTCCTGGTCCCCAGCAACCAACCATTTCAGGAAACCTCACTTTGAACCTCACTTTGCTCCTAGGTCCTTTAATCTCTGTAATATACCTAAAACAAGCATTATAATTCCCATTTTAGGGATGAGAAAACAAAGTCTCGGTTAGCTTGAAAACAAGCCTGTTTGGTCCAAAGTCCAAGCTTTCTCTGCTGATGCTATGAAGCCCTGGATTTCCCTTAGTGCCTTTTATAGTTAATCCGGCCTGTCACCACCTCCAGAAAGCCTTCCTAGTCATCACTCAAGGCCACGCTCATATCCCCTTCACCTGAGCGTCTACAGTTGGAACCACATTGCGCACCTTCCTTTAATCCGTATTTCTGGGCAGAAAAGGACTGAGTTAATGTTCTGCCACTGTATCCTAGTTCTTGGAATAGCACACGTATTAATCTTCATCGAGAGAAGGAACAAAGAAGTATGATTTTTGAGACTACATGGACGTATCATGTACTTTGCCTCCCTGTCAGTCCTGAGTCACTCAGTCCACAATTCTTCACCCTCCTCTTAAACCATACATGGGTGTTTCTGGGCTGGGCTCACAGGTACTCACTGACTCGACTTTCCAGCACATCACTTGGTTTACCCTCCTGCACATCTGTTTGCTTCTCAGGTTTCGTCAAGGCCTCCAAATATGCATGAGCAGACCCCTGTGGCTGGACCCACTCAGGAGGGGCCCTGTAAGATCTCGGCTCCAATCCTCTCCCCATGAACTAGCTGCAGTTCGGCGTGCCTGCCTTAGACCCACCACCCACCAAAACTCCCTTCAGTGATTAGCGGAGGTGGCAGGGAAATTATGAAAACCATGTGACAGGTAAATGGCTGTTTCTACAACTTTCTTAAATTTCAAAGGGAGAACAGAATGCTTTGCTCCAGCATGCGGGCTGGGAATTCAGGCTTTGCAAGTGCTTTCCAGAACACACAGGGAAGAGCAGACCTAGTAGGATTCTGCATTTCCCTTAAGTGGAGTCCAGCTGGGCCTCTCTGCCTGCAGGACTGAGCCTGTTCATAGAATGGGCTTCATCCAAACATGATGGCTTTGTTCCCCTGTGTGAAGATGAGACATGCAAGTGAGTTCTGAATAGAAAGAGCTTCTTCTCTCAAACCCCAGGCTATTGTAACTTTAAAATATATGTCAAATCTGACTCTTTTGGATTTTGTTTGTTTGTTTGTTTTTGAGATGGAATTTCACTCTTGTCGCCCAGCCTGGAGTGCAGCATGATCTCTGTTCACTGCAACCTCCACCTTCCGGTTTCAAGTGATTCTCCTGCCTCAGCCTCCCGAGTAGCTGGGTTTACAGGCACTCGCCACCACGCCCGGTTAATTTTTGTATTTTTAGTATAGACAGGGTTTCACCACGTTGGCCAGGCTGGTCTCGAATTCCTGACCTCGTGATCCCCCCACCTTGGCCTCCCAAAGTGCTGGGATTAGAGGCGTGAGCCACCATGCCTGGCCAATCTGACTCTTTTCACCATTCACATCACTACCTCCTAGATCCAAGCCACTATTGTCTCTTGCCTGGTCTGCTGCAGTAAGCTCCTAACTGGCCTCCCTGCTTCCAGCCTTTCACTATGCAGCAGCCATGGCGTCTTCTTGCCATTATAAATCAGATCATGTCCCTCCTATGCTTAAAACCCTCAAACAGATCACTCAAGCCCAGGAGTTCAAGGCTGCAGCGAGCTGTTATGGTGGTACTGCACTTTAGCCCGGGTGACAGAGCAAAATTTTGTCTCTAAAAAAACAAAACAAAACAAAAACTCTCAAATAACTTCCAATTGCAATCTTTACCATGCCTTAAATCACCTCTCTTGCCTGTCTTCCTATTGTCACATCTTCCACTCTGCCTTGTTCTCCATGATCCAGCCGCAGTAGCCACTTTCTTGTTCCTTGAACAAATTAACCTTAGTCAGTCACTTTTGCCTTTGTACTCATCTGGAAAGCTTCTTCCAGATCCTTTCAGGGCTGGCTGCTTTCATAATTCAGGCTCAAATATCACTTACTGGAGAGGTCTTCACTGGCCATTCTACAGAGTAGCCTCTGTTATACCTGCTGTTCTATTGTTTTTGCACTAATCATTCCTATGCCAAGAAATTTTGTGTATTTGCTTCTGTATTTCTTTTCTGGTATCTCCAGCTACAGTCTAAGCTCAGTGATGGCAGAGATGATGTTGGCTCTCTTTGCTGACATATCCCCAGTGCCTCTAGCACTCCTGGTGCTGAACACTTGATAAATAAATATCTGTGAATGATTGCATGGAGTGGCATCTCAGCATACAAAACCCTGTGGGAGAAGGCCTTTGTGGGCTTTCTGGGTGAGCCACAAATGATGGGTAGGATTTTCTAGGTGGAGAGAATCAGAGAAGGTATCCCAGGAAGCAGACTTGGCAGGGAGCATGAGTTGAAGGGTTGGAAGGAGAGAAGAGTACAAAAGAGTACCGCAGCAGCAGGGAGGCTGAGTGCGCAGCAGAGATGGAGATAAGGTTAGTTCTGCACCTGGGCCAGAGGCAGGGGTGGGGGACACAGGTGGCAGGGAAGGGGCAGGTTCTGGATGCCCTTGAAGGCCAGACAGGAAAGCTCCTTGTACCTTTTCCCTCTGCCCCCTGCCCACCCCTGCATGGTTTCCAAATCCATTCCCTGCATCTTTCTTTTCCGCAGGCATATGGTATTATTTCCAATTGAAAATGTAGATGGGAGCCACAGGAATTTATAGAGTCACATAATATCCGCATCAGCAAGTGGAAATGAAACTCACCTCTACTGAGGCTGAGCAATGTCCTTGCCAATACGGGGTCCTTGCCAATACAGTTCACATAGAGAAGCCAGGGCAGAATTTGTCTGGATGGGTAGGAATAGCAAATCATAGAATCTTTGCCCACAAATGGGCTTAAATGGAATCCAGCTACAGAATCCTTGAGTCACATGCTTTCAGAACAGTGCTCTGCAGACTCACAGAGGCCATCTGGTCCAACCTCCTATGCCCTTTGGCCTCTTGTCCAAAAACCATCAGTTGCTCCTGGCACACCTCCAGTGATGGAAAGCTCCCTGCTCATGTCACCAGATGGCCCTGACTCTCAGAAAGCCTTCCTTTTCTTCATACTGAAATGGATCCAGTTTCCCTAGAATCCTCCTCCCCAGACTTCTCTCTGTTTCTGGGGCTGCCCACTCTGCCCCCAGGCAGCATGGTGGTATATAATGGCAGCTGTCACATCCTCCAGAGCCTTCTGGCCAGACCCACACTCTGGGCCTTCCACTGCCTCTTCAGTGTGGCTTCTGGGCCCTCCTCATGCTGAGCACCTCCTCCAGACTTGCCCTCCTCATCATCACTCTGCTTCCATTGCTTTGAGGAACATCTTCAAAGCAGGGTGCCAAGTGCCCCTGGAGGCATCTCCTACTTCGAGACCACACACATCGTTGCTGGTGGGAATATACCATAGTATAGCTGTTGTGGAAAACAGTATGGCAGTCACTCAAAAACTTAAATATAGACCCAGCGATTCAACTTTTTGGTATGTACTCCAAAGAATTAAAAGCAGGGACTCAGACACTTGTTTTTGCAGTGAGATTGAGACACTTGAGATTGCAGTGTTATAGTCAAAGAGTTGAAATAACCCAAATATTCATCGGTGGGTAAATGGGTAAATAATATGTGTATATACATACAATGGAATATTATTCAACCTTAAAAAAGAAGAAAATCTATCATGTGCTACTACATGGATGAACCTTGAAAACATTATGCTAAATTAGCTAGACACAAAAGGACAAATATCATGTGACTTCACTGTTATGAGGTACCTACAATAGGCAAATTCATGGAGACAAAAAGTAGAATGGTAGTATGTGTGTGTTGAGGGATAGTGAACAGGGAGTTGTTGTTTAATGGATACAGAGTTTCTGTTTTGAATGATGAAAAAGTTCTGGAAATGGATGATGGTGATGGTTGCACAACATTGTGAATGTAGTTTTTTTTGTTTTGTTTTGTTTTGGTTTGTTTTTTTTTTGAGAGACAGGATCTCAGTCTGTCACCCAGGCTGGAGTAGAGTGGTGGGATCATAGCTCACTGTAGCTTCAAAATCCTGGGATCAAGTGATCCTCCCACCTTAGTCTCCTGAGTAGCTGGGACTACAGGCATGCACCACCATGCCTTGTCTGGCTAATTTTTTTTTTTTTAGTAGAGATGGAGTCTTGTTATGTTGACAGGGTAGCCTTGGAACTCCTGGGCTCAAGCAATCCTCTTGCCTCAGCCTCCCAAAGTGTTGAGATTACAGGTGTGAGCCTGCCTCAGTCTCCCAAAGTGCTGGGATTATAAATATGGTAACTTTTTAGAGATATATTTACCTTAATAAAACAATTTTTTTAAAAGGCCACACGTATCTACCCTCTGTTTCTTGCCAAACATCAGTCAAACACCAGGCATTCATAAGGTGCCTACTAAGCACAGAGCCTGTCTTACACACTGTGGGCTGATGTGACTAGCAGTAGGTACTGCCCCTGTTTACACTCACAATAATAACCAAGCACTAGGTTAAGCAATTAACAAGGATTCCGTTATGTAATCCACACAGATTTCTCAAGTAACTGTCATTGTACCAATTTGATAAATAGAACTGAGGCGAAGTAGCTTGCTTAAGATTACACAGAGATGAGCTCAGGATTTAAATGTGAATATCTCATTCTAGAGGCTAGGTTCTTAATCATTATACTTGCCTATTTCTTGAAGCAAACATGGGAAATGCTTAAGAGCAAACACACACACACACACACACACACACACACACACACACACACACCCCTGAGATGGTTCAATGGGTGAAACGTGCACAAAGGTTTCTTATAGAAGGGAGTGGCCATAACTCCATGAATGGATGACTTCTCTCTCATCCCCTGATCTTTCCTCAGTGAGTATTTGTTGAATGGTGCCTGTTGAATGAGCATTGGTGTGTCCTAAAGTCAGATTTCCTGAAGGAGGGGGTCTTTCAGCTGGGTCCCTTGGTCTGGGGAGAAGAAAGGAAAGAGCAACTCAACCTGGACTTTGTCTGGAAGGCTAGGCTGACCTCCAGGCTGGGCTTTCGGAAGCTTGTGTCCGTGTGCCCTCCTCCATCCCCAAGATTCCTTGCTGATGGAACCTATAGCATGGGCTGAGCATGTCGGTTCCCTGCCCAGCTAGATGGGCATTGCTGGCAGTAGGTCCCCTGTCTAATCCTCTCTGTGCCCAATGCCCAGCCGGGAGCTGGCACAGAGTCGGTGCCCTGTGATTTTTCATGGAACAGAAGAACAAAGCAGGGTTGGAGAAACTCTACAGAAGAGTTCAGCCATGAGGAGCTCTTCTTGTTCAATTCTCCTTATTTCCCTATAATTAGAACAAATTCTCTGTTAGCTCAGTTTCCATTCCCAAAGGTGGGAGGAATTCAGGAAACTTCTCCCAAGATGCCGAGCCCCATTCTCAGTCTGACTGTCTAGACATATGACCCCCAGGCTGCCCTTGGCATGATCTTGCTCAGAGCTGGTGGGGGCTGCAGCAGCAGCTGGGGCACATTACGTCTGGGGCTGGCAAGGCGTCCATTCTGGGCTGAGGAGTCCTCATTTTGGAGGAAAGCAGCCCTGACTAAATGGCTGAGGCACATACCTGGCTGGCAGTCGCTTGTGCACATGAAGGCTGGGCTACTGCTGCAATGCACAACCCCATGGGGCACAATTCACATGGAATACAGAGTGGACAGTGTTCCCTGGAGTTGTGTATTGCTGCTGTACTGGGGCAGAAGTGAGGCTGCTGGGGACAGGCATATCACCGGGGCCATCTCCCAGCTATATGTGAGCCTGATGTCCTCAGAGCTCTGTTGCCTGCCCAGGATTTCTCTGTTCTGTGGCCTTGGATCTCCCATTGTTTGCACTGCGTGTTACTTGGATTTAACTTCTCTTGCCTCCAACTGAACAATCCAGAGTTAAGAAGGAGTAGAGGACAGATCAGAATCCAGACCTCAGTGATCCACTTCTTAGCTGTGTGACCCTGGAAAAGTTATTTGGCCTCTTGGAATTTCAACCTTCTTTGTGAATTGCAGATAGTAGAACTTACCTTCAGAGTTCTTACAAGTATTAAATGAAATAATATTAATAAAGTGCTTAGAACACTGTCTGGCACATAATAAGTTTTATATAAGTGTTGGTTAAATGAATACAAATTTATGTAAGTCAGTCAAGTTCTATCCTAGAACTTGTAAGGTGGTAGAAAAATGATTGTGTGATAAGTGAATAAATGAAACCTGAATCTGCATCCTAAGCTTACCAGGAACATGTGATGTGGCTTTGGGTAAGTCCTATGCCCTCTCTGTGACTTCCTTACCCATTTGTACAACTGGGATCTGTGACAAAATAATCCTGAAAGTCTCTTCCAATTTGAAATGCTACAACGCAAAAGTTTGTAACACTAGATCCACCATCCTCCATCAGTCAGCTCTAGTCTTGATGTAGTTCATTCCCAGCTGCTCTCTGATGCACAGGCCTGCAACCTAGAAGATCTGGACCTTCTGTGCTGCATAACTCAGGCCCCATGGACATGACTGGGCCAGGGACTATAATGACAGATCAGTTCTGGAAAACAGTAAGGCAAGCAGAGTGCCCCAGAAGACCTACCACTGAAGTGGCCTCAGGGAAGAATTGAGAGAAAAGGGCAATGGAAAGCTGGCATTGGAGGTTTCTTGATCCTGGGGAATTTAGAGCCACTGCAAACAAAGTGAATTATTCAAAAATAGGAATTTGCTTCTCCTCTCAGCCTCAATAGACTGCCTCTGCAGGGAGAGAGGTTTTGGCTTAATTTGGCCAAGCTCACAGTTGAACACATTCCTCTTTTGGTTCCCAGGGCTCAGAACTAGTCTCGTGGGGGGATGGAGGTGCCACGGGAGAAATTAGAAGATGGTCTCTTCAGATGTCCCCTACATAGACATATAATGTGCCAAATAAATGTGGAGGGGGTCTCCTTGATCATCATATGGCATTTGTGGCTTAGTAGGCCTCAGAGTTGTCTTGTGTGGTCCTTTTAGATGGAGAAACTGAATCCCATGGAGGAAAAAAGACCAGCTCAAGGTCATTCTGGAGCAAACTAAGTTAATGTCAGAGCCAAGGCTAGGGTCTCCTGACCCTAAAGTTCGCTGATTCCTATTCTTCAGACATGTAACTTCTGCACCAGCCACAATCAGCATAAACTAGTGCAATGAACAATTTTACATGCTGATATTTATTCAATACTCATTTACTAAGCCTTTGCATGTGCAGGTTTTGAACCAGGCATAGTCATGAACAAGGGTAATGCCTGAGATAGGACAGAGAGGAACCAGCTGCTTCACCTCCAGCTACTTAGGCAAGAACATTAGCAGTGTGAGAATAGATTCTTTCAAAGGAAAGAGCAGGGGGAAGGATGCACACCTGGCTAGAAGGCGGAAGGAGCAGAGGGCTGGGAATTGGAAAGCCACTCTCGTTTTCTATTTTCTCATTTTCATTTGTCTTATATCCTCTCCTTGGCTAAAAGAGGGATTAAGGCTCTCTCATTAGCCTGGGAACTCCCTCTAACTGGCTCTCTGAGTCACCCTCTCCTCTTCCAACCTCCAACATGTCCTCCCATTGAGTCTCCAGCCTCCAGCATGCCCTCCCATTGAGAACCAAGTTTTGGCATGCCCTCCCATTGAGAACCAAGTTTTGGCATGCCCTCCCATTGAGAACCAACTTCCAGCATGTCCTCCCATTGAGAACCAACCTCCAGCATGCCCTCCCATTGAGTCTCCAGCCTCCAGCATGTCCTCCCATGGAGTCTTCAGCCTCCAGCATGTCCTCCCACTGAGTCTCCAACCTCTAGCATATCCTCCCATTGAGTCTCCAGGCTCCAGCGTGTCCTCCCACTGAGTCTTCAACCTCCAGCATATCCTCCCATTGAGTCTCCAGCCTCCAGCATGCCTGCCCATTGAGTCTCCAACCTCTACCATGTCCTCCCATTGAGTGTCCAGCCAGTAGCATGCCTTCTCATTGAGTCTCCAAGGTTTAGCATGAGCTTCTATTGAGTCTCCAGCCTCCAGCATGCCTCCCCATTGAGTTTCCAGCCTCCAGCATGCCCTCCCATGCAGTCTCCAATAGATGGCCTCCCATTCAGTCCCCAACAGCAAGACTTCTCAATGAGTGGCCCCCTGGCTTTCCCCAGCCCAGATCCTACTTGGATCAAGCCACATCATATCCCACCTAAGGTGTTACTGAGCTCCTTGTCTCCAGCCCCCACCAGTCTTGTGATTCCTGCTTACTGGTTCTAGAGTGGCCTTTATGAAGCCAAACAATCTTTAGGAACTGAGTTTTGTAGGAATCTGACATTGCTTCCAATTCTCTTCAGAGCTGTTCTGGGACACGTACAGCCAGAGAGGGTCTGTGCGGCCCCAGAGGTCAGAGTTAAGACCAGTGGGAGGAGCACAGGGGGCAGGTTTCAGCTCTGGAGGAGGTAGCACAGCTACCAGTCAGAGGGTCTACTATTGTAACAGGCTGCTCTGGAGCAGAGAAAATGGGGTATTAGTGGTTTTCCCCATCAATAGAGGTGTATGAGCAGGGGTTTGAGACCTCTTTTCTTCCTCCAAAATTATACAGAGTTCTTAGGCATCAAATACAGGTGTCGAATTCCAAACCAGGAACCAAGATTGTAAACACTCCACTGCACTATCTCTATTTCCATGTCTGCATCCCTTCTTGGGCTGGGAGCAATTTGAGAGCTTTTGTGGTTGGAAATAAGCATGTGGGTCTGATTCATCTCCAGAGCCTAGCACTTGCTAGGTTCAGTAAGCACTTGCTGAGTGAATGAATAATGTGTGAGCTTCTGAGATTCCGGAATTACTGGGCCTGGCCTCTGCAGCTGAGGAATGGCAGGGACTTGGTGTGGAAAAAAGGCTCCCCTCTGGCTGCCAGTCTCTGAGAACTCCCTACTTCAAAGGACTTGTAGATAAGAAGGGCTTTCTGGGGTAAGTGAGATCCTGCCCCACCCCTCCCCTCCCCTCTCCACATACACACCAAATGTGCACATGAAAATCTAGCTTTCTTATCTGCCTAGGCTCAGATTTGGCACCCTGGGGCTTAAAAGGCTAAGGGAGGGAACTCACAGTCCATCCAGACGTCCTTAAAGGCCTCCAGCTGTGGACCACAGGACATTGTTCCTTCTGAGGTGCCAGTTCCAACTTCTACCTGCATGGATGTGTGAGGCCCTGCAGAATGGGAATGGAAGAGGCTGCCTGGAAATAGGAAAGGCAGAGAATATCAATGAGGGCAGCAGAACTGGCTGGAAGGATTCCAGGAGAGGGAGAATGAAAGGGGATAAATAAGGCAGAGGTTCTCACTTTTGGAGGGGAATTCCCTAAAGAGAACAGAGGCCTTAATTCACTTGTGATGAGCCAATGATTGGAGATGGATGGTTGAATGGATGACTGGAATGAATGGCGGTCCATTCAAGGACTTCTTGAAAGTTTCCTTAGACTCTGTGCCAAGAGTCATACCCAGCGTCTGTCCCCAACGAGCTCACAGTAAACAGATGGGTGAGACCACAGTTGTAATTCAACATGTGGACAGACCTTGAAAGATGGAAGGGGTGTGGCTACAGGATGAGGACAAGGTTGAGCCAAATTCTCAAAGAGAGTTCAGAGGTCACTCCCCTAGGATTTGAGAAGCTCTGGACATTTCATGAACCACTTTGAGGTAAAATTCAAAATGGCCAAATATCTTGGTTGGTGTTAAATTTATGCTTTCTTAAATTGGGCTTTGGTATGGATAAGATATAGTATTAGGATAAATATCTAATGCATGCGGGGTTTAATACCTAGGTGATGGGTTGATGGGTGCAGCAAACCATCATGGAACACGTTTACCTATGTAACAAACCTGCATGTCCTGCACATGTATCCTGGAACTTAAAATGAAATTAGACTAAAAAAAAGATATAGTAGGCATAAAAATTCATGAAAAGCTTATGGAAGAAAATTAAAAATAGAGAAAACCATATTCTTAATGTAATTTGTTTGAGTGTGAATTGAAAACTTGAATGGGAAGGGTACTCTCTGTACATTATTTCATTTAATACACTTCATATGAGAATTATTACACACACTTTTCATATAGGAATGCTTGGGTTCAGGGAGGTTAAATAACTTGTTCACAGTTCCACGGCCAAAGTGGCAGAACTGAGATCTGGTGCTACAGCTCTGACTTGGAAGCCTGCTAAGCTCTATTATACCACAGGGATCTTAAGATCTATCTCAGCAGAAGGACTCCTGAGTACAACTCCTGGAATTCCCGAGCCCACGGAACAGAGCTTGGAAGCTTTGAGTCTGAACAAAGACCTGGAGGCAGGAGAACCAGGGGTGAGCTTGGTGGAGTAGTTACTCTTCATCATGACAGAGGAGAGTGTTTGCTTAAGGGAGGGGAGGGAGCTGACGTTAAGAGGGGAATTTGGGTGTGTGCATTGGGGGCTTTGAACATGAGACCAAGAGCTGCTCACACTTTGCAATGCTCCTAGTATACAGTTAACACCAAATAGCTATTTGTTGGAAATACTTGCAAGCCAACAAAATGCAAAAAAAGCTTGTAGGGGGAAAAATGAGATTTGAGTTATTTCAATTCTGTTTCTGCTGTTCCTATGAACAGAATTTATAACAAGGCCTTTAAATATTAGTTAACATTTATTGACTACTTACTTTGTGCCAGTCACTGTTTTAATAACATTACTTGAAGTAACTCATGTGTCCTCACAACAATCCTATGAGGTAGGTACTGCTATGAACCCATTTTACATATAAGGAAATGGAGGTAGCCTTGGACAAATGACATATGTTCTCAGGGTCCCGGTTTTGCATCCATTACATAGAGAAATGAACTATATGAAATTGCTCATGTATGCATGGCCAACACACAGTTGGTATGCAAGAAATGTTTGTTGAATTTCAGTCTGACATGAGTTTGACATGAGTAATGAAGTGACAAGGCCAAGGTTTTCTGACTCTAAACTTTGGTTCCTCTGCCACCCCATTCCTCATCCCAAGGGTTTTGCACATCATAGGTGAGCATTAAATGTATGTTAGATGAATTCCAGGGTCCACTTGGGTGTGGTTGCCTCCCTGCACTTGACCCACAGGAAGGATGGGTTGGGCTGTCCTGAGTTGGGAAGTCCCCTCCTGCAGACAGACACTGCTTCCCTGACTCACAGGGCCTGATCTCCAAATGGAAAGTTTTCAGGTAGCCTCTGGGGACAGGTGGTGGGCATCCCCGGACAAAGTTTTTCTTTCCTTTATGCTTGTGTCAGCCCTCGGGCAGGGTGGATCCCCAGCTCTCTGGGTGGTATGTGCAAGACCGTATCAGCTTGTCTGAGAGCCAAGTGTGGATGAAAAGCGAATGTGTCTCACATTGCTGGGTGGGTGTATAGCAGCTTGTGTTTGTGTTAGTGTGAGCCAATCAGTCTTCATCCCCATTTCCTCCTAGATGTGGATTATCTGATCCTTCAGAAAAAAAAAAAAAAAAAAAAAAAAAAAAAAAAAAATTCACTCAGCTGAAGAAACCCAGGCTGGGAAGTTCTGATTGTGGGTGTTTGGCCATGGGTGTCCTGCACGTGCTCTTTGCAGGGAGATCTTTTCTCTAACATCCACTCCTTTCTGAGATTGCTGCAGAACTGGTGACAGGACCCTTAGGGTCACAATATCTGCAAAGGCTCTGGCTTTAGATGGGCCCTGTGGGGAGGAAACCGGGAGATGAAGCTAGTGCTGTGTGTAGGTCTCTGGGGCAGGGAGAGGACAGAGAGGGAGGGTGCAGTCAAGCAGATGAAGAAAGCCAGTGGGGGTTCCCGGGCCTTCTGTCCCTCCCAGCAGCATGGTGGCACAGTGAGAGGTGTGTTTGTCACATACGCCTAGGACTTGCTGAAAGGTTTTTAGTGCAGCGCTAACCAGGCAGGGACCCTGCTGCACTTGGAATGAGGGTAGGGGGTTGAGGATGGAGGTTGGGGGTTGGGATTTGGGTGTGGGTTTGGGGTGGGACACATTTTCATTTTTAGAGTCCGACTGCTGGCTGAGGTCTCAGCCTGGCTCTCAGTCCCTCTCCTGAGCCTGCTGAGGATGGATTCTAGGCCACCTTGGGGTGGGAGCGGTTCTCAGAAAAGCCTGGCTCACTGGACCTGTCAGATCCCCAGACCCTCCCCCAGCACTCCTTGAACTGCCTAGCTGGAGTATGTTTGCACAGCTGGGGATGGGGAGAGGAGTGGGTGGGGAGGGGCTGCCCTCTGGGACCTGAGGCTCTGGCCAGATCTTCTTCGGACAGTTGGAAGTAGCCCAGAATGATGGAAAGGGCTGTGTGGATCCATGAGTGGACGTGGAGCCATGGGGCTGCTGCTTTCCAGCAGCAGGTCGTGGAGCTTCCATGTCCTTATCTGTAATGTGGGGAGGATACCATACGTAGCAGTCTGTGGCGGGAGCTAAACCTAATCATACACATAAGGAACCAGCCTAACGCATGACACACAGTGGAGGCTAAAAATATGAGTTCCCTTTTGTTTCTTCTTTTCTTTCTAGTCTGTTTCTCCTGTTTTTCATTCTGCAGAATCATCGTTGATTATTCCTGTATACATTCACTGAGTGGCATTGGCAGCAGGCACTGTGGATGCCGTGGTGAATGAGACGGGCCCCAGCCCTCGGAGCAGCCCACAGACTCATGACAGAGACAGACAGATGAGGGCAATCCACACAGTGGGTAGGAACAGGGATGTCACAGTCCCTGGAGCAATGCTGTGAGGTACTTAGTATGATCACTCTCATTTACAGATAAAGCACTGAGACTTAGAGAAGTGAGTGAACCATGGCAGGATGCAATTTTCATTTAGCTCTGAGTGCAGGTTCCCAGCTGTTTCCTCAAGGCTCTTTGCCACTTCCTTAGGTGTCCTTCTTCCCTGGGCGTCCTCAGTTCCTCTCAGAGCAATGATCACCTGGGTCCTCATTATTTGTTTGCTGAGCTCTTGTCCCTACTAGACTAGAAGCCCTTCAGGAGCTGGAATCATGTCTGGACCGGGGGCCCAGCATAGGGTCTGGCACAGAGCAGGCATCAATGCCTGTTTGTTGAAATGGAACCAGTACAGAAGCACAACAGGGCAGTACTCCCCTCAACTTTGGCTCCCCAAGAGAGCGACGGGCAGAGTCTGTAATTGCAACAGTCACCCTTCCCTCTGGATTTGACCTCAGCAGCATGACCGCACCCTCGTTGGTCTGGGTCCTTCCCTCCCTCCTTTCTTCCTGGTCCCATCCACATCCAGGCCAACAGGATACTCAGGGCAGAATGCATAGTGGCCAGGCATGTCCAACCAAGTAGGCCAACCCAGGAGGTGAGGATGAAGTCCAGGGGAAGGAGAAATGCCTAAGAAGAGTTTGCATCTCCTAAAGCAGTAAGCAAAGGAGCTTAAGGAATTTAGGATTGGGACCAAGTGTTCAGAGAATAGGCGTAAAAAGCAGGAGGCTGAAAAAGCATGGGTCTGTCTGTTGTTAGCGTCTGAGTGGCTACTTCTCTTCCTTGTCAAAGCCCTGTACATGTTGCCCATTTGCTTGGGTCCCAGCAGGCCCTGAGGCCAAGGGAGCCTGGGAAGGAGCTACCCTGGCAAGGAGCTCTCCTGGGGGAGTGACTGACAGGTTGTCAGGCAGCACAGGCTCTTGGATGGGAACTTGGCTCTCGGGGCAGATCAGACAGCAGCTGAGATCCCAGGGTGAATTGGCCCTTGTGATGCTGCTGATGGATGCTCTGAGGCCTCCTCATCTGCCTCTGCTCTGTCTCTTCTGCACAACCCAGACCTCCATCTTGCCTTCTTATCCTCTCCCTATTTACTGGCCAGTGATGCGGTGGGTGGAAGAGCCAGTAAATCCATCAGGCAGGGGAGGCAGGAAGACTCAGACCATCAGTTCATGAATCAGCCCAGCTCTGGGGTTCCTGTCCATCGAACACAGCACAGCAGCATCTGGAGTCCGTGTCCCGGGGGCACTGTGGTAGGGAAGGAGAAGGCACCTCCAGGACCAGACAGACCCTGCTCAAATCCTGGCATCTCCACTCACCAGCTCTGTGACCTTGGGCAAGCAACTGGACTTCTCCAAGCCTCAGTATCCTCCTCTGTGGAATGGGGATAATAGAAACTGCCTTGCCTAACTCAATAGGTTGTTGAGAGGATCAAATGAGAGAAAGGGTTTCCAAATTGCTACCAATGGACATTACCATTATTGCCAACCATGCAGTGGGCTCAACCCAGAATCCAGCTCAAACTCAGGTCTCTTGACTCCCAGAATTTTGTTCTTGCCCCTGTACCAGACCCTCATATTAATCTAGCCTAGGTTTTAGCTTGGTCTGAAAGCAGAGGGATAGACTTGATGACCTTGGGTTGACCCTTTCTGGGTCTGCCTGATTCAGCTGGAGAGGTTGTAATAAGAATTGAGCCATGGTTACGTAAAACTGATTAAATGGCTGGTCAGTAAATGTGACTGTTGAAGTTGTATCTCCCAGTGAATTCCTGAACAGATCCCTAGAGACAGTGTGAAGGGTGTGTCTTTCTTGTGGAGCAGTGGTAGAGGTGAGGGGAGAAGGGGTGGGTATTAGGGATAAGGGAGGAGGCAAACATATACTCCAACCCTCAAGGAACTTGCAAACTCTTTGGAGATGTGGGACACCTATTTAAGAGATATTAGCTAAAAACACAGGGCATCCAAGATCTCATGTCTGGTCTGTTCATAATAGTGCCCCCAGTGCCTCATGCACATAGTCAGCATTCAATAAATATCTGACACATGAAGGAATAAGGTGAATGAATGGCACAATGTTTGTATGTTATCTGTATGCCCTTTGGGACTTTTATGCCCCTGGGAGATTTAGGTCAACATTGGTGTGAAGCTCAGATTGTCTGGTTATTCTGCAGGTGTTTGTCTTGCTTCTCTGTCCCTGCTCCTGGGGGTCTGCAGCACCGTTTGTGCCATGTCAAACCATAGACTCAGGCATAAAGCTTTGCCCTTCTCCTTTTTCCACAAAAATTTGATTGCACTAGGGATTTTGTCATGCTTTGTCACTTGACTGAATATTTGAGGGTGTCATGGGGAGGGATCACAGGTTTTGCCAACTTTATAGACTGCCCAGTGGATGTCTACCAGCTCCTTTCTCACTCCAACCTGTGGCTTTTCTTGCAGTGAGAACTACCAGTCTGCTTTCCCCAGTCTCAGAAAATTCCAAGGAATACAACATCCTCCATTTTTTTCCCTTCCACATTAATCTTCCCAAGAGGGTTCCGGGATCTTTGAGTTCCCAGACGAGTTCACTGAGAACAGTGAACCAGGTTCAGACTCAGAATAGAGAAGCCCTTTCTAACACAGAATTATCCAGATTGCCTGGAGGTGCTGCACTCCCTGTCAAAAAAGGTGTGCCAGCAGAGTGAGGTTGCAGAGGAGCCCCAGATGTGCAGATGAGGATTCTCAGGTACTGTGGGTTGGAAAGTATGTGAAGCCAAGGAACAGGAGAGCTGAGTTTATGGCCCCAGCTCTCTTAGTGACACTCACTAGGGGTCCGACTAAATTCCTACCTTTGTCTGTGCCTCACCATGTCCTACCTGTGTCTATGCCATCGTCTGTTTGCACAACAGTCTCCTGCACGGCAGGGGCTAGGCAGGTCTGAATGGGTGCTCACTTAGGGTCAGTCACAGCTCTAAGACACTGTGATTTCCTGGTATCTCAAGAGTGGAAGGTGATTTGTTTTTTCTGCAACAGGAATTGGGTGTCATGTTTGTGGGAAATTGAAAGTGAGTGACTGAATCTTCTTATCTTTCTGGCTCTGGGCCCAGCTGGGGCTCTGTCTGGCCCCAGCAGATGGGAAAGGGGCCTTGGGTGAGGGGAACTGGCCTCAGATCCTCCTCTTGTCTGTGGAGAAAATGAAGCAGGTTCTCAGCATCCTGCATGGAGTGGGCCCAGCCAGGTGGGGCTGAGCTTCTTGGCCTGTGGGGATAGAGGAAGGGAACAGCACAGAGCAGTGTGGCTTCTGTGTTGGGGGCTTGTAGGGAGAACATCTTCTGCATCTCTGTGCAGCCCAGGCTCAGGGAGGAAAGCACTGCTGTTGGAATGGGACTGGAATATGGATGGAACCTTCCTCTTACGATGCAGACTTCATGGGCTCTTAAAATCCAACTTAACAAGGCCCAGTAGGGTCTGCTCCCTGCCCCCTGTAGTGGATTTGTAGTGTGTCAAGTTAGCTAGGTTGGAACTGGGTTTTCCAGAGTTCCCTTCCCTGCATAGAGTCAGGTGTACAAAGGGCACAGGAGACATTTTGTGGGACATTTGGAAAGACATGAACAGCAGTAGTATTCTTTGACACTCGGAAGGGCAGTGCATGGCCCTAATCATTGGTGCAGTCACACCTGTTGGCATGGGAAAGCAGCTGGGCCTGCAGTTCCTCCACCTCCTGCGGTGTTTTCCTTTGGCTCTTCTCCTCCTGCCCTAAGGATGTGTTTAATTCCATGGTGAAAAGCTGCTTCTCATGGAGGCCACCCTTACAGCCCAAGTTGGGACTTTGGAGTTAGTGAGACCTTCAGGATTCCATCTTCACATCCATCTTTCCTCTAATTGTCTGCCCTTGTGACTTCAGGCCCCAGCATCAGACCCAAGAAAACAGCCTCAGATAGATGGTTAAACCACCCCCCACAGCTGCATCAGGTCAAATCCTGGAATAAAGCCCTTATTATTCTGATCACCCCTAGCAGTTCTGCTTCTCTCATTAAAACTTGGCCAGCACCTTGCCTCTCCAGGATCCTCTTGTGCTATTCTCCCTGGTGTTCCCTGCATGCCAGCTGCTCTGGCCTTCTTTTCTTTTCTTTTTTTCTTTTTCTTTTTTTTTTTTTTTGAGATGGAGTCTTGCTGTGTTGCCCAGGCTGGAGTGTGGTGGCACAATCTCAGCTCACTGCAACCTCCGCCTGCTGGGTTCCAGCGATTCTTCTGCCTCAGCCTCCCAAGTAGCTGGGATTACAGGCACCCACTACCAGGCCTGGCTAATTTTTGTATTTTTAGTAGAGATAGGGTTTCACCATGCTGGCCAGGCTGGTCTCAAACTCCTGACCTCAAATTATCCTCCCACCTCGGCCTCCCAAAATGCTGGGATTACAGGCGTGAGCCACTGCGCCTGGCCTGCCCTGGTCTTCTGTTTGTTTATTTGTTTGTTTCCTTGAACATGTGAAGCTCCTTCCCACTGCAGAGCCTTTGTATGCACTAGTCCTTCTTGCTGGATGTGATCCTCCACACTCCTCTGCCGAGCAACGCCTGCTCATTCGGCAGATCATAGGTCTGTTTTCTAATGGTGCTAAATGTCTCTCTCTCTCCCTCTGATAGACTTTTGCAGGTTTGTGGTTTTTTGCATGTATGTGCATATAGGGTGTGGTCGTGTATATTATGTCTGTCTCCCCAGTAGACCACAATCTTCAAGTAGTCACGGGCCACCAGACTACATTCACATCATATAGCCCAGCCTAGGATAGTGGTTGACACGTGGTAGTTCTGTAGTGATAAATTATTTAATAATTGAATGAAAGATAGAATAAGAAAACAAAGGAAAAAGGAAAGAAAAGAAGAAAGAAGAGATAGGATAGAAGGAAGAAAGAAAGAAGGAAAGAGATCCTATTCATCACCTAATTTCTAGCAACTATCGCTTCCCTAGAGCGCCTTCTGGGACAGGCTGGGCAGAAGCCTCTCTGTGTCTCCATTATACATTCATTCTTACACTGAATTTTGAGTTTGTCTTGGTTTCTTTTCTCCTAACTAGACTGTAAGCTCTCTGGGGTAGGGACTGAGTCTGGCACAGGGCAGGAGTGCAATGAATGTGTGAACTTGTGAAAAGTCTGGGTATTTTAGCATGCCATTCCAACTCTTTTACCATCAAACTCTGGCTCACCTTTGGGCTCATCTCTTCCTGTCCCCAAACTCTTCCTTGTTCCCTGAACAAGTCACATTCCCTCCAAGGCTTTGTGTGTGCAGTCACCTTGGATGGCCTCCCCACTTCTTCCTTTCGCCAGCTTCAGGCTATTTTTCAAGGCCAGCTTTAGAGCAGCTTCCCAGGGCTGGCCAGAGGGTGGGAATGCCGGCAGGATGGTGAAGGTGTACTTGGGCTGAAGTGCTGATGGATTTTTTTCCTAAGGGCTTTCTTTCTCCCAAATGCTTCCCGGTAATTCAAAGGTTTTCCAGAAACAAGAGTGGTCACTGGACCTCAGAATAGAAGGGAGGCTCCGGTAAATGAACTGGGCATCGTTTCCCTCTCCCTCCTGCTAGAATTTCCTCCACTCCACCCCCGGTTGCCCTGACACACACCTTCCTTCGATCTCGTCTCAACTCAGTGGCTTACCCCTTGCACAGGACTTGGAGTTAATTTGGGATCACTAGTAACCTTGTCTGTGGTGTGGAATTCTGGTCCTTATACTTCTTTCATCCGCATTCATTCATTTTGGGCCTTGCGCTGGGTACTGGGGATACAAGATACTCAGTTTCTGACTTAGTGAACTCTCAGGCTGACTGGAAACAGAGACAACTCTAGCCTGAGTTGATAGATGGGATCACTTGGGCCTGTGGCACAAGGCGCGATAAGGGAGCCTTTTCAGAGGATGTGACATCTAAACTTACACCTGAAGGATTATCCGACTTGGCCAGACAAAGGAACAGCAAGTGTCCTAAGCGAAGGGGTGGGGTCCCAGACACAGAGCACAGCAAGGAAGGCCTGGAGGCAAAAGGGTAGGGCCCATTCCAGATACTGGAGGAGTGCAGTGTAACCCGAGTTGGAGGAGGATGAGGGTCCCCTCCTGGTGAGGGTGTCCACTAGGAGATGAGGGTGGACAGGTTGGCTGGGATCACACCACAAAGCAACTTAGGGAGTCAGGATAACAAATTTGAACTTTATTCAGAGAGCAATGGAGAGCCATGATGGGTCTTGGTCCATCTAACTGTAAAGCAAAAATAACAACCCTTGATTTTATTCTGCTGTGAAGGACAGCATTCTAGTGTATCCTCGGCTGCTATCTCACTGTGCAACCTCGGTCCCATCCTTCTCTATCCTCATGTCAACCCTCCCCCACTTTCCAGCTCCAGGCCCCTTCAATTATTGAGTAAGGCATTTGAACCAGATGATTGTTAAGATCTTCTAGCTCTGAGATGCTCTAATTCTAGGATATTCTATATGATTAATTAATTAATTAAATGACATTTACAAATTTTGTGCCAGGCATTTTAGAAGACCATGAGAATCCCAGTCTGCTGGAGAGGCAGATACACAAATCCATACCCATCCCACAAAGCAGAATGAGCTCAGAGCTGTCGGAGCACAGTGGAGCAAGTGATTCATTCTCCCTCAGGGATCTGGGGGCGGCTTCAGAGAGGAGGCAGCAGATGATCTGGGCCTTGAAGGATGCACTGGGGGACAAAGATAGGGCCTGCTTTGTTCAGGGAGAATGAGTCATTTGAGGCCTAGAGACAGGTGCCTAGATACTCCTGGGAGGTCCTGAATGGCAGAGGGGTGTGCTCTACCCTCTGTAGGGCATGGGAAAAATGTGGAGGACCTGGGGAAAGGAAGGTGGCTTAAGGAGGAGGGTGAGCTCGCTCGCTCTATCTAGGGGAGACTGGAGTGGAGTTTGTTTTATTGAATGAAGTCAAATTCATGTGCTGCATACAGTAAAGGGGTCATTTCAGAGCCCCATCCATAGGTCAGACTGTGAGACAGGTACCGAATACTTGATCTTTCTTGTTTTTACCCTGACAACAACTCTCCAAAGTAGGAATGAGAATTCAGCTTTCAATGGGAGGAAACAGGCTCGACAGTGAGGTACTGTGTCCCAGGTTACATGGTCAGAAGGCGGCAGAGCTAGGAGTGCACCCCCCGCCCCACCGCCCATAGGGTGCCCACCTCCAGAGCTGTGACCTTTTTACAGGCCGCTCTGGCTTCTTGGTACCTAGCCCTCCCTGGACTCTGAGCTGGATATTTTCCACTGGACCCAGCACCCATGTCCAAGAGCTTGGTCCAAGACATTTCCCGCGGGCCTCTGGTGATGCTGGGGTGTGGAGAGGAGTGAGTGCTGGAAGGGAGAGGAAGAGTGCCTTCCATCTCTCCTGTCATGAGACACCCTCCAAGAATGGGCACCCGGCTCCCCACTGCCCCGGGTGGGGATAAACTCTTGAACTCTCTGCAGAGATAAAAAGCACTATCTTCTCCCAGCCCTGAGTGTTAGCAGATGGGGCCGCTAGGGCCAACCTCCAGCTGCCTCCACCCACACTGTGAGGAAAAGCTGTCTGAGGAAGGCAGGAGGGGCTGGTCCCTCAGGCTCTGCCTCCATCTGGAGCTGTCCGAGCACAGCCATTCAGCACAGCCCCTGCCCAGCAGGGAGGACCCAGAGGTGCGTGTGCAAGGATCTGAGATGAGTGTTCACATCTTAGTTCTTCTACTTTTCTGAAATGGGCAGAAGATGGGCAAATCAGTTCTGTGAGCCTTAGCTTCTCATCAGTAAAAGGGAGCTGATCATTCCTTCAAGGTGCTAAGTGATGTTATTCTTATAAAAGTGCCTAAATTAGTGTCTGATGCATAGCACACCCTTTGCAAACAGATGATCTTCACCGTGTTGGGATGAAGTGAAGTCAGACTGCCCGGGTCCAAGTGCAGCTGCACCTCTAGCTGTGTGGCTTTGGGGAAGTTCACTTCAACTTGGTGCCTTGGTCTCCTCTTTTATAAAATGAGGGTTGTTGAGAGGGTGACGATGAGTTCACATAAGGCACCTAGGATAGTGCCTGGCATGGTGGCAAACACTATGGAAGAATCAGTTATTTATTATCAGCATCAGTCTTTGGTCCACCTTCTGACTGCTGACCTGGGCACCCCAGCTTCTCTCTTCTCCTCCCTCCCTGCTCTAGGAAGCCCCAGTGTCTTTTGCTTTCTTTCTCTTCCCCTGGGTAAACTTTCTCTCTCACATTCATATCCCTCTTAGGTCTCAGGAGGAAGGATGCCCTGTGGATCCCGTAGCAGAATATGTGGAGGAATTTGAGGCTGATGGGGACACAGCCTTTCTGGCCTGGCTTAAATGAGACCATGAAGGCTGCCTCCTACTCCCTCTGTCCCATGCTGGAGAATGGAACATTCTATTCCTGATCCTGCAGACAAAATGTCATTATGGTGATTCATGGACTCAGAATTCCAGAAAGTCCAGGCTGAAAGGGGCCTCAGAGGGCATCCTGTCTACCCCATGGCCTTACCCTTGTCTCTCCACCCCCTGATAGAAGGCACTAGATCTCAATATAAGTCTCAGGGCAGCAAGACTGATCTAGCTTCCCCATTATTCCCCTTGGAATAATGCCAAAGGACCACTAGGTCTGAGTCTCACAGCTCCAGGCCTGGAAAGGAGCCTACTTGTCCCGTCACAGATCACAACTGGGCGGACCAGCTCTGAGCCTTTGCTATTTGAAGGGGTGTTTTGATAACCTCTTACCGCTCCTCCCCCACCCTGCAAAGCCCCACCTGATCACCCCACACTCTGGGCCTCCTCTTATCTCCTTACTCTAAGCTCCCCATCCATTACTGTCGGCTGGCAACACAAGTTTTATCTGAGTCTCTGTGGAATGGAATTGATTTCTGTGAATAATTGGAATAGCTGGCTAGTGACCCAGTATTGCTGCCACCAGGGTAGTTGGAGCTTCAAAGCTCTCATCCAACTCTTCCTCTCTCTCTCCATTCCCGTGGCTGTTGTCTGGTCCAAACCACGCTGACCTTCTGCTTGGATCATGATTACGGCTTCCTAACTGCTCATCCTGCCAGGCTCACCTGCCTCTTTCTGATTACCCTGCACCCCATCATCCACTCCAATCCATCCTCTACGTAGCAGCTACATTGATCTTTAAAAGCTCAAACCTTCCTAGACAGTAACGCCTTCCTACCTTGGCCTGCCATTTAGGAGTCTTTCTGATGGAGTTCCAGCTTAACTTTCCAGACTTACAGGTAAAGATTCACCTTCGTGTTCCCTAAGCATCAGTCAAAGGAGGCCTTTGCCCAAGCCACTCCCTCAGGTGTGTTCATTCATTCAGCCAACCACTGTTGAGCACCTACCTTGTCCAGGGCCTCCATGGGGCACTAAGAATACAGACAGGGATTAGGTGTAGACCTTGTCCTTAGACAGCATGTGGATTTGTGGGAGATGCAGATTCATAAACAGATAATACGTAATGATGTGAAATGGGTTTTTAGAGAAGTCTAGGGTTGGAGGGATTGGGGAGGGGGCTGTGAGAGCCCTAACCCAGCCTGGGTTTGGTGGTGAAGGTTTTCTGGAGGAGAGAGCATACAGTGAGGCCTCAAAGGATGAGAAAACTGGCCAGACAGGCAAAGGAACCTTATATGTTACATAGTACTGACCTCTTTAACCAGACCAATTCAAATGTTGCTTCTTCCAAGGATTCTTCCCAAATTGGCAAGACCTACACAGCCCTCCCTCCAGGGCTGGCTTCATGGGCATGCCCTGGAGGCATATGATGACCCTGCACTCGGTTTACTCCTTTGCTATTGTCTTGAAATTAGTAGTAATTTTTGAACAAGGGCCCCACATTTTCCTTTTTTCACCAGGCCCTCCAATTTTGCAGCTGGTCCTGTCTCCCTTAGGTCTTGTCACTTTTGACCTTGTATTACATTCGTCCACCCAAATGCCGTATCTTTTCCCTGGTGAACACCTGCAATTCCAAGTGGGTCTTACTCATTTCTGTCCTCAGGGTCCAGCACAAAGGCAGGCACCCAAGAGACATCTGTAATGATGTTGGTGAGTGCAATAAGACCCTGCTGAAACCCAGCCATTTAATCGAAGCTAGGGTAGCATCCCATGGGAAGGGGTGTGGTCCAGCCTGCACATGCTCCAGGAATTCAGGGGGGAAAAGATGGCTCCAGCTGGAGACTGCAGGAAGTGGTCCCCAAAGGACCCTCTCCTGCTCTCCTCTTGTCAAAGGGCCCTGTCAACAGTGCAAAGCCCTTTCCATGTGTAGTTTCAATTCTTCTAGCTGTGCAGGTCCCCTTCCCATCTCATTAGGCCCCTCCCCAGGCCTCTGGGTGTAGTGGCTAGAAGCTGGGAGGTAGGATGACAGCATCTTAATTTCCCTGCTAATTACAAGTGCTGGGAAGAGGGGTGCTAAATGCCAGATAATTACCGAGGAGGAGACACGTGCCAAAGTCCTGACTGCTCCCAGCCCCAGGAATTTTGCTTTAATGGTTTTCTTTTCTTCTTCCTTTATTAAAAAACGAGATAAAAAGAGTTAAGACCCTGGTCTTCTCTCTCCTTAGGCTTAGGAGGTTAAAAAAAAAAAAGCAATCTTTTTCTTAAACATTTTTCTACCCTCTCCTTATCAGGGACCTAGATTTAGATGCTAAGCACTAGGTTTGCCAAGAGAGTCTGAAGAGCAGCGACCTCATTTATGCCTGAGCTAGGCTGAGGGTGTGGAATGGGGTTGGGGCTGGCGGGAAGGGGAGCCCCAGCCCTCTGCTCTGCTCACTACCCCTAGACATACAAGCACACACACACACACACATGCACACACACGCACACACCTCCACTTTTGAGAATGGGAAACTGAGCTGCCTGTATTGTTTAGGATTGCAGGGCATGAGGAGTCAGGGAGGGGTCCCCTCTGTCGGCTCTCATTCCCAAGGGCAGTGGGCAGAGGAGGGGGTAATGTCACCCAGTTGCTTGGCCTCACTCCCACACCCTGATGCCTGCCAGCTTCAGGCACAGCTTGAAAGGCTCCCAACAGGAAGCTATTAAGTTGATGAGCATTCTTGTGGTCCTGGATTGATACAGCGACGCTCTGTTTTGTAAAGCTGTTGTAATTTCCATAATAACATTTTCCTCTTCTTAAATAAACTTGGACTCTAGCCCGAAGAATGTGGCTGGCTTTGCCTGGGGAATTCAGGACCTGAGACGATGGAAGGAACACCTCCCTGGTAAGGTGGGAAGGGGAAGGGAGAGTCACAACTCCTCCAGCCCAAGGGCTGGGACTGCAACAGGCCAGTGGAGACTGGGTCCGGCAACAGTCTCAGAGGGCTCCATAACTTTGCGCTGGGCCCGGCCAGGGCTCCTGGATATATTCCTTTTATAGCACAGGGAGGCAGCCTAGTACAGTGGTTAAGATTATAGACTCCATCCAGGTTTTGGTTATAGGACCACTATGTATTGCTTGTGTGATCTTAGGTAAGTTACTTAACCTCTCTGTGCCTCAGTTTCTTCACCTGAAAGGTACAGATAATAATAGTATGTAACATACACCATGAAGATTAAATGAGGTAATATATGTAAAGTAGCTCATGCAAAGCATGTGCTTAACACGTCTTTAAAATAAATGTTCAGAGATGACCATGTCTCAGATAATTTTACAATTCTAAGTATTCCAGGTTCCAGAGTCAGGGAATAATAAGGTCTTAGCATTTTTGAATCACTGAACTATGAAAGTCTTAAGATTATGGAGTATGGAATCAAATAATAACTTTCAAAGTGGACTCTTAGGCTATGAAACAGAATGATATTCACATCTTGAGGCCTTAAAGTTCAGACTAGCTGTCCAGGGTCTGCTCTAAAATCTCTGTGATTGACAGCCCATTACTTCCTAAGGCTGCCCCTAGGAAGTTGTTGAATATGGAACCCAGTTTTGCCTCCTTTTGTCAGCCCCTGTTGGTCCTAGTTCTCTCTGGCCACCAGAACACATCTGCTTCCTCCTCCCATGAGAAACGGGAGAAGTGGAGACAGCACCCAAAGCCTGCTCTTCTTTAAACTGTTTTCTCTCAACCAGGCTTTCCATCATGCCATTGCTGGGCTGCCTTGGCTTGGCCAAGCCCCATCTCCTACTGTCCCAGTGTGAATACCAGGTAAATATGCCTGTGGCAGGGCTTAGAGGGATTTCTGTCACCCTCCATATCTCTTAACCTGGTCCAGGACCAGGCTCTTCCTGGCAGGTTAGCTTCCCTGGAGCTCAACTCCTAGAGCCCATTTCAGCACATAGTTCCAGGAGTGAGCATGCATGTATATGCATGTGTGTGTGTGTGAGACTATGTATGAGTGCCTTTGAGTAGAAGATTGGAAAGGGAGTTTTGAGGCTGAATCTCAGACTTTAAGACTATCAAGACTACAGAGGGAAAAGTAAGGAAGTACAATGGCTGAAGTTCTCCCAGTGGAGACTGGCCCAGTCCTCACCATGAGGGTACCTGCTGAAGTGGTGAGATGGGCAGCAGGCTAGCAAGGCCTCTGTCTTATGTAGCCTCCAATGGGTCTGCAGAACATCTATAGTTTCCCATTATTGTTTCATAATTTCCCCATATTATTTCCTTTCAGAAGGAGGAAAGAGGCTGCAGATGGGACACCTATTCACCCCTAATGCAAGTGTGACTGTGAGTTGAAGGCATTTCTCCCAAATGTAGCTTGCTGGGCATCTGGTGGGCACTGGGAAGGATATATAAGGCTGTATGAGTGTGTCCTGCACAAAGGTGTCTGGTGACGGGCAAGTTAGGGCTGAGATCCAGCCAGAGCTCTGCTCATAAGACACACTCCTCTGGCCTGGGGTGGTGTCCAACCAGAGGAAGGGACACTTTTTTCTAATGCACACACAGGTGTCCCAAGGTCTAGCAGCAGACAAGAGGAGGTGGGTGGAGTGGGTGATAAAATAAGGGAAAATGCCAACCCAGGAATATAGGAGCTGGGAAGGGTGACTTTTATCTGGCCTTTTCCTGAAGGCTTGTATGCTTCAGGCCTCCCCGGGAAGACAGAGCACAGGACTGACTCAGACCCAGTGCCTTCGTGTAAGAGCTCTAGTCCAACACAGGAAACAGACACCCAACCAACCTTGAGGAAAAGCTGTGGGAGCTGGGGGTCAAGGGGTGATCTCCAGATGCTCCCCAGCTCCAGGTTGTGAAGGATCAATAGAAGGACATCAGGTAGGAGGGCTGGGGTGGGGTGGGAGGCCTAGGCAGCATGGTGACACTGGAGAGTAGAGAGTGATTCTCAGCTCCCATGCAGGGCTCAGGGCGAGGAAGGCCTTTAGCACCCATTTGATACACGAGTAAGTACTGAATGCAGGTACAAGGGTGCTGTGGGGGAACTGGAGAAAGGTGAAGCTGGGGAGGTGGGCAAGGCCTGGATCTGCAGGGTCCCCTGGGCTCTATGTGAAGACGCTCAAATGTTTCTCTTATTGGTGTTGGAGAGCGATTGAGTGACTGATGAGATCTGTTGGAACGATCATTCTGGCAAAGGTGTGGAGATGGCTCAGAGGGTTGAACTGGGAGCAGGGTGGCCTCAGCCACATGTGCTGCCATGGCTCTGAGCAGGGTGAGTAGGCCTGGGCAGAGTTTGGTGCAAAGCCCTCAGAAGGCTGAGGAAGGGAGGGCTGCATGGATGCAGAGGGACTGTGCGTGTTCCCCAAGCCTGGCTCTCACAGGTGTGCGGCTCCTTCTCTACCAGCAGCAGTGTTTCCTGCCTGGACCCTGAGCCTGACAGTCAGAAGCAGCATCTGGTATCTCTCCCAGGTTGGACATGAGCTTGGAATGCAGGGACCACCTGAGTCCAATCAGCAGCTCTGACCCCAATTTCAGGCAGGGGGTGACGTCACACCTCTTGGGTTCTGTGGAGGAGGAGCTGGAGGTGATGGGGTGAACATAGAACAGAGAGCAGACAGTAGGGCAAGGCAGTGGGGGGCACTGGGGTCTGAAGAATAAGAAAGCCTGGGAGAAGAGGATGCTGTTTGAGCCCAGCTCTGCCAGGTGACTGTCCAGGTCACCACTCCCAATCCTGCCCGTGGAGAGAACTCATAGAATATCAACCCAAGAAAGGGGTACAAGAACCTCTGCAGCCCCTTCGTTTTTCTGATGGGGACCCTGATGCCCAGGGTTTTCTAGCCTGCTTTGAAGAGGCATGTTTAGAAAAGGAGAGACTCTGACACCCATAGAGGGCCGTGGGGTGGGGGTGTACTGCAAGTGACCGGGGGTACGCAGTGCGTGCAGGAGACTGGGGCTAAAGCTGAGTGATTGTTCTTTCCTCCGTATTTCCTGTGGCCTGGCATTCAAGACCCTTTCTGTTGAGTCCTCTCCTGTTTCTGTGTCTGCTTCTCTACCTTAAGCTCCTCCTCCCCACACCCCCTGGATCCCGGCTCCTCGTTCTTCTCCAAGCAACTCCCTCCCTCTTCTGCCTCCACCAGCTGCACATCCTGTGTCCCCGCGGCATCCTTTCCCATCTGCCCTCAGCTCAGGTGCCTCTGTCCTGGCTGGCCTCCCTTGCCCCGTTGCTGCCCTCTCTTCCTGCTTCAACTTCCAGCCTGAGCCAGGTCTCACCCTCTTCTTTTAGAAAACATTGTTTCACCTTGAATTGTCATCGTGTTTGAAGCCCAGCTCTGAAGAGTGGTGTAAATTTGGGTGTGGTCCTTAACCTCCTCATGACTCTATTTTCTCATTTCTAAAATAAGAATATGGGCCTCATAGACAGGGTGTCCATCTGTCATGGCTTGCCTGAGACGTCCCAGTTTCCGCCTGTTGTCTCTGTGTAATTATTAATAGTGCACCCTTTTACTCCCAGAAGTGTCTCAGTTTGTATGATAAATTATATGTTCACTCTACTCCTAAAGCTCTTATGAAGATCAAATTAGATGATACCATGAGATAATCCATGTAAAGTTTCTCAGCAGAGTGCCTGGCATAGAGTAAGTGCTCATTAAATCTTTGCTTTTGTTATTTCTCTCTCCAGCAGACTGAGCTTGTTGAGGGAGGGACTATGTCTGATTCAGTTACAATTACCAGATGAGAATGGCCAATTATGAGAGAATTCAGAGTACAATCAAGCCCAATAAATGCCACAGTGATGCTGAGGGTGATTTTGTCTCTCTTTCATGACTGAAAAGCATTACAGCAACTTTATTACCCACCTCCTCTTTGCACTGTGCTGTGGCCCAGGAGCACTGAGCAAGAGAGTCACATATCTTGCGTACCTACTGTGTGCAAAGCTTTCTTCTTTCTGTCATTGAGTCCTCACATTCAGCCAGAGAGGCAGGTCTGGTGCTAAGAACTTTATGGCCATTAAAGAGCAGTTCTTTTTAGGATTATAAGAAATAGGACTGGGAGTGGTGAGAGGTGAACCTGGGGAGTTTGCAGGGAGCACATGGCTCACGGCTTGTGAACCACAAGAAAGGAGCCTGTGCTGTTCTTCAAGGACAAAAGCCATGGAAAGGTCTTAATCCAGCAGTGACATGGCATAGTCAGATCTGTATTTCAGAAAGATCTTTGGGCCAAGTGTAGGGGCGCGTGCCTGTAATTCCATAATTTTGAGAGGCCGAGGCCAGGGGGATTGCTTGAGACCAGTAGTTTTGAGACCAGCCTGGGTAACACAGTGAGACTCCGTCTCTACAAAAATTTTAAAAATCAGCCAGGTGTGATGGCGTGTGCCTGTAGTCTCAGCTACTTGGAAGGCAGGGTGGGAGGATCACTTGAGCCCAGGAATTTCAGGCTTCAGTGAGCTATGCTTGTGCCACCACACCCCAGCCTGAGCAACACAGTGAGACCCCATCTCTAAAATAAAGAAAGAAAAATCTGGTGTGGGATGAACTGGAGAGGTGTGAGGCCAGATGGGAGATGACCATCATAGTAATCTAAATGGGAGATAATAGGGGTGAGGCAAGTGAGCCAGAGAATTGTTTAAGATATTGGCTCTCATAGAGCTTAGCACCACACCTGGCACACATGTTGTTAATATTGATTAATAATATTCATTATGAAAACAATAGTAAGAAGAATACTTACGCCTATTTATTGAGTCTTATAACACGTGGTATAAAGTACTTTATCCACACTATTTTGTTTAATCTTTGTAACTATCCTATCAGGTAGATGCTTTACTATCCCTATTTTACAAATGAGGAAACTGAGGCCCAGATAAGTTAGGTGCTATGCCAAAGGATTCACACACAACTGGAGAGAAAGAAAGGCACAATTGTCCAACTCAGAGCTTATGCTCTAATGAAGTCACCACACCAGCCTTCTTGGAGGTATTTCTTGGGTAGTCCTGGACACTGAGGAGAGACCCAGCAGGAGAAGCCTGTGTCAGGCTGGCTTTGGAGGAGAGAAGGAAGGGGTAAATTTATTGTGTAATGGGGTCTCTGAGTGAGAAGAGGTCCTGTGGAATTTCCAGGGCAGTTTCTGTACCTGGAAGTTTCCTCCCACTGATACAAGCCAAAGCAGACCTAGGGGAGGGAGAAACAGGCAGGGGAGGGATCCGGCAACCTCCCCCCACCCCAACAGGTGTTGGTTCCCTGGTGCTTCTAGGATCATCTCTCTTCTGGTACCAGCTCCTTGCACAGGAGCCATCTTGTTTCCTCCAGAGACCACCATCTCTCTCCTAATTGGTGGAAAATTGGTTGCTAACTGTCAGGAAATTGCCGATTTTCCATCCATTACTGGGAGGACCAGGGCTGTGTAGCTGTGGGGGACTCTGGGTGGGAAGCAGACGTTGATTAGGCCTTGCAGTTAACGATTAGGTTCGTGGACCTCCTCAGGCAGTCCTCCCAGGCTGCTTATTAACTCCCTGTGAAGACCCATTGGGCAGGAGATATTGGTTAAATGGAACGCAGAGCCACAAAAGAGTTACTATTCATTAGGCCTTGGTTGTGGGGAGAGGGGAGACCGGGGAACAAACTGTGGCCTCAATCCAGGAATGTTAAACAGCCCCATAAGCTGGCAGAGAACTTTATAATTGTTTCTATTAAAATATATGTATTTATATAGGTGATTTGTTGGAGGAAAGAATTTCAGCATTCGGGTGAGATCCCTGCTATGATTTTACTGAGGATTAAGTTGTTAGGGACTAGATATTAATTAAGGCTGAGGGCCCCAATCCTTTCCTAATTAGCTCATGGAGTGTAATTTGCCTGCAAATGCTACTGTTACAATCACCTTGAATTTGTCTGGAGCTCTCCTCCAGCTGCATGGGGTGGGCTTTACCCCATTACGTGAGCAGAAGGGAGGGGAGGGGTCAGGAGACCTGGGCTCCACTCCCAGCCCCTGCTCCTGACTCACGAGGAAGGAGTCTTTTTCTGGCTTGTCGCCTACAACGAAGAAGTACTTAAGGGAAGGAATGGGATATGTCTGAGTAGCCCTTCTCAGCCGGGACACTCTGAGACCCACGGTGTTGGTGAACAGTCAACAGAGGACTGAGGATGAAAATACCTTAATGCCCATGCTCTTCTGAGTTCTCCACAACCTGAGATATCTAAAGGACTTGCCTAAGGGAAGTCAGAGAGTTCTTCTATGGGGCTTTAACTTCAATTGTCCACAGGGCTCCTTTCTGAACAGCAGGAAATGAGGGCTTTTGTCAGTTTCTGTGACAGGTAGAACTGTGCACCCGGCAGTTCTCACCTGCTAGTAAACCCCAGGTGGGCTCCTCTGTCCTCTGACCAGTCCATCCCTATTTCCTGAAAACCATGTGGCCATCAATATTGGTTCATGCTCTACCTGCTCTAGAAATTCTTCTCTTCTGCTCACCACCTTTTCTGCCTAGCAAATTCCTACCCATCCGTTAGCACCTGATTCAAATGTCCCTTCTTTATTAATCCTTTCCAGATTGTCCCAGGCAGGGCTAGTTAGGCCCCTCCCTAACTCTGCTTTTCATGAATCCTCTATTTAAGCCTTTAGCTAACCTTGCTCTGCAAGACAACTGTTAATGCCTTGGTCTCGCCTATCAGACAATGAACTTCTTGAAGGCAGGGGCCTGACAGTGTCTAATTCAACTTGAAATCTGCACAGCCCAGAGCAGAGTAGGTGTCAACAATGGTTGAGCTTAGTTTATGTTTGGCTTGTACAGTGTCTTCAGGAAAGGGCTCCTGGTCCTTTGCCCCTGGTATGAAGAGGAAAACAGACTTTGAGAAAAGGTGGTGCCCTGGTCCTTGGGTGTTCTCTGGGGTTGTGAGGTCTGGATGCTGTTCTCAGCCCTGGCATAGGTGGTTAAGAGGGGGTCTGATATCCCCACCTTACCCTAGGCTTCTCAGTCTGGGGAAGGGGCGGGTTGAGAAGTCAAAGCCTGTATCTTTCTCTCTTTCTTTCTGAGATCCCTAACACAGACCTGGGCATACAAATGGGGTTTGGGAAGAGGAAATGAGGCTGCATTGCACTGTATCACTTGGCCATGATGCAACCCACAAAAAAGACTGAGAACAGTTGTTCAAACACAGGCCTATAGGCCAGTGAGCTTGCCTGCAGCTCCCTGGGCTGGAGACTGGGGATCAAAAGCAAGGGAGGTGCTGCTGACTGCGAATATAAACAGGTTCAAGAAGGGCTTAAAGAAATTCCTAGATGACAGATCCCTAGCAGGTAACAGGTCATTAATAACCATGAAAGATGAGGATGGTAATAATAATAATAATAATTAATAATAATACCTTCAAGGGAGCTTTTATACTTTTAAAAGCCTTTTTCCTGCCAGTGTCTCATTAGATACTCACCACTGCTTTGGGGAGGGTGTAGATGCACAGAAAGGTGAAGGGACTTGCCTGAGGCCACACAGCTTGTTCAGGTTGTTCAGGGCAGAGCTGGCGTTAGATTCAAGGGGCGTTCCTGACTCCTTCCCCAGGATTTTCTTTGAGGGTGGGGTACACTATTGAAAGGAGATATTGGGTGTGTCCTGAGCCTAGAGCCTCATTCCTGTCCTCCTCTTCCCATTTCAGTGGCCCCAGTTCTGCATCATCATATGGCTCCCATAAACTCTTCATTCTAAAGTGTACACAGTGGACAGCAGAAATCAGCATCCTAGCCCTGTAACTGATTTGCCGTGTGACACTGAGCAACAGTCTTCTGCTGTCTTCAGTTTTCCCATTTGTGCAAGGTGATGGTTGGGTATTCTGGGAAGTTAACCTTTCAGATCCACTGATTCCTCTTTGTAAAGTGGGATGGTGGAAGTACCTGTCATGAGACGTAATTGACATATGCATGTAACCAGCCTAGCAATGTGCCTGGCACAGAGTGAGCACTCAACATATATAAGTTTTGGGCAACGTCTGAGAGAGTAACCCCCAAGGTGAGGCACTCCAGGTTGCTGCAGAACAGGCTGGGGAGAGAACTGTGTTGTCTTTGAGTGGTTGGTCTGCTGTTCCCCTGCTCAAGGGTTTTCAAGTTTCCTCTTTGCAATGGTTCCTTAAACATTTTTTTGGTGATCTGTATTATCTTACTAGAATCTGGAAGGGGCTATTGTGTAAGTGGAGTGAGGCTTTGGAAGTTTTGTGAGTTCACCAGATGCATCCCATCTTAACTGTGTGAGAACATTTTTTCTGAAGCTAGTTTATCTTATTCTATCCTCGCATTGTCCTGTAATTTGCTCTTGAGAGGAGCACTTGTTCTTTTTTTTTTTTTTTTTTTTTTTTTTTGAGACGGAGTCTCGCTGTGTACCCCAGGCTGGAATACAGTGGCGCGATCTCGGCTCACTGCAAGCTTCGCCTCCCGGGTTCACGCCATTCTCCTGCCTCAGCCTCCTGAGTAGCTGGGACTACAGGCGCCCACTACCGCGCCCAGCTGATTTTTTGTATTTTTGAGAGAGACGGGGTTTCAGCGTGTTAGCTGGGATGTTCTCGATCTCCTGACCTTGTGATCCGCCCGCCTCGGCCTCCCAAAGTGCTGGGATTACAGGCGTGAGCCACCGCGCCCGGCCTGAGGAGCACTTGTTCTAAATGACAATCAAGGTCCCCCTTGGAGAGTGAAAGGGGCCAGTGCTGCCACCTACAGACAGAAAAGTGATTAGATTTATTTTGTAAAGAGCCGGGTTAAAGAGCAGCAGAAAAAGTGAGGAGAGCTTTCGTCATCAGCCCCAAAAGTCTCCCTCACCTTATTATCCTACTATTAAAAAAAATCTATCATCGTTTGCCACTTTTATCTTCAGACATCGCACCTTAACAGAAATCGCTGATTGCAAACCAGGATGCACATAGTGCCATTTCCATTGGCGTAGGGGCGGGGGGCGGGGTACCATTGGAGCCCTGAAATCACCATGGTACCTCGTATAAGATATGAGATGATTCTGTATCCATTTATTGATTGGTTCAGTACATATTGTATCATGTCTTTGGTACTGGATCAAAATTGTGAATATCTTTCCAGAATTTGCAAAACTTTGGCTTAACAGATCCCATTGGGATAGGATAATGTAAATGTAAGTACCAGGAATTGACCAAATGGGGAATTCTTACTCTTGAGGTTTAGTAAGCTCACAGAGTTTCCTCCAGAGTTTTCTTAGGCCAGTGTGCAGATGCAATCAGTCCAGTGTGGGGAGCCAGAAAGAGAGATCTGATCTCTGCAATTCGGGCTCATGGTGAATTTAAGATTTACTGCCAATTCTCCTTGGCCGCAGAGATTGTGAACAGGAAGTGAAACTTGCGCCAGACAGCCTGGGGGTGCAGAGCTAGTATAGACTGAGGAAGGCAAACATGTGTAGATCATTCGCAGGGCAACCCATGCTAGAGCATCACTACAAATCCACTTATCAAATGTTTTCTCCATTCGTCAAAGGAAAAAACAGGAGCTCAGAGTGGGGAACTGCCCTGTGCAAGGCCCCCAGCAGATGGAGAATGGAGTCAGAATCCAGGCCTTTGACTCCTCACCACAGGCTTTCCAGGGAGACTGGCCTCCTAACTTTCCATTCCCTGTAGACAACCTGACCTTGCAGGTCCTTCTTTACTTCAGAGTTTATAGCTAATTCCCTTGAAGACCCACCTGAAGTAGCAGTCGTGGATACAGACACAGGACAAAGGTTTAGGAGCCCCCAGAGTTCTCTCAAACATTGTCTCTACTCAGATGCTCCTGATGCCTCCTGTTCACAGTAGGTGACCTTCTGGAATAGGACCTGGCTCCCTACCCAAAGCTCCCCTTCCCTGAGGGCTATGGAGATGAAGCTTAATCTTTAATGAACTGGTTTTCAGTTTAACTGTCCCTTGGCAATGATTAATACCCAGTGACCTAGTCTGACATCTAGTGAACCTGACCAGGCCTGATCCAGGAGAGTGTTGGTGGCCCCCAGGTCCAGGTGTGGGCTCCTATGCAGATGGATGAGGCTTGACAAGTGCTGGAATGGCCTCCTACCTAAGAATATCTTCTCTGTCCTGTGCCTGAAATTCTGTTATTTAGATGGTCATTCCTCAGAAGTAGGGTATCACAAATGTCCCTGGCAAGGGGAGCTAGTAACATAAGTTGTGTTTCAAATAGTTCCTTGAGCTGTCGTTTGACAGTTCTGGTGTCCAACAGCTCAGAAGAATTACAGGATTCATGACTTTTAATCCCAGGTTAGCAAGCTGATGAAATATCACTGGATCTGCAGTGAAATTAGACTGTAAGCTTCTTGTGGGCAAAGACAAGGGTCCGGAGATGTATGGGGAGAGAACACAGATTTGGAGCTGGAAAGGCCTTGTTGCAAAGTCCAGCTCTGAGAGTCACTAGCTGTGAAGACTTGGGCAAGCCTTCCTAAGCCTCAGTTTATTTGTCTACCAAATGGAGAAAATAATACCTCTCTCTAGACTCTGAGAATGAAATGAGAAAGTGTATGTTAAGTGTCTGGTTATTACAAAGGCACAGACTTAAGCCAGGCACAGATGCTGTTCCTTCCTTCGTTTTCTCTCCTCTTAAATTTGATTTAGCTGACCCTTTGTAGTGAGGAAGAGAAGATCCCTGGTTCATCTGGGGAGAAGAATTTTTCTTATGTGCTGTGGGATTTTTACAAGGATGGCCTCTCCCTGTGAGACTGGACAGTTAGCCAGATATCAAGGCTCCATGCTATCCTACCTGTTGAAGCATCTGGAACCATTGAGCAGGGCTGAGTCTGTCGCCCTCAGTATCTCCTTGACTCTTCTGATGATTATAAACATTGTGAACTGAGAAACTGCGTTGGTCAGAGTCTGTCACAGTCTCCTGCCTCTGTTTGGTGTCTTGATACCAGTCTGCATCAACCATGAGTCTGGCAGCATCTCCCTCCCTCTGCTGCCTGATGGATGCTCTCACACATTGGCACCTCTGGCATGGTGTGGAGATGTGGCATTTCAGTTCCCGGCCTAGGCCACTGCAGAGTTTGTATCCTTCATCTTGAGAGGCATGGCCAGGAGGGACACCAAATGGAAAGGTGCTATTCTTCCCTCTATGCTTCAGTGCCAGGTGGCACTGTCCCTGACTGCCTGAACATGCCATCCTTTTTCATATTCCTGTGTCTTCCTCTTCCTCTTCCCTCTGCCTGGAATGCCTTTCCTAGAAGCTCTGTCCAGAGAACAGCTCATCATTCAGCTCAGGGACATCTGATGGGAAAGGACAAGGGTTGGATGGGAGAGATGTGTGGGGAAAGAACACAGATTTGGAGCTGGAAAGACTTCAGTGCAAAGTCTGGCTCCAATAGTCACTACTTTCCACTGCTCTGTGTGTATCTATTTACCTGCCCATCCCTCTTACAGTCTGAAGGCTCCATGAGGAGTCCCCAAGTCTTGGTCTGGAGCTCAGTGCCCATGACTATGTTCCTGGGACCACTGGGATGAAGTCATGATGAAGAAAGGAAAGTAGCTTCTGTGACCTGCCTCATGAAGACAGATCGGGAGCCAGGGTTGGAGGTCAGGCAGGCTGAAGCAGGGGACCACAAAGCCCCCAGCGGAAGTCGTGGCCCCTTCTCTGTTTTGATTTTGCTTTTGTGGGCTTTTCACTTCAGAAGTTAATCTAGTTAATGCCAACAATGTCATTTAGGCAAGCCAGCAATTTCCTTTTGCCCTTTATTTAACAAGCCCTCACCCCACCCCAATCTCTATCATAAAGGCATGCAGGTGGGTAATTACAGAGGTGTAAAGTGAGGGTGCTGGGCCAGGGCCAGCTGAGCATTCTGGAGCATCTGCTGGGGAAGGTCCTGGGAAACTCCACAGCTCTGCTATTCAGTTTCAGGTAGGGACAAGGGGTCTTAGAGAGGGCGAGGCACTTATACAAGGCTACATAGCAAGTAGCAGGCAGAACCAGGACAGGATCCAGGTCCTTTACCCTTAGCTGAGGTCCTTTCCACTCCTTAGTGCCAGCACTGTCACCTTACATGTGTCCTGTGGAGCATCCCGCAGATGTGCCTGCTGTCTGTCCATCAGTCCGTCCATCTGTCAGCCCGTCTCTCCATCCATCCATCCATCCATCCCTCCATCCACTCATCCACTCATCCATCCATCCATCCACCCATGTATTCTATAGATACTTACTGAGGGCCTATGACATGCTAGGCATGGTGAATATACCAATGACCAAGACTGCCACAGCTCTGTCCTCACAGAGGTGATGATCTCAGGTCACAGTCTCACACTCAACCTGATGGAGGCACAATATGTGCACTGATGGTTTTAATAGAGAGTGGCAGGTGCTATGTCAGATGCAAGCATTATGTCTCTGTGGGAACACACACAACTTCTCATAGGAGAGAATATGGCAGTGTCATGAGTCTTGAAGGACAAATAGTAGTTTGCAAAACGTGGTGTGTGAGGGCAGGGAAAGTTTTTTAAAGAACCTGAGAGGATATTTATCCAAATGTTAACAGAGCTCACCCCTGGGGACTGGAATTTGCATGGAAGTGGCTGGGAGGAGGTGTAGGACAAATTTTACTTTCTATTTTCTACCTTTGGTACTGTTTGAATTAGAGTGTGTATATTAGCATTTTAATAAAAAGATTTCTATTTTGAAAACAATAGTATAGGGTATTTAGAGAATAAAAAATGTGACAAGTACAGACTGCTGGAAGGGAAAGGAGAATATAGGGTCAGCTGGGCTTTATCTAAGAAGACCCTGAAATGCTGGGCTGAGGAGTTTGGGCTTTAACCATGGCTATTAGGGTACAGGCCACATCCACAAAGCCTAGATATGTCTGCACAGAGTAGATGCTCAATTAATCTATACCTGATGTTGAATGAAAAAGGAAGGCCACATAATGTGGAGTCATCTAAGGTCAAAGAAGAGGAATGTAAAGGTGTGGTGCTTTGCCGCCATGTGTTGGTGGCGGTGGGGAACCCACTATGGGAAAATATGAATCTGCAGAAGTGGGTGGAGTGGTATGGAGAATTCTATAATGTGAAGAGAGAAAAGAATGCTGTGGCTTCTTCTTAGATCAGAGGAGTGTGGAATAGGTCAGATCCAGGGACCTTGGCATCAGTTGGCAACCATAGGACATACTTTTTTATAATAAGGAAATTCCCCACGCAGAGGCTTTTCCAGACTAGATAAAAGTTTCTGGTGTCCTTTGTGGCTAAAACCTGATCCAAGCAGGCTACTACCATCTTTTGCCTCCCAGATAGTGTCTTCTTCATTTCCTCAAAGGCATCTTCAACACAGCAGAGGAAGGGACATCCTAAAAAGCAGTTCTGACCCTGCTGCCTTCTTGCTTGAATCCTTCAGGGTAAATTCCATCCCCTTGCCCCAGCTTAGGAGGCTTCAGTGTCCTGTTCCTTGCGTATTTCTCCAGCCTCATCTCCCATGCTTTCTTACTCAAACCCTACTCTGCAGCCAAAAGTGCGCTATACTATTAAATGTATTTACTATTAAATATGCCAAATATACTTACCTCACTGTTTGCATACCTATCTCTTCCCTGCCACACCACCCATCTCCCCCTCCTCCCTGATTGTAAGCTTCTTGATGCCAGGGACTATTTTTTGCTATTCCCAGCACTTTGCACAGCAGCTAGAGCATACTGGGTGTTCAGTATTTGTTGAAACAGTGTGTGAACAAATAAAGGGTCCTTCTGCAATGGTTTCTCTTGTGAAATAAAATATCTTATCACACTTCTACCTTCTCTTTCCTCAAGATGCCAAGAGGGTCTAACATCCCTGAAAGAGATAGCATCTTGCCCTGGAAAGATGCCAGAAAGGGAAGCAGGAGACCTGAGTTCTGATCTGGATCCCTCTGCCGTTGGGCAATCCCCTGCCCTCCTCTGGACCTCAGTTTCCCCATATCTACAGTGAGGATAATAATCCTAGTGCTATTTCCCCATAGAAATGTTGTGAAGCTTAAAGGTGAGACCAAAATCACTCATTGGACAGACTCCAGGCAGAGTGGGAGTGTTGGCTGGGTAGATGTGGTTGTCTGCTAAGTGGCCGTACTGAGGCTTTGGCGGCTCTACTCCCAAGCACCAATGGGGTCTTTCTCAGAGACTTGCTCCCTCTTCTTCCAGCTCACTCATACTGTGGGGCTCAGAGAATGTTAATTATTAGGCCCCAGCCCACCTGGAGGGCTTAAGATGAAAGCAAGCTCAGAGTGTAAAGTCTAATCGATGCCCCACACTTGGCGTCAGGGCCTCGGCTCAGTCTGCCTGGAGATGGATCATTAATCTGGACACTCTGACCTGGAACACTGGGCCCAGGAAGTCCTGAAACATTCCTGACCACCCACGGCTCAGTCTGGCAGCCCCATGAGGCAGCCAGTCCTGCCACTGACTTGTAGAATTTTACCATCCCAAAGTTAGATCAGACTCAAAGAGCAGCTGGTCTAGACTCCAGCCCAGGGCAGAAGTCCAGGCTCTGTTTGTACACTCGCCACTGTCCAAGAGCTCATTATCTGGAGATGTGTACTTGAGGAGTGGTGCTGGACTTAGAGTGGACAGATGCATGTGACTTGAAGCCCTACCTTCCCCTTTTGTAAAAGTGGGATGAGGTTATTGACTTCACAGGATTGATGTTAGAAATAAATTAATTTTCTTGAAAGTGTTTTATTTCAAGATTTATAAGAATGATATTCACATGTGAGTTGCTATTATCATTCTTGACATTATAAGTTCCTATCCCTGGGATATATTAATTTCTTCATCCCCAGAGTCATCTTGTACAAGGTGTCGCTTCTCTAGTTGAACACTTTATGATCCCCGGGGTGTTAAATTTAAAGTAAGGACTCCCTTGCCTTGCACCCAAAGTCCTTCTCTTCCTCATCAACTGAATCTCTTGCTTCTCCCCACCCATCAAATGCCCCCTGAGACACAGCAAACTGATCTTTTATATCTGTTAGCTTGGTGCATTGGAGCTCCCGTCCCCTTTTCTCTGAGAGAAACTTGCTTCAAATGTTCTGTCTTCTGAAAAGCCTTTCGAGTTCCGTATCAAAAACCTCTGGTGAAGTTATTTGTTGCTTTCCCTGGCTTCTCATGACATGTTGTAGCTCTTACTACTATGGTACCAGAGTATAGTATTTAGGTTTTAGCTATTTTTCTTCTTGAATGAATAAATAATATTAAAATGCAACTTTCCTGGGAGACTGGCATTTTAATTATGGTCATTGGTTCCTTGACATGATTTTTTTTTTTTTTTTTTTTTTTTTTCCGAGACGGAGTCTCACTCTGTCACCCAGGCTGGAGTGCAGTGGCCGGATCTCAGCTCACTGCAAGCTCCGCCTCCCGGGTTCACGCCATTCTCCTGCCTCAGCCTCCCGAGTAGCTGGGACTACAGGCGCCTGCCACCTCGCCCGGCTAAGTTTTTTTTGTATTTTTAGTAGAGACGGGGTTTCACTGTGTTAGCCAGGATGGTCTCGATCTCCTGACCTTGTGATCCGCCCGTCTCGGCCTCCCAAAGTGCTGGGATTACAGGCTTGAGCCACCGCACCCGGCCCCGACATGATTTTTTTTAAACAGCCGAGTACCTGGGCTCTGGAAAAAATAAGTCTAGAATCTAAGAGATCTGGGTATGAATCTATACTCAATCACTTCAAAGCCGTGTGATCTTGGATGTCATTTTATCCCTCTCAGTCTGTTTCCTTGTTTGAACAAAGAGGAATTTAACAAAGCCTACTTCTTAGGGTTCTTGTGAGGATTATAAGAGGTATCTACACTGAATAGTAGAATGTCTCGTCCTGAGGCTCAGGACTATCAGTCATGCTATCTGGGTCTCAGCTCTGCCTCTCTGGCTCTCTGTAAGATAACATGATCCGACTATCTCTTCAAGATAACATTTCTCAAGTGATCCTTGGTCACAGAGCTCTACCATACAGGGCATGGCCTTCTGGGGGAGGCCATTCCTGGCCTGCATCACACAGCTTCATTCTTATTGATTTCTTAGGTGGTCTGGTTTCTAAAGGCCCTTTGCCTCTGATCTCTCATGATGCCATAATTTTGTGAGTGAGGCAAGTAACTAGAAAGAATTGTGATGAGGGCACAAGGAATGAGAGACTGGCTTGGTCATGTCCTAGGCCATGGTTTGAGGATCCCAGGCACCTGGGGAAGTAGAGAGGACAGAGCTTTGTCTGTCTTTGTGTATTGCCTTACTCATGTCTTGCACGATGTCTAGCAAATAATAGGCATTAAGTGCTGAATGGAGACAAGGAGAGTCCACAGGAATAGTTCTTCAGACTAGATAAACTGAGAAGATACCCAAGCCCAACCAGGCCTGTCCTGATGACTGTCTTGGGAAAAGACCCATTGAATTCATTCACTCAGCCTAGAAGACTCAAATTCCAACCTCAGTGGCCACTATAGCAGATCACATTTTCACATTGGGATACAGAGACTTCCTAGAGAGGTGCAGGTCCGAGGAGAGAGAAGGGCCAGAAGAGTTTCCTGCTCAGGGAAACTGAGGTAGGCAGTAAGTCCTGGGATGACACTGAGCATCTCAGAGGGGGCATCAGGAGCATCTGAGTAGAGACAATGATTGAGAGAACTCTGGGGGCTCCCGAACCTTTGTCCTGTGTCTGTATCCACGATTGCTACTTCAGGTGGGTCTTCAAGGGAATTAGCCATAAACTCTGAAGTGGAGAAGGACCTGCAAGATCAGGTTGTCTACAAGGAATGGAGAGTTGGGAGGCCAGAACTCCTCCCAGAAAGGAGCCCAGGATGATCATTGATGAGGACAGAATTCCAGAACCGAGGAGGGCAGCAGGCAGAGATCCTGGGGTTTACAAGAAAGAAGAAACATGAAGAGCATTGGGGAATAAAATGAGCCTTGTGGGCCACCCTCATCACTGACATTGTAAGCTCATAGAGAACAGGACCAGGGCTCCCTGTGGTTTAGAGGACAAAACATGGGGACACTCCGCCACCAGCATGGGCTCCGCATTGTGCTTTGCAATTAGTGGATGCATGAGAAACATTCCTTGAACTCAATTTCCTCTCTTCCATTTTACCCCTTTATTTTAAGCTCAGATCTTCCTCCTCCAGATGGAGTTCTCCCATCTGGTTACAGAAACTGGAACAGTGAATAGAGAAATCCTAGGATGTTGGAATTTTAAGAACGTTCCACAACGCCAAGAAAAATACGTCTGTGATGAACCAATGGCATCATGATGGCAGATCTGGAAAATACATTTGACTCTGTCTGAGTCACAATCTCATAGGATCACAGAGACCTTGAGTTCATCCAGTCTACTCGATGGAGGAGCTGAGGCCCTGGGAGGGGCAGAACTATTTGGTAGCAGAGACAAGTCTGGAACCAAGGACTGGCTGCTCACCCTGCTCTGATCGGATGCCAGGCCTTGGCTGTCGGGCTCTTCTAAGAGCTGTCTGACATGTGTAGCTTTACCTTATCAGGAGGAAGGAAAGATGACAGGGGGCAGTCATTCCTGGCCAAGCATCCATCAAGACCCACATAAATATTTTCCCAGTGTCTGCATGGCCGGCATCTAGTTGGCTAGGTTCCAGGTGACAGTAAATAATTCGGATGACTGGTTGCTTCCTGGCCACTTTCTTGGGTGTGTTTTCTGACAATTATGTTTTCTTGGAATGAACGTTGATGAGACCTTGATGAGGGCAGTATGCCAAGCCCTTCCTGGACTTTCTGATGGCATTTCTGGTCAGGAAAAAAGTACCCATGGGGACTTGATGTGTCAGCGTGCTTGGGGTAGAAGATTACTTTCACTCAGTCTGAAAGGCCTTTCAAGTGGGGCCAGGAATTAGTTTCAGGAATTAGGGTGGGGTGAGGTTAGAGACTCCGGGACCAAAAAGTCAGAAGAAATAAACTCAACTGAGGTAAAATGGGTAAGTTTGACCAAAGGCATGTTGGGGTCTTGGCAGAGAAGTTGGTAGGGGAAGACAAAGGTAGTATTGGAGCTGGCATAGCCTCAGGCTATCAGAGTGACCAGTTTTGGAGATCAAAGTTCAGGAGGGGGTATGGTATTTAGGCCCTATCCATTCTGATGCCTCATCCAGGGCCTCTGACTAGGGCTGGCAGTGGGTATCTCAGGGACATACATGGCAGTCTTGGAAGACAAGTTCTCCACGTCCTGTCTGGTTTATATTAGGATGCCAGTCAGCGATTTGAGGAAACGGGAATGGAGTAGAAAGCAGGAAACATCTGAAAGAGTGGCAGGGCTGGAGAGTCTCAGTGCAGTTGAACCTGAGACAGGCCTTAGGAAAATCAGACAAATTCTAGATCTCAGCCTCCAGTGGGAGGTGCTCATTATCTTCTCTGCATTAGACAGGGTGGGCTCAGGATCTGAGGAAGCAGGTCTGAGTGTGCGACATGAAAGCCTTTAGTGCCTATACTTGCTCAGGGTGAGGGAACCAGGCTGGCACTGATGCAAAGACCAAGGCTTCTGTCACTGAAGGAAAAGCACACTGTGTCTGTGAGTGGATGAGGACGTAGAATCCCAGATGGCGGGAGCTGGAAGGACCCATACCCACAAGGTCTTGCCTGAGCCTCACAATGAAATTATTGGGACCCTGTGTCCTGTATGTCTTGATTTCCAGCCTCCAACCCTGTATGGTTGCTCTTGGGACCCAGTAGAGACCACAGTTCCTCTACCTCTGAGAAAGGCAGGCAATGGGATTTAGGAGGCCCAATCTGACTTCCTGTATGTGGTTTTTGATGATTAGGAATAGGACTCTTTAATCTGCAGCATGGATTATCACCCAGGCATTTGATAAAACTGTTTTGAATCAGCCCATAATCTAAGACTGTACATTCTGTAGGGTTGGGAATTCCTAAATTCACTTCTTCCTAAACTACAGCATGTACATGTGTCCTGATTTTGAAAGGAAATGCAAAATTGTTGAGAATGATGGGCATTGGAATCAGATGACTTGGGTTCAGGTACAGGTTGAACCAACTGTGTACTCTTGGTCATACCCCTGAATCTCATTTTCTTCACTGGAAAAATGGAGAAAAGGTCATTGGAAGGCTGACATGAAGTAGCATTCCTAAAGTGCCAAGTACAGTTCCTGGCACAAAGTAGATGCTTAATAAGTGATTGCTGACTTATTCAATATTTTGTTAAGCAAATAAGACCTGGGTTCTTATTTTAGATCCACCAAAATCAGACTGTGTGTCTTTGGGCAGCTGCCTCTCACTCTGAGCCACAATTGTCTTCAGTGACATGAGGAAAATAATGGCCACCTCACAAGACTATTGAGAAGTTTTAATGAGATGCTTGTAAAATCTCCCAGGCTCCTCCTGGTTTTCAGGTTTAGGGGAAACTGCCTTATTGTGTAAACGATTGCAATGTATGAGCTCACTTTCCACATCCTAATGGATATAAAAGCCTCTGATTCTAGGCTCAAAGCATTCCCCTGTCCATCTCATCCTTTATTCCCCTCTCCCTAATTCAGGTGTCGTACCCTCTCACCTGGACGGCTCCACCTGCTCTCTCACAATCTCTCCCCTGCAGTGTCTCTTGCTCCAGCTGATTTTCTCCACAGCAGAAGGGCACCTAGAAGGCAGAAGCCTGACCACTGTGCCTTCCTGCTCAAATCCTCCTGGCATGGCATTCAGGGTTCTCCATATTCGAGCCAGGCGAACCTTTCCATTTCATCTCCCAGATTCTTCCTTGCAGATGCACAGTTTACATTCACATTTACACACATCCCCATTAGGAAAAGATGCCTGGGCTCAAAAGCTGTGGGTGTACATTCTGGCCCTTGTTTGGCCATTGGGTCACCTTATACACACTGTTTCCTTTCTCTGGTTCCTTATCTGGAATGTTAAGGATTGAACTAGATGATATCTCAGTCTGCTATGGTTTGAATGTTTGTGTTCCCTCCAAAATCCATGTTGAAACACAATCCCTGATGCAACAGTACTAAGAGGTGTGGCCTATGGGAGGCGATTAAGTCATGAGGGTTCTACTCTTATGAATGGGATTTTCCCCCTTATGAAAGAGCTGAGGTTAAAGGGAGCACTGTCTCGCCTTCTGCCTTCCACCTTGTGAAGATGCAGTGTTCCTTCCCTCCGGAAGACACAGCAACAAGGCATCATCTCAGAGGCAGAGAGCAACCCTTACCAGAGACCAATGGCAGTGCTTTGATCTAGGACTCCCCAGACTCCAGAACTATATAATAAATAAATTTCTGTTCTCTGATACTTTGTTATAGCAGCACAAATGAACTAAGACAGGGTCTTTCAGCTCTAAGGTATTTTAACAAAGTTTGATGCCCTATAGAGTGACCAGGGATTGTTTCTCTTTTTTTCTCTCACCACACATAGGTACAAATACACGGATTCTCAAACACTCACATGCAAATTCTTATGCAAGTACATACTTCCTAATACATAAGGACATGTGTTTTCACACATATATTCTCACATATGCACTTGATACTCCATACACTTAAGAACTCATGTTTTCTTGTAAACACTCTTATAAACACTCTTACATACATGCAAATGCTAGTCTGTCTTGTTCTCCACTGAATCTCCAGCATCTAGAGAGCAGAGTAAATCCTCAAAACTCATTTGTGGAATGAATGAATGACCCTCCCTGCCCACCATATTGACACAGGCATTCACACACACCACTTTTGTGTATACAAGCAATAAGATGTGCACACTCAAAGGTGTGAGTGCATGCTGACATACGTTAAATGTGCCCAGCACAATCACTCCCACCCACAGATTCACATTTTATATCTCCTCCTAGGAGCTGAGCTAAGGGAGACCCTTTTCTCAGTCATGCTGAAAGTTTCCTTGTTGTCAAATTTGACTCCAGGAACATCCAAGGACCTCGCTTCAGATGTCAGAGATAACACCACAGACTTCTATTTGGACAGTGCTTTGTAAAAGTCAAATCACTTTATCAGATGATTTCCCACTTGATCCTCTCAGCAGACCTGAGGGAGGCCTTTGAGCTGGGGTTATCCTCTCCATGTTACAGGCAGGGTAACAGAGACCTGGACAGATTAGGTCATTTGTCCAAGGTCAGAAAGCCGGCTAGTAAGTGAATCACCCAACCAGAACCTACCCCGCCTGCTCCCCACCCCCACTTCCCCTGTCTAAGGCTCTCCCAGTGACTGGTTTAAGAGGATTATTTATTCTTCAGTTGTTTTCGGCTCCTAATTTCTTTCTTTCTTTATCCTTTTTTTATCCCCTGTTTCCGCCTGCAGAGTAGAGTTTCAGTAGGGAGTAAGGGAGGCCAAGTTCACCATCAGAAGAAAAATCTAAAAGTAACTTTTCTTTGCAAACCTCAGCCAAAATTCCTGCCAAATAAAATGAGAATTTACCACACTCGCACGCGCCCACCTTCACAAAGAACCAACTCAACTTGCAAAAGGAACAAAGTTAATAAAGTTAATATCTACTTCAGAGAACAGAGTAAGGCCCTTCTGGCCGTGTAATTTGCCAACTAATTAAAAGTTATTCAGCTTTATAATTTTAAAAATTTGCATCACTTTTAGTTGCTTGGAAGGAATTGGTAATGTGCAAACCTATTCTGGTCATTTTGGCTTTGGGTGAGCATGTGGGCCAATCTGCAGTGTTTCTTTTCCACAAAGACGACACTGTGGGAAGGCTGGGGGCTCCCTTTGGGGCTTTGAGGACCCACGTATAGCCTTGCTGGCACCACTCCTTCCTGGCTCCAGCAGCTCTCAGGAGAGATGGTAAGTCAGTGTAACAAGATCACTGGCTTTGGAGTCAGGCTGACTGGTTTGAATCCCAGCTTTACCCTTAATGACCATATGACCATGGACAAGTCATTTAACCTCATGGACTTCAATTTCCTCATCTGTGAAAAACCTGCTGATACCACTACCTTGCAAGGTTATTATTAGAATTAGGGCTAGCTTATGTAAGAAACCTGGCACATAGTAGATGCTCAATAAATGGTAGATACCATCAGATTGGTCAACCCAGCACTTGATTCTACCCTGTCTTAGGTTTCCAGGTGGAGGTTGTGTGGAGGGAGTAATAGGATAGCTAGGGAAGAGGGATAGAGGAGAACCAGGCTCCATGCCTGACTGTACAATGAATTTGGGAAACTAACCCGTCTCTGGTCTCTGCCACCCCATCCGTACATCTCTAAGGGGCTTTCCAACCCAGTGAACTGCATGCTGGCCAAGGATTAAGACTGAGTCTTCTCCTATCTCTACCCTTGGGTTAGAGAAAAGGCCAGATCCACAGTAGCTGCTCGAAGACAACTTAGCTGTTTGACTTTGTCCGCTGCTGGTCAACCAAGTCCAGAGACATGGTAGATGAAAACTCAGATATACTCAGGCCAACTGTGTTCAAGGAAGGGATGACAATGTTATCTCATGTAACTGTTACATTGAATAAGCCAGACTCATGGGGGAATAATCAAGAAACAACTTTCATCAGTCATTCTGCCCATCTGAGTCTCTTTTTGTCCTTTTTGTTGAAATCTGACTCTTCTGTTTTCTCTTAGGTAACACAAATTTCCCCATTTGTCTTAAATCACAAAATATTGTTTCTGCTCAGTAATTAACATGTCTAGGATATTACTATTACTCATCTTAGTCCATTTTGTGCTGTTGTAGCAGAATAACTGAGACTGGGTAATGTAGAAGGAACAGAAATTTGTTTCTTAAAGTTCTGGAGGATAGGAAGTCCAAGATCAAGGATCTGGCATCTGGCGAGAGCCCTCCTGCTGCATCATCCCATAGCGGAAAGGCAAAGAGAGGGCAAGAGATTGAACTCCTAGCCTCACACCCTTTTATAATTGGCATTAATCCATTCATGAGTGTGGAGCCCTCATGGCCTAATTACCTCTCATTAAGCCCCACCTCCCAACACTGTTGCATTGGGGATTAAGTTTCTAACACACGCTTTTCAGGGAACACATTTAAACTGTAACACTACTGTTAACCTGTTAATAATAATAGCAGTAATAAACTTCAAACTTCTTTTAAAAGCAAGATTTTTTTTTTTCCTCACTACTTGCTTGAACCTGGCACTGCTGCTGGCCTGTAGTGAGAAAGCGGCTCAATCTTCTGCAGTGAGAAAGGGGCTGTTTCTTCTTTCTCCTTCTCTGTCTACATCTTGCTAACCATTGTGGATTTTTTTTATATCTCTATTGTCAGGAATGGGAAGAGAAAAAGAAGGAAGAGGAACAGGAGAATTCTTACTGGACGAGTATAGAACTGAAGATTCAGGGTCTCTCTGAGCTTGGCAGGCATTAACCTTACTTCTTCTTTCATTGGGTATTTTTATGGGTTCTTTGAGAATCCCCACCCCCAACTCATGCAGATGATCCCTGATGTGGGTAAATGCATTTTGATTCCAGCTGGCTCCTTCAGATTCCTTCCCCAGCCCCTAGGCATCTTCCAGCACCACCAGCCTCTTTATGCTGAGGTCCTTCATCCCACTAGATGGTCCACTGACAGGGTTTAAGAAGACTTAGAGCATCTCTCTCTCATGTGTTCCAGATCTGGTTCAAGAGAACACATCTGCATTCTCTACCTTGATAAAATGAGAATTTAGGTTGTCCCCAGTGCAGCAACGTCCCTTTATTCTTCTGTTGGGCAGCTGGTCAGTCGGCATCTAACCTTTTACATTTAGCAGTGGGAATCAGATTCCAATTTATAGTATCCCCCAAATATAGGGAAAACATCACGTTCTCCAACTATCCCATTAAAGTCACTTTCCCCAGGCTTGAGTTAATGGAAGGAGTGGACAAAGACACATGATGTACTTACAGTCCTTTCCAGAAAAACCCTATCTAATCCCCCACTTTGTTCTTGGCTTCTCCCACCTCTCTTATATGCCAGAGTTGAGTAGTGAGCAAGGAACCTCAAAAGTAGCTTTTAATACCATCTTTTTCAGTTCTTACAGGTTGGTTCTGCACTGCACTTGCAGAAGTGGTATCCATTATCTTGGGGCCTCACATGAAATATGGACTAATGTGGTTTATATTTGTTTCCAAGGCAAAACTCTGAGGTATATATTGCTATCTGTATTTAATGGTTGAGAAAACAGATTGGGAGAGGCTAAGCAACTAGCTCTAAGCATACAGCTAGTGGGGATTAAAAACCAGGTTAATCAGATTCCAAAACCTGAATTCTTTTCATCCTACATGAAGATTGGGCTTTACCTCTATAGCAGCTGGTGGATATAAAAATGCTTGAGGGCCTGCCACACAGCCAAGTTAAGCATTCACATCACAATAGAGTGTGACTGTCAGCTGCTTATTAATCTTGAAGCATGTTCCTATCCATGAACTCATTTGCTGGGACATCATCCAGGACAAGAAACTTCCCGATGCCCATTGAATTGCTTCAGAAGAACCCAGCAAATAATCTTTCTTGTGCTTGACCCAAGCATTGATTACTGCTCTCGTTTTCTCTCTAAGGCTTTTAGTTAATTTTTTCTGCTTTTCGGTTCTGCTGATTATTATATTGGAGAGAGACCCTCAATTAACATAATCTTTATAATAACCAACAACATGTATTTAAAAAGTGCTCATTTGTTTGTAATATCTGCCTTTATCTTGTTCATCTCTGTGTCTGCAGCAGTCTTAGTACATATTATTACTCCATAAAGACTAGTTGAATTAATTCATTGGCTAAACAAAGTTAATTTAAGAGTGGGTTAGAGTTGGGGAAGGAGAATGAGAAGGAGGGAAATGCATACCTATGGGAGCTGTAACGTCAATCATCAATGGCTCATACTCCCAATTCCCTGGGCAGGCCTGGATAAGGGTCTTTTAGCTTCAACTTTCTCACCTGACCAGCGGGGACAAGGGTCTCCATCTTGTCAGCCTCACTGGGAGTGTAAGATGAACCTCCAACAAATCATCGAAGTGAAAAGAAATAAAAAAGTATCACACATGTGGGTTTAGTCTGGAAAAACAAAACTCCTGACTCAGCCTGGGTCTCCTCAGACAGTCGGCTAGGAGGACCCAGAAAACCACTCTGGCCTGTGTAAGTTGCAAACAGAGGCTTCTACTTTCTGGGATAAATTATCCATGAGGCAGAGGCGTCAGGGCTGTCTGCTCCCTGTCTGGCCTCCTTTGCCATCTCACTTCATGAGGCATAAATCCCCAAGACTCCCCAGTCATTTCTTATCTGCATCAGTGTTTATTTTTTAAAATTGTGTTCCCCCCTCTTTTCTCTGCTTGCTATTTTATAGGGATATGGGCCAGGAGGGCAGAATCCAACTACAAATCTCACAGCTCTCCCTGCTGAGACGTTGGGACAGAGGGAGTGAGCTATGGTGGTCTGAAGCATAGATGTCATAGATGTCCCAGCAAGGGCCAGAGAAAGTGCCTTGGGGTATTTCCTGAGAAGGTGGGGCTCTGATATTTGCTTTCCTGGTGTGTCCAGACCTCAGGATGCAGAATCCAGAGAGAACAAAGAGTGTGTTCATATGAAAAGGACACCAGGTGTGGTGTTGGACGCTTCTCCGTCGCACCTAGCTGGGTGACATTGACTAAGCTACTGTAGCCTCATTTTAGTCGTTAATGGTCATGACAATAACTCTTAAGGTGATTGTGAGGATCGTCTAGCATACCACCTGCCATGGGAGGTGTGCAGTGCACATCATTTCCTCTTATCTTTAGCTGTGATTGTGAAGTAACATGTTTATCATCTAATCTTCCTCAAGACTCTTGAATGTAAGCTCCTTTGAGGCAGGGACTTTGTCTGGCCTGTTCACCCCAGGATCCCCATCACCCAGTAGAATGTCTGACATATTATCTGTGCTCAATCAACATTGGCTGAATAATGAATGAAACCAAATTCTCTGTATGATTTCCATAGGCACAGAGTAATTTCAATATGAGAGCATTGCTACAGAGACCTATAGACATTCAGAATCAGAAAGGGCTTTTGAACAACATGCAACTTGAGGTCTTCTTTGTTGAGAGGAAGACACTTATGTTCAGAGAGGGAAGACATTCGACCAGGATTCCACCAGAAGTTAGGGCTGGAACCCAGGTCTTCTGACTCCCCATCTGATGTTCTTTATACTACATTATGCTGTTAGTCATGTCTTTAAGGTAGAAGAGAAGGATAGAGAATTATGAAACAGAAAAACCTAAGAAAAGGAAAGTGAAGGGAAAGAAAACATTTCCACTCAAGTTGAGAGAGAGAGACAGATAGAGAGACAGATGGACACAGACTTAGAGAAAGACAGAGAGACACAGGGCTGGGACCTAAAAGGAATTAAATCCAAAACATACTATGTTACATGACAGACAGCCTGAGTATTACTTTAGAACACTGAGAACTCTCCCCTCACTGTGGCCTCAGCAGTGCCCTTGACCTTTATCCATGTGGGTCACAGCATGAGTAACCTTGGTGAAAGTGGGGAAGCCTCAATTTCTGCTAGAAGCCAACCTTTATTGCCTATTTCAACCTGGCTAGCAAGGCTTTGTTTTCCTCATAACCTACACAATGATGCCACTACTACCACCACTACCCTTTCCAACAGTTCAATTACTACTATAAAAGTTCATACCTTTCTAATGTTTATTATGTGCCAGGCACTGTCCTAGTATTTTACACACATGAACTCAGTTAATTCTCACAGCCACCATCATTTTACAGATGAGGTTAAGTAATCTGCCTGTGATCATCCCATCGGTAAAGAGAGGAGCAGCAGCACAAAGGCCAGACATCTCTCTGGGGTTAAAGCCCAGCACAAACTGTCCTCATGTCTCACTCAGGCCTTTCTCCTGCTATCCTTTCAGAGGTCACCTTGTTTTCACTGAATCGAAACAGATTCTTCCATTTTATTCTGACATGCTTTAACCACACTTCCTACTCCTCCATGTCTGCAAATATCCAAATAAAATACCATTCCAGGCCCTGTGCTAGGGGCCCGGAATGCAGATATGAGAAATGGTGCAGTCTAATAGGGAGGCTGACATTTAAATGGAACATTACAAAGTAGTTCTTTAAGTACTAAAGAGAAGCATGACCCCAGCACCTAGGGAGTTAGAATAGAATTCATAGAGGAGAAGGAAATATTTCATCTGCATCTGAGTTGAGTAAATGACCACCAGAAGAGGGAGGGAACAGAGAGTGCAGGCTGAGACGTGCTGGTGCGAAGTAGGATTTTGGGGGAACCAGTGGGGTTTACAATGGAGAGGGCCAGAATGTGAGACTGGAAAGGGCTTGAGATCAAGATGTAAAAGATTTGAAGACCAGGCTAAGGGCTGGCTTTATGTCAGTGATAATGCTTTATTGATAATGATCATGAATGACAGACCTGGCTGACCCTCATACTGACTGACACACAGAGGAGTTGATTGGCTGATAGAGGTATGTGTCAAAACTTCTCCATAGCACCAGGGAGTATATTGGAGCCATTTCTGTTGAAGGCCCAGCCCTGCTACAACAGAGAAAATTCTCTTTCTGCCCTCAGTTTCCTCCAGGCTGAGACTTACTTGCTTCTGGCTGCAGATGATGCTCCTGGCTCTGGGATGTGTTGGGCCAAGAATTTCTGCCAGCCTTCTGGGCTTCTTATGAAATCAGATATTTGAACAGGGCCCCAGTTTCCCAACACAAGCCTAAATCACTTCCACTGTTCTGAAACCTACTCCATGTATCCACCACTCATCACAGCTAGAGGGGTCTGCAGCCAAGCTGGGAAGAATCAGGCCTCCAAAACTCTGAACCCTGGGAGATGTGGGGCTAGGACCAAGCCTGCAAGAGGCCAGGCGGTCCCACCCTTAGCCTTGGGAGGAGAACTTCCTAAATGTACAGCCACTAGCAGTTTAATAGCTCTGGGCCCAGTTCATGTACATAAACTCTCAGTTTTATTTTGATATTTATAGTCACTTGTAAAATAAATAACACACTTGATTGGAGGTTGTTAAGTTGGTGCTCACAGTTTGCCAAGGGCCTGGGAAGCCTGCTGGGGTGTGACCACTCTGGGCATTCTACAGAGAAGCTTGATTGCTCTTCCTTCCACCCTGAGTCCACAGCACTCTTTCCATGTGGTGGTGTTCCCACCTTAGACCTATTACTCCCTCTCACAGGCTCTCTCAAAGCTGGCTAAGGCCTCTCTGACTTCCTTGATTCCAGAGTCTCTGAGAGGGAGTAGGAGATACTCTGGCATCTCCCACTGAATTAGAAGCATAGTGTTTTAGAATCTAAACATCTTTCAAGCTGAGATTATTAATGTCCAAGAATAGTCAGATTATAAATTGTGAGAAATTTGGAATTCTAAACTATGTGAAACAGAAATACGGGGCACCGAGATATCGAATGATAAGAATTTCAGAGTGAGGAGCTTAGTTTGAGTCTAGGCCTCTGTCTTCCATTGGGTTTAGATGAGACTAAACAGATGTAGCTAACTGGTGTGTGTGTGTGGTGGAGGTAGGGGTGGGAAATGGCCAGGTAACACTTGGCGGTAGACAGGTAGACCTGGCTGAAGAGTGGGGGAAAGTTGGAAGTTGCAGAGAGGAACAGAAGGTACTGCATTCTCACTGACCAAATGTGTTCATAAGGACATGAAAGATACCTATGAGGAATTTGGGACCTTTGGGGGCAGGAGCCAGTGAAAATTTGAGCTATTACTATTATGTAACCTCATTTAACTCAAGTTAGTTAGAAGTCTGGACTTTTAGGGCTTTAGAATTAAGATTCGAAGAGCCGTGAATGGACTCATGCCTGTAATCCCAGCACTTTGGGAGGCTGAGGCAGGTGGATTACTTGAGCCCAGGAGCTTGAGGCCAGCCTGTGCTGGCCGTCTAAAAAAATAGACAGGCATGGTAGCACAAGCTTCTAGTTCCAGCTACTTGGTGGCTGAAGTGGGAAGATCCCTTGAGCCTAGGAGTTTGAGGCTGGAGTGAGCTATGATCATGTCACTGCACTCCAGCCTGGGCAACAGAGCAAGACCTTGTCTTAAAAAAAAAAAAAGCAAGAATTAAGACTCGAGGCTTTTTAGGTTACCAGTTATTTAGACTAGAATCTAGAATAGTAAAGACGTAGATGAGAATCTTAGAATCCTAGAATTCTAGGATAATATAACTTAAGGGTCCTAAGAATGTATCTAGTCTTTTTCCTAGTGAATTAGGCTGGGGTTTGGAGACAGTCTGAGATAAAGAAGACCAATCATGGGCTATTGCAGCTTTATGAGTTTCACAACATCCAAAGTTGAACTGGACCTGAGGAGCGATGAGGGAGGGAAAAGCAGCAGCACGTGGTTACCATTAATGGTAGATGTAAGACAGGATCTTGATTTAATACTTCTTAGTGCAGTTAAAATAAAGTTAAAAGAGATGCCCAACCTAATATTCCTACTTTATGTCGAGGGAACGGAGGTCCAGAGAAGCAAAGTAATATGTCCAGTTTGGAATCATCAGTTAGTGGCAGATCAGATCTGGATGTGGATCCATGTTGCTTGGCTTCCAGTCAGTTATTTCCTTTTCACTGGTCTGCTCCTCCTGGACTGAGGTCACTCATTGCATTCTCTTGACAGCTTTATGGGAAGCAGTTAGTATGTCACTGGCCTATTTAGTAAATGGAAATATAAAGGACAATGAAGAAAGGAAATGGATTGTGTGATGGGAACACTGGGCAAAATTCATAAGTTAATTCAGGATGAGGCTATGAATTTTACCCTTCTCCAGCCCAGTTCTGTTTTCCTGTCACAGACCAACTCCTGTCATTGATGGCCTGAATCTGGCTAGTCCCAAAGTGAGGCTTCAGTCTAGTCACAGACGGACCCTCGACCTTGGCCGAAGACTGAGCCTTGACTTCGATAACAAAATAAGATAAAGCATTTAATAAGAAAATGAGAACACAGGCCATATTGCATACTGAGCAGAATACAGGTCATTTTCTGTACTGAGTCAGATCTTCTGGTGCAGGGGAAAGACAGTAGGCTCTAGGGTCTCCTGGAACAGAGCCTCCTGGTTTCATGAAGAGGGAGTTTCTGAGAAGAAGCCTTTTTCATTCTGCACATTTCAGATTTATCTGCCCCTGTAGATGAGAAGTGACATCTGATTGGTGAATTTGGGAAGAAATTTAGGGCATATAAAGCTCAGTTCTGCTACTTTCTTTATCTTGAGAACTGTCTGTCTAAGAGAAGCACACTTTCTGCTCTTGCTCTTGGGCCTTGTCCTTATAGCCAAGGATGGCCTCGCATAGGACTGCTCTGCTTGGTTGGGCAAGTCTGCCTACTTAGGGGGATGATTTAGCTGTACTATGTCATTCAGGATACCTTTGGAACCAACATCTCCCAAACTGTGGTAAAAGTTATTTTATTTTTCTTTTCTTTTCTTTTTTTCTTTTTTCTTTTCTTTTTTTCTTTTTCTTTCTTTCTTTCTTTCTTTCTTTTTTTTTTTGAGACAGGGTTTACTCTGTCACCCAGGCTGGAGTGTAGTAGCAAAATCACGCTCACTGCACCCTCGACCTCTTGGGTTCATGTGATCCTCCCACCTCAGTATCCCAAGTAGCTGGAACCATAGGCACATGCCACCACACCAGGCTAACTTTTGTATACATATATATATTTTTTGTAGAGATGGAGTTTCACCATGTTGCCCATGAAACCAGCATGGGCAAAGAGATCTATCTGCCCATTTTGGCCTCTCAAAGTGCTGGGATTACAGGCATGAGCCACCATGCCCAGCCTAAAAGTTAATTTCTCGCTCATGTCACTGAAAGATGTGAAAAGGGTGCTCTGCCTCATGCAGTCGTTCATGACCCAAGTTCCCTCTGTTGTGTGGCTCTGGCATCTTCTAGAACAGTGGTTCTCAACCGGGGATGATTTTGCCACAGATGGGGCATTTGGAAATGTCTAGAAACATTTTGGTTGTCACAACTGGAGAGTGGGAAATGCTACTGGCATCTGGTCGGTAGACACCAGAGATGCTGCTAAATATCCTACAGTGTACAGGACAATCTCTAATAAAGAATTTTCTGGCCTAAATGCCAGTAGTGCTAAAGTTGAAAAATCTTGTTCTAGGGCCTTCTTGGATCATTCAACCAGCAGATGAAGAAAAAGAGGGAGAATGGAGAATTATATGTTGGAGAATTTTATGGATCTTACTGGTAAGTGATGTGTAACACTTCTGCCCACATTCTACTGGCCAGAAGTCAGTCACATGACCACATACAAGGAACAAGGCTGGAAACTGTGGTCTAACGATGGCCAGCAACAAGAAGAAGCAGGTTTGCTGAGCATCTATTCACTCTCTGCCAGAAGACCCATTTGTCTCCAACTATAACCTGTAAAGGTGCTGTTTTGGCCTCCATCTCTATTCTCTTTTATTTCTTAAATCATTCAAATTTAATCACCCATGGATTCAAATACTGAGTAGGGCAAACTGCTTTAACTCTTTGATCTTCCCTTTGCTAATCTACAACAAGGAGTTAATACAAATGACCTCCCAGGGATTGTTGGAAGGGTTTCTCCTGCTCTATAGCTCTATCTGCATTCTTAAAGGTGATCTCTCCTTCTTCCAACCAAAATAAGATTCTGAGGTACCCCATTCCAGAAAAGGAAGTTTCATCCTGATCATGAAACTCAGTTCTCAGTTCTCAAAGAAAGAAAAATGAATATGTTTGCAGGATTCTGAGACATCTTGCAGTAACTCAGAAATTTTCTCTGAAAATAAAAATGGCTACAGAAAAGAATCCTTGGCTGAGGGGTAGAGGGGCCCTTGACTTCTAGTTCCAGTCCTGCTTCTGAATGGCATGTGTAGGCTCAGACACATTCCTTCCCTGGATCTTAGGGCCCTTGTTACAGAGTGGGCAAGGTGATTTTTCTGTAGCTCTAAGATCCAATGTAAGTTTTTGCTTGAATTTCCCTCTCCTCCACCAAACTAATCTCTTTCTTGGCATCAGCACGCACTTAAAGAATAAGATCTTGTTTGTAAGGGAAGGGCACAGTGGAGGTGGGTGGTTTAATGACCACCTCCTCTCCTGGGGAACTAGTTCGCAGAGAGAAGCCTTCAGGAGGTTGTCATAAATAACTAGACCCTTATCCTGACTTCCTCAGAAGGCAGTCAGACCGATGATTGATTTAGCCCATTTGGGCAAGGTTGGAAACCCAGAAAAATGCTCACTGGCAGATCTGCTTGTAAAGTTTCACATTAACCACAACTGGGCTGGGTGTCAGGGTCTTAGACATCCTTGTAAGGCTTGCTCAAGAGCCTCAAAGACGAGGCAGAGAATTTCATGCCAGGTTAGAAGTGAGAGGTCAGTTTATGGGAACAAAGAGTAAATGATAAACTCTAGATAACAGTTCAGAGAGAGAATCTTCTACAGCAGGGGTGTCCAGTCTTTTTGCTTCCCTGAGCCATATCAGAAAAAGAAGAATTGTCTTGGGCCAAATATAAAATACGTATAAAATACTAATGATAGTTGATGAGCTAAAAAAGAAAAACTGAAAAAAATCTCATAATGTTTTAAGAAAGTTTAAAAATTTGTGTCGGGCTGCATCAAAGCCATCCTGGGCTGCATGCGGCCCATGCAAGCCCATCGGTTGTACAAACTTGTTCTAGAGTTTCCTATGAGACCTTTACAAGGATATTTTTTCTCCCATCTCTCAGGACCTCCAGAATACAGCAGGCATCATTAAAACCTAATCTAATTGACATGATGTGTGCATGATTTAAATATTTAATTACTTTTGGTCAAGAGTAAACAGTTGTATGTTACAAATTACATTCATAGTAGAAAAATATTAGACAAAAAAGAGTTTTCTATGTCTCCTTCATCAGCAACATTGAGTGCTGAAAAGAGGAGCAAAAAAAGGGAAAAAGAGTGTAGGGGAAGAAAGCCTGAGACAAAACTCTGCTGCCTTCCCGATCTGGCTGCCCCAACTCTTAATTCTCCCAAAAGAGAAGTCATTAAAGATTTACTTTCTTAGCTTGATAGGCAGCTTGAAGCTTTCTGGACCCACGGCTGCCCCTACCCACTTCCCACTTAAAAAGCCTCCTCATCTCGCAAGGCCTGAACCAGTCAGCAAGTCTCCCTTTCTCCCGAGTTTTCTGTCTGAGCAGGAGGTTGTTCTCCTGAGTTTTCCATCTGAGCAGGAGGTTGCCCTGCAACTGCTAACAATCGGGGTCAGAAATCACCTTTGGAGGCAAATAAACATCCCAGGTATGCCTAATCTTCACTGAAGCTTTGAAGAACCACCCACTCCCTGTCCCCCACCAGTCTGCACAAGAAGATAGGTCAGGAGAGGGACAGAAATTTGTTATAGTCATTTCAGAAAGTGCAATGTTTATAGAGGGGATACTCCCTTCTCACCCGCAACCCCCACTTCTCTCCTAACTTAATCTAAGTCAGGGAGGAGGTTCCAAGAGAGAGCCCTGTAGAGACTGGGAGCACCTACAGGAAGTGGGGACAGGGAGAGTTTCAGTTCCTGGTTAGAAGTTTGCTGATGTGCAGAATTTGCAGGCACATCCCTATTAGAGCACAGTGGAACTTAGCGGGAAAGTTCTAGGAAGAGCTTAGCTTCTTCAAAATTCACTGCAATTTGAGGGTACATATGAACCAGAGATCAAGATTTGCTGTTGCTGCTTTTTTAAAAAACAACTTTATAGACATATTACACATATTTAAAGTGTGCAGTTTTACAAGTATTGACACGTATATACACACCTAAAGCCCTCACTACAATGAAGGTAGTGAATAGACCCATCATCTTCACTTTTATTTGGTAAAAGTTTGCCCCTTTGTGATTACTCCCCCATCTCATCCCCCACCCACCCTTCCCAGGCAACCATTGATCTGTTTTCTGTTGTTATAGATTAGTTTGCATTTTCTAGAGTTTCATATAAATAGAATCATACAGTATGCACTCTTTTCTCTCTGACTTCTCTCACTTAGTATAAATATTTTGAGATTTGTTCATATTTCTGCTGTATGGCTTCTTCATTCCTTTTTACTGCAGAGTAGCATTCCATGGTATGTAAATACACTCATGTATTTATCCACTCACCTGTTGATGGACCTTTGAGTTGTTTTCAGTTTGGGGCTATTACAAATAAAGCTGTCATTCGCATTTATGTCAAGTCTAGTATGAACGTATGTGCTTGTATATTTTTAGTTGGAATGGTTAGATCATATGGTAGCTGTAGATCTTGAGACTGCCAAACTATTTTTTCTGAGGTGGTTCTATCATTTTACATTCCCATTAGAAGAGTATCAAGTTGAGATCCTCGCCAACACTTGACATGATCAGTCTTTTAGATTATAGCCATCTTCATAGGTGTGTAGTGGTTTTGTGGTTTTAAAATTGCTAAGGATCATGAGCACCTTTTCATGCATTTATTTGCCATGCATATATATTCTTTGGTAAAATGTCTCTTCACATATTTTGTCTATGTTTTAATTGGATTACTTGTTTTCTTTTTATTGAATTTGAGAGCTCTTTATAGATTCTGAATACAAGTCCCTTGTCAAATATATGCTTTGCAAATATTTCCACCCATTCTGTAGCTTGTCTTTTCATTTTCTTAATAGTGTCTTTTGAAGTATGAAGTTTTAAATTTTGATAATGTCCAATTTATCAAAATTTTCTTTTATGGATTGTACTTTGATGTTGAATCTAAAAGACTTTGCCTATCCTGTGGTCACAAAGATTTTCTCCTGAAACATGTTATAAATGTATGATTTACATTTAGATCTACAACATAGTTTGAATTAATCTTTTACATATGGTGTGCATTATGAATTGGACCCTCTCTTTCTGTTTTGTTTTGTTTGCTTACATACATCCAGTTGTTTCAACAACATTTACTGAAAAGTCTGTCCTTCCTCCCTTGAATTGCTTTTAAATCTTTGTCAAACATCAGTTGTCCATACATGAGTGGATCCATTTATGGACTCTGTATTCTGTTCCATTGATCTATTTGTCTAGTTTGATTCTAATGTCACATTTTGGTTACTTTATAGTAAGTCCTGAAATCAAGTAGAGTTATCCCATCAACATTGTTCTTTTTCAGAATTGTTTTAGTTATTCTAGGTCTTTTTTATGATCGCATGAATTTTATTTATTTATTTATTTATTTATTTATTTATTTATTTATTTACATTATACTTTAAGTTCTAGGGTACATGTGCACAACATGCAGGTTTGTTACATATCTATACATGTGCCAATATTATAAACACATCTATGCAAATAAACTAGAAAATCTAGAAGAAATGGATAAATTCCTGGACACATACACTCTCCCAAGACTAAACCAGGAAGAAGTTGAATCCCTGAATAGACCAATAGCAGGCTCTGAAATTGAGCCAATAATTAATAGCATACCAACCAAAAAAAGTCCAGTACCAGAATTCACAGCTGAATTCTACCAGAGGTACAAGGAGGAGCTGGTACCATTGCTTCTGAAACTATTCCAATCAATAGAAAAAGAGGGAATCCTCCTTAACTCATTTTATGAGGCCAACATCATCCTGATACCAAAGCCTGGCAGAGACACAACAAAAAAAGAGAATTTTAGACCAATATCCCTGATGAACATCGATGCAAAAATCCTCAATAAAATACTGGAAAACCGAATCCAGCAACACATCAAAAAGCTTATCCACCATGATCAAGTGGGCTTCATCCCTGGGATGCAAGGCTGGTTCAACATATGCAAATCAATAAACATAATCCAGCATATACACAGAACCAACGATAAAAACCACATGATTATCTCCATAGATGCAGAAAAGGCCTTTGACAAAATTGAACAACGCTTCATGCTAAAAACTCTCAATAAATTCGGTATTGATGGAACGTATGTCAAAATAATCAGAGCTATTTATGACAAACCCACAGCCAATATCATACTGAATGGGCAAAAACTGGAAGCATTCCCTTTGAAAATTGGCACAAGACAGGGATGCCCTCTCTCACCACTCCTATTCAACTAGTGTTGGAGGTTCTGGCTAGGGCAATCAGGCAAGAGAAAGAAATAAAGGGTGTTCAATTAGGAAAAGAAAAAGTCAAATTGTCCCTGTTTGCAGATGACATGATTGTATATTTAGAAAACCCCATCGTCTCAGCCCAAAATCTCCTTAAGCTGATAAGCAACTTCAGCAAAGTCTCAGGATACAAAATCAATGTGCAAATATCACAAGCATTCTTATACACCAATAACACACAGAGAGCCAAATCATGAATGAACTCCCATTCACAATTGCTTCAAAGAGAATAAAATATCTAGGAATCCAACTTGCAAGGGATATAAAGGACCTCTTCAAGGAGAACTACAAACCACTGCTCAGTGAAATAGAAGAGAACACAAACAAATGGAAGAACATACCATGCTCATGGAGAGGAAGAATCAGTATCGTGAAAATGGCCATAGTGCCCAAGGTAATTTATAGATTCAGTGCCATCCCCATTAAGCTACCAATGGCTTTCTTCACAGAATTGGAAATAACTGCTTTAAAGTTCATATGGAACCAAAAAAGAGCCCGCATTGCCAAGACAATCCTAAGCCAAAAGAACAAAGCTGGAGGCATCACACTACCTGACTTCAAACTATGCTACAAGGCTACAGTAACCAAAACAGCATGGTACTGGTACCAAAACAGAGATATAGACCAATGGAACAGAACAGAGCCCTCAGAAATAATACCACATATCTACAGCCATCTGATCTTTGACAAACCTGACAAAAACAAGAAATGGGGAAAGGATTCCCTATGTAATAAATGGTGCTGGGAAAATTGGCTAGTCATAAGCAGAAAGTTGAAACTGGATCCTTTCCTTACTCCTTATATGAAAATTAATTCAAGATGGATTAGAGACTTAAATGTTAGACCTAAAACCATAAAAACTCTAGAAGAAAACCTAAGTAATACCATTCAGGACATAGGCATGGGCAAGGACTTCATGTCTAAAACACCAAAAGCAATGGCAACAAAAGCCAAAATGGACAAATGGGATCTAATTAAACTAAAGAGCTTCTGTACAGCAAAAGAAACTACCATCAGAGTGAACAGGCAACCTACAGAATGGGAGAAAATTTTTGCAATCTACTTATCTGACAAAGGGCTAATATCCAGAACCTACGAAGAAGTCAAATTAAATTTACAAGAAAAAAACAAACAACCACATCAAAAAGTGGGCAAAGGATATGAGCAGACATTTCTCAAAAGAAGACATTTATACAGCCAACAGACACATGAAAAAATGCTCATCATCACTGGCCATCAGAGAAATGCAAATCAAAACCACAATGAGATACCTTCTCACACCAGTTAGAATGGCAATCATTAAAAAGTCAGGAAACAGCAGGTGCTAGAGAGGATGTGGAGAAATAGGAACACTTTTACACTGTTGTTGGGACTATAAACTAGTTCAACCATTGTGGAAGACAGTGTGGCGATTCCTCAAGGATCTAGAACTAGAAATACCATTTGACCCAGCCATCCCATTACTGGGTATATACCCAAAGGATTATAAATCATGCTGCTATAAAGACACATGCACATGTATGTTTATTGCGGCACTATTCACAATGGCAAAGACTTGGAACCAACCAACATGTCCATCAGTAACAGACTGGATTAAGAAAATGTGGCACATATACACCATGGAATACAATGCAGCCATAAAAAGGATGAGTTCCTGTCCTTTGTAGGGACATGGATGCAGCTGGAAACCATCATTCTCAGCAAACTATCGCAAGAACAGAAAATCAAACGCCGCATATTCTCACTTATAGGTGGGAATTGAACAATGAATCACTTGGACACAGGAAGGGGAACATCACACACCGGGGCCTATTTTGGGGAGAGGGGAGGGAGAGATAGCATTAGGAGATATACCTAATGTAAATGACGAGTTAATGGATGCAGCACACCAACATGGCACATGTATACATATGATCGCATGAATTCTAGAATCAACTTATCATTTTATGCCATAAGCCTGCTGGGATTTTGATTGGGAATGCACTAATGTATAGATCAATTTGGGGAGAAGTAAAATCTTAACCATGGTGAGTTTTCTGATCCATAAACAAAGAATGTCTCCATTTATTTAGTTCTTCTTTGCTTTCTCTCAGTGATGGTTTGTAGTTCTCAGTGTATAGGTCTTTCATACCTTCTGTCTGATTTACCCCTAATTGTTTAATGTGGTTTTTTTTTGTGGATGGTATTGTAAATATATTTTTCAGTATTTTATTTCTGATATTTTGTATATCTGATATGGAAATACAATAGCTTTTTATATATTGACCTTATATCTTGCAATCTTGTTAAACTTATTAGTTCTAATTGATTTTTGCACATGCCATTATTTTCTACATAGACAGTTACATCGTCTGAGAATGAAAAATGATTTTATTCTCTCCTTTCCAACCTGGATTCTTTCTATTCTTTTCTTTCCTGATTGCGCGCATGGCTAAAACATCCGGAACAATGTTGAAAAAAGTGCTGAAAGTAGACATCTTTTTCTTATTCTTGATATTAGAAGGAAAACATTTAGTCTTTACCATTAAATAAAATGTTAGCTGTAGATATTTTTGTTGACTTTCCTTTTTAAATTGAGGAAGTTTTCTTCTATTCCTAGTTGATTGAGAGTTTTTATCCAGATTAGTTGGATTTTGTAAGGTTGTTGGATTTTGCTAAATGCTTTTTCTTGTCTCTGTTGATATAATCATGTGGGGTTTTTTTTCTTTTCAATGTGTTAAAATGGTGAATTACATGGCTTTTTCTTAAAAAATTTAATTATGATAAAAGCCTTGCATAACAAACATTTTCTGTCTGAACCATTTTTAACTGTACAGTTTACTAAGTATGTTCACATTGTTGTGCAAAAGATCTCCAGAACTGGCAGTGATTTTTGTATGTTAAACTTACCCTGCATTCCTTGGAAAAACTTCACTTGGCCGTAACACATTATCCTTTTTATCTATTGGATTTAATTTGTTAAATTTTAATATGGATTTGATTTGCTAAAATTTTGTTTAGAACTTTGTATCTGTGTTTTTGAAAGACGTTGGCTTGTAGTTTTCTGGTAATGTCATTATCCGGGTTCAGTGTCAGGGTAATGCTGGCATCACATAATGAGTTGGCGGGCATTCCTTCTTCAGTTTTCTGGAAGAGTTTGGGTAGAATTAGTGTTATTTCTTCTTTTAATGTTTGGGAGAATTCATTAGTGAAGAAACTAGAGTGTTCTTCATTAGTGGGAAAGTTTTTTTGTCTGTAAGTTCTATTTTATTAGTAGAGACCCGCTGACTTTTAACCCCGATCGGTTTGGCCCCGGAGCACCCAAGCCACGGTTCACCTACTTCCCCTTCCCGCTAGGCCACCGCTCCTGCATCGGGCAGCAGTTTGCTCAGATGGAGGTGAAGGTGATCATGGCAAAGCTGCTGCAGAGGCTGGAGCTCCAGCTGGTGCCCGGGCAGCACTTCGGGCTGCAGGAGCAGGCCACGCTCAAACCACTGGACCCAGGGCTGTGCACCCTGTGGCCCCGAGGCTGGCAGCCCACACCCCCGCCTCCCCGCTGCTGAGGAGGCCTCCAGGCAGGACAAGACTCCCCGGGCAAGGGCCGTGCCCGTCCACCTCTGCTGTCCACGGCCGCCCACCCTTCTCCCTTGCCCTATCCCCTGAGCCACCCTTCACACTGGCTTTCAGCGGGCCCTCTGCCGACCACCTGCTTCAAACCCCTCAGTGCTCCCTGTCGTCTGTGGACTCCACAGCCCTTCCTGGACTGGCCCTTGCTCAACTTCCAGCCACCACCATTGTCCCTACCACTGAGGCCTTGCACAGGCCACTTCCTCAGACGAGACATCCTAACTCTTGTTCACTCCCTAAAGCCCTCTTCAGGTGTCACCTCCTCTAGGAAGCCCTCCTTGCCACCCCCAGACAGGTCAGGGGCCCTTCCTCTGTGCTCCCTCGGTCACCTGTGCTACCTCTAACACCACACTGACCACACTGTACCGTGAGTGTCCATTGACGTGACCAATTGCCCTGCCAGGCTGTGAGGGCCTCAATGGTAGGGTCTGCGTGTGATTCCTCTCTGAGCCCCCTGTGCCCACCCAGGGCCCGGCACAGAGTTGATGCTCAATAAATGTGTGTTTACTGCAGAAACAAACAAACAAACAAAAAAAACAAGTATATACAGAGATGCTAAGGTTATTTCTTTTTGACTGTGCTTTCATAATTTGTGTTTTTTAGAGAATTGTTTTGTTAAGTTGTCAAATTTATAGGTATAAAGTTGCTCATAATATTCTCCTATTTTTTTCTGTAAGGGAATGTGTGGTGACGGCACCTGTCTCATTCCTAATTTTGCAATTTGTGTCTTTTTTCATATTTTCCCTGATCAACTTGGCTGGAGGTTCGTCAATTTCATTGATCTTAAAAAAATCACCTCTTGGTTTCATTGATTTTTTTCCCTACTGTTGTACCGTTTTCTATTCCATTGATTTCTACACTGAATTTTATTTTTTTTTCTTCTGATGTTTATTTTGCCATTATTTTTAATTGCTATGGCTTCGAGTTAGCCAATCTTTTCTTCTGCCATGTTTAATACATCCTGAATCCTACTAAGAGTATTTTTCATCTAAGACATTGTAGTTTTCATCTCTAGTTTCTATTTGAGTATTTTTGAAATCATCCATGTCTCTACTTAACTTTTGAACATATAGAGAACAATTAAAATAATTATTTTGACATCTTAGCCTGGCAATTTTAAATCTGTTTCAGTTCTTGGATGGTTTTGATTGATTGATTATTCTCTCTGTGTTTTCTTGCTTCTTTGTATGCTTGGTTATCTTTGATTAGATGCCAGAAATGGTGACTTTTACCTTATTGGGTGGGGGATCTTTTTGATTCTTATAAATCTTCTTGAGCTTTGTTCTGGGATGTGTTAAGTTACCTGGAAATTTTTTGATCTTCTTGAGCCTTACCTTTATCATTTATTTGGCATATCTGAGCAGTCTAGGGCTAATTATTCTCCACTACTAAGCAAGATTTTCTGGAATACTGTACCCAATGCTCATAAAGTATGATTTCTTTCAATTGTCAGGGGGAAATATGCAATATTCCCAGTCCTGTGTGAGCATCAGACAATGTTCTTTAATCTTTTCAAATTATTTTTCCTCCATCCTCAAGTGTTACTTCACATACATGTGCTAATCAGGAGTCTGTTGAATATCAGATGGGGATGCTCTGCAGATCATCACGGCTCTTTCTTGGCACATCTCTTTCCTTTTATTACTTTGTCCATCCATGAACTCTATCCCACTTGGTTTCCCTAACTCGCAGCCTTATCACCTCTGTTCAAGGATCCTACTGGGCTCCACTCAGACTTTCTTCTTTGTCCCCGTAGCCTGGATATTCTCCGAAGGCAGCAAGCTGGGGCAGTCATAGGGCTTACCTAGTTTGTTTCTTGTCTTTTAGGGAGTAACTATCCTTTGTTGCCTTAGGTCTAGTGTCTTGAAAATGGCTGTTTCTGACATTTTATCTTTTTTATTTTGAAAGCAGGAGGGTAAATTCAATCCTGGTAACTTAATCATGGGCAAAAGTGCAAATCTCCTGGCATCCAATTCTTACCATAGATTTCTGACGTCTGGAAGCATGGTGGAGCAACACACTTCTGAAGGAAGAGCAGGTACTCTAGTGAAGTTTTCCACAAAAGAAGAAAATGCTGTGCTCTTTGTCCACCTCACCAACTTCCCTTCAGCCCTTGGGGAGTGTAGAAGACCTCCATGTTCATCAGTGCTCCATTTTAAGGAGAGAACAGAAGTTGGAGGATAAGGTGGAAGTTCTGATTGACGTGGACCACATAAGGTGACATCCGGCCAAAAAGGAAGCTGGGAGCCACAGACTGCTAATAAGATGAAGGGAGACACAGCTACCCCTCTGTGGGATCATCAGTGATGGAGAGGGCTGGCATAAAGATGAACATCTGCCTCCAAAACCATATAACTCCATACACCACATCATCTAATAGGAGACCAACATATTGTCAGAGGCCACCAGCAACAGAGGGAAGCAGGTAAAGTCAGTGTAAGATCAGGAGCCTTTCTCCACCAATGACAAACAGCCACTTATTTAGAGTGGCCTGTGTTATTCCTCTTATTTTTCCTTCTTCCCTCAACATGAAAGGCACTAGACCCAGAAAAGAAAGGAGGAGAAAATAGAAGACAAGACCACAACCCCTTACCACTCTTTGTTTGTTTGTTTGTTCTGAGACAGTCTCACTCTGTTGCCCAGGTGCTGGAGTGCAGTTGCATGATCTCGGCTAATTGCAAACTCCATCTCCCAGGTTCAAGTGATTCTTGTGCCTCAGTCTCCCGAGTAGCTGGGACTATAGGCATGCACCATGACGCCCGGCTAATTTTGTATTTTTTTTGTAGTGACGGGGTTTCTCCATATTCCCTTCCCACTCTCGTAACTTGAGGTACAAGTCTGGCAAACACTGAAGCGAGACGAGGAAATGCTATTGAAACTGGATACGAGATGGGAGTTGTGACCTAGACCAGATGGGACTTTTGGTAACTGATATCGATGGGAAAGCAATGGGATCTACCTGAAGATATCATTAGAAAATGAGACTGGCAGATATTACATATCACATTTAACCGTTGTGCCTAGAGTAAATAAGCGGAACTGTTTATACCTATATCCCAATGGATTGAGGCTCCTCAATAAACTGGTTACATCACATCTGCTAACAACAGCTGCTAAACATTGAAAGGGATACTGTGCTGAGTGCTGTACACATGCTATGTCATTTGCTCTTCACAACCTATAGGATAGGCAATCGTTTTCCCCCCATTTTGCAGATGACAGAAACCGAGGCACAACCAATTTGTCTAAATATAGATTATAGAAATTTCACATATATCTCTCTAGTTCACATGAAGCATCATTCTCCTTAAGCACTTTGCTCATACCCTTGATGTTCTTCCAAACATTTTGCTTACGTTCAGTGTTTTCCATTTCTCTAAGCTGTGTTGTGTCAGTCCATCTCCTGATGAAGCAAGGGCAGTTTGAATGCTGGAATGGAGGTGAATGAGGAAGGGGAACACTATGGGAAAATATTTGTTTTACGCAGATAAAATGTTGGATTGGAACGCATGGAACTACATCCGGGTGAGAGGCATCGAATAAATCACTTAACCTCTTTGTACTTTAGTTTCCTTATATGATTTTATGGGCATCATGATAGTGCCTACTTCACTGGGCTGGCACTGGGAACGAAGTGTGAGTATAGATGAAGCCGTTAATCAGTGTCTGGCACACGGTCTGCTCTATCCGAGGATTAACCATGGTTATTATCTGTCCTTTATTACTAATTAAGTTCTTTTCACCACTGAAAGCAAAAGTCCAAATGAACCTAAATATATGCGTTTCTTTTCTCCTCCACATCTTCGCTGCACCTCCTTCGTTACTCTACCTCCATCACCACCCCAAGAAATTAGATCTTTGCATAGCAGAAAACACTTTTCCCATTCATAAGAGAAAGAATGGGACTTTGTTGTTGTTGTTGCTATTCCAAGACAGAACCCAAATTTGACACCCAGTTTTTCTAAGTACACCTCTGGTACATTGCTGGAGGTGTCAGTGTGAGGATTTAAGCTTAGGTGTATCTGACAGCTGGTTACCCAGATGAGAAACCCAGAGTCCTCTTCGGTCCTTTGCAGTGAGCTGCCTGGACCTGCAGCGTTCCTGGAGTACCTTCTATGTGCACCAGGTGGCAGGTGCTGCTTCGGAAATGCAGGTGCGGCAGCTGCACAACTGGTTCTACGCGTGGATCTGAGCACCGGGCTCACCTGGGAGATTTCTAATAACACAAATGCCCAGCCTCCGCCCCCGAGATTTTGACGCCGTGAGTTTGGTGTGGCGGCCTGGCATGTGTGTTTTTATAAAGCCCTACAGGTAACTATGATTCAGCTTGGTGCAGGGCCTGCGTTTGGAAGCGTCTGCTTCAGAGTGTTCCAGAGAATGGCAGCCTTACACAAGCATGAAGCGTTTAACTGTGCAACACAAATCAATAACTTGGGCTCCTAGAATTCAGGGTGAGGTTTCACAGAGTGTCAGAGTTGAAAAGGATCTTGGAGCTCACTGATGAAGCATTAACGACGAGGAGCCTGAGGCCAGAGAGAATGTGCGAAGGACAGCCTGAGCTACAGTGCCGGTCTCCTCCCTCCTCCGCAGCCCTGCTGACCGCAGCTCTCCGTGGTTATAATACTGTCACTTCCCCGCTAGCCCAAGGATCTGAAAATACTTTTTGGTAAGCCACGGGAAGGACCCTCCTCCCTAAGTCAGTACCTTTAGCTGCTGTTGGAACAACTCCAAGCCTCAAATAATTCAAAACTGTGTGAAACGCGTTTTTGCCTGAATTAGGTGGGTGGCCTTTGTCCAGAGGCCATGTTTTAATGACTCTGCAGCGTGGCCCCCCTGCCATCCATGCCTGCGGGGATGCTCAACCCTGTCTCCCAGCCCTGGTGCATCCCCAGCCCCGTGCTCCAGTCTTCTCACGGTCCTTGGGCATATCAAAACCTCTCTGAGCCTCCGTTTCTTCTCTGTAAGACAAGGGTGAGGATCACATGAGAAAATGTTCAGCATTTCTGTGTGTAACTGTCGGAAAAAAAAAAAAAAAACTAGAGCTTAGTTTTCCTCTGTACTCTATCTTTGAACACTTTTAAGTTGGATTCTAGCTTCGCAGAGGCAAAGGTCCTTAGAAAATCTGTAACTGAAACCGCTAACTTTATACTAGGGCAAACTGGGTCCAGAAAGCTGAATGATTTACACAGGGACTTGTTGTGAGAGGAGGATTGGCATGTAGGTGTCCCGATGTCCAGCCTTCTGTCCTTTCTTCGGTATCACAACCATGCAGCCCTGGGGCCTCTCGGGTGGAGCCTCTTACTATTATTATTCTGAATAGCTCTGATGCTAACTGTTGTCTTCCCCTTTCTCCTTTCCTTTCATCAACACTTAGTGAGCACCTGTTTTATCTTGTGCCCTATACTTGGTTTCTGTTAGAGAACCTTGCCTTGCCTACAATAAGTACTAAATAAATCTTTGACAGTGGTTTAATTATCCACATTTATTCATATATTTAGTGATAAGCACTTGCTTTGTGCTAAATCCTCTTTAGGGAGGCTGCGAGGAACCCAAGAGGGGCAGATAATGACATGGTCCACAATGCGCTTAAGGAGTTGGCAGAGTTTGGGATTAGGGGAGTCTGCGCGTGTGTGGATAATTAGCATTCAGGAGAAAGTAGAGTGCACGTAAGTACAGCTATGTGCACCGTAGTGGCAGGAGGTCACTTTGCTTTGGGGCTGGAAGTCTGGGAAGTCAGACCCTGTACTTTTTCAGCGTAAACCCTTGATCCCCTTCTCCTTTAGCCTCTCTCGTGACTGCTTCTGCAGGCTTCTCTCCTAGACTTTCTCTTCTCACTCTATGTGGTCTTTCTGGAACATCATCCATCTTCCTGCCTCAATGATCATCTAATTCTTGATGACTTTTAAATCTATATCTCCAGAGGAAAGTGTTTCTCTGAGTCTCAGACCTTTACATCCTACTGTTTCCCAAATGTCACTGATTGCATAACTTGTCACTTGTACAGAACTGATCTCCTTTCCCCTCCAGTCTGCTTCTCCTCAGTGAGCTCAGAAACCTGGAAATGGTCCTTAACTCCCCACTCTTTTCTTTACTCTTCCACCACCCCAGTAATATCGAGGTTCCTTAAACCCCAGAATCCTGGAAATCTAAACAGCCCTGTCACAGTTTCCTTTCTCTCCAACCCACTTTTCCCTATCACAGATTTCTTTCTCTCCAACCCACCTTTTCTGCCACTGTCAATCTCTGGGTACAATCAAGATTCACCTGCATTTTTGTGACAACTTTTTACCCAAATGGTCTTCCTATTTTGAGTCATGCTCACCTATCAGTCCTCTGAATTGGACCCAGAGAAGTCTTCTTATATAAAATAAAACAAACAAATGAAGTCCCTCCATCACTTACAGCTCTTAGAGTGTCTTCCCTCTGTTCCCAAACTTCATACTCTTGTAAGTGGCCTCTGCAACCTGTGCTATGGATTGAATTGTGTCCTCCAGAAGCATACGTTCAAGCCCTCACTCCTCGTACCCCAGAATGTGAGCTTAATTGGGAATGGAGTTGTTGACATGTAATTAGTAAGATGAAGTCATGCTGGAGTAGGGTGGGCTCTTAATCCTGTATGACTGGAATCTGTATAAGAAGAGGGAAATTTGGACACAGACATAGGCATAGAGGGAGGACAGCCATGGGAAGTGAAGGCAGAGATTGGAGTTATGCTGCCAAAGCCAAGGAACACCTGGCTGCTGCTTCCAGAATCTGGAAGAGGCAAGGAAAGGATTTCTCTTTCCAAAAAGGCTTTGGAGGGAGCATGGCCTTGCCAATATCTTGATTTTGGATCTCCAGCCTCCAGAACTGCGAGACAATACATTTCTGTTGTTTTAAGCCACCCAGTTTGTGGTAATTTGTTATGGCAGCCCTAGTAAATGAACATAAACTGTCAGGATCCAAATTCCAAGTATCTTTCCAGCCTCCTCTGCAGTCACGTGCCTCAATTCACCCTGTTATCTCAGGCACACTGGATTACACACAGCTCTTGAAACACACTGTGCACCTGCACACCTTTGCTCACACTGGTCTCTGGTGGAAGGCTCTTCCTCTTCTCTGCTTGCCCACCTTCTCCACAACTTCTTCCTTCTGTCCCTTCGGCACCAGACATGTGAACAACGATGACTTGTCCTGGCCCCCTTGAGAGCAGGGACTCTGCTTCCCTCGTCTCTATCTCTGGTGCTTTAGCACTGAGCTGGCCTAGCACAATGCTGAAAGAATTGATTTGAGCTGGGTCACATGTTGGCCCACAGTTTATGAGTTGGTGGGTGGTGGGATTCAAAACCCTCATTCCTCCCTCCTCACTGGATTTCCAAAGAGGGGTTCACCCTGATTTCATCACCCACTAAAAGCTAATTAACCACAGGGCATGGATTCTTCTTGGAAACCCCCAAACTGCCAACTTCTTCTCCCTCATGCTGTTGCCAAGGCTCTCGAGCGGGCTTGGAGGGAGGAAACGTGGACAAAAAGATTTTGTTCGTTTCTTTGAGGCCAACACCTAATCACTGTCCCTTTTCAAGTGAAAAACGGGGAAAATGCTAGCTAACTGTTGTTTAGTGACCCCAACCCCCATCCCTTTAAAATAAACACTCTTTTCAATTAGGAAGATTTGTCACTGGGGACAGTAATTCCGTGTCCTACCAAAACAAACACAGTTGTAATTAGTTTTATCCAGGAAGAAAATTAACTCTGTTTATCTTAGCATAATTAATCACTGACCTTTTTCCGTCCCGGCAGCTTGGGGGAGGGCATGGGAGTGGGGGGTTGTGATCTACAGCACAGGGGCGTTCCGGGCTCCATCTATCTCTCGTCTTGGTTACACAGCTGTCTGCGTGAGTTATTTGAATTAATATTCCTAGCCAAGAGTTGTGGAGCTGCCTCAGAGCTGGACTTGGAGAGACCACTAAATAAGGCTATGATTTTATGGCTTCAGTCTGTGGAGAATTTTAGATGAGTACGTATCAGATGGGCATGAAGGCATGTGGCTGACACTGAAGTTTGCTTGGCTCCTTTCATGCCCTTCACCTTGACCTCAACAAGTCTTGAGAAACGGGAAGGATCCTCAGGCAAGGGCGTTGGTCCTTGGTTGTGGAAGAGAGGCTGCTGCTGCAGTGAGGAGGGACAGGCTTTGGAGCTACGGTTTGGGTGTCAGTCTTGACTCTGATATCCTCTAGCTATATGACTTTGGGCAAAATACCTCATCTTTCTGAACCATAGTAACCTCCTAAGTGAAAAAACAATAACAACAACAAAAAAACAAAAACAAAACAGAAAAAAACCAGGACATGTGTGCATGTGTGTGGTGGGGACAGGGTTAGTAATATATATCCACAGGGATGAATAAGGATTAGAAGTGAGGTATGCTATGTCCCTAGCACAGGGTCTGGTACTAAATAGTAATTCAGTGAACTCAGGTAGGTTTTGTTATTTTTGTATGAACTAACTGAGATTCCAGGGGTGGAAGGACACAATGAATGTCCTCTCTCTTTATTTCAATAGACCCACAACTCATGGAGACCCTACTGTGTGCTGGGCTCTTCTGCATTAGGCCCTGGAAATAAAAAGAGGGTTTAATCCTGGCTCCTGTCCTTGAGGAGCTCACAGCCTATTGCAGAGAGAGATATACCCAGATGTTCTCAATGTGTTGCAACAAATGCTAAGCTGGAGACATGGGCATGAGATCCCCTGGTAGAGAGGGAAGCAGAGACTGAAGGGAGTCTGATTTCACTTGTTCTGAGCCATTTAGTCAATGTATAATTCCTCACTTAATCCTCATGATAACTCTAAAAATAGGCATGAGAGAGGGGTCCCAGGGAAAGGTAACTGAGGCTCACAGATGGGAAGTCATTAGACCCCAACTACACAGCTAGAAAATGGTGCAGCTGGGATGTGAATCAGATTTGTTTGACACGGGAGCCTGTGCTTTGTCAGTTTTCACCTTGGAGGTCCTGGCTGGGTTTTAATGACTGGTGTCCTTCCCCAGGACCTTTAGTCAGGAGCGTTAAAGCAGCAAGGCCCTGAAGGCTGGTGTCAGGAGACCCCAGGGTTAACAATGCAGCTTCTTGAGCCTCACCTCAGGCTCTTCCATGTTAAAATCTCTTGCAGGAGGATAATTTTAGCAACTGTAATACCTAAGGTGATTCTTATGTTCTCACCATCTGTTATAGTTTTAAAAACCTACCTTTTGCTCATGATGTTCAGATGGCTACTCCCACATGTGTTTGCAGGTGGGTGGGGAGAGCGTGTCCTCTAGGTAACAGGAAAAGAGAACTATGAAATCAAGGAGGCCCACATTCTGAACTGAGAGGGATGAAGAGGGGAGGTGAGATGGGCCAGGACCTCTTGAGAGTGCCCTAAATAGCTCACACTGGGGTGAGCGTCTCTGGCTGCCAGAGGCAGAGTGGTGGACCGGGCATCTGCTGTGAGCACAGGCCACTCACTCCCTGTCCATAGGCTTGTAACAGTGGGTTCAGAAGCTGCATAGGTCCTTTCTTGAAGCAGGAGAGGCCTTCAGCCTGGGAGGCACATACTGCCCACTGCAGACAGGGAGCAAGGCAACCTTTATTGATGCACAGGTTGCTGGGAGGATGTGGGGCTTTTGTCCTCTCAGATCTAGAAGAGAACTGGAGGCAGGAAGAGTCAGTTTCTGATGCCACAAAGGACTCCAGGGAAGGAGCAACCACAGATACTGAGGGCACTGAGGCTGGTTTTGCCAGGCCATGGTGATTCCTGGCCCTGCAAGAGTGGTCACTCAGATGGCAGGGGACTCCACACATTCTGAGCTGGAGAGAGAAAGTGAGATGGGCTATCAGCAGAGGCTGAAGAATCAGGCAGAATTGTATTCTATGTCCCACCTCTGCCTCTGCCAGTGACAAGCTGTGCAAACTTGGAAACCTTTTTTTGTTTTTTGTTTTTTTTTTGAGTCAGAGTCTTGCACTGTTGCCCAGGCTGGAGAGCAGTGGTGTGATCTTGGCTCACTGCAGTCTCAACCTCCCAGATTCAAGCGATTCTCCTGCCTCAGCCTCCCAAGTAGCTGGGATTATAGGTACCCGCCACTGTGCCTGACTAATTTTTGTAATTTTAGTAGAGATGGGATTTTTGTCATGTTGGTGAGGCCGGTCTCAAACTCTTGACCTCAACTGAACTGCCCCCCTCGGGCTTTCAAACTGTTGGGATTAGAGGTCCCAGCCACTGGGCCCGGGCAAATTTGGAAACCCTTTTTTCCCTCCTAGTGCCTCAGTTTTCTCAAATGTAAAATGGGAATAACAACATCTACCTTGTAAGACTTTTGTGAGGGTCTAATAACTATCTTATACACATTATTTCATTTAATCTTCACAACAACCTTTAAAATAGGGATATGATCATTCTCAAATTTACACTTGAGCAAGAGTAGGCAGTTCAGATGGCTTGGCCGAGGTTACCTGGCATTTGAGTGGCAGAGCCAAGAATTAAACCCAGCTCTGTCTGACGCTAGACCCTTTGCTTCAACCATATTCTGTAATGTCTCTTTTCTAGGAATGAATGAAGGAATGTTCTCGCATGTCATCATCCAGCCTCTGAGGTGCCTCTGACAACCATAATCGCCTCCTCATGAAACCGCGCCCAGTTCCTCCTGTGACTCTTCCTGCTGCAGCCATGGGCCTTGCTGTCCTGGCTGGGAACGCTGTTTTCATCTTATCTGGGGATTCTCATTGCTGACGGTGCTGGAGGCTGTGGGGCACAGTGGTTTCAAGCACAGGCTCTGGAGTCGGGCAAACCTGGGTTTCAATATTGCTCAGGAAACTCTTGGGCAGGAGGACTGTTGGTGAGCAGGCACTGTCTGATAATGGGGTTTCCCAGGATCCCAGATTTCTTGGGGGCACACAAGTAGGCCAAAGATAATCTGGGAACCTCCCGGAGAAGAATTGCCTGAGACTGTACTCTCCCCAAGAGGCTGTAGCCAAGAGAATAGGGGCCACGTCACGGGGGCTCATGATGGAGTCTGGGCTTTGTGGGAAAGGAAGTGGGGAGGGTCTCAGAAATGTTTTTACAATACGAAATCTTCCAGTTAGAAATTTATATGCAGGATTTAATCACAAGGAAATTTGGACAGGACTCATTTTTCTCATTGCTGCTCTAAGCAGCTGCTCTAAGCAGCCTGGACTGTGTTCCCTGTGGCTTTGTTGAGTTCAGCAAACATTTATTGTGCACATACTGTGTGCAGGCACTTTGCTGGGGATACAGGGATGAAATGGGGACAGTGCCTATGCCTGAGGGCATTGCCCTGAAGCTGGATGCTAAGGCCATCTGTGTGTGTGTGTGTGTGTCTGCATGTATCTCTGTGTCTGTGTGTGTCTCTGTGTCTGTGCTTCTGTGTCTGTGTGATATCTGTGTGTCTCTCTTCGTGTGTTTGTGTATCTTTTTGTGTGTCTGTGTGTGTGTTCTCTGTGTGCCTGTATGTGTCTTTGTATGTGTGTTTCTCTATGTGTCTCTCTATGTGTGTCTATATGTGTGTGTCTGTGTCTATTTTGTTTGTTTCTGGGTGTGTCTACTTCTGCGTGTCTCTGTATACCTGTATCTCTGTGTGTGTCTGTGTGTGTGTATTTGTGTGTCTCCGTATGTGTGTCCCTGGGTGTGTGTCTGTGTGTGTGTGTATTGAGAGGGAGGGAGAAATGAAGGGAGTGACAGATGGCTCAGCATGGAAGGTGTATCCTCATTCACAGCTCTGGGAGGAATCAGTCAATCCACCTACTGGTCAAGACCAACTCTGGTTGTACCCAGCTGACAGTAGGAACGTGACTTTTCATTTAAGAATGGGTTTGCATTTCCTAGGAAAAGAATCTAGGAGTTGGAGTCTCAAGTGTTTTTTTTTTTTCTTTTCTTTCTTTTTTTTTTTTTTGTGATTGAGAGCTGAGCCTTGTGTGTGTTGGCTAATAGACAGATACCAATCTGCATGTTGGGACAGCCACAGAGAAGAGGGAGAGGGAACCACAGACAGTGAGCAGGGGGCTGGTGGAACCAGTCTGCCTTTGTGCCCAAACCCCCAACTATAAATACCTCATCTTGGGGAGCTCAGTCTTTGGTTTGTTCATAAAAAACCAATCTGGGAACTAGAGGTGGACAGGAAAGAGGAGGCTGACCTGCCGCTCCCAGGTTGATGTGATCTTGGCTGGTGTTGACAAGTGTATTATGGTTCATAGCATAGAACAAACCCTTAGAGACTCCCCTTGTCCTCACCGGGGCCACCACACCAAACCAGGTATCTTCAGGTGTGAGGACCACAAAAAATTGGAGATCTCACCAGGGTGGGCAGGGATTTCTTGGTTAAAGTCTGAAGGAGAGAAGACTCAGGGGCATCTTTCTGGCTCCAAACCTCTGAAGGGCCAAAGGCAGAAGTGCTGGGGGAGAGTCAAGTTTTCATTTAGAACAGGGACAGCCTGACAGTGGCTGCCTTATGTGGCAGTGAGTTTCGGTCACCAGTCAACAGAGGCCCAAGGACTACTCACCAATGGGGCCAGGAGGCCAAGGAGGGCTGGGGAGGGCAGAGCAAGGACCCTGCAGGTCACCACAGGCTCCTGCCTCAGATCCTCTGACTGAGGGATGATCTGATGAAGGATTGGTGACAGACAAGGCCATTTGAGGCAGTGTTCATCATATCCTTGGAACATGTAAAGGCTACAACTTAACATTTATAGGATGGTCTCCGCAGGACAGGCTCCATCATGAATTGCTACCCAGAGGGCTGAATGCTCTGCAGCTCAGGCCTTCCCTGTGCTATGTGGCTTCTCAGGAAAAGGAAAGAGAATAGGACGAGGATGAAAGAAAACAGGGAGAAAAGGAAGGGGAGGGGCTCTCAGAAGATGGAAGTCTCTGTTGATTGGGCACTTGCTCTGTTCCAGCAGTTATATACTTGGCCACACTGGATCTTTGTACAACTTTCTCTGGTTATTTTACAAGTGATGGTCCAGGCGAGCTCTCAGCCAGTGAAGTTCTAGGTGTGCCTGCCTGTGAAGACTGTTGTATTTGGGGTACCCCATGGCCTTCTTCAGGTGGGCAGCACGGTGGCTCAAGCCTGAAAGGTCACTCGGAGGTCATTTCTTACAGCCCTTACCCACTCCCTGCAGGCCCTGCCTCCTGTGATCCACTTGCTCTCTGCTTGATTTTTCAGATCTGTGGATTTATAGAAAAAAGAGTGGAGTGCTTGGCTCCCTCCTGTGGTTAGAGCAGTCAGAAACTGTTGCTTGAAGGAGGCCTTGCCTTTTAGGAGTGCTAAGAAGATCACCACAATGGAAAAGATTTGGCAGAGCTAAGACATAGGGGAATATTACAGGAATGGTGTTATCTGGCACATAGTAGGTGCTCCACACAAGTCTAATGAATTAGTGAATGAGGTAGAAACCTGGGCCATTGAGGGAAAAAGGAACCAAAGCAAAGAGATGCGAAGGCACAGTATCCAATCAGGAAGGGGACCAGCTGGGGCCACAGGCTCTGGACCCAACTTTCCAGGCATCCCTGGGAATCCTGCACCAGCGATCTCCCCTGTGGGGCTAAAGCCCCCTTGTGCAATCATGGGGTTGATGTATATGGGTGGTGCTCATTCTAGGCTGCAATTATTAATCACCTGGGAGGTTTTTAAAAATGATTACTGGGCCCTATCATTACCTATTTTGACTTAATAGGTCTGAGGTGGGGCCTGTGCAATGCATTTTTTGAAAGCTCCCCAGGTGATTCTGGGGTCCCTCTGAGGCTAAGAGCCAGGCGTGGGTTATTTTTCTGAATGCTTCTAGCTCATATGGCTTGTGATTCAGAGCTTTTTTTTTTTTTTTTAAAGATATTTCACTAAATTAAATTCGTATCCTGTGCTAGTAGATGATGTTATTTCACCATTAAGACAATGGGCTGATATTTGTCACTAATAAATCTAAAGATAGATCTTGATATTTGCATCCATAAGGTGATCCCCACCATAGGCAAGGGGAATATGATTTATTCCCCATGCCTCTAATGTAATTAAGCATGCATTTTAAAGAAAGATGCACTATTGAGATACAAACTAGTAATGGCAGTTTAACCTTCAAATTGCTGTTTTGTTAAGGTTACCATTGTATTGCTTCAGTGCTTAACAGTGCATTATTCGTGTAGCAAACATGGAAAATCCATTGGGAGAGAAAGTGTAACATACTCAAGAGATGATTTGAGGCCTCTGGACTTTGTCATATCCCTAAGAACTATTACTTCATTCCCTTCTCTGTTTGTTCTCCTCTATTCTGTGCAAGAAGGTTAACACTGATGGGGGAACAGAAAAAGGAAAAATAATCTACAGCATGGGTAGCTACACTTTAGATACATCACTTAGAGCAAGTTGCTCCTATTAGACAAGTCCAAAGGGCAGGCATTACATTGAGGCATTTCTCAGATCTCTCCTTGCTGGGGAATATCCTTTAGAATTCTGAATTGTGTCTGTGCTGGCAGCCTTGGCTGGCCACGCTTTCCTGCCATCTCTCCCTCCATCCTAACAGGCTCTGGCCTACCACTGTGTGAGCTAGAAAGGTTGTTAACAGGGATAGCTCATAGAGAAGTTGCCAACTGGGCCCAGATGAGACTATTGCCAGATGACACGAGCTCTGGGTTGGATTAGCAAGAAACCACTTGGAACAATATCAGTAATAAGAACCACCATTGATTGAGTGCTACCGCATACCAGATGTGATGCTGCACATGAATAGTTGGACTGATTTTCTTTATCAGCCCAAGGCATAAAAATAGGTTATATCACTTTTGCTTTTCATTTAATTGCTTAAGGCCTATCTGCCAATCATGTCCATCTTCCTTGACTTTTTCAAGAACATTGTGTAGTGTAAAGCATATGGTGATGTTTCCAAATGTACTCAATCTATCAGAGAGAATCTAACTTCGATTGTTAGGGAGAAGATATTGGCTTGACTCTGTGGAAATTTATTTATTTATTTTTGAGAGAGGGTCTTGCTCTGTTGCCCAGGCTGGAATGCAGTGGTGCAACCTTGGCTCACTGCAACCTCTGCCTCCCAGGTTCAAGCGATTCTCCTGTCTCAGCCTCCTGAGTAGCTGGGATTACCAGTGTACACCACCACACTGGGCTAATTTTTGTATTTTTGGTAGAGACAGGGTTCCACCATGTCGGCCAGGCTGGTCTTGAACTCCTGACCTAGGTGATCTGCCCGCCTTGACCTTCCAAAGTGCTGGGATTATAGGCATGAGCCACCGTGCCTGGCCACGCTGTGCAAATTTAGCTCCCTCTCCCAAGTAGCCAAATCTTGGGACATTTTGCAAAGGATAATCTTTGTGAGCCTTAAAGAATCCTGTTACAGCTGTTCCACATCTGTATTAGTGTGTTTTCACACTGCTATGAAGATACTACCTGAGACTGGGTAATTCATAAACAAAAGAGGTTTAGTTGACTCACAGTTCCACATGGTTGGGGAAGCCTCAGGAAACTTAGAATCATGACAGAAGGCAAAGAGGAAGCAAGGACCTTCTTCATAAGGTGGCAGGAGAGAGAGAGAGAGAGCGAGAGAGCCAGGAAGTGCCACACTTTAAAACCATCAGTTCTTGTGAGAACTGACTCACTTATCGAGAGAACAGCATGGGTGAAATTGCCTTCACAATCCAATCACCTCCCACCAGGTCCTTCCCCTAACACATGGGGATTACAATTTGAGATGAGATCTGGGTGGGGACACAGAGCCAAACCATATTAATATCTTAGTGTGTACCTTGTGGTCTTCTGTTTGCAGTATCTCAGAGATGCAACTGAAGTATTCAGAGAAAAATAAAACATCTATTTCATTGTGATAAAACTTATAGTGTCGTCAGATAGAAGCCACTGGTGGGTTCTCTCTCTTTTTTTTTTTTTTGAGACAGAGTCTCACTCTGTTGTCCACTCTGGAGTGTAGTGGTGCAGTCTTGGCTAACTGCAACCTCTGTCTTCTGGGTTCAAGTGATCCTGCCTCAGCCTCCCAAGTAGCTGATACTACAGGCATGCGCCACTACACCTGGCTAATTCTTGTATTTTTAGAGGAGATGGGATTTTGCCATGTTGGCCAGGCTGGTCTCAAACTCCTGACCTTAGGTGATCTGCCTGCCTTAGCCTCCCAAAGTGTTGGGATAGTCATGAGCCATCACATCCAGCCAAACCTACTGGCAGGTTCTCTTGACGAAACAATTCTAAGTTCTGTTTTGCCTGGCAGTCTATCATACCTGTGTACATAATTTAATCTTCACAACAACTTTGCAAAGTAGGTGACTTAATCTCATATAATTTTTCTTATCATAATGATAGTGAAAGTTTATATTTTCTTACCACTTTTTCTTTGTTCCAGGTTGTGCCAGGTTGTATATAAATAATAAATAATGAGCTGGGTGCAGTGACTCACACCTGTAATCCCAGCACTTTGGGAGGCCAAGGTGGGTGGATCACTTGAGGTCAGGAGTTCAAGAGCAGTCTGACCAACATGGTGAAACCCCATCTCTACTAAAAATACAAAATTAGCTGGGCGTGGTGGCGCATGCTTGTAATCCCAGTTACTTGGGATGCTGAGGCAGGTGAATCGCTCGAACCTGGGAGGCGGAGGTTGCAGTGAGCCAAGATCGTGCCATTGCACTCCAGCCTGGACAACAAGAGCAAAACTGTCTCAAATAAATAAATAAATAAATGGACTATTGCTAACCCTTACCATAAGACCATAGGTAGGTATTGTCATTCAGTTTAACAACTAGGAAAGCAAGTCTCAGAGACGTTAAGTCCTTTGCCCAAGTTTTGGTAGTTCACAGATTTCACAAATCACAGAGGTAGGATTCAATACTACATGTCCCCAACTTCCAAACCCATGATGTTCACTGCGGGAAGTTATATGCCTACAAATTTTTACCTGTCCTAGAGCAGGTGGGATGTGCTTTCCTGAAGGATCCAGTTCTAAAAAGGTTAGGAAGTGCATTTCAGAGATGTTATGCAGGGTATTCCTGTCACAGGAAGGGAGGGGATGGACAATGTCCCTCCAGCTCAGGAAGAGACTTGTAAACCAGCAGACAGTTCCATTGCTGAGCGCAGAGTCTGGTTCAAAGAATACATGAAGAAAGATATTTGTGAAGAAAGAAGAGAGAATGTGTTCTGACTTGGGACTGATTAAACGTTAAAGAAAATATACTAGGATCTGTCAGAGGAGGTGAAGTTACTGTGGTCTGCAGCGGTCAGGAAAGGCGGAGGCAAATTTTGACTCAGGATATGAAAAACTTGCTTACTACCAGTCATAGATGATAGGGCAGAATCCATCAGGTTGTTTTGACAAGTTTTCACTTCACTTAGGGGTTTCCAGGAGCAAATTTCTCTTTCCTCCTTAGTAAACAGCCTTTAACAACCCTGCAGTACTAGTTTTGCCTTTAGATGGCACTCATGTACTTTTACAGCTTTTACTGCTTAGCTTCCAAAGGAACACAGCACTGGTTCTCTCCAACGTTTTCCTAATCTCTTTTTGTTGTATTTCTCTAGGTCATGGTGTCCACTTATGGTGAATGAGATGCCAGAGGACAGACGTATGTTTATTTTATTGATTATTAATTCATGCATGTGTACCTTCTCTGAAGATAAAAAGAACTTGAGGCTGAAAGACCAGTCTAGCATCCTGTATTATACATATTGGAGGCAGACAGCACAGGTGCCCTTGAGACAGTCCTTCTGATGCAAGAGCAACTTTCATTCTCTTTGCACCCTTGCACAGAGAGTCAAGCAACTATGAGCTGGACTATGAGTCTATGAAGGGACAAGATCCTGAAACAGCACCGCCCTGGGGGAAAGAACCAGTTTTGTCTCAAGTGACAGAGAGGTGGAGGAAATTTGTTTTCTTCAATTCCATATTTATTACTTTTTGTTTGCTCTTAACTATTCTATTATTCTGAGACACATCTAGGTAGACAGGATGGAGGTAAGGCACAGTCAAAAGCATTGTATTTAGGGAGGTAATGAGAAACTGTGAATTTGAAATTACCAGACAGATGTAACAATCAATAAACTAGGAACATAGGAATTGGAGGCGAGGCAAGGATGGGTAAAAGATAAATGATATCATCCCAGGTTTTCTAAGCTTGGATAGGGGAGAATGAATTTGAGTTTGGAATGAGAATTTCTGGGAATGGGGCTGAGCCTGGGCTAGTTGAATTTTGAGATGGAGCAGAAGCATCTCTCCTTCTTCTGACCTTGCCCTGTATCTTATGACTATGTCTTTATTTAATAAATATCTGAGCACCACTCATGTTACAGGTATTGGTAAAGCCACTGAGGAAGTAGCTATGGATAAGGCAAACAAAACTTCTTCCCATGAGCTTACATGTTAGTAGGGAAGGTAAAAACCAATAACAAAATCATTTCAGATGATGATGGATGCTATGAGGATGACAAGATAGAAAACCGTAATAGAGAGTGATTGAGATAAGGTTTATTTAGATAGAGAAGTCACGGTAGACTTTTCTGGGGTGATGTTGGAGCTGAAACCTGAACAAAGAGAAAGAACCAGCTCTCTATTGATATTTGTGATTCCAAGGAAACTACAGCTAAAGACAGTCAACTCCCCTGGTAACATCCTAGAAAGGCTTGAGACTGTATGCATAACAAAGAATGAGAATTAAAAGGGGGGACCCAGACAGGAGGACACGTTGGAGCTTCGTACACGCAAGTTGACTTGCACCCTATCCCCGTGTACAGAATGACCTTTAGGCAGTATTTACACCCTGGCAAAAGCAAACCAAACAGGCCATAACTTTGATTACATCAGACAAACAAAATAAAATAGAAGTTCCTTTTAAGAAATATTAAAGAAGCCATCTAGGAGAGCGGGTGTAGCTACTGCCTACCTATGTAAAGTTTTCCGTAATCTGGCACTGTTTTGAGGAAGAGGTGTGCTAGAAAAATGACTGGTTTCCTGGTAGCTGATAAAGTTTGATTATCTGTAAGTCTCACTCTGACTTCCTCTTTCTTTTTCTTCAGTCTTAAATATATATTGGTAAAAATGATTCAAGATACTCCAGAAAAGTGTGCAATGTTCAGCAAAGAAATTTAAGTTAAAAAAAATGGAAAAAAATAAAGATACATGTAGAGAATAGGAGTCCAAACAGAAGCAAACCCCAAATACCCACCTTCTCTGCCAATCACATAAAAAAGGCAACACAGTAATAAAGATTAAGGAATTACAACAAATTACCGGAAATTAAAATTTGGATTATAAAAAATTTAATAGGAAATTGAGAAGATAAAATAAAGTCTCCTTCACACAGTGAACAGGTAGCCATCTGCAAGCACGAAGGGAGTCCCCACCAGAACCAGAACCAGACCATGCTGGCACCCTGATCTCAGACTTCCAGCCTCCTCAGAGCTGCAGTGAAATAAATTGCTATTGTTGAAGCCATCCAGTCTATGGTTTTTGTTATGGCAGCCCAAGCTAACACAGATGAATAAATGCAAAGTTTAATAGGTAATTGGAATTTATAAGAAAAATAAGTGGTACTTAAAAACTGAAAACAAAATCTGAAATTAAGTCAACTGAGCACAGCAAAACACCAGAAAGACAAGTAAATCCAAACAGAAGTACAGAGAAAGAATGCAAAACTCATAGAGGAATGTAAAAGACATGAGGGTCGGTGTCAAAGGGGCTAAAGTAAGTATTATAATGATCACAGAAGGAGACGAATCAGGGGATGGTGGAGAGGCAATATGTGAAGAGATAATGGCTAAGAATTTTCCAATACTTTATATAAACGGAATCATATAATATGAACTTTTTTGTGTTTGGCTTCCTTCACTCAACATAATTATTTTGAGATTTGTCTCTGTTGTTTTGTGTACCATTTATTTCTTTCTATTGCTGAGTAGTATACCGTCGTATGTATATTCCATAGTTTATTTAATCATTCACTCATTGATGGACTTTTGGGTTATTTCTACTTTATGTCAATTATAAATAAAACTAATATAAATATTTGTCTATGCAAATATTTGTATAAATGTATCCTTTGCTTTCTCTTGGTTAAAAACCTAGGAGCAGCATGACTAGATCATATAGTAGGTATAAGTTTAACTTTTAAAGACACTGCTAAACTGTTTTGCAAAGCAACTGTACCATTTTACATTACCGTCAGTGGCTCAGGGATCTTCCACTTGCTTGCCAAACCTTGGTACAGTCAGTCTTTTTGATTTTAGCCATTTTAATAGGCTTGTAGTGGTATCTCATTTGTGGTTTTAATCAACATTTCTGTAAAGACTAATGATGTTGAGTATATTCTACATTGCTTTGGTTAAGTGTCTGTTTAAATCTTTTGTACATTTTTTATTAGGTGTTCTTATTATTGAGTTTTGAGAGTTCTTTACACATTTTGTCCTTTATGAATGATATTATTGGCAAATATTTCCTCTCAGTCTGTAGTTTGTCTTTTCATTTTTTAAACAGTGTCTTTTAAAGAGAAGTTTTTGTGAAGTCTAAATTATAAATATATTCTTTTTTGGATTATACTTTTGGTTTCACATCTAAGAAGTTTTTTGCCTCATCCTAAGTTACAAAGCTTTTCCCCTGTTTTCTTCAAGAAGTTTCATTGTTTTACATTTTTAAAATTGTGGTAAAAACTAAATATGAAATCAATCCTCTTAACAAAATTTTAAGTGTGTACTATAGCACAATATTGTACAGTAGATCTCTAGAGCTTTTTCATCTTGTGTAACTGAAACACTATATTCACTGAACACTGAACACCAACTCCCCGTCACCTCACCCGGCTCTCCTGTGGAAGCCATCATTCTACCTTCTGCTTCTATGAGTTTGATTACATTTGATACCTCATAGTCATGGAATCATACACTATCTGTTCTTCTCTGACTAGCTTACTTCACTTAGAATAATGTCTTCAAGATTCATCCATATTGTTTCATATGACAGGATTTCCTTCTATTTAAAGGATGAATAATAACATTCCATTGTATGAATATACCACGTTTTCCTTATCTAATCATCGGTCAATGAACATTTAGGTTGTTTCCACATTTTGGCTACTGTGATTAATGCTGCAATGAATATGGGAGTGTAAATATCTCTTTGAAATCCTATTTTCACTGAGCTTCTATGGAAAACTGGACACGGTTAGAGATTTGGGGTTCCATGGCTGACATTTGGAACATGACACAGCAAGCTTTGGATAGGGGGTACCACAAAACCCAAGGAATGCCCACTTTCTGGCTGACCCATAGCATCTATGATGGATGGAGCTGGGTAGTGGGAGAACACATGGTGCCCCCACAACAGGTACCATGATGTATAGAGCAACATTGGGATAACATCACTGTGGGGTGGTTGCCTACCATAGTCTACACAAATACAATATGTCACCACACCTTTGTGGAATAGGTAGCCTCATCAAGGTCAGGCTCCAATGTGCTTTGTGCCCCCAGGAAGTTCGTGTCTGTGGTGACACAGGATGGTCATGTTTGTCAGCAAACTGGACTGGCTATTCTACCTGGGGGTGGACTGATATGCTTGCCACTGTCATTCCCACGTTGTTTAGAGGCCCACGTAAGTGGGAGATGCTATGTTCCCAGTTTTTGTGAGTGTGATGAGCCCCCTGGTGACTCTACCTCTTAGCCTTAACCATCCCTGGAGCAGGTGTCATAACTGTAGAAATGCAAGTTACGGCCCTTGTGGAGCACATTGCTTGAGCTTTGAGTTACACCCGAGTTGCCATCCTTCTGTTGACAGATGAGGTTGATCAAATCCGGAAGGTGGTACTGCAGAACCAGATGGCTCTAAACATATTAACTGCTGCCCAAGGTGGCACCTGTGCTCTTTTAGGAACGCAATGTTGTACCCTCATCCCTGACAATCAACAAAACATAACAGCTTTTCAAGAAGTTTCCCAGGAAATCAAGGCAGTTGAGAGCCTTACTGATGACCCCCTACTGACATGGTGGGCATCTCTGGACTCTGGCCTATGCTGGACCCTAATAATTATGGGCAGCATAGTGGGAACATTAGTAGTAAGTTGTTGCTCCCTGTATTGCTGCCGTGGCCTTTGGTTCCAGAGTTCTGCCCTGTGGGCACGTCTCCCCATTAGAAGGACTTCCTCAGCCTAGCGGGTGGAGTGTAAGAAAAATGGCTGTGATTCAGTCAGGAACAGGCTGAGGTAGACATCATTACAGAGGGTCTGGAGCACAGGCTCACAACCCTGTGCAGTATGTAATCAAATTTATGCAGCCATTTTAATGTAACCTGTTTGTGTGAGCTCATACTGCTCCAGTAGCATTGTGAAATGGGCCCACACCTTCGCTGAGATGACCAATGTTTGTAACTTGGATCTGCACTGCCCTTCCAGCAGCAGCTCTGGATGGTTTGCACTGGTACATACATCCTTTAAGCCATATTGTCTGTGAGTAATATAATGGCACTGCTGACTCTGTAGGAGACAGAATAAAGCCACGTCCCAGCTGCCTACGGTCCCTCGAGTGTTCTTTCAGTAACCTGCCACACATCCACCAACTCCCCTCGAACCCCAGCTTGGGTTGGAACCTGACACGTGGTTGTACTAATTTACATTCTTACTAACAGTGTGTGAGGGTTCCCTTTTTTCCATATCCTTGCCAGCATTTGTTATTGCATGTCTTTTGGATAGAAGCCATTTTAAGTGCGATGAATCTCATTGTAGTTTTGATTTGCATTACTCTGGTGATCAATAATCTTGAACACATTTTTATATGTCTGTTTGCCATTTGTATGTCTTCATTTGAGAAATGCTTATTTACATATTTTCTTCATTTAATTTTAAAAAAATTTTATTTTAATATTAACTTTTATTTTAAATTCAGGGGTACATGTGCACATTTGTTACATCAGTAAACATGTGTCATGGTAGTTTGTTGTAAAGATTATTTCATCTGCCAGGTATTAAGCCTAGTATTCATCAGTTATTTTTCCTGATTCACTCCCTCCTTCCACCCTCCACCTTTTGATAGGTCCCAGTGTCTCTTGTTTCCCTTTATGTGTCCATGTGTTCTCATCATTTAGCTCCCACTTATAAGTGAAAACATGTGATGTTTGATTTTCTGTTCCTGTGTTAGTTTGCTAAGGATAATGGCCTCCAGCTCCATCTATGTTCCTGCAAAGGAAAGGATCTCATTCTTTTTTATAGCTGCATAGCATTCCATGGTGTATATGGATCACATTTTTTATCCAGTCTATCACTGATGGGCATTTAGGTTTATTCTGTGTCTTTGCTATTATGAATAGTTCTCTATGAACATATGTGTGCATGTATCTTTATGATGAAACAATTTATATTCCTCTGGTTATATACCCAGTAATGGAATTGCTAGGTTATAGCTCTGTTTTTAGATTTTTGAGGAATCACCACACTGTTTTCCACAATGATTGAACTATACAATAGTGTATAAGTGTTCCCCTTTCTTCACAACCTCACCAGCATCTTATCTTTTGACTTTTTGATAATAGCCATTTTGACTGATGTGAGATGGTATCTCATTGTGGATTCAATTTGCATGTCTCTAATCAGTGACATTGAGCTTTTTTTCCTATGCTTGTTGGCTGCATGTATGTGCAGCTCTTCTGGTATCAGACAAAATAGATCATAAGGCAAAAAACTTTAGTAGAGATAAAGAGAAGCATTTCTTAATAATACATAATGATAAATGCATATATGTAGCACAATGTATCAAATTCACAATACATGTAGGTATATGCAAAAATCTTTTGCCTCTCATTCCTATTTTACTATCCTTGTGTGTATCAAGGACACACACTAAGGTCAAATTGTATGTCCTTCTGTCTGAGATCCTATCCTTGTTACCTCTATAATTCTTATTCTTCTTTCACAAAACTTTGTCAAGTTTTTCCAAGTTTTATTGAGTCCATGGTTTGGATTTTGCATTCTGGTCCCTTTTGCTGAGCACTCTGTAGCCTGACTTTCTGTCTGCCTCTATCTGTGACCCTACAAAGCTCTCAGCCTCCTGTTACTATGACCTAAGTAATAGTATGAACATATTCCTAGTAGACTTTTTGGAGAGGAAGGATGGTCTGGTAGGCAGTCGTCTGCTTCCAGAAATAATGCATAATGGTCATTGCCATGTGTTTTGGAAATTAAGCTCAGCCTGTCTGAGCTTGCATAGTTTACTTTGTTTGTGTCAACATTGCTGCCTCACCCAGGGATTGGTTCCCCTTATCAACTTCCAGTTTTATTGCATATGACCTAGCCAAATTCAGTTCAAATTTTGTGTAAGTCACAAATATCCTTTTCAGGAAAGATTGCTGCAAGTCAGTATAAAAGATAAATATTAATTCTATTCTCAATATTGGATGTATTAAATGGGATTCCAGGCAGGGCCAGCAGGAATGTGAACTGAAATAATAAAGCAGTATATCTAAAAATGGAATGAAAGTGCAAGGAAAGGTAGATGCTAATGTCAATCATTCATTTTACTTTCCCTCCAGTTACCAGAATTTAATCCAGATATGGCCTGAGTTCTTTCCTAGGTTCTCTGTACTCTCTTCAGTCTAAGCTCTTAACCAGTCCAAGCTCCTACCTCTTAAATGGAATCCCATTTTCTCTGGACTGGGTTACTGCTTGGTTCAAAATGGTCCTCCATACTTCTTATCTTTGTCATCACACCACTTCAACACCTAAACGAAGTTTCTGCAATGCTCATTAAAATTACTCACAATCCCATCCCATATGCTATTTCAGTTAGAAAAAGGCTTACTGAAGAAAATACACAATTTTACACATATTATACCTGCCCACTGTTGAGAAAAATGTAACTCCTGTTCTTCTAGTTTATTGGTTGTCTGCCTATCATTGGCATCTACTAAGAAGGAAATGTGTTGGACAGTGGGTGAGAAGAAATGTGTCTTTTATTCTTCACTCTCTTTTCTTCTTGAATATTCAGGAAATGTTTCCTTTTCTGACTCTCAGAGAAATAAGAACTCAGCTGAGATAATGGAGTGGGCATAGGAGTAACAAGAATAAAAATTCAATTTCTCCAGCTTGCTTTAGAATCAGCTGTTTTGACATATATTTAACATTTCATAGTATATAATTGCAAGTGGAAGAACTTGCAGTTTAAAGAAATCTTTTGAAAAGTAAATGGTATAATCCCTCTATGTTTACATATTCTACAGTATTATGTTTGATGCTATAAATACTATGATTTTCTGGCTGATTAGTGAGCAGAATCAAGGTTCTTAACTTTCTCTTGTACCAGAAAATGCAAGTAGGATGTCAAAGTCCTATTTCTGTTCATTCATATTTACATTTAACAGACTCAACGTTGATCTTTTGCTGAGTAGTCTGGTAGTCTGGCTTCACTAACATGAGACCAGTTCCATCTAATACATAGAATATTGAGAACATAATTAATATTTATCTTTTATACTGACTTGCTGCAATCACACAGCCAGCAAATAGCATGCAAGATTATAATTTAGAGCAGTCTGATTCAATCCATCACGTCACTACTTTCTCAGGGTGTGTGTGGGTTGTCACATGGACCATGAAGATATCAGATTTGGAGCCCTTCCTCTTCTTCTTCTTCTTCTTCTTTTTCTTTTTTTTTTGGAGCCCTTCTAATAGGGGATTTTGGAAGTCAGTAAGATACGAATCTAGGATCTGGTAGAATGAAACAAACTGTGTGGGCAGTTAGTCTTATTTAGCAGGCTGTCTGGGTCCAGGACATAGGAGGTCAGAATCAGCTAAAATAGCCCCTCAGAGCAGATTGGGCAGATAGGCTTTGTTATTGTTGTTTTGTTTTTCTTTTGTTATGTATGAGCCTTGATAAACCTATTGTCAGAAATATTTTCAGAAAGGGCTTTGAGTGTGCTTTATTGCGGCGCTATAGGAAAGACTATTTGGAAACAAGTTGCATTGGGTCAAGGCAGGGAGTAGTGTGGAGGGGTCATTCTCAGGAATTTAGGAGAAGAGTGCATGGCAGAAGCAGTGGCCACACATGAGATACCAGAAAGATACAAAGATAACAAGCAGACCAAATTCCAGCAGGAGGACAGCCTCCATAAACTGGTTCTGACTTGGGACAATTGGACTGGGTAAGCCTCAAAAATGTAAAATAGTGAAGTGGAGTGTCACGTGCACTTGGATATCTCATAAATATCTCCAATTAGATAGTGGAAATATTAAAGGTGTGGGTGGAGAATTGAGAAAAGTCTGAGTTAGCTGGTAGATTTAACTGAAGCAATATGGGAAAAAAATCTACTCTTTCTCAGGTCTACTTCAGAGCTTAGGGCTTTCTGACCACAAGTGAGGGACCGATATTGATGAGTTGCTGCTAAGGTGATTAGTCCCTTTCTGCTTCTAAAAGAACTGCTCCAAGAAATTAGAATGGTGGCCTACAATATTTCATTTCAATAATGAGAAAGACTCAGTCTACTAATCTGCTCAGGACTCCAATAGTACAGGACTTCACTAGATTAGCTTTGGTCCTCCCTTTAGGAAATGTCCTTTTTACCATGCTTCTTATCTTTCTCATCATAGGGCACTCCAAAATGCAAATTCCTGTAGTCTCTCATTTCATGGATCCTTTTATGCTTTTAGTCTTTCATTTATTTTTTTCTACCCATTCTATCTGTTGACCCAGGACATTCATCCGATTTCAGTTTACTCTACCCAATATTTCTGCCTTATTTATATAATTATCTACTTTTTTCCTTCCTGTGATAGTTAATTTTACTTTCCAATTTGGCTAGGCTATGATATCCAGTTGTTGATCAAATAGCAGTTTAGATGTTGTTGTGAAGACATTTTTTAGATGTGATTAACATTTAAATTCATAGACTTTGACTAAAGCAGATTACCTTCAATAATCTAAGTAAGCCTCATACAATGAGTTGAAGGCCTTCAGGAAAAAAACAAAAAACAAAAAACTGAAGTCTTCTGAGGAAGAAGAAATTCTGTGTCCAGACCCCCCTTGGACTCAAGGCTACATCAGCAACCCTTCCCTAGGTTTCCAGATTGCTGGCCTGCCCTGCAGATTTTGGATTTGCCGTACTCCGCAATCATGTGAGGCAGTCTTTTCAAACAAGTCTCTCTCTCCATATATATATCTTATTGGTTTTCCTTCTCTGGAGAACCTTTCCTAACACATTCCCTTAAAGAAAACTTGACTCTGCCCCATGAAAACCACCTACTTTGTATGTGTCACTAATTGTTACTGCTTTTCCTCTCCCACCCTAGACCAAAGAGCCAGGGGGCAGTGTCAGCATTTTGAAGCTCCCTTTTATTTCCTTGGAAGACATGTTATTTTCTTATCAGGTAAGATAAGAAAATATCTTTGTAACTGAGGTTATCCAACCAAAAGAGTACACACTACTTTTATGCTTCTTGATTTAACAAAAGCAACCAACTTTCCTATCCCTTCCACGAATTCTTTCCAGATAATGTCTGGCTTTAGCCTATACATCTGGGACAGTGATATCTATCTTGAAGGGTAATTGTCAGAATTAGAGCCAATGTGTGTAAAATATTTAGTACTGTGAGACCATTAGCAGGCCCTCAATACATAGGAGTCAGCAATTATTATATTTGTATTCAGTATAGGTTCTTATTTAATCACACGAGGCTTTGGTGACCAAAGGAAAAGCAATCCAACACCCCAGTTTCAAGATTGTTTGACCCTCACTCCAAAACCCTTCATCTGAACTCCTCTTTGGCCACTCATTACCATGGCAATGTCCTATAACACAGTAGTTTAAGAAGAGCACATGCTCCTTAAAGCTCTCCACCCACTCACCACAAACACATTTTATACATTTCAGTTAGAAAAATGGCTTATTGAAGAAAAACATTGCTTGCCTATTTTTATTTTTGTTCCAACTGTTTTTGAGGAATTTGTCATGAAATCTTTTCCAAATGGTGCTTCGTAAGTTTTCTTCTAGGATTTTTACAGTTTTAGGTCTTATATTTAAGGCTTTAATCCACCTTGAGTTGATTTTCATATATGATATTTCATATATGGTGAAAGAGAAGGGTCAATTTTCAGTTTTCTGCATATGACTATCTGGTTATCCTAGCACCATTTAATGAATAGGGAATCCTTTTCCCATTGCTTGTTTTTGTCAACATTGTCAAAGATCAGACTATTATGACAAAGTCTCCAAAAGCAAGTGCAACAAAAACAAAAATACACAAGTGAGACCTAATTCAACTAAATAACTGCTGCACAGCCAAAGAAACTATCAACAGAGTAAACAGACAAACTACAGAATGGGAGAAAATGTTTGCAAGCCATGTATCCAATAAAGGTGCAATATCCAGAATCTATAAGGAACTTAAACAAGTCAATAAGCAAAAACCAAACAAGTCAATAAGCAAAAACCAAACATTAAAAAATGGGCAAAGGAGATGGACAGGTACTTATCAAAAGAAGATATACACACAGCCAACAAACATATGAAAAAATGCTCAACATCGCTAATCATTAGAGAAATGAAAATCAAAACCACAATGAGATAACATCTCCCACCAGTCAGAATATGATTATTAAAAAGTAAAAAAATGGACCAGGTGTGGTGGCTCATACCTGTAATCCCAACACTTTGGGAGGCCAAGCTGGGTGGGTCACTTGAGGTCAGGAGTTCGAGACCAGCCTGGCCAACATAGTGGAATCCCTCTCTACTAAAAATACAAAAATTAACTGGGCATGGTAGTGGGCACCTGTAGTCCCAGCTACTCAGGACACTGAGGCAGGAGAATCACTAGAACCTGGGAGGCAGAGGTTGCAGTGAGCCAAGATCTCACCACTGTACTCCAGCCTGGGTGACAGAGCAAGACTCCATCTCAAACACAAAAACTCAAAACAAATAAGTAAATGGATAGCAGGTACTAGAAGCCAGTTTCTCTCAGAAAGAGGGAAGTTACAGACACACAAGTATAGAAGGCTAAAGTAAACTACATCACGTTGGAGCAGTGTTAGAAAAAACAGTAAAAAAATAACAGATGCTGATGAGGTTGCAGAGAAAAGGGAATAATTATACACTACTGATGGGAATGTAAATTAATTCAGCCACTGTGAAAGCAGTTTGGAGATTTGTCAAAGAACTTCAAATGGAGCTACCATTCAACCCAGCAATCCCAGTACTGGGTATATACCCAAAGGAATATAAATAATTCTATAATAAAGATACATGCATATATTTATCTCAGCGCTATTCACACTAGCAAAGACACAGAATCAACCTAGATGCCCATCAGTGGTAGACTAGATAAAGGTAATGTAGTACATATACACCATGGAATGCTACACAGTCATAAAAAAGAATGAAATCATGTCCTTTGCAGCAACATAGATGCAGTTGGAGGCCAGTGTTCTAAGCGAATTAATGTATGAACAGAAAACCAAATATGGCATGTTCTCACTTATAACGGGTGGCTAAACATTGGATACTCATGGACATAAGGATGGCAACAAAAGACACTGGGGACTACTGAAGTGGAGAGGAAGGAAGGAAGGCAAGGGTTGAAAAGTTATTGAATACTTTGCTCACTACCTGGGTAACAGGATAATTCATATTCTGAACCTTAGCATTACCCAATATATCCATGTGACAAACTTTTTTTCAGCATATTAATAAAGGTCCCAGCCAGAGCTATTAGGCAAGAAAAAGAAATGAAAGACACCTAAATTGGAAAGAATGAAGCAAAATTATCTGTTTGTAGGTGACCTAATCATATATGTAAAAACCCTAATGACTAGTAAAAAACTTTTAGAATTAATACATTTATTTAAGTTGCAGGATTCAGATTTGACATACAAAACACACTTGTGCTTCTATACATAGACAAAAATTGACACATAAAAGAAATTATGAAATAAAAGCCCATTTGAAATAACATCAAAAGGAATAAAATACTTAGGAATAAAAGTGACTCAGGAGGTAAAATACTTACACATTAAAAAGTATAAAGCATTGATATGAAAAATTAAAGAAGATCTGAGTAACCAAAGCAATATTTAGCAAGATAAAAGCTGACATCACACTCCCTGATTTAAAAATATATTACAAAGATATAATAATTAAAACAGTATGGTACCACCATAAAAACAGAACCTATAGACCAGTGGAACAGAATAGAGACCCCAGAAGTAAATTTTACACATTTACTGTCAACTGATGTTTGATAATGATGCCAATAAAAACAATGGGAAATGGAGAGACTCTTCAAAAAATGATGTTGGAAAAACTATTCCTGCATGTGGCAAAAGTAAATTGGACCTTTATCTCTCATCATGTACAAAGATGAACTAAAAATGGATTGAAGACTTAAATGTAAGAACTGAAACCATAATACTCCTAGAAAATAACATAGGCAAAAAGCCTTTTGACTTTGGTCTGGGCAATGATTTTTAGATATGACACCAAACACAAAGCCAACAAAAGCAAAGATAAGTAAGGCTACATCAAATTAAGAAGCTTCTGTGCAGCCAAGGAAATATTCAAGTGAAAAGTCAATATATGGAATGGAAGAAAATATTGGCAAGTCCTATTTCTAATGAGGGATTCATATTCAAAATATATGAGGAACTCATTCAACTCAAGAGCAGAATGCCAAAAAAACTCAATTAAAAAATGAGTAAAGAGCCTGAATATACATTTTTCAAAAGAAGACATGCAAGTGGCTAAGAGGCATATGAAAAAGTTCTCAACACCACTAATCATCAGGGAAATGCAAATCAAAGCCACAATAGCATATTATCTTACACATGTTCTAATGGCTATCATAAAAAAGAAATAACAAATGTTGGAGAGAATGTAAAGAAAATGCTTGTATACTGTTGGTGGGAATGTACCTTGGTACAGCTGTTATGGAACAGTAAGGAGGTTCCTCAAGAAATTAACAATAAATTGCCTTATGATCCAGCAATTACACTTCTCACTATATCCAAAGGCAATAATATCAGTATGTTGAAGAGATATTTGCACCCCCATGTTCAATGCATCAGTATTCACAGTGGTGAAGATATGGAAAAAAATCTAAATGTCCAGCAATGAATGAATGGAAAAAGCAAATATGATGTATATATACAATGAAGTATTATTGAGCCTTAAAACAGAAAAAAATCCTGCCATTTGTGGCAACATGGATGAAACTGGAGGACATTATGCTAAGTGAAATAAGCCAGTCAGAGAAAGACAAATACTGCATAATCACATTTATATGTGTAGTTTCAAATATTCAAGCTTGATATATCAAACTGAATTTTGTAAGGTGATCTTTGAGAGGGGATTTCCTTCACTTAGAAGTTTGACTGATACTTTGGTGTTCATGCTGCTGTTTATTGCTGCAGTGACTTACCTTGTCTTGTCTTGATGCTGCTGATATCAATCACCCACTGTGAGTGAGCTGGTTGCTACTTCAGCTTTATCTTGCTCTCCCAGAGGCCGAGGGTAGATTAGTGTTTGCCAGGGGCTGGAAAAAGGAGGAAACAGGTTGATGTTGAACAAAGGTCACAAATTTTCAGTGGTGCAAGATGAGTAAGATTTAGAGCAATGTAACTATAGTTAGCAATACTGTATTGTATACTTGAAATTTGCTGAGAGGGTAGTGCTTATTTGTTTTTATTCACCCAAAAGAAAAAGATAATTATGTGAGGGGATTGATTGAGGTGATTTACATGTTAATTAGCTTGATTGTGGTGATTATTCCATAGTATATATGTATATCAGAATGTCAAGTTGTATGCCGTAAATACACACAGGTTTTGTGTCAATTATACCACAATGAAACTGTAGAAAGAACCAAATTGAATTCTGTAAGGTTATCTTTGAGAGGAGATTTCCTTCACTTAGGAGTTTCACTGATTTTTTTTTTTTTTTTTTTGAGACGGAGTCTCGCGCTGTGTCACCCAGGCTGGAGTGCAGTGGCGCGATCTCGGCTCACTGCAAGCTCCGCCTCCCAGGTTCACGCCATTCTCCTGCCTCAGCCTCCGAGTAGCTGGGACTACAGGCGCCCGCCACCACGCCCGGCTAGTTTTTTGTATTTTTAGTAGAGACGGGGTTTCACCATGTTAGCCAGGATGGTCTCGATCTCCTGACCTCGTGATCCACCCGCCTCGGCCTCCCAAAGTGCTGGGATTACAGGCTTGAGCCACCGCGCCCGGCCAGTTTCACTGATATTTTGATGTTCATGCTACTAGTTTATTGCTGCAGTGACTTGCCTTGGCTTGACTTATACTGATGTGAATCACTCACTGTGAGAGAGCTGGTTGTTACTTCAGTTCTGTCCTGCTCTTTTCTCACCTCATAGCAGCATTGGTTACCAAGGTGGTGTTTCTGAGAAATTGGAGGGAGCAAGGACATGTTAAAAATCTGGATTGATTAAGTCATATTTGGATGATTAGTCAAATACTTCTCTTCCAATTGGGCAGTATCGGTCCCAGGTTCTATTCCGTAATTTTAAAAAATCTTATTTTCCTTTTTATTGGCTCCTCTTTTGTGTCAAGAAGGGAAGTTTGCTACTAGCTTCTTCCCAACTTCTTTGGGAAAGTTCATTAAGACAGACATCTTGAGTCTCATAATTAGTTTACAGGCAGATAGATCCTGGGAAAGGCAGATAAAGAAAATAAGTTTGCTTTCTCTTTTGTCAGCTTGGTTGTAGCTACTAACAGAAATGGAACTTAGGGAAAGTATGTCCACATTCAGGATAAGAGCAAAGGATACTAATTTATCTTTAAGACAATGAGATAATGATTCGTCCTGATTTTTCCTTATGGTCAGCATCATTTAAACTGATCTTCCTCAGATTTATAGTGCTGTCTTCTTCAGAGGCTGTCAATGGACTGCAGGGTGATGATGTGGAGGCAGGTTATTACAGAAAAGACACATTCGTACTCTACTAGGGGACATCTGTCTATATTATAAGGAGTATGTTTCTTAGAATAGCAATATTTCTGGTCAGCTCTGATTACCAGTGTTTCAGCTATACATTTTTATTTTTACTTAGGCCCCCAAGAAGAGATTATGTGGAGGATGCTTGTAATTCCTCCTCAACAAGAGGGAAAATAGGCATAGCTGCTACAGTCCTCTTTTCCGTAAGCTGTAAATAGTAGTTACACTTAATACCTCCTGCTCCAGATTCCCTTTTCCCTCAGCCATTCCTATGTTGGGATTGTTTTTTATCTGGTGGGAAGACTCAAATCTGAATTCCTAAAGCGTCTGAGTCTTTAGTGACCCTGCCTTCATTGCATTCCTGTGGTCTTTAATTAATTACTACTGAACTTGAAGTAATTAGATGTTTCTCAGAGAACTCCTTGGTTTTTAGGCATAATTCTTTCTTCCTTGATGGTGTTTATTTCCCCTTGATAGCTAGAATCAATTCCTTTTTATTGACCGGTTGATTCAGTGGCACTGGGAGCCTAACTTGTCCAGGTGGCAGTCTCAACTTCCATGTCACCAGGACAGTGTTGCCTACTTACGTGAAGTCACTCGTTTCTTGGGAAGCCTTTTAGACTGACAGACCTCAGACTCATGGGAGTGAGAAACAAGAGTATATAATAAATAGATTGTTGAATATGATAGTAAAGGAAACCACTCCCACTTTTATCTCTCTAGTCTTGAAATTATGCATTTTGGTCACAAAACTAAAAAGCACCACATATAATCATTGATTCAAATAAAGGACTGCATTTTATGGGTTTTTTCAGCCTTGCAGATGTTGCTTTTCAAGTAGCAACATGTTTTTAGTAGGATAAAACTTTACATAGCTGCTGCTATGTAAAGAAATATATATATATATATAGTAATATTGGTCAATTCCCTAAGTAGGAGTTCTTCACTGTACTTTTTTTGTGGTAAAATTGATCAGAAACCACTTTGCACAGAACAGCATAATGACAATACAAATGTTGTCATATGTCTGTGCTTGATGATGCTGGCAGAAGCACTGCAGCCAAGGAAGGCATATTCGTATATAGGATAATTGTCCAATCCAGTGGAAAAAAAAGCTCTTGTCTCCCTATGGTGGAAGAGGTCCAGTATAATCAATCAGTAGAGAATGCGTGCCAATCTGGGACTTAATGCATCATCACTGTCATTGGCATTTGGGCAATGAGTGGTTTCAGCAGGCAGAGAAGCTGTGGGAAGAGAAAATCCATTTTGTTGACCTCATGCATAACCTCCAGCTCATTACCATGGCTGTTTTGTACGTGAGTCCATTAAACAAGCACCGGAGTTACTCAAAAAGTGGCTGACACTGACAGGGTGGGGCACGTTGTCCATTCGACCATAGAAAGCGTCTTCTCCAAAAGGCAACTTTGTATAATGATGTAAATAATTCATGACTGTGTCATACTTTGTGCTCATTCTGAAAGTTATATTAACACATTTCCCAGATTTCCTTTCACTAACCTTTCAACTTGATTTATGCTAAGATTCTGACCAGCTGACAAACCCATCAGCTCATGTTAATGGGCCTAGTGTGTATTTTTATGGTCACTTAGTGTCTTATTATCAGGCATCTCTTTTTATTTGTAGAAACGTATTCGGTACAAGTACAATTTTGTTACATGCATAGATTTCATAGCAGTGAAGTCAGGGGTTTTAAGGTATCACCCTAATAATGTACATCATAATCATTAAGTGATTTCTCATCATCCACTCATTCCAACCCCCTCACCCTTCTGAGTCTCCATTGTGTATCATTCCATACCTGATACCCATTGGTATACATTATTTATTAATAGCTCCCACTTGTAAGTGAGAATATGTGATATTTGTCTTTCTGTGTCTGACTCGTTTCACTAAAGCCTTCAGTGTCATCCATGTTGCTACCAAAAATGTGATTTCATTCTTTTTTATGGCTGAATAGTGTTCCATTGTGTATATATGCCACATTTTATTTCTCCAATCAGCTGTTGATGGACACTTAGGTTTATTCCATACCTTAGTTATTGTGAATAGAGCAGTAATAAACATATGAGTGCAGGTATCTTCTTGATATATAGATTTCTTTTCCTTTGGGTAGATACCCAATAGTGGGATTGCTGGATGAAATAGCAGTTCTATCTTCAGTTCTTTGAGAAATCTCCATAGTGTTTTCCATAGAGATTTTAGTAATTTACATTCCCACCAACAGTATATGAGTTCCCTCATCCCTGCGTTCTTGCCAAAATCTGTTATTTTTAAGTTTATTTTTATTTTTTTGAGACAGAGTCTCACTTTGTCTTCCAGGCTGAAGTGCATTTGGGGTGATCTTGTCTCACTGTAACTTTTGCCTCCCGGGTCAAGCGATTCTCCTCCCTCAGCTTCCCGAGTAGCTGGGACTACAGGTACGTGCTACCATGCCTGGCTAATTTTTGTATTTTTTAGTACAGATGGGGTTTTTCCATGTTGGGCAGGCTCGTCTCAAACTCCTGACATCAGGTGATACACCTGCCTCAGCCTCCCAAAGTGCGTAATAATAGCTATTCTGACTGGGTCAAGATGATATAACATTGTGATTTTAATTTGCATTTCCCTGATGATTACTGATGCTGAATATTATTTCATATACCTGTGTGTCTTCTTTTGAAAAATATCTATTCATATCCTTTGGTCACTTATTAATGATATCATTCATTGTTTTAGTTGTTGTTCAGTTGTTTGAGTTCCTTATATATTCTGGATATTAGACCTTTGTCACATGAATAGTTTGCAAATATTTTAACCCATCCTGCAGATTGTGTCTTTATTTTGTTGATTATTTCCTTTGCTGGGCAGAAGAATTTTAGTTTAATATGGTCACATTTGTCTGTTTTTGTTTTTGTTGTATTTGCTTTTGAGGACTTGGTCATAAATTCTTTGCTTAGGCCAATGTCCAGTAGAGTTTTTTCTAGGTATTATTCTAGGATTTTTATTGTTTTACCTTTTATGTTTAGGTCTTTAATCCATTTTGAGTTAATTTGTGTTACTGTTGAGAGATAGGGGTCCAGTTTCATTCTTCTGCAAATGGCTATCTAATTTTCCAAGTACCTTTTATTCAACAATGTGTCCTTTCCCCAGCGTGTGTTCTCATCAAATCTGTCAAAGATCAATTGGCTGTAAATATGTAGCTCTTTTTTTGTGTTCTCTATTCTGTTCCATTGACTTATGTGTCTATTTTTATGCCAATACCATGTGTTTTTAGTTCCTAGAGACTTTTAATATAATTTGAAGCCTGGAAAAGGGGTCCCTCCAGCTTTGTTGTTTTTGCTTAGAATTGCTTTGGCTACTTGGGCATTTTTTGGGGGCTCCATATGAATTTTAGATTTTTTGTTTATTTATTTATTTTTATTATACTTTAAGTTCTGGGATACAAGTGTAGAACATGCAGGTTTGTTACATAGGTATACACGTGCAATAGTGCTTTGCTGCACCCATCAACTTGTCATCTACATTAGGTATTTCTCCTAATACTGTCACTCCCCTAGCCCCCCACCGTCCCCAACAGGCCCCAGTGTGTGATGTTCCCCTCCCTGTGTCCATGTGTTCTCACTGTTCAACTCCACTTATGAGTGAGAACATGTGGTATTTTGTTTTCTGTTCTTGTGTTAGTTTGCTGAGAATGAAGTTTTCCAGCTTCATCCATGTCCCTGCAAAGGACATGAACTCATCCTTTTTTATGGCTGCATGGTATTCTGTGTTATGTGTCACGTTTTCTTTATCCAGTCTATCACTGATCGTCATTTGGGTTGGTTCCAAGTCTTTGCTACTGTGAACAGTGCCACAATAAACATATGTGTGCATATGTCTTTAGAGTAGAATGATTTATAATCCTTTGGGTATATACCCAGTAATGGGATGGCTGGGTCAAATGGTATGTCTAGTTCTAGATCCTTGAGGAATCACCACACTGTCTTCCACAGTGGCTGAACTAATTTACACTCCCACCAGTAGTGTAAAAGCGTTCCTATTTTTCCACATCCTCTCCAGGATCTGTTGTTTCCTGACTTTTTAATGATTGCCACTTTAACTGGCATGAGATGGTATCTCACTGTGGTTTTGATTTGCATTTCTCTAATGACAAGTGATGATGAGCTTGTTTTCATATGTTTGTTGGCTGCATAAATGTCTTCTTTTGAGAAGTGTCTGTTCATATCCTTTGTCCATTTTTTGATGGGGTTATTTGTTTTTTTCTTGTAAATTTGTTTAAGTTGTTTGTAGATTCTGGATATTAGCCCTTTGTCAGATGGATAGATTGCGAAAATTTTCTCTCACTCTGTAGGTTGCCTGTTCACTCTGATGATAGTTTCTTTTGCTGTGCAGAAGCTCTTTAGTTTAATTAGATCCCATTTGTCAATTTTGGCTTGTGTTGCCATTGCTTTTGGTGTTTTAGTGATGAAGTCTTTGCCCATGACTCCTGAATGGTATTGCCTAGGTTTTCTTCTAGGGTTGTTGTGGTTTTAGGTCTTAGGTTTAAGTCTTTAATCCATCATGAGTTAGTTTTTGTATAAGGTGTAAGGAAGGGGTCCAGTTTCAGTTTTCTGCACGTGGTTAGCCAGTTTTCTGAACATCATTTATTAAACAGGGAATCCTTTCCCCATTTCTTGTTTTTGTCAGGTTTGTGAAAGATCAGATGGTTGTAGATGTGTGGTGTTATTTCTGAGGCCTCTGATCTGTTCCATTGGTCTATATATCTGTTTTGGTACCAGTACCATGCTGTTTTGCTTACTGTAGCCTTTTAGTACAGTTTGAAGTCAGGTAGCGTGATGCCTTGAACTTTGTTCTTTTTGCTTAGGATTGTCTTGGCTATGTGGGCTCTTTTCAGGTTCCATATGAAATTTAAATTAGTTTTTCCTAATTCTGTGAAGAATGTCAATGGTAGCTTATTGGGGATAATGTCAAATTTATAAATTACTTTGGGCAGTATGTCCATTTTCATGATATTGATTCTTCCTATCCATGAGCATGGAATGTTTTTCCAGTTGTTTGTGTCCTCTCTTATTTCCTTGAGCAGTGGTTTGTAGTTCTCCTTGAAGAAGTCCTTCACATCCCCTGTAAGTTGTATTCCTAGGTATTTTATTTTCTTTGTAGCAGTTGTGAATGGGAGTTCATTCATGATTTGGCTGTCTGTCTGTTAGGGGTGTATAGGAATGCTTGTGATTTTTGCACATTGATTTTGTATCCTGAGACATTGCTGAAGCTGCTTATCAGCTGAAGGAGATTTTGGACTGAGATGATAGGATTTTCTAAACATACAATCATGTCATCTGCAAACAGAGACAATTTGAGTTTCTGTCTTCCTATTTGAATATGCTTTATTTCTTTCTCTTGCCTGATTGCCCTGGTCAGAACTTCCAATACTATGTTGAATAAGAGTGGTGAAAGAAGGCATGTTTGTCTTGTGCCAGTTTTCAGAGGGAATGCTTCCAGCTTTTACCCATTGAGTTTGATATTTGTTGTGGGTTTGTCATAAATAGCTCTTACTATTTTGAGATCTATTCCATCAATACCTAGTTTATTGAGAGTTTTCAGCATGAAGCGATGTTGAATTTTGTTGAAGGCCTTTTCTGCATCTATTGAGATATTCATGTGGTTTTTGTCATTGGTTCTTTTTATGTGATGGATTAGGTTTATAATTTGTGTATGTTGATCTAGCCTTGCATCGCAGGGACGAAGCCGACTTGATTGTGGTGGATAGGCTTTTTGATGTGCTGCTGGATTCAGTTTGCCAGTATTTTATTGAGGATTTTTGCATTGATGTTCATCAGGGATATTGGCCTGAAATTTCCTTTTTTTGTTGTGTCTCTTCCTGGTTTTGGTATCAGGATGATGCTGGCCTCATAAAATGAGTTAGGGAGGATTCTCTCTTATTCCATTGTTTGGAATAGTTTCAGAAGGAATGATACCAGCTCCTGTTTGTACCTCTGGTAGAATTCGGCTGTGAATCTGTCTGGTCTTGGATTTTTTTGGTTGGCAGCCTATTAATTACTGCCTCAATTTCAGAACTTGCTATTGATCTTTTCAGAGATTCAACTTCTTCTTGGTTTAGACTTGGTAGGGTGTAGGAGTCCAGGAATTTATCCATTTATTTCAGATTTTCTAGTTTATTTGCATAGAGGTGTTTATAGTATTCTCTGATGGTAGTTTGTATTTCTGTGGGATCAGTGGTGATATCTCATTTATCATTTTTTTATTGCATCTATTAGATTCTTCTCGCTTTTCTTATTAGTCTGTAGAGCAGTCTATCTATTTTTTTTTTTAAACCCAGCTCCTGGATTCATTGATTTTTTGGAGGGTTTTTTCATATCTCTATCTCTTTCAGTTCTGCTTTGATTGTACTTATTTCTTGCCTTCTGCTGGCTTTTGAATTTGTTTGCTCTTGCTTCTCTAGTTCTTTTAATTGTGATGTTAAGGGTGTTGATTTTAGATCTGTCCTGCTTTCTTTTGTGGACATTTAGTGGTATAAATTTCCCTCTACATAGTGCTTTAAATGTGTACCAGAGATTCTGGTACAGTGTGTCTTTGTTCTTATTGGTTTCAAAGAACATCTTTATTTCTGCCTTCATTTCATTATTTGCCCAGTAGTCATTCAGCAGCAAGTTGTTCAGTTTCATATAGTTGTGCAGTTTTGAGTGAGTTTCTTAATCCTGAGTTCTAATTTGATTGCCCTATAGTCTGAGAGACAGTTTGTTGTGATTTCTGTTCTTTTACTTTTGCTGAGGAGTGCTTTACTTGCAATTATATGGTCAATTTTAGAGTAAGTGTGATGTGGTGCTGAGAAGAATGTATATTCTGTTGATTTGGGGTGGAGAGTTCTATAGATGGCTATTAGGTCTGCTTGTTGCAGAGCTGAGTTCAGGTCCTGGATATCCTTGCTAACCTTCTGTCTCATTGATCTGTCTAATGTTGATAATGGGGTGTTAAAGTCTCCCATTATTATTGTGTGGGAGTCTAAGTCTCTTTATAGGTCTCTAAGGACTTGCTTTATGAATTTGTGTGTTCCTGTATTGGGTGCATATATATTTAGGATAGTTAGCTCTTCTAGTTGAATTGATTCTATGTAATGGCCTTCTTTGTCTCTTTTGATCTTTGTTGGTTTAAAGTCCGTTTTATCAGAGACTAGAATTGCAACCCCTGATTTTTTTTGCTTGCCATTTGCTTGGTAGATCTTCCTCCATCCCTTTATTTTGAGGCTATGTGTGTCTTTGCAAGTGAGATGGGTTTCCTGAATACAGCACACTGATGGGTCTTGACTCTTTTTCAAATTTGCCAGTTTGTGTCTTCTAATTGGGGCATTTAGCCCATTTACATTTAAAGTTAATATTGTTATGTGTGAATTGGATCCTGTTATTATGATGTTCACTCATTATTTTGCCCGTTAATTTATGCAGTTTCTTCACAGCATCGATGGTCTTTACAGTTCGGCCTGTTTTTGCAGTGGCTGGTACCAATTGTTACTTTCCATGATTAGAGCTTCCTTCAGGAGCTCTTGTAAGGCAAGCCTGGTGGTCACAAAATCTCTCAGCATTTGCTTGTCTGTAAAAGATTTTATTTCTCCTTCACTTATGAAGGTCAGTTTGGCTGGATATGAAATTCTGGATTGAAAATTCTTTTCTTTAAGAATGTTGAATATTGGACCCTACTCTCTTCTGGCCTGTAGGGTTTCTGCTGAGAGATCTGCTGTTAGTCTGATGGGCTTCCCTTTGTGGGTAACTCCACCTTTCTCTCTGGCTGCCCTTAACACTTTTTCCTTCATTTCAACCTTGGTGAATCTGACAATTATGTGTCTTGGGGTTGCTCTTCTTGAGGAGTATCTTTGTGGTGTTCTCTGTATTTCCTGAATTTGAATGTTGACCTGCCTTGCTATGTTGGGGAAGTTCTCCTGGATAATATCCTGCAGAGTGTTTTCCAACTTGGTTGCATTCTCCCCATCACTTTCAGGTACACCAATCAAATGTAGATTTGGTCTTTTTAAAGAGTCCCATATTTCTTGGAGGCTTTGTTTGTTTCTTTTTACTCTTTTTTCTCTAACCTTGTTTCCTTGCTTTAGTTCATTAATTTGATCTTCAATCACTGATATCCTTTCTTCCAGTTGATCAAATCAGCTACTGAAGCTTGAGCATGCATCATGAAGTTCTTGTGCCATGGTTTTCAGCTCCATCAGGTCATTTAAGGTATTCTCTACACTGTTTGTTCCAGTTAGCCTTTTGTCCAATCTTTTTTTGAGGTTTTTAGCTTCCTTGTGATGGGTTCAAACATCTTCCTTTAGCTCAGAGAAGTTTGTTATTACAGAACTTCTGAAGCCTACTTCTGTCAACTCGTCAAAGTCATTCTCCATCCAGCTTTGTTCCTTTTCATTCTCTGTTCAGCTTTGTTGCTGATGAGGAGCCGCAGTCCTTTGGTGGAGAAGAGGTGCTCTGATTTTCAAATTTTCAGCTTTTCTGCTCTGGTTTCTCCCCATCTTTGTGGCTTTATCTACCTTTGGTCTTTGATGTTGGTGACCTACAGAAGGGGCTTTGGTGTAGATGACCTTTTTGTTGATGTTGATGGATGTTGATCCTTTCTGTTTATTAGTTTTCCTTCTAACAGCCAGGGCCCTCAGCCTCAGGTCTGTTGGAGTTTGCTGGAGTTCCACTCCAGACCCTGTTTGCCTGGATATCACCAGCAGAGGCTGCAGAACAGCAAATACTGCAGAACAGGAAATATTGCTGCCTGATCCTTCCTCTGAAAGCTTTGTCCCAGAGGGGCAGCCACTTATATGAGGTGTCTGTCAGCCCCTACTGGGAGGTGTCTCCCAGTTAGGCTACACGGGGATCAGGGACTCACTTGAGGAGGCAGTCTGTCCATTCTTAGAGCTCAAATGCTGTGCTGGGAGAACAACTGCTCTCTTCGGAGCTGTCAGACAGGGACGTTTAAGTCTGCAGAAGTTGTCTGCTGCCTTTTGTTCAGCTATGCCCTGCCTACAGAGGTTGAGTCTAGAGGCAGTATGCCTTGTTGAGCTGTGGTGGGATCCGCCCAGTTAGAGCTTCCAGGCCGCTTTATTTACCTACTGAAGCCTCAGCAATGGTGAACGCCCCTCCCCCAGCCAGGCTGCTATCTCGCAGATCAATCTTAGACTGCTGCACAAGCAGTGAGCAAGGCCCTATGGGTGTGGGAGCTGCCAAACCAGGCACATGAGAGAATCACCTTGCCTGCCTGTTGCTAAGACCTTGGGAAAAGCACAGTATTTGGGCAGGAGTGTCCCATTTTTCCAGGTAGTCTGTGACGGCTTACCTTGGCTAGGAAAGGGAAATCCCCTGCCCCCTTGTGCTTCCTGGGTGAGGCGATGCCCTGCCCTGCTTCAGCTCACCCTCCGTGGGCCACACCCACTGTCTAACCAGTGCCAATGAGATGAGCCAGGTACCTCAGTTGGAAATGCAGAAATCACCCATCTTATGTGTCAATCACACTGGGAGCTGCAGACCGGAGCTGTTCCTATTCAGCCATCTCAGAATGCCTTCCGATTTCTTCCTTTTTAACCCATTAGAAATTATATCCTATTTACTTAAATTAGTGATTTCTATTCAAAAGCAACCTAACATGTGAATGTTTCTTTTACTGAATGTTGAGTGTGAACACTATGTTCAAACTGTTAGTGGTGTTCTGACTTAGTGCAAAATTTTACATATATTTATTTATTTTATTTTATTTTTGTGAGACAGTGTCTCACTCTGTCACTCAGGCTGGAATGCAGTGGCATCATCATGACTCACTGCAGTCTCAAGCTCCTGAGTTCAGGTGATCTTCCCACCTCAGCCTCCTGAGTATCTGGGACTACATGTGCATGTCATCATACCTGACTAATTAATTTTTGTTAATAGAGACCAGGTTTCATCATGTTGCCCAGGCTGGTCTCTAACTCCTGGGCTCAAGTGATCCACTGGCCTCAGTCTCCCAATGTGCTAGGATTACAGGTGTGAGCCACGGCACCTGACCAGTTTAACATATATTTAAAATGATAATATGTTCTCGGTCAACTAATATTGTCATAGGAATTACCTATGAAGATTTAGAATAACTGTTCCAACAATGATTAACACTTTTATATTTCAAAGTATACTGAGATAGTTGAAGAGTAACAGACTCTTTAAGACAGTGTTAAATATATGTGAAAGAAAAAAAAGGAATGCAGACATCTTCAGAAAAATGAAAGCAGAGAGAATTCTTTGCCTGAAGATCTGCACTACCAGAAATGTAAAGTGAATATCTCAGGACTCAGGATAAAGGAATATTATGACAGACATAAATCTCAATCTATATCAAAGGAAAAAGGTTCTAGAAATAGTAAATATTTAGATTTAAAAGATAGTTTTTTCTTACTTTATTTATAAGGTAATTGACTTTTTAAAGAAAAACAATAACAATGTATAGTTTATGATATGTAGAAGTAAAAAGTATGTCAACAATGACATGAAGAATGGAGTGGGGAGAAAACTTAATTATACCCTTGGATGTTTTTGGTATTATACAACAGCCCATGCAATATAACTTTAAGGTAGGCCTCAACTAGTAAAAGATGCATATTTTGAATTTGAAGGCAACCACTAAAATAAATATATAGCTAATAAGAAGTTAGTAGAATACTAAAAGATGTTCACCTAGCATAAAACAAGGCACCAAGTGAGATAAAAAAGACAGAAATTTTCAAACTGGATGAAATTGAGACACATTAAATAAAAAGACACAGAAAAGTTCAAAGTATAAACTTGAAAAAAATGATATACCATGTGAACAGCAAGCATATTAATATCTTACTATATTAAAATCAGCAATGTAGAATTTAAGACAAACACTATTAGCAGAGATGAATGAGCAACATTTCATAGAGATAAAAATATGACTCGTCAGGAAAACACAATGATCCTAAATGTGTATGTTTCTAATTAAAGAGATTCAAAAAACAAGCAAAAAGTAACCAAACTAAAAAGAGAAATAGAGAAATTCATAATTATATTAGTTTCAGATTACAATACTCCTCTTTCAGTGGTTGACAGGAAAAGTAAACTAAAATCAGCAAGATTAAAATAGAATTTAACATAATATGCAAATAAAGCAATATAGGGGCAGAGCAATGGTGGCTTGTGCTTTGGGAGGCCAAGATGGGAGGATATCCTGAGGCCAGGAGTTTGAGACCAACCTGGGCAACACAGTGAGACTCTGTCCCTACAAAAAGTGAAAAAATAATTAGCTGGGTGTGGTGGCATACATCTGTAGTGCTAGCTACTCAGGATGTTAATGGTGGAGAGTGTTCAGCTTCTTGGTGTCTTGAATGAAGAGTTAGACAAAATGCGCAAACAAAGCAAGGAAGGAATGAAGGGATTTATTGAAAATGAAAGTACATTCCACAGTGTGGGAGTGGGCAAGGCACAGAGTCTCAAAGGTCCTGTTACAGAGTTTTTGTGAGTTTAAATACCCTCTACTTTGGGTACACCCTATGTAAATGAAGAGGATGAAATAAAGTTACAAAGTCACTTACTTAGTGTATGCCCTATGGAGAGGATATTTCCTCTCACAGCTGAAGTGTGAATTGGTCTTACGTTCCCTGCCTCCAGACCGTGCTTTCCTGCCTCATCTCGCCCCTGAAAGATGTGATCCCCATAAATCTTTATGGGAGACAGAAGGACCAATTTTTTTTTTCTGTAACTACTTCATGCTGGCTTGAGGCATAGTCCCTACCTATTGGGGATCACAGAACTCTTGCCCTGCTCTAACTGGTGGAGACACAGTAGCTTCTTGATGGCCACGGGTGGTGTCTTCATCTGGAACTGGCTGGAACCTTTGTTGCATGATCATCTGAAGCTTGATGGTCTCTAGGTGAGAGGAAATGGATTTAGTTAAAAGATTTAATGGGAACCTCAGGGGGTGGATACCTATGCTGTTAGGAATGTTTGCTATAAAGATTTGCAGGGGAAAAAACAAAATCTGGTTTGTTCTATGAATTTATGTGTTTCCTTAAAGTCTTAGCACAAGCAACTCCATTTTGGTTTGGTTTGGTCTGCTGGGGCATAGTGCATGAGCTTAATTCAAGACAATGGCCTCCCAGAATTTTATTAAAACTATTTCCCCTTTTTGGTCAAGTTCTCACTTAGGTGAGAGTGTGACCAAAACTTAGGGCCTTAGCACCACTCTCAGTTATCATCATTTTTGGGTTTCTGGTCTCAGCACATTGTAGGTTATGGTGTCCTCATTGTTGCACATCTTTTTTTTTTTTTCTTTTTTTTTTAGTTCTTGTCATTCCAGTTGAAAGGAGACCATTCATTTGATGTTCTAGAGATGTCAATATGCAAACATTTAAAACCTTTGAGAGAGTACAGCATGCCAGGGAGACTATTATTATCACTGTTGGGAAGATAATACTAAGGGTCCAGAATATGCTCTTTACCCAAGGCCCCCATAAACCAAACCTTCTAAAATCAAATAGATCAAAGAATGAGCTAGATAAAAAATTTACTCACTTGACTAAGCAATTTCTTTGGCAATTCCCTACCACTGAATTTCTATAATCTTCATTTGATGTATTTCTCCATAGGTCACAAGTGCCAGCAGCTGCACAGATACTTCTCTGTTTAGCCATCCCAATATATCTTTCACAAGAGAATTTAAAGTCTGTTGTGAACTGTAGCCTTTAGAGTAGAATTTGCCATAGAGCTTATCATGAGGGATACATTTCTAATCATTGCCTTTTTTTACTTTAAACCATGGAAGAAGGACCTAACAAATGATGCCCTTCTAAAAGAGTGAAGGCCTCCTGGCAATGTTCTCTTTAACCCATGATATGGGTTAAGAGAAGTGAAACAATGTTTTGTTTTTGACTGATTATGAAGCAACATATGTACCTTAATGTTTCTCACCTATATTGGGTCTTTATTCTTTATTTATCAAAGTATAAGTTTATCCATGTATAAGGCTGGCTGCAAACTCCTTTACAAATAAAAGTATACCCCACAAGTGCATATAACAGACCCGCTTTCCACTTCTATTGTTCATAGGGGCATAAGCAAGAAAAAAATTCAAAGATAAGAGTTTGATGATGGTAGCAGTCTTGATCTGTAAACTTGGGAAAAGCTGTTCACATCAAGGATGCCATTTTCTTCTTGGGAGAAATTTCCCTGGTTAGCTATACCTCCATACAGCTGTTTCTATTTTCACAAGTTTCCTCCAAAACAACCCCCATGCCTCCCGGCATCTCCTGGAGCTGCTGATGGGCCATATAAAGTGTGCCCCTGGGAGTTCCTACATGTGTTAGAAGAGCATGTCAATTAAATTTACTCCAAGCCCGCACAGCATCTGAAGGTGAAAATTGTTATAAGACATGATTTGATGTGTCTGTATTAGACACAATGCAGCTACAATCTTCCTAGAGTAAAATAAAATAAATACCAAAATCTTCTAATGATAGAAAAAAAAAGCATTATAAAGGTTTTTTCAATTATAATATTTCAAAGGAAAACGTTAACATCCAAAAAGTTCTACCTGGGTGATGAAATAAACCTGTACACCAAACCCCTGTGACAGACAGTTTACCTATATAACCATCCTGTACATGCATCCCTGAACTTAAAATATAAGTAAAAGAAAAAAAAAGAGTCCTAGGAAAAATAAATACATAAATAAAATTTTAAAAAATTAAATAAGTTTACAAACTGAAGTCCAAAATCAATCTCTCTTGCCCTTATGAATTAAAATTTCAATGAAATTTGAGTCTTAAATTTATTTTCTGCCTCAGTTAAAGAAGGTCTCAACACAAAGATAAGATATTGTCCCTGTCCCCAAGGAGGTGGCAATCTCTTGGAGGCAAACAGGTGGATGTAGAGTTTATGCTAAAGTGGATAAAAATGTCAATAACGTAGTAATACTAGGCTTTTAAACACAATGATATGTCATTATTTGTAATGTTCAGACAGACAAATACAATGTAGTTTCATGTGATAAAATAATAAAAAGATTAAGACTTTTTTTAAAAAAAGAGGTCTCAGTGCCTGGATGGAGTTAGGGTTCCCCCAGGAGCTGCTTTCTCTCATTGGATTGAGCATAGCTCTAGTTTTATACCAGACTCTCCTGTGCCAAACTCTCAATAATTCTAGTGAGCTAAGAGCATAGACAGGATTAGCAAGGCATCACTTGCTGCACCAGCATGGTTGGCAATGCCATGCCACTTGGTTCTCGTGACTTTGCCAGGTTTTAGGATCCCTGTGTTTTCCTCCAGACCTGAGAAGGATCCCACGTTTCTTTAGGCCCTTCACCTTTGCTTAAGGCCTTGATTCTAGAGACAGTCACTTGCCTACAGTTAATGACATCAGAACCCCCAGAATCCCACCAAGGTCTAAGGCTTAAAGCTTCTTCCCAAGCTACAGCAGTTAAAAGCCAATAACTCAGTATAAAAATCTATTCATAACAATGATTATAATTTTTTCCCATACTTTCGTGGTTAAAACCCACATAGGCTCACTTCAGAAGACACTAACGAAGATCAAGATCTCCCTGCCTGGTCTTATCAGTTGCCCCAGTTACTTTGGACACATTTTACTTTGCAAAATCTAACTCCTTGTCTCTTTTCCAAGAGCTATGTGGCCTATGCACCAGATGTTGGGGTCTCAAAACTGCTCCCCCATCATCATTGCAAAGACTGGGTCCTGACCCCTGTAAAACTTATGGTATAGAAGAAAGCAATCTGAGAGCATGAGGTCTTTGGAGGTGAGGCAGCTGCCAAGAGAAGGAGGAAAAAAGAAGGGGAAAAGCTGCAAAGGAAACTCCTAAAGAGAAAGAGGAAGGAGACAGCTTGTACTTTCCCTTGGCTGAACCCCAGAACTAGACAGACTTACACAGAGTTACACAAATGCCAACACTAGACAGACTTACACAGAGTCACACAAATGAACCTACTCCCTGGCTGGTCCCCAGGCCAAGGGACAGAGTCGTCCCTGGAGAAGCCGAGAGGAATGCCTGCTCCCTGTGGATGACTTGCTCCCAAGCAAGAAAAAGGAGGCACCAAGTCAGCCAAGAAGTCCAATGAAAGAAGCTCACCCCCCTTCACAGACCACCACCATGAGGAAGTAGAAGGGTAGGGAAAGGCTGGTGCCATTATACACTAAAGCTCCTTCCCTGCCCAGAGAAGCAAACATTAGGCATAAGGAAGAGGCACCCCCTCTCCAAAGGCCTGCAGGGAGGTATAGGCCAGGCAGCATAACGTTGAGTCCTGAATAAAAAGAAAGTTAAAAATATTTAAAGGAGGCTGGCATGGTGGCTCATGCCTGTAGTCCCAGCACATTGGAGGCCAAAGCATGTGAATTGCTTGAGCTCAGCAGTTTGAGACCAGCCTGGGAAACATAGTGAGACCCTGTTTCATAAAAAAAAGAAAAATAAAAAGTAAAAAATAAAGTTCATAATCCAACAGTTTTTAGTTTATTCATGGAGTTGTACAACCATAATCTCAATCAATGATAGAACAGTTTCATCAGTTTCAGGGAACATTTTACTCATTTTTATCTCCAGAAAGACAAATTAATTTTAAAGACACAAAGATTGAAAGATGACTTAAAGAGAATATATGAAATTCTCAAGTCCATGGGTTGACATCTAATCAGTGTGGGACAACACAAACATACAGAGACCCCTACCCTGTACTAGCCTAGGATTCTATTCTCTACAGTAAAAATATTCTTCAAAAGGGAAAGGTAAAATAAAAGCATTTTTAGGTAAATAAAAGCTGAAGGAATTTGTAGTCAGCAAACCTGTAGTAAGAACAACCAACCAGAAAGGGATTTCTTTAGGCAGAAGAAAAATTATTTCAGTTGGAAATATAAAATTAAGTTTTACATTCTATTGCTATTTAATGATTATCCTAGAGACTATATCATTAATTCTTGACTTATTACCATTTAATACAAAATACTACTTTTATTATTTTCCAATATTGCATAAACTTTATAACTTTTAAATGAAGAACCCAAGATGGTAAATATATGAGTAAATAATATTCACTACTTATTTACTACTCAAACAATAATCAAAATGTCTTATAGAATAGAATATACATGTAATAACTAATATGGATAAAAGTCATAGAAAAAAGTAGGATGTAAGCGAAATTTAAAAGTTATAAAGTTTATGTAATATTGGAAAATAATAAAAGTAGTATTTTGTATTAAATTGTAATAAGCCAAGAATTAATGATGTAATCTCTAGGATAACCATTAAATAGCAATAGAATGTAAAACTTAAAATGTAATAAAAGGAACAATAAAATCAAACATTTATTTGACCTAGAAAAAGTCAAGAAAGAAGAAAGAAGAAACATTGCCTAACTAATACAAGAAGAACCACAAATAAAATAATAAAAAGTTGCTAAAAGAAGAAAAGAAAGGAGAAGAAGGACCATAAAACAGATGGACCAAATACATAATAAATATTAAGACGGTATATAGTAACTTAACTACGGTAGTACTTTTACTGAAAGTATAAGGACTAAATACTCCAAATAAAGAATAAGATTGTCGTACTGGTTAAAAGTCTGTTTAAAATGTTGCTTACATGAGACACACTTTCACTCTAAAGATACAAAATGTGTTAAAAGTATGGATAAAGATAGCCTTGCAGAAAGTAACCAAAAGAAAGTAAATATAGTTATTCCAATGTCAGACAAAACAGATCATAAGGCGAAAAGCTTCAGTAGAGATAAAGAGAAACATTTCACGATGATTCATAATGATAAGGGCATCTATCTAGCACAATGATGTAAAATGCAAAATAATGGCAGCGGCAGCCTTTCTGCAGCCGCCTCTGGGATGATGCCGGTTGCAGCGGCGGAGGTGTGGCCAGGGCTGTGGTGCTCCATGGAGCCAGTGGGACCCAGGAATAGGCAGAATCCTCGCCCTCTTCCCAGTTGGTGGGGTAGGAGCCCCGCCCTCAGGTGCGAAGCTGCAGCCGCCCAGTGGTGGCTGCGGACCCAGGAGTCCCTGCACTCTTGGGGAAGCAGGAAGCCCCCAGCTGCCCCCTCAGGCTCAGAAGTGCCTTTTCCCGCTACCTGGCCACTTCCTGCTCCTGGTGCCTGCTCCGATTTCACAGCAAAGTTGAGGCGGAGCCTGTGCACTGTCGTGACCTGGCCAGGTGTGTGTGTGCACTCTGGGCAGTACTAACATGCCAGTCCCCTCCCACCTTGGCCCCCTCCAGACTTTGAGTGTCAACAAGCATGGGAGGGAGGCCGAGGGGGCGCTGAGGGCGACTCCAAGGGCTTGCAGTCAACCGTGGGTAGAACAATTTGGATGCTGTGGACAGCATGATTGATGGCAGCAGGAGGCAGACAGGATCCTGGGTAGAAAGGGTTGGGTTCCTTCAAGCCAGGAATGGCTTGAAGCATGGGGGCCAGGCTGTCAGTTCTTGGTGGAGTTCACAGTCTGGAGTGAGAACTTACGTTGCTTTTTCCAGGTTAGGAGCTACCCACTTTGCATCTTCTGAGAGCTGTTCTGTTGCTCAGTGAAGCTCCTCTCTGCCATGCTCAGTGTCCAGTTGTCTGCGTACATCATTCTTCCTGGGCTTGGGAAAATAACTCCAGATGTGTGCCAAGTGGCAGGACTGAAAGAGTCACACAAATAGGTCTAAAACATGCCCTCTGCTCCAATCGTCATGTTGTGGGTGACAAAAAGGGGAGAAGAGCTGCAGTCCTTCAGGGATCCCAGAATTAGGGACTCCTTGAGCCTAGGCTGAACCCTCTTTGGGACTCTGTGGTTCCTGGTGTCTCCAAGCTTCTAGGCACCACAGTGTTCCCCTTGTTCAGAAGCAGGTGCCTGAATTGGAAGCCACACCTGCAGTACTGGTCCAGCTGCAGCCTTGCACAAAGTCAGTACTGCTGGTGCCTGGAGCTGCCCAACCTACTGCAGCAGCTGGCATGCTTGGTGTCTGCAATGGCTGGACCCCATGCTCACTCACTCACACACCCCTCATTGCTCTGTGTCTGGTTTGCCATTGGCAGGTGTGGGATCCGAACAGGTAGTGCGAGCCTAGTGCAACCTGCTGGGTCAAGTGGGTGAAATGAGCCCATCGGGCATGAGCAATACTCAGGCACACGTTACTACCAGCCACAGTGGTTTCTGGCTGGTGATGTGACACCTCAAGGATCCCATGACATTTTGGGGACCTTTTCTGGGATCTGCAGAAGAGTGGATAAAAATGGACTTGATACTTTCTATCTTTTTTGCAGAGTCCCTAAACTCCACAATAGCCAAAATGAGCAAAAAATACTGAGCGTCTGTTGGCCAGTTAAAAGCGACTATCACAGCTGCTGGACTTAAGATCTGGAGGACAGCCTTGCTGGGAAGGACACTGCCAAACCCGCATCACCCTCGGGTGTTGGGAATGTTGGCTTTGTTCCAATCCAGTTTCCTTCCATGGAGGTCTAGCCATCACGTGGGATCAAAATAAGACTCTGGGGCAACTGAAGGAATCTGGTCAAGCCACACCTTGGTGTTGCCTGAGAACCCTTAGATGAGCTCCCATCCCGGACAGCCCATTAAGGTGTTGGCACTAGGATCTCTAGTCTTTCCTATCACTCTGTCTTTCTTTCTTGCTAACCTCTCCTTTACATACAATTTTAAGGGTGTTGTTCCAAACCACAGAGATAGTATTACTGGGTAGAATGAGCATTTGGCTTAGGCATCAGGAGTATAAAATTGAAGGTTAAGAGTAGCACAGATGAAATGAAGTGTGCCTTGACATCTGTACGTGTATTGTGACAAAAATGTTCTCCTTATTGTTTCCTTGGTTGCCAACTTACTGTCAAGCAGCTTGAGGCACAGAAAAGAAGCATGACCTCAGAAAGGAAGCATTAATTTTAATAACATCCTGCAACTGGACCTTTTCTGTAAACATGATGGCAAATGGTTTGAGGTCCCATATGTGCAGACTTCCTTTGCCTTGCAGCGTAACCTGGACCTTTGCCCATGTAGTAGGATTGATTCAACCCGCCTAGTGGCCATCTCAGGAGAGGATCCAAGGGGTAGTTTCAGGGAACGAGGGAAGCAAACCCCAGAGGTACTTCCAGTGGGAAAGTCAACTCTCTTCACCTCCCTATCCAGGTTTTCTCTCAAGCTTGCCCTATCCTAGAAATCCCTGTTAGGCAGGTCCCAGACTCACTCCCACCCATACAACAGATGTCTTGCAAATTCAGCCCCATTAAGGTCCAGGTCCCCTTTTCTCTACAGGACTTCAGGAAAATTAAGGGGGATTGTGGAAAGTTTTCACATGACCCTGAGCAGTATTTAGAGGCCTTCCAGAATTTAACCCAAGTGTTTAAATTCTCCTGGAAAGACATTATGTTACTTTTGAATAAAACCCTACCTACCACTGAAAAGTAGGCTGCCCTGCAACCCCCTCCCCTGCACTTAAGTTGTTTTTTCCTCCCCCATGTCAGGAGTCAACATAGTCCTGCAGATACAGGGAGTTTTTCTATGAGAGGGCTCAGTTTATTTTTCCTTTGGGAGACACCTCATCAGGCTAGGTCCCCAATTCCTGGGACTCCCTTTCTCTCCCTTCTTTGAAGAGGGCTTGGTCCCACAGCTTCGCATGCTTATGATAGGGAAGCAACAGAGGAGCTGCCCCTGCTGGTTGTTGGCTGCAATTTGATGAGGGCCACCTGGAACTAACTTAATGGGTCCATACACTCTCCTGATGCACCTTTTTGTCCCAAGCTTCGATTTGAGGCTCAAAAAGGAAAAGTAGATTTGAGGGACCCAGATGCAAATGACAGTGGAAGTCTAGTGGCACAGCACAGGTGAGCATGACTAATTCCTGCCAATTGGGTGCCCCCCTGCTTCGTGGAAGGAGGTCATGCTCTTATCCATGGCACAGATGTGGTCTAGGGAACCCAAAGTTTACCAACAGCCAGAGGATAGGGCAGTGCATAGGTGAGTGTAAATATTTATACCCACTAGGCCTGCCCATTACATGGGTGAAGGTCACACTTGCACCAATGGGTAGCACCTGCAAAGGCTGCTGGGACTCAGGGATATAAGGTTGAAAGCAAAAAGGGGATGCTTTTTCTTCTCCCTTATGTACCCCAGGTATTTGCTGTGAAAAGAAAGGAACAAATAGATGACTTTTCCCCCTCTTTCCAGATGGGTAACCAATAATCTTCAGCCTGCACTCCTCTCAAGTGCATCCTGAATCACTGGAACTCCTTTGGCACTCAGACTGTGGAGAAATAAAAAAAAAGTTTTCCTCCTCTGTCCTCTATTCATGGATGGATAATCACATCTCTGTACCACAGGATACTTCCCTCAGATGCATCCCCTAAACTGGGAAAGGTTTAGTTTCCTCAGACCTTAAAATGCTTGGCAATCTCTTGAGGAGCAACATTTGTTTGTCTGTTCTTCCTTCACAGGACTCAGGGTTGATAGTGCTCCATCACAGGGGTGAGGGAACCAAGAAACCTGACATTCTAGCAAAAAGCTAAAAGTTATTACCTGTTAGACTTTTGGCTTCTCCCTCTCTGTGCAAACTCATTGTTGGAATGACAAAAATCACTGTATTCTCTGCCCCTCTATGAGTTCGAGAGCCAGAAGTATTGGCCATTTGGCATGGGTAAGGTCAGGTAATGAGAGATTTAAAAGGACTTCTTAAAAAAGGAGCACTATGGTTAAAAGTCAGCTTAATTAAAAGTGAATATTTAAGCTATAGGTATATTTAAAAGGCCTTTATGTCTTTTCTCTTTGTGGATCTTTTTTTTCTGGAAAAGGTTTTTTTCTCCTCAGCTAACTGAGCTATTTTTCTCATCTCTTGCTGCACACATGAGAGGCCCTAAGATAGCCTGGGGCTCCTTGGGAAAGCCAGAGAAGGCAACACTGACCCCATTTTGGGAAAAAAAAGTCCCTGTTTTTTCCCATGGAACTCCAGGAATTAGAAGCAAATAGATCCCTCTCAAAATCTGTCTTTGTCTTATTTATGGCTATGCCTGCTTATTAGGCCCTAGAAATTACATGTTTTTCTAGCCCTGTTTCTTGAAGGGATCCACCCTGAGGTCAGTAATCCAATTAAGAGACCAGCAAATTAAAAATATTACAATAACTGTATCTTCCTCTGTCTGTGTAGTTATTTTCTTCTTCTTTTTTTTTTTTTATTATACTTTAAGTTCTAGGGTACATGTGCATAACGTGCAGGTTTGTTACATATGTATACTTGTGCCATGTTGGTGTGCTGCACCCATCAACTCGTCAGCACCCATCAACTCATCATTTACATCAGGTATAACTCCCAATGCAATCCTTCCCCCCTCCCCCCTCCCCGTGATAGGCCCCGGTGTGTGATGTTCCCCTTCCCGAGTCCAAGTGATCTCATTGTTCAGTTCCCACCTATGAGTGAGAACATGCGGTGTTTGGTTTTCTGTTCTTGCGATAGTTCGCTGAGAATGATGGTTTCCAGCTGCATCCATGTCCCTACAAAGGAAACAAACTCATCCTTTTTTATGGCTGCATTGTATTCCATGGTGTATATGTGCCACATTTTCTTAATCCAGTCTGTCACTGATGGACATTTGGGTTGATTCCAAGTCTTTGCTATTGTGAATAGTGCTGCAATAAACATACGTGTGCATGTCTCTTTATAGCAGCATGATTTATAATCCTTTGGGTATATACCCAGTAATGGGATGGCTGGGTCATATGGTACTTCTAGTTCTAGAGCCTTGAGGAATCGCCATACTGTTTTCCATAATGGTTGAACTAGTTTACAATCCCACCAACAGTGTAAAAGTGTTCCTGTTTCTCCACATCCTCTCCAGCACCTGTTGTTTCCTGACTTTTTAATGATTGCCATTCTAACTGGTGTGAGATGGTATCTCATCGTGGTTTTGATTTGCATTTCTCTGATGGCCAGTGATGATGAGCATTTTTTCATGTGTCTGTTGTCTGTATGAATGTCCTCTTTTGAGAAATGTCTATTCATATCCTTTGCCCACTTTTTGATGGGGTTGTTTGTTTTTTTCTTGTAAATTTGTTTGAGTTCTTTGTAGGTTCTGGATATTAGCCCTTTGTCAGATGAGTAGATTGCAAAAATTTTCTCCCATTCTGTAGGTTGCCTGTTCACTCTGATGGTAGTTTCTTTTGCTGTGCAGAAGCTCTTTAGTTTAATGAGATCCCATTTGTCAATTTTGGCTTTTGCTGCCGTTGCTTTTGGTGTTTTAGACGTGAAGTCCTTGCCCATGCCTATGTCCTGAATGGTATTACCTAGGTTTTCTTCTAGGGTTTTTATGGTATTAGGTCTAACATTTAAGTCTCTAATCCATCTTGAATTAATTTTTGTATAAGGAGTAAGGAAAGGATCCAGTTTTAGCTTTCTACTTATGGCTAGCCAATTATCCCAGCACCATTTATTAAATAGGGAATCCTTTCCCCATTTCTTGTTTTTGTCAGGTTCATCAAAGATCAGATGGCTGTAGATGTGTGGTATTATTTCTGAGGACTCTGTTCTGTTCCATTGGTCTATATCTCTGTTTTGGTACCAGTACCATGCTGTTTTGGTTACTGTAGCCTTGTAATATAGTTTGAAGTCAGGTAGCGTGATGCCTCCAGCTTTGTTCTTTTGACTTAGGATTGTCTTGGAGATGCGGGCTCTTTTTTGATTCCATATGAACTTTAAAGCAGTTTTTTCCAATTCTGTGAAGAAACTCATTGGTAGCTTGATGGGAATGGCATTGAATTTATAAATTACCTTGGACAGTATGGCCATTTTTACGATATTGATTCTTCCTATCCATGAGCATGGTATGTTCTTCCATTTGTTTATGTCCTCTTTTATTTCACTGAGCAGTGGTTTGTAGTTCTCCTTGAAGAGGTCCTTTACATCCCTTTTAAGTTGGATTCCTAGGTATTTTATTCTCTTTGAAGCAATTGTGAATGGAAGTTCATTCATGATTTGGCTCTCTGTTTGTCTGTTACTGGTGTATAAGAATGCGTGTGATATTTGCACATTAATTTTGTATCCTGAGACTTTGCTGAAGTTTCTTATCAGCTTAAGGAGATTTTGGGCTGAGACAATGGGGTTTTCTAAATATACAATCATGTCATCTGCAAAGAGGGACAATTTGACTTCTTCTTTTCCTAACTGAATACCCTTGATTTCTTTCTCTTGCCTGATTGCCCTAGCCAGAACTTCCAACACTATGTTGAATAGGAGTGGTGAGAGAGGGCATCCCTGTCTTGTGCCAGTTTTCAAAGGGAATTTTTCCAGTTTTTGCCCATTCAGTATGATATTGGCTGTGGGTTTGTCATAAATAGCTCTGATTATTTTGACATACGTTCCATCAATACCGAATTTATTGAGAGTTTTTAGCACGAAGGGCTGTTGAATTTTGTCAAAGGCCTTTTCTGCATCTGTTGAGATAATCATGTGGTTTTTGTCTTTGGTTCTGTTTATATGCTGGATTATGTTTATTGATTTGCGTATGTTGAACCAGCCTTGCATCCCAGGGATGAAGCCAACTTGATCATGGTGGATAAGCTTTTTGATGTGCTGCTGGATCTGGTTTGCCAGTATTTTATTGAGGATTTTTGCATCGATGTTCATCAGGTATATTGGTCTAAGATTCTCATTTTTTGTTGTGTCTCTGCCAGGCTTTGGTATCAGGATGATGCTGGCCTCATAAAATGAGTTAGGGGTGATTCCCTCTTTTTCTATTGATTGGAATAGTCTCAGAAGGAATGGTACCAGCTCCTCCTTGTACCTCTGGTAGAATTCAGCTGTGAATCCATCTGTCCTGGACTTTTTTTGGTTGGTAGGCTATTAATTATTTCCTCAATTTCAGAGCCTGCTATTGGTCTATTCAGGGATTCAGGTTCTTCCTGGTTTAGTCTTGGGAGAGTGTAAGTGTCCAGGAAATTATCCATTTCTTCTAGATTTTCCAGTTTATTTGCGTAGAGGTGTTTGTAGTATTCTCTGATGGTAGTTTGTATTTCTGTGGGGTCGGTGGTGATATCCCCTTTATCATTTTTTATTGCATCTATTTGATTCTTCTCTCTTTTCTTCTTTATTAGTCTTGCTAGTGGTCTATCAATTTTGTTGATATTTTAAAAAAACCAACTCCTGGATTCATTGATTTTTTGGAGGGTTTTTTGTGACTCTATCTCCTTCAGTTCTGCTCTGATCTTAGTTATTTCTTGCCTTCTGCTAGCTTTTGAATGTGTTTGCTCTCACTTCTCTAGTTCTTTTAATTGTGATGTTAGAGTGTCAATTTTAGATCTTTCCTGCTTTCTCTTGTGGGCATTTAGTGCTATAAATTTCCCTCTACACACTGCTTTAAATGTGCCCCAGAGATTCTGGTATGTTGTATCTTTGTTCTCATTGGTTTCAAAGAACATCTTTATTTCTGCCTTCATTTCATTGTGTACCCAGTAGTCATTCAGGAGCAGGTTATTCAGTTTCCATGTAGTTGAGTGGTTTTGATTGAGTTTCTTAGTCCTGAGTTCTAGTTTGATTGCACTGTGGTCTGAGAGACTGTTTGTTATAATTTCTGTTATTGTACATTTGCTGAGGAGTGCTTTACTTCCAATTATGTGGTCAATTTTGGAATAAGTGTGATATGGTGCTGAGAAGAATGTATATTCTGTTGATTTGGGGTGGAGAGTTCTGTAGATGTCTATTAAGTCTGCTTGCTGCAGAGATGAGTTCAATTCTTGGATATCCTTGTTAACTTTCTGTCTCATTGATCTGTCTAATGTTGACAGTGGGGTGTTGAAGTCTCCCATTATTATTGTATGGGAGTCCAAGTCTCTTTGTAAGTCTCTAACCACTTGCTTTATGAATCTGGGTGCTCCTGTATTGGGTGCATATATATTTAGGATAGTTAGCTCTTCCTGTTGAATTGATCCTTTTACCATTATGTAATGGCCTTCTTTGTCTCTTTTGATCTTTGATGGTTTAAAGTCTGTTTTATCAGAGACTAGTACTGCAACCCCTGCTTTTTTTTGTTCTCCATTTGCTTGGTAGATCTTTCTCCATCCCTTTATTTTGAGCCTATGTATGTCTCTGCATGTGAGATGGGTCTCCTGAATACAGCAGACTGATGGGTCTTGACTCCTTATCCAGTTTGCCAGTCTGTGTCTTTTAATTGGAGCATATAGTCCATTTACATTTAAGGCTAATATTGTTATGTGTGAACTTGCTTCTGCCATTATGATATTAACTGGTTATTTTCCTTGTTAGTTGATGCAGTTTCTTCCTAGCCTCAATGGTCTTTACATTTTGGCATGTTTTTGCAATGGCTGGTACCAGTTGTTCCTTTCCATGTTAGTGCTTCCTTCAGGGTCTCTTGTAAGGCAGGCCTGGTGGTGACAAAATCTCTTAGCATTTGCTTATCTGTAAAGGATTTTATTTCTCCTTCACTTATGAAACTTAGTTTGGCTGGGTATGAAATTCTGGGTTGAAAATTCTTTTCTTTAAGAATGTTGAATATTGGCCCCCACTCTCTTCTGGCTTGTGGAGTTTCTGCCAAGAGATCTGCTGTTAGTCTGATGGGCTTCCCTTTGTGGGTAACCCGACCTTTCTCTCTGGCTGACCTTAACATTTTTTCCTTCATTTCAACTTTGGTGAATCTAGCAATTATGTGTCTTGGAGTTGCTCTTCTCGAGGAGTATCTTTGTGGTGTTCTCTGTGTTTCCTGAATTTGAATGTTAGCCTGCCCTACTAGGTTGGGGAAGTTCTCCTGGATGATATCCTGAAGAGTGTTTTCCAACTTGGTTCCATTTTCCCCCTCACTTTCAGGCACCCCAATCAGACGTAAATTTGGTCTTTTTACATAATCCCATACTTCTTGCAGGCTTTGTTCATTTCTTTTTCTTCTTTTTTCTTTAGATTTCTCTTCTCGCTTCATTTCATTCATTTGATCCTCAATCGCTGATACTCTTTCTTCCAGTTGATCGAGTCGGTTACTGAAGCTTGTGCATTTGTCACTTATTTCTCGTGTCATGGCCTTCTCTGCATTAATTATTCTGGTTATCAATTCTTCCACTCTTTTTTCAAGATTTTTAGTTTCTTTGCGCTGGGTGCGTAATTCCTCCTTTAGCTCTGAGAAGTTTGATGGACTGAAGCCTTCTTCTCTCATCTCGTCAAAGTCATTCTCCGTCCAGCTTTGATCCGTTGCTGGTGATGAGCTGCGTTCTTTTGGAGGGGGAGATGCGCTCTTATTTTTTTAATTTCCAGCTTTTCTGCCCTGCTTTTTCCCCATCTTTGTGGTTTTATCTGCCTCTGGTCTTTGATGATGGTGACTTACTGATGGGGTTTTGGTGTGGGTGTCCTTCCTGTTTGTTGGTTTTCCTTCTAACCATCAGGACTCTCAGCTGTAGGTCTGTTGGAGATTGCTTGAGGTCCACTCCAGACCCTGTTTGCCTGGGTGTCAGCAGCAGAGGCTGCAGAAGATAGAATACTGCTGAACAGTGAGTGTACCTGTCTGATTCTTGCTTTGGAAGCTTCCTCTCAGGGGTGTACTCCACCGTGTGAGGTGTGGGGTGTCGGTCTGCCCCTAGTGGAGGATGTCTCCCAGTTAGGCTACTCAGGGGTCAGGGACCCACTTGAGCAGGCAGTCTGTCCGTTCTCAGATCTCAACCTCCGTGTTGGAAGATCCACTGCTCTCTTCAAAGCTGTCAGACAGAGCTGCTTGCGTCTGCAGAGGTTTCTGCTGCTTTTGTTGTTGTTGTTGTTGTTGTTGTTGTTTTTTAGCTGTGCCCTGTCCCCAGAGGTGGAGTCTACAGAGACTGGCAGGCCTCCTTGAGCTGCTGCTGTGAGCTCCACCCAGTTTGATCTTCCCAGGGCTTTGTTTACCTACTTAAGCCTCAGCAATGGTGGGCTCCCCTCCCCCAGTCTCACTGCTGCCTTGCCGTTAGATCACAGACTGCTGTGCTAGCAATGAGGAAGGCTCTGTGGGCATGGGACCCTCCCGGCCAGGTGTGGGATATAATCTCCTCGTGTGCCTGTTTGCTTAAAGCGCAGTATTGGGGTGGGAGTTACCCGGTTTTCCAGGTGTTGTGTGTCTCTGTTCCCCTGGCTAGGAAAAGGGATTCCCTTCCCCCTTGCGCTTCCCAGGTGAGGCGATGCCTCGCCCTGCTTCAGCTCTCACTGGTAGGGCTGCAACAGCTGACCAGCACCGATCGTCTGGCACTCCCCAGTGAGATGAACCCAGTACCTCAGTTGATAATGCAGAAATCACCTGTCTTCTGTGTCGCTCGCGCTGGGAGCTGGAGACTGGAGCTGTTCCTATTCGGCCATCTTGCTCCACCCCTCGCCCTGTCTGTGTAGTTATATATGTGTTATGTGTGTGATGTTTATGTAAAAAAAAAAAAAGCTCTAATTGATTGGCTTAAAGAAAAATAATGGCTTAGATCAAATATTTTTTAAAGAAAAATGAATCTGTAATGCCTTTTAGTTCATGTGACTTTAATCTTTGAGAATTAAAAACAGCTTTAAATATTATTGGTAATGTAAGAATGTCTTCAAAATGTAGACATATGGCCTAAATTATGCAGGTCAGAAAGTAGGTTTGCTAAATTCTTTAAGGTCATAAACTGCTTCTTTGGCTTTTGAAAATTGTTTGACTTGCTTGCTTTACAGTTTGGTAAAGTCTGGGGACATATGGAGTTAACCACACCCCTAACTATGCTGGAAAGAATCAAATCTTATCTGCACCTACTACATAATTAAGGTAACTTACCAATTTTATGCCAAAATTAAAAATTGCTAAGAGTTACCACTATAACATGTAATTGAGTCTATTGAAAATAGGTTTACCTTCAAGGTGTGTAAGGAAAGTAAATTTTTTTGGTAAAAGATTATACGAAGGCATAAGAATGTAAATTTCTGTCTGTTTAGAGAGTTAAAGAATTGTTTGAAATTAGATAAGATAAAATGAAAGGTTTGAACAAGTTGTGGAAGTTTTGCAAAAATTAATCTTTTAACAAAATTTTTTGTGTGAACATATTTACTTATTCAAGAGGATATTATTAGCTTTTTCTGTGTGTTGAACATTAGAATAAAAGCAAAACAGGGTTTTCTTAAGGCAATGATTTGCTCTTTAACAAAAGTTTGTAATGGGTTATAAAAGGTTTATGAGAATCTCATCTCATGGTCAAATTGGTTAAGATTAGATAGATTTGTCCATAAGTTTTTATTTAAAAATTGGGGTTGACATTAATAATAGACTAATGCAATGGTGAAATTTGGCTCTGTTTCTCTGGAACAAGATTTTCATGTGTTAAAGAATAATAAAAGATTTTTGTTTGCTTTGTAAATAAACTCCAAATAAAGAAGGGAAGGACAAGAGACAGATTGTTTGGAAAGCTAAGTCTTCCCTCCTAATGAGAAAAGGTTTTTGCCTTCTTTTTACAGTTTTGAGTCATTATTTTGGGTAAATAAATGACTTAAGGTAACATGAAATTCTTTTCAAAACATGAAATGTTTTAAATCTTTAATATATATTTGATAGGCTTTCCAAAATTAAATTTCAGCTTCAGAATAGTCTTTTCTGACCCCTTACTTTGTGATGCTACAGAGGGCCACCAGAACATCCAGAATAGAGGTAAACAGATATATCTGGCATGTTTAGTTACAAGGAATTGTTGAAATAAAAATAAGGTTTATTCTTCAGGTTATATTTTAGTAAACATTATTAACATATGTTCCAAAATGGTATGGGATTTCTAAAATTCTAATGTCTGAGTGTATGCTATCAATCATAATTAGGGTTATTATGTTATTATAAACCACAGAAATAACCAAATTTCTTTGTCAATCATGTTTTTAACTATGACTATCATAAGACATTTTGTCATTCACAGACAATTATTGTTGTGTTTTGATCCACTTCAAAAGATAGTTTTTAATGAACTATAGGAATTTGACAGGTGCTCATTAGTTGTTTTTAAGCTTTTGTCTGCATTTTGGATTAAGAACCATTCTTATTTTTTGTGAGCCAACCAGAGATCTCTGACTGCAGCTCAGAAGAAACAAAGGGAATGGGTAATGTAAAAGTCTTGATCAATATTCTCATTCTGGTCAATTATCCTGCAAATTCTACCAGGCAATGAGGGTAAATGGGGTGCCCATAACCCGGAGCTTTTATTTATGGGAAAACAAAACCAAGGGATTATCTACTCCCCTAAACAGTTATTTCTCTTCTAACACCAAATGAGATTCAATTTCTTTCATCAGGGTGAAACAGCTCCAGCTACAACATTGTTTTCAGAATGGTTAGTCTATTTTGCTTCTTATTTCTGTTATCTTTGGCACTGGATTTTTTTTCCTTCACATACTTAACCTTCTTGTAAAATCTGTTTCTTCTCACCTAGAGATTATCAACTCCAAGCAGTCATGCAACTGGAGCCATGGATGATGACTCCCTTTTTACCAGGGACCCTTAGGCCTCTGAGACATATCTGACTGCTGTTTTCCCCAAAACTGCACCTTCTGTCAGAATGAAGCAGTTAAGAGTGATCATCATGCCTATCCTAATAGTAGTTAGGTGTACCTCTTCAGAAGGGAATTGGTGGCAGTGGCAGCCCACCTGGAGCAGCCACTGTGAAGACACTGGCTACAGCAGGGAGGCATGGGCAGGGCTGTGTGCTCCACAAAGCCAGTGGGTATCGGGGAACCTGCCTCCAATATTTCAATGTATATTCTGTTCCCTAAGTGTCAGCTGGTCTGAGAAATAAAGAGAAAGAGTACAAAGAGAGGAATTTTACAGCTGGGCCACAGGGGTTGACATCACATATCGGTAGGTCCATGATGCCCACCTGAGCCACAAAACCAGCAAGTTTTCATTAGAGATTTTAAAAGGGGAGGGGATGTACGAACAGGGAGTAGGTCACAAGAATCACATACTTCAAAGGGCAAAAGGGAGAACCAAGATCACATGCTTCTGAGGAAACAGGGCAAGGACAAAAGCAAAGATCACAAGGCAAAGGGCAGAATTAGAATTACTGATGAGGGTCTATGTTCAGCTGTGCATGTATTGTCTTGATAAACATCTTAAACAACAGAAAACAGGGTTAGAAAGCAGAGAACTGGTCTGACCTCAAATTTACCAGGGCAGGATTTTTTCCCCACCCTAATAAGCCTGAGGGTACTGCAGGAGACCAGGGTGTATTTCAGTGCTTATCTCAGCCCCATAGGACAGGCACTCCCAGGGCAGCCGTTTATAGACCTCCCTCCAGGAATACAATTGTTTTCCTAGGGTCTTAATATTATATTCTTTGCTAGGAAAAGAATTTAGTGATATCTCTCCTACTTGCACATCCATTTATAGGCTCTCTGCAAGAAGAAAAATATGGCTGTTTTTCCCTGACCCTGCAGGCAGTCAGACCTTATGGTTGTCTTCCCTTGTTCCCTAAAATCACTGTCATTCTGTTCTTTTTCAAGATGCACTGATTTCATATCATTCAAACACACATATTTTGCAATCAGATTTCATATTGTTCAAACACACAGGTTTTACAATCAATTTGTACAGTTAATGCAATCATCACAGGGTCCTCAGGTGATGTACATCCTCAACTTACAAAGATAACAGGATTAAGAGATTAAAGTAAGACAGGCATAAGAAATTGTAAAAGTATTAATTTGGGGAACTGATAAATGTTCATATTAAAATGAAATCTTTGCAGTTTATGTTCAGAGATTGCAGTAAAGACAGGCATAAGAAATTATAAAGGTATTAATTTGGGGAACAGATGTATGTCCAAGAAATCTTCACAATTTAAGTTCCTCTACTGTGGCTCCAGCCAGTCCCTCTTTTTGGGATCCCTGACTTCCCGCAACAAGTGGGAGCTGGGAACAGGCAGGAGCCCTGCCCCTTTCTGAGTTTATAGGGTGGGACCCCACCCTCTTGGTTGCAGCTGCAGCTGCCTAACCATGGCTGCAGACCTGGGCATCCCTGAACTCTTGGAGGCCCAGGTAGTCCTCCCTGACCCCAAAGGCTCAAAAGTCTCTCCTCCCACTCCCTGGCCTCTCCCTGTTCCTGGTGCCCACTCTAATTTTGGAGAAAAGTTGAGGCTGAGCCTGGGTGCTGTCAAAAGCTGGCTAGGTGTGCACACTTGGAGCAACTCTAACATGCTAGCCACCTGACACCTCAGCCCCTTCTGGACTTTTGGTACTGACAGGCATGTGAGGGAGGCTGAGGGGGGCTGAGGGCAGGTTGGCATGGGCCTGCATGTGCCCCATGACACAAACAGCCTGGGTTCCATGGACAACATCATCGATGGTGGCAGGAGGTAGACAGGCTCCTGGGCAGAAAGGGGTACATCCCTGGTGAAACCTCACCTTCAAGCCAAGGATGACCTGAAGCACGGGGGCTGGGCTTTCATTTCCAAGCACAGTTTGTGGCCTGGAGTGAGAACTTATAATGCATTTTCCGGACCCACCCATGGCTGTTGATGAACTAATAAGTGTACACCTCCACCCTTCTGAAGCCCATAAAAACTCCAAACTCAGCCAGACTCACAGAGCTGTTGAGATGACCAGCTGTAGGAAGGAGATACCCAGTTTGGGTCTCCTCAACTTGTCCAGATGACCAGCTTGTGAAAAGGAGCTACCCACTCTGGGTCTCCTCTCTGCTGAATGTTGGACACTTGTTGGGATGACCTGCCTGTAGAAAAGAACTACTCACTTTAGGTCTCCTGAGAGCCATTCTGTCACTCAATGAAGCTCCTCTCTTCCTTACTCACCCTCCAGTTGTTTGGGTACTTCATTCTTCCTGGACACCAGATAAAAACTGGAGACCTGCTGAATCACAGGACTGAAACAGCTGTAACACAAACAGGGCTGAAGTATGCCCCCTGCTTGCCACATTGTAGGTGACAAGGAGAGAAGAGCTGCAGCCCCTCAGCAAGCCCAGAACTAGGGGGTCCCTGAGCCAGTGTTGTGACACCCTCTTTGCGGCTCTGCAATTTGTAGTATCATCAAGCTTTTGGGCACCATTGTGTTCCTCTTATCTGGATGCGCGTGTCTGCAGTAGAAGCCATGTGCAGTACATCAGGTCCAGTTGCAGCCTCACATGGAGATGACATCTGTGCTGGCATCTGAAGCTGCCCACCCTGCCCCAGCAGCTGACATGCCTGACTGTGTGCAGTGGCTGGACTCTGTGTTTGCTTGCTCACACAACCCTTGCCTCTCCACACCTGGCTCACCCTTGGTAGGCGTGGGATCTGGACCCATAGCCAAGTGTAGCCTGCTGGGCCAATGGGTGGAATGAGCCCAGTGAGCATGAGCAACACTCAGGCAGAAGGTGCTGTTGGCCACAGAGCTTTCCAGGTGGTGAAGCAGCACACCAGGGATCCTGACAAGAACACACATAGGAATATCCACGAATCTTATACCTCACACTCCTATTTCACTATCCTTGTGTGTATCAAGGACACATGATAAGGTCAAATTATATGTCTTTCTGCCTGAGATTCTGTGCTTCTTCTCTCTATAATTCTTATCTTTCGTACACGAGGCATTGTCAAGTTTTTGCAAGTTTTATTGTGGCCCACAGTTTGGCTTTTGCATCCCTGCCCTTTTTGCTGAGCCCTCTGTTTCCTTACTTTCTTTATGCCTCTATCTGTGACCCTACAAAGCTCTTAACCTCACTTGTTACTGTTCTGTGACCTAAATAAGAGTATGAATGAATTCTATTATTGACAGGGAGAATGGTCGGGTATGCAGTCCTCTGCTTGAAGAAATAATGTGTAATGGTCACTGCCATGTATTTTGGAGGTTAATTTCTGCCTCTCTGAGCTTGCACAATTTACCTTGTCTGTGTCAACATTGCTGCCTTACTCAGGGATTGGTCCCCTTTATCAATTTTCAGTTTTCTTGCATATGACCTATCCAATTTCAGCTCAAATTTTGCATAAGTTACAAATATCATTTTCAGGAAAGAATAATAATCTAAAATAGTTTTCTGTTTTTCTGGTGGTGAGAGATTTTATCATCTTAGGGAGAATATTGCTTTTTTTGGAAACTGTCTTTCTAAGCCATCTTGAGGTAGGAAAATACTGACAAGCTTTGGTTTTAGTTAGTGCCAAGACTTCTAAAAAAGATGAGAAAAATAATACATAATAGACAAGGTGAAATTGTTTCCTCTGTGTGAGACAGAGAGTCAGAAAGGAAAAAGGAGACGTGAAAGGAGATCATGATAATAGTATCATGTATCAGTTTCTATGAACCTCAAGTCATTGGTAAATCAAAGACCATCATAAAATGCTTGGGATATTTGATTTTGGGTTGATATGGAAACTAAACAGAGATGAAATGCTTGAATGTAGGGGCTAGAGATAGAGGTGACATGGATATTTTGATTCTATGGATGTTGGAGAGGTTCTTAGACTTTCTCCAAATATGAAATCAGTAAGGATTCAAGGACGTTTCAACCTAGGGCACTGAGGAAGAGGAAATTTCCAAATGACATCTGAATTACCTATACATTCAGCCAATCTCAGGTCTCATTCTATCATGTCTAGCTCTTATTTCTGAAGCTTCCATAATAAGAGTTTTGTATTACTTTATATCACCCACAGATACTGGCTTATGACCTCCCAGGGGCTCCTAAACTGGTAGAAGTTTCTAGTCTTGGGTTAGGGTGGGAGATTCTCATTTGAACACCATTTGTGTACTCAGTTTAAAATGAACATATGGATCTGTTGTCTGGTTTCATGATTCTAAAAATAAGATTGGATCAATAAGAGGAAAGATAGACAATGCCAACTACCTTTCCTTGTATTTCCTTGTATCTCTATTCTAGATTTTTAAATTTCCTGGTTGATTGCTTTTTCAAAAAATAAATTTTATTTGAGGTTTACAAAATAATGCTATGAGTTATGTATAAATACATAGGTATACATAGGTATTTATACATAACTCATAGCATTATAGATACTATAATGGTTACTATAGTAAAGCAAGATTATCATATTTATCATCCCACATAATTACCCTTTTTGCTTTACTTTTTAGTTCTAATCTCTGCCCTGGCCCTGCCTAGAAACCTGTTTTCTTTGGAATGATATCCCTGTCTGGATCTAACTAGTCCTGATATAGACTGCATTTATAATTATGAATCACTAATTCTTTTAGTTCTCTCAGAACTGCCTGTTTATTCTGTAGTTATATATCATTGGTTACCAAATTCCCAAGTCTTTGTGATCTAGGACCCTCACTGGTAACTTTTAGGATTATTGCCCCTTGGTTCTGTTCTCTTGCTAATGACAATACTGCCCATCATGTATTATTATGTCTTCTGGGGAATTCAGCAGTCCAAGTAACCTGTTTGAACTCTATCAAGATGTCTTCTCTTTGTTTCATGCTTATTCAAAATCTGGGACTTTTAAAAATCAAATTATAGCTTCTCCTGTTTTTATTGGGTCTCTTCCAATTTTTTAAAATGAATTAAGGCTTCAATGGATATCCTTGCCTTTGTAAAAAGGCATGACATTATCTGGGTGCCTGCCAGTGATTAGACCCTCAACATTCCGACTGATTTTGGAAAGCAAAAGAAAAATCTCTGGGATGAAGGGGCTCTCTGGAATTTTGCATTGTATAAAGGTAGAAATATCCTTGTCTGTTTAGTGACTCACCATGTGTCTATTGCTTTATTGTTTCAAAGCTTCCTGGCATAGCTTGTTTTATGGACCATCTTGACGAGTAATTAATTACAAGTAAGTGGGGGTTTAGAAGGTGAAAGAAAAACTTGCTTAAAATGATGCAAAACTATATCTGCCTAAGAAAAGCTAAATTGTTTAATTTGGATGAGGAGTTGTAGGAAGACACAGGCTTCCCTCCATTTTGGCCAATTCCCTGCCCCCTTCCTGCCCTCCACCTTCCCATCAGAGCCAATTAGAACCAGGCAGTCACCAGTCCATAAAAAATGGGATTCCAGGCAGGGCCAAGCAGGAATACAAACTGAAGGAATTAGAGGCCAATGTTAGTCATTCCTTTTACTTTTCCTTCAGCCACCAGAGTTTAGTCCAGGTATGGCCAGGGTTCTCTCTTAGGCTTTCTGTTTGTACCCTCTCTTAATTCTAAGTTCATTAACCAGTCCAAGCTTCTGCCTGTTACATGGCATCCCATTTTCTCTGGACTAGGCTACTCCCTTGCTCTAATTTGTTCTCTATATGTTTTGTCATTGTACCATTTCAGCACGTACAAAAGTTTTCGCTATACTCCTTAAAATTATCCACTCACAATCCCATCTTATATGCTATTTCAGATAGAAGAAGACTTACTGAAAGAAACCCACAGAATTCCAAGTATATTATATCTGCCCATAGCTTGAGGAAAATATAGCTACTGCCCTTCCAGCTTATTGATTGTCTGCCTATCATTGGTTTCTACTAAGAAGTAAATGTGTTGGGTAGTGGTGAGAAGGGATGTGTCTTTCACTCTTCCCTCTTTTTCTCCTTGAATATTCAGAAACTATTTCTTTTTCTGACTCAGAGGAGCAAGAAATCAACTGGGATAATGGAGTGGGCAAAGGAGTAACAAGAATAAAAATTTGTTTCTCCAGCTTGCTTTACAATCAGCAGTTTTAACAGATATTTAATATCTTATAATATACTATTCCAAGAGAAAGAACTTGCAGTTTAAGGAAATGTTTTGAAAAATGAATGGTATAATCTCTCCATGTTTTATACATCCCAAATTATCATGTTTGACTACTATAAAGACTATTATATTCAATATTTTCTGGTTTATTTGTCAGCAAGACTAAGGTCTTTATGTTTTTCTTATCCCAGAGAAATGCAAGTGGGATGTCAAAGTCATATTTCTGTTCATTCATATTCATATTTAACAGGCTTAACATGTTACACAGTGTGGTAGTTTGGTTTCACAAACATGAGACTAGTTCCATTTAACATATACAGTAACATTTTGAGAATTAATATTTCTCTTTTATAATGCCTTGAGCATCACACAGTTAGCAAATAGCATGCAGGATTATAACAGAGGTCAGTCTGACTCAATCCATTACACTACTTTCTCAAGGTGTCTGTGGATTATCACATGGATCATGAGGGTATCAAATTTCGAGCCTTTCTAGTACGGGATTCTGGAAGTCAATAAGAGTAGATTCTAGGATGTAGTTAAGATTAAACAAGTTGGGCAGGCAGTTACTATGACTCAGCAGACTTGCAGGGTTTAGGACATAGCAGTTCAGAATCAGCTAAAATAGTCCCACAGAGCAGACTGAGCACAAAGCTTTGTTATTGTTCATTTTTGTTTGTTTGTTTTGTTTTGCTATGTATGAGCCTTGATGCCTAAACCTGTTGTCAGCAATATTTTCAGAAAGGGCTTAGAATATGCTTGACTGTGGTGCTATGTGAAACAGTGTCTGGAACAAAGTCGGACTGGCTCAAGACAAGGAACAGTGCTAGAGAGTCATTCTCAGGAATTTAGGAGGAGAGAACACAGCAGAAGCAGTGGCCACACATGGGACACCAGAAAGGTGCATAGATCACAAGCAGATGAAATTCCAGTAGGACAGATTTCATAAACCAGTTCTAGAGAAGTAGGCTAGGCAAGCCTCAAAAATGTAAAGTAGAGACGTGGAGTGACATGCCCACTGGAATATCTTGTAAACATCTCAAATTAGATTTAAAGGTGTGGGTGGATGATTGACAAAAGTCTAGGATAGCTGCTAGATTTCACTCAAGCAGTGTGGAAAAACTCTAGTCTTTCCCAGGTTCACTTACAGAGTTTAGGGCTTTCTGACCACAAGAGAGGGACTGATACTGACTTAGTCTTTGTTAGGGCAATTGATCCTTTTCTGTTCCTAAAAGATCTTTACCAAAAAATTTTAATGTTGCCTCCACAATATTCCATTTCAATAATGAGAAATATTCACTCTACTAACCTGCTCAGGCCTCCAACAGTGTGAGGATCACCTCATTGGCTCTGGCCTTCCCTTTGAGAAATGTCACATCCACCATGCTTCTTATCTTTATCATTGTAGGCCATTCCATAATGCAAACTCCTGTAGTCCCTCTTCTCTTGGATCCTTTCATGCCTTTTCTCTTTCATTTCTTTTTTCTCATATTCTATCTATTGACTCAGGACGCTCATTCTATATACATTTACTCTACTCCATGTTTTCACTATATTTAAATAATTATCTTTTTTTTTTTCCCTGTGATGAATAATCTCATTTGTTGATTTGGTTAGGCTATGGTATCCAGTTGCTTGTCAAACAGCTGTCAGATAAAGGTGCTTTTGTGAAGATACTTTTTAGATATGATAAACATTTAAATCGGTAGACTTTGAGTCAAGCACATTACCTTCAATAATGTGGGTGAGGCTCACCCAGCGAGTTGAAGGCCTCCAGAAAAAACAACTGAGGTCCCCCAAGAAAAAAGGAGTTCAGCCTCCACATGGCCTTTGGACTCAAGGCTACATCAGCACCTCTTCCTTGGCTTTGCAGATCGCTGGCCTGCCTGTAGATTTCAAACTTGCCAACTCCCACAATCATGGGAGGTAATCCTTTCAAATAAGTCTCTTTCTATGCATAAACATCCTATTGGTTTTGTTTCTCTGAAAAACATTTACTCATACAACCCCTTAAAAAACCTTGACTCTGCCCCATGGAAATCACCTACCTTGTGGGTGTCACTAATTGTTACTGTTTTTGCTCTCCCACACTAGACCAAAGAGCCAGGAATCTGTCAGCATTCTGAAGCTCCCATATACTTCCCACTTCTCTTCTTGTCAGGTAAAATCACATCTTCCTTTATTATTAACACTATCCAACTAACACAGTATGCACTACTTTTACATTTTTTGCTTTTGTCAACCACCAACCTTCCTATCATTTGATAACAATGTCTGACTTTAGCCTATATACCTGAGACAGTAATATCTTTCTTGAAGGGAAATTGTCAGAATTAGGGCCAGTATGTCTACAGTGTTTAGCACTGTGAGTCCATTAGTAGGCACTCAGTACATAAGAGTAATAAGGAAGTGTTATGTTTCCATTTAGTACGGGTCTGTATATAAGCTTTAAAATATCAATCTCTGTAACTTTATACCTTCAGGTTCTCTCACACATTTTTTTTCTATATAACTATTCTTTTATCTCATTAAGACCTTTGCCTAAACTCTTTCTTTGCTTTGTCATGATACTAATGAATGCTGAGCTGATTTCAGATCCAACAGGTTTCTGGTTATTTGGGATAGGGGTTGGTGGTGACTGTTATCTAGAGTCTAATCAGCTTATACATTAGAGATCTTTAATAAGTCATTGTTAGACTGCAAGGTCCCTGATGGGCGTGAGCAGGATATGGGTCCCGGCTCCAAAGGGGGAAAATAAATAAGTCCTCCAGTTTGGGCATATCAATGTTATACACTGCAATATTCTAAAGCATGAGTCACAGGAGTCCTTGGTGGGAAAGTATGGTACCCACTCTCAATTGCTGATGTGATAGTAGATCCTCAGTCTGGACTCTATAACTTTGAAATACTTTATATTTTCTGTGCCCTTGATTGTAATTGTCAGGGGATCAGAATCCTGTAGTTTCTCTGGTTTATATGAAAATATTAGGGTTGTTTTAACCCCATAAGTATTTAGAAAATAATGGTAATTGATGGTACAAAATTCTTAATCCAGAAGAAAGAGAATTATCAGAGACAAAATAAAATACAAATTTTCACATGTGGCAGTTATTGTGTTGAGATAAGTTTTTTCTATACATATTTTGTTGAGAGTTTTTATCATGAGTAGAGGTTGAATTTTGTCAAATGCTTTTTCTGCGTCTATCAGGATAATATTTTCTTATCCTTTATTTTGTTAATATGGTGCATCACACTCATTGATTTGCATATGTTGAACCACACCTGCATCCCAGGGGAAAATTCCACTTGGTTATGGTGTGTAATTCTTTTAACATGCTGTTGAATTTGGTTTGCTAGTATTTTGTTGAAAATTTTTGCATCTATGTTCATTAGAAAAATTGGCATGTAGTTTTCTTTTCTTGTGGTATCTTTGTCTGGCTTTGCTAGTAGATTGATGCTGGCCTCATGAAATGTTTGGAAGTAGTTCATCTACCTCTATGTTTTGAGAAGAATTTAAGAAGGATTGGTTCTAATTTTTCTCTGAATATTTGGTAGAATTCACCTGTGAAGGTGTCTGGTCCTAGGCTTTTCTTTGTTGGAAAGTATTTAATTCTTGATAAATCACCTTTTTAAATTTTATTGGTCTGCTCAGGCTTTCTATTTCATCTTGGTTCAGTTTTGGTAGGTTATATGATGATAGGAATTTATCAGTTTCCTCTAAGTTGTCCAATTTGTTGGTGTATCATTGTTCATTATAGTCCCTTGTGATCCTTTTTATTTCTGAGGCATCCATTGTAAAGTCTCATCTTTCATTTCTTATTTTATTTATTTGAGTCTTCTCTCTCTTCCTCTTTAGTTAGCCTAGCTACGAGTTTGCTGCATTGTTTAATTAAAAATTAATTAAAAATTTAAAAAATTAATTAAAAAATAGTTTTGTTGATTTTTCCTACTTTTTTTTTCTATTCACTATTTGATTTATTTCTGCTTTAATCTTTACTATTTCCTTTCTTCTGCTAACTTTGGTCTTAGTTTGTTCTACTTTTTCTAGTTTCTTGAGGTGCAAAGTTAGGTTTTTAAATGTGAGATATTTATTCTTTTTAATGTAGGTGTTCATTACCATAAATTTCCTCTTTAGTATTGCTTTTGCTGTGTACCTTAAGTTTTGGTATGTTATTTTTATAATTTTATTTTCAGATATTTTTAAAATCCTCTTTTGATTTTCTTTTTACCCAATGGTTGTTCAAGAGTGTGTTTTTAGTTACTACGTATTTGTAAGATTTCTCATTTATTTACTGTTATTGATTTCTAGTTTCATTCCATTGTGGCCAGAAGAGATATTTGGAATGATTTCAATCTTATTAAATTTGCTATAACTTGTTTTGTGATCTAAAATGTAATCTATTTTGGAGAACATTTTATGTACACGAGAAAAATGTATATTCTTCTGTTGTTAGGTGGAAAGTTTAATATGCTTATTAGGTCTGCTTAGTATGTAGCAATGTTCAAGTTAGCTGTTTCTTTATAACTTTTTTGGTCTGAGTGTTCTATCCATTTTATCTCAACACAATAAAGACAATATATGAAAACTTCATAGATAATATCATAATCAATGTGGAAAAACTGAAAGCTTTTCCTGTAAGATCTCGTACATGGCAAGGAGGCTCCCTATTACCACTTCTGTTCAACATACTACTAAAAGTTCTAGCTAGAGCGATTAGGCCAAAAAAAAAAAAAAAAAAAAAAAAGGAAATAAAAGAGATCTAAATTAGAAAGAAGTAAAGTTATTTCTGTTTGCAGGTGACATGATCTACATGTAGAAAATCCTAAAGACTCAATAAAAAACTTTTAGAACTAATAAAAAAATTAGTGAAATTGCAAAATACAAATTTAGCACACAAAAATCAAAATGAATAAAATACTTGGGAATAAATGTAACCAAGGAGGTAAAAAGCTTATACATTATAAAGTATAAAATATAGATGAAGAAAATTAAAGAAAATATGGATAAATAAAAAGACATACAATATTTATAAATTAGAATAATTTGTATTGCTAAAATGTAGGCCAGGCACAGTGGCTCATGCCTTCAGTTCCAGTGCTTTGGGAGTCTGAGGCAGGAGAATCACTTGAAGTCAGGAGTTTTAGACTACCCTGGATGACACAGTGAGAACCTGCCTCTAAAAATAATCCATACTATGTAAAATGATCTACAGATTCAATACATCTTTATTAAAATATCAATCTGACATTCTCAACAGGAATAGAAAGTTCTAAAATTTGTGTGGAGTCATGAAAGACCCAAAATAGCCAAAGCAAACTTTAGAAAGAAGATTAAAGAGGAAATCATTTACAATAGCAAAGACATGGATTTAAACTATGTGCCCATCAATGGTGGATCGGATAAAAAAAATCTAGTACATATTTGTCATGGAATACTATGCATCCATGAAAAAGAATGAAATCATGTTCCTTGCAATAACATGGATGCAGCTGGAGGCCGTTATCCTGAGAGACTTAATGAAGGAACAGAAAACCAAATACCACATGTTCTCATGTGTAAGTAGGAGCTAAATTATTGAGTACTCATGGACATAAAGATGGCAACAATATAAATTGGGGACTGCTAGAAAGGGAAATGGTAGGGGCCAAGGTTGAAAAACTAATTGTTGAGTACTGTGTTCAATACCTGGGTAATGGGACTATTCATATTCCAAAACTCAGCATCACACAATATACCTGGGCTTCATCCCTGGGATGCAAGGCTGGGTCAACATATGCAAATTTATGCCTTTACTATTTATGCATGTAACATACTTGCACATTCACCACCTGAATTTAAAATAAAAGTTGAAAATAAAAGGACAGGACTATTGACCATTTTTTAAAAAGTCAATATTTAAAGCTCTGCATTGTCCAGTCAGTTCCCAGCCTTTGTCAATCCTTATAAACCTACTAAGCCGAGTATGCAATGGTCCCCCAGCCCCAGAACCTTGGGCTGGTTGGCAATTACTATTCAACTGTGTGATAATAATTCAGGATCATAAAACACCATAAACAAAAGTAAATAAATTAATTGAAAAATGAATAAATACTTATCATTTGCAAAAAAGAAACAAAATTGAACTGCAAACTATGTCTTTCAAAGCTTCGCAAACTCACTTTTCTATGTTGCCTTGTGTTGTTATGTAAAATTTGCTCCAGCATTTTGTTCAGAAAGATGGCATTGATTAACAATATATTTATCTAAACTGTTGCCATAAAGTTATTATTCATGCAGGGCTACAACCGAATTAATTTTGGAGAAGAGCTGTTCAAACAGGACCAGAGCAGTGGTACTTACAAACACCACCGTTTCTCTCTGTGCTAATTAGTTTGAAATGGTTCCAAATAAGAGTCAACCCCACAGAAGTCTGTGTAGCATGAAGCCAGGCTTGTTAAGACACAGAAAACAGTTTCGTCTTGATGAATCAATAACTGCATCATAAAGCCTTTTCAAAAGGAATGCAATCTGAATTACCACACTCAAATGTTGTATATTGTTTATATGCCTCTCAGTCTTTCTTATTAACATTTAAAAGGCCTATTATTATGACTCAGTATAGATGACAATACGTTTGTAATGTTTCCCTGCAGTAGGATGGTAGACTAAATTTAGTATAATACCATTTTCTCTTCTCTTCTTATTATATAAATTAACATTTTTTTGTTCTGTGTGTTTTTGATGCATGACTGCCCTTCTAAATTTTGCACTTACCATTAAAACAATTTTGTTATCAATAGTTAAATAAAAAAGAACAAAGCTGGACATGTCAATCTTCCTGATTTCAAACTATATTACGAAGCCAAAATAACATGACAATATGGTAATGCCATAAAAACAGACATGCAGACCAAAAGAACAGAATAGAGACCTCAGAAACAAATTTATGCATTTACTGTCAACTGATCATTGGTGCCAAGGAAAACAATGGGGGAAGGGGTGCCTTCTCAACAAATGATATTGGGTAAACTGCATATCTACGTGTAGCAGAAGTAAATTGGACATTTATGTCTCACCATATAAAAAAACAACTCAAAATTGATTAAAGACTTAAACATAAGACCTAAAACGTTACAACTCCTAGAAGAAAGCATAGGGAAAAAGCATTTTGAGATTGGTTTTGGCAATGAATTTTTTGATATGACACTGAATGCAAAGGCAACAAAAACATACAAAACACGTTAGGCTATATCAAACCAAGAAACTTCTGCATCACAATGAAAAAAAACCATCAACAGAGTTAAAAAGCAACCAAAAACCTTATCCACCATGATCAAGTTGGCTTCATCCCTGGATGCAAGGCTGGATCAACATACACAAATCAATAAATGTAACCCATCACTTAAACAGAACCAACGACAAAAATCACATTATGATTTCAATAGATGCAGAAAAGACCTTCAACAAAATTCAACAGCCTGCATGCTAAAAACTCTTAATAAACTAAATATTAATGGAATGTATTTCAAAATAATAAGAGCTATTTATGACAAACACACAGCCAATACAATACTGAATGGGCAAAAGCTGGAAGCGTTCCCTTTGAAAATTTGCACGAGACAAGGATGCCCTCTCTCACCACTCCTACTAAACTTAGTACTGGAAGTTGTGGCCAGGGCAATCAGGCAAGAGAAAGAAATAAAGCACATTCAAACAGGAAGAGAGGAAGTCAAATTTTCTCTGTCTGCAGATGACATGATTGTTTATTTAGAAAACCCCATCATCTCAGCCCCAAATCTCCTTAAGTTGGTAAGCAACTTCAGCAAAGTCTCAGGATACCAAATCAATGTGCAAAAATCACAAGCATTGCTATACACCAAGAATAGACAGACAGCCAAATCATGAGTGAACTCCCATTCACATTTGCTACAAAGAGAATTAAATACTTAGGAATCCAACTTACAAGGGATGTGAAGGACCTCTTCAAGGAGAACTACAAACCACTACTCAAGGAAATAAGGGAGGACACAAACAAATGGAAAAACATTCCATGCACATGGATAGGAAGAATCAATATCATGAAAATGGCAATACTGCCACAGTAATTTATAGATTCAATGCCATCCCCATCAAGCTACCATTGACTTCCTTCACAGAATTGGAAAAACTACTTTAAATTTTATATGAAACCAAAAAAGAGCCTGCATACCCAAGACAATCCTATGCAAAAAGAACAAAGCTGGAGGCATCACGCTACCTGACTTCAAACTGTACTACAAGGCTACAGTAACCAAAACAGCATGGACCAAAACAAATATAGACCAATGGAAAAAAACAGAGGCCTCAGAAAGAACGCCACACGTCTACAACCATCTGATCTTCAACAAACCTGACAAAAACAAGCAATGGGCAGAGGATTCCCTATTTAATAAACGGTGTTGGAAAAACTGGCTAGCCATATGCAGAAAACTGAAACTGGACATCTTCCTTACACCTTATGCAGAAACTAACTCAAGATGGATTAAAGACTTAAATGTAAGACCTAAAACCACAACAACCCTAGAAGAAAACCTAGGCAATACCATTCAGGACATAGGCATGGGCAAAGACTTTATCACTAAAACACCAAAAGCAATGACAACAAAAGCCAAAATTGACAAATGGGATCTAGTTAAACTAAAGAGCTTCTGTACAGCAAAAGAAACTATCATCAGAGAGAACAGGCAACCTACAGAATGAGAGAAAATTTTTGCAATCTATCCATCTGACAAAGGGCTAATATCCAGAATTTACAAGGAACTTAAACAAATTTACAAGAAAAAAACAACCCCTCAAAAAGTGGGTGAAGGATCTGAACAGACACTTCTCAAAAGAAGAAATCTGTGCGGCCATCAAACATATGAAAAAAAGCTCATCATCACTGAGATCATGAGGATTAAAGAGGAAATTAGAGAAATGCAAATCAAAACCACAATGAGATACCATCTCACGCCAATTAGAATGATGATCATTAAAAAGTCAGGAATAACAGATGCTGGAGAGGACATGGAGAAATAGGAATGCTTTTACATTGTTGGTGGGAGTGTGAATTAGTCTAACCATTGTGGAAGACAGTGGGGCGATTCCTCAAGGATCTAGAACCAGAAATACCATTTGACCCAGCAATCCCATTACTGGGTATATACCCAAAGGATTATAAATCATTCTACTATAAAGACACACGCACAGATATGTTTATTGCAGCACTCTTCACAATAGCAAAGACTTGGAACCAACCCAAATGCATATCAGTGATAGACTGGATAAAGAAAAATGTGGCACATATACACCATGGAATACTATGCAGCCATAAAAAAGGATGAATTCATGTCTTTGCAGGGACATGGATGAAGCTTGAAACCATTATTCTCAGCAAACTAACACAAGGACAGAAAACCAAACACCACATGTTCTCACTCATAAGTGGAGTTGAACAATGAGAACACAGGGACACAGGGAGGGGAACATCACACACTGGGGTCTGTCGGGGGGTGAAGGGGGTAGGGGAGGGATAGTATTAGGAAAAATACCTAATGTAGGTGATGGGTTGATAGATGCAGCAAACCCACGTGGCCCATGTATACCTGTGTAACAAACCTGCAGATTCTGCACATGTATTCCAGAACTTAAAGTATAATAAAAATAAATCACACGTACCCCATACATATATATGTACCATGTACCCACAAGATTTCAAAAAAAAAGAATGTAAGAAAATATTTGCAAACTATACACCTGATAAGTGGGTAATATCCATATTTTACAAGAAACTCATTCAACTTAATTACACAATAACAAATAACCCAACAAAAAAATGGGCAAAGAACCTGAATATACATTTCTCAGAAGAAGATATAAAAAGAAGATATGAAAAGGTCCTCAACATCACTAATCATCAGGGCATTGCAAATCAAAACCACAATAACATATCTCCACACACCTACTGGAATGGCTCTTATCAAAAAGAAATAGTAAGTATTGGAGAGTATGTGGAGTAAAGGAAATGCTTGTACTGTTGATAGGAATGTAAATTGGTACAGCCATTATGGAAAAACTGTATGAAACATTCTCCAGAAGTTAAAGTTACAACTACTGCATGATCCAACAATCCCACTTCCAGCTATAAATCCAAAGGAAATAAAATCAGTATTTGGAAGAAATATCTGCACCTCCATGTTCATTGCAGCATTATTCTCTATAGCCAAGATATGGAAAAGACCTCAATGTCTACCAATGAATGAAATAATAAAAAAAGTTTTATATATATATATATATATATATATATATATATATATATATATATATAGTAAAATATTACTCAGCCTTAAGAAAGGAAGAAATCCTTCTGTTTGTGACAACATAAATGAATCTGGAGGACATTAGGCTATATGAAATAAGCCAGTCACAGGAAGACAAATATTGCATAATTACACTTACACATGGAATTTCCAATATTCAAACTTACAGAAGCAGAGAGTAGAATGGTGATTACCATGGGCCGGGAAGAGGAGGAAAAATGAGGTGATGTTCAAAGAGTACAAAGTTTCTGTTATGCAAGATGTATAAGTTTTAGAGTGCTAATGTACAGCAACAGGACTATAGTTAACAATACTGTATTATATAGTTTAAATTTGCTGAGAGGGTGGTTCTTTCATGTCCTTAGCACCCCAAAATAGAAAGTTAACTATGTCAGGTGATTGAGATGATTTATGTATTAATTAATTTGATTGTGGTGATTATTTCACAGTGTATATGTATACGAAAATATCAAGTTGCACACCTTAAATATACATAGGTTTTATTTGTCAATTATACCTCATTAAAGCTGTAAAAAGTACCCAATTGAATTTTGTGTGCTTATCTTTGAGAGGGGATTTTCTTCGCTCAGGAGTTTCGCTGATACTTTGGTGTTTATGCTATGTTTGGTGCTGCAGTGACTTGCCTTGGCTTGACTTAATGCTGATTTGAATCACTCACTGTGAGTGAGCTAGTTGCTATTTCAGTACTTCCCTGCTCTTTTCTCACCACGTAGCAGCATTAGTTACCAAGGTGATATTTCTGGGAACACAGAGGGAGTAAGGACGTGCTGAAAATTTGGATTGATCAAATCATACACAGGTGAGTAGGCTAATGCTTCTCTTCCAGTCAGGCAGCAATGAGTCTCAGATTTTATTCTGTAATTTTTAAGAAAAATCTAACTTTTCTAGTATATGAGCTACTATGCTGCTCTGCTTCAAGAAGGGAAGTTTGCTATTGACCAGTTTTGGAACCTTTACAAAGATAAATACTTTGAGTCTCACAATTAATGCAGAGGCAAATAGATGCTGAGAAGGGCAGCTACCAAAAACAAGTTTGCCTTCTCTTTGGTCAGATTGGTTGTAGACATTAATAGAAACGGAATTTAGAAAAAAATATGTCCAGATTCAGAATGAGAGCAAGGGATACTCATTTTTCTTTAAGACAATGATTCATCCTGATTTTTCTTTATGACTAGCATCATTTAAACTGGTCTCCCTCAGATTTATAGTGTGGCATTCTTCAGAAACTTCAGAGACTGAGTATCAGTGGACCACAGTGTGATGATCTGGAGGCCGACCATTGAAAGGGCGCATTCATACTCTGTTAGTGGACATATGTCTGTATTATAAAGGGAAGCATGTTTCTTAGAATAGCAAGCTTTTTGATCAACTCTGATCACCAGGCTTTCAAGTACATATTTTTTTCTTACCCAGTCTTACAAGAAAAGATTTTGTGGAGTATGCCTGTAATACTTCCCCAACAAGAGAGAAAATGGGCATAGCTGATACAGTCCTCTTCTCCAAGAACTAGTTATAAATAATATTTATAATGTTTACCACTATCTGATTCAGATTTCCTTTTCCCTCAGCCATTCCTCTGCATATTGGGCCTCTTTATCTGGTGGGAAGTCCCAAATATTTATTCCTAAAGCCCCTAACTGACCCTGTTTTTATTGCATTACTGAGGTCTTTAATTAACATTTACTACTGAATTGAAGTGATTACATGTATCTAAAAAAGTCCTCCGACTCCAGGCATGGTTCTTTCTGCCTTGATGGTGTCTATTTCCCCTTGATAGCTGAAAATCATTCCCTTTTTATTCGTCTGTTAATTCAGTGGCAATGGGAGCCCAATTTGGACAGGTGGCAGTCTCAACTTCCATATCACCAGGACAGATGTTGGCACTCATGTGAATTTACTCCTCCCTTGGGAAGCGTTTTAGACTGACAGAACTGAAAACTGTGGGAATGGGAAGTGAGAGTATAATGAATGGATTATTGGGTATGACAGAGAAACCTCTTCTGCTTTTGTCTCTCTAGTCTTGAAGCTATGCATTATGGCAATATAATTAAAAAACACCACATATACTTTATTTATTTGAAGAAAGGACTGCATCTTATGGGGGAGTGTTGCAGCCTTGCAGGTGGTGTTTCCAGCTAGCACCATAACTGAGTCTTCAATAGACCATTCCAATGGTCTGGAAAAGCAGCTGCTTCCATGTAAAGGAATATATGTGGTGAGATTGGCCAGTTCTATAAGTAGGAACTCATTGATATTCTTGTTTTATGATAAAATTAGTTCCTTGGTCAGAAGCTATTTTCAACTGAATACCATAATGACAACAAAATGTCATAAGTCTGTGCTTGATGATGCTGGCAGAAGCACTGCAGTCAAGAAAGACAAACACATATACAGGATAATTGTCTAATCCAGTGGAGAAAAATTGATCTTCTCTCTATAGTGGAAGAAGTCCAATATAATCAGTCAGTGGAGAATGGTTGCAAATCTGAGACTTCGTGTTTAAGCTCTACCATAGACAGTTGGGCAATCAGTGGTTTCAGTAGATAGAAGAATCATGGGGAGGGAAAGTCCATTTTGTTGATCTTATGCATAACTTTTATCCCACCACCATGGCCGTTTTGTACATAAGTCCGTTAAACAAGCACCAGAGTTTCTCAGAAAAGAGGCCTGATTGATATTCACAACATGAGATACCTTCTCCACTTGATTATTGAAGACTTCCTCTCCAATAGACAGCCTTGGATAACTATGTAAATAATTCACAAATATGTCAAGATTTTGTGCTCATTTTGAGAAGCACATTCACACATGACCCAAGACTGCCTGTCACTAATCTTCCAACTTGGTTTATTCCAAGATTCTGACCTGCTGGCCAATCAGTTCATTAGCCAGTGTAGATCATTATGATCACTTAGTGTCTTATTATTAGGCATTCGATCTCTACCAGACTCTAGTAGTAAGCCAGAAGTTGATTCTCCACAGGAGAATAGTTGTTTTTAGAAGATTTGCCTTTTCTCCAATTCCATAGATAGTTGCATGGTGGCTCTTGAAAAAGAATTCAGCTGGAGAATGTGATTTTGAAGCTCACTATAAAATTGCACTAATCAAGACTGTGCTATTGATGTAAAAGCCCACAAATAGATCAGTGAAACAAAAGAGAGTCTAGAAATAGATCTGAACTTTCTGTACTTTGCATCTTTGTCAAGAATTCATTGTCAGTACAACACTATCCCTCTGACAATACAACACTATTTTGATTATTGTATTGATGAATGCTAGGTTTCCAAATCTGTTATTTTAAAAAATGTTTAGATATTCTATATCTTGACCTTTTCTATAAAATTTTATATAAATTATGTCAGTTTCCTCAGAAAGACGACTTGAATTTGGAGATTAAGTTTAATCCATAGATTAAAAGCAGATTTATAAATAATATTGAGTCTTTAAATCTATGAACATTATATATCTATCCATTAATGTGGGTCATCTTTAATATCTCTAAATAATGTTTTTCAGTTTTCATTATAAAAATATTCTACTTATTCAATTTATTCAAATGTATTTAATTTTTGATGTTATCATAAATTGTATATTTTAAAGGGATGGGTTTTCTTCTATTCAGATTTTGAAAATTTTATTGTAAGAGTTGAATCTTGTCAAATGATTATTTTCTACTTCTGTTGAGATGATTATACATATAATTTTTTCCTTTCTGTTAATGTCATAAATGCTTTCTTCTATCTTTTTTACTTTTCCTTCTATTTTAATTTCAGTTTAAATAATTTTTTTTGATCTCTCTTTAAGTTCACCACTCCTTTCTCAGTTGTGTCCTGTCTGTTAAGCCCTCAAATTATCTCTTTATATCTAATATCATATTTTTCGTGTCTAGCATTTTCATTTCATTCTTTTTTGTAAAATAATACCTATCTGAAGAAATTTTCCATCTGCTCATGCAAGTTGTCGCTTTTCTAAATAGATCTGTTATTGTATTTATTATAGTTTTATTAAAACGTTTATAAGTGGTGAACTAAATATTTAGGCCATCCCTGGATTTGCTTCTATTGATTCTTTCCTCTCTTAGTAATGTGTCATATTTTATTACTTTTTATTGTCTTATAAACTTTGCTTGTATGTCAGACATTGACATGACAATGAAGAGTAAATACTAATGCTAATTCTACTTATAAAAGGATATGTCCTTCTTTTGTCAGGTTGCTAATATGGGGAACTGTGCCAATGTAACTTGTATTTGAGTTGCATTTGGGCAGTTTAAGCTTTAGTTGGATTCAGTTTCACCACTTACTTCAAAGTCTTTCAGTGGAATTAGGACTTCCCCTTAAAAGGGTCAAAGACTCAAGGACCAGCAAGTTGCAAAAGATGTCTTCAATCCACTTGCCATCTTCCTGAACTTTGAACTCTCTCTTTCTCTCTGCTTTACAGTTCAATTGCCAGCTTTCTGGTTCACCAAGGAATTCTTTTTGCTCTCCTATCATACTTTAGCTCTTTTGTGTCTTAGACAATCTTTCTCCATTCTCTTTTCCAGCCCTCAGCCATTAGAAGACCAGTGTAGTGTGACTGATGAGGGTGTCTCTAGGAAGATTTACCACACTTTATCTGTCTTTCCCTGAATCTTCAGCAGTCATTTGGGGAAGGCCCTGCATGCCTCAAAATCTCTCTCACCTTTTGTACTCTGTCTGCATCCTTTGGTATACTATTCCCATGTAATAATTGAGTTTCCATGATAAAGAATTGGTGGAACATACAGATTTTCTCTGTGGCAGGGGCTCTTCCCCCAGACCACATATGACTCTTAACAATTTAGCTTATTGTGCACTACTCCTATTCATGGTAGATTCTCTTTTCTCTCATAATTTTACCAGAGGTGAAATCAGCTGTAGGTTTCTTCTCGCCTAGGAAGGTGTCCTCACTTTCTGGAATTTGGTTTATTAGGTTTCTTTGTGTTCTTAGCTCTCTCATGGCTTTTAAAAAAGCTATAATTCTGTAGCTTACCAGCATTCTTATTTGTGTAGAAGTAACAGTTTTTTATTACTTAAACTTTGAAATAATTTCAAATTTTTATGAACATTGTAAAAGAGCTCCAATAGGCTCAGAGACTCTATTTAAGTCACACTTCCAGTACAGCCTGCAATACCATGAGCCAGTTAAACCCCTTTTCTTTATAAATTACCCAGCCTTAGGTATTTCTTTTAGTGATGCCAAAATAGACTAACACACCCTGGAATCAATTATTTGTCGGAAGAACCTGGTTGTGTTGAGAATGGAGTGGTATTTAGAGACCAAGATCTGGCTGCTAGCTATTGCTCCTGGGTGCTGCCAGTGGACAGAACTCAGACTATCTATGTATCTAACTATTCACACATATGTATTTAATACTTAATTTTCTATCTACCTGTATCTATTGAAACCCATGACTTTATATGAATTGCTCCAATTTCAACTCAATATCATAGAATGTATTCTAACTTCCTTTCTATATTTGTAGTTCCTTTCTCACATTATAAGACACCTGGCTGTCATTATCCTTAAAAATACTTGCTTATTTGCCTAGTCCTCATGTATGTAAACAAATGCTGGTTTAGACCCTTACTGTTGTGGTCTCTGGTCAATAACTGATTGCCTATTAATCAATTTTCCTCCTCAAACCCTTACTGTTTTGGTCTCTGGTCAATAACTGATTGCTTATTGATCAATTTTCCTCCTCTTCTGTTTTTTTGTCCTTGTCAGTTTGGTGTACTGGCTACAGTGCTGCTCCGCTGAACTTCCTGAACTAAATGCATTGTATCAATTGTATTATATTATCCTTCCACCAAAAATACCCAGCAGTTTTGCTTGCTCCTTATTATCATCAACATTTGATATTGTCAGTCATTTTAATTTCAACTATTCAAATGTGCAGCGGTGCCTTATTGTGGTTTTAATTTGTATTTCCTGGTGACAAATGATGATCATGTTTATATGTCTTATTTGCCATTCAGATATCTTCTTTTGTGAAGTGTCGACTCAAGCAATTTTGTCAATTTTTCTGTCTTTATAAAATTATAAGAATTCTTTATGGATATTCTGGATGGAAGTTCTAAGTTTATACAGTCATCATTTGGTATCCATAAGGGATTTGTTCCAGGATCTCTGCAAATACCAAAATCTGGTTGCTCAAGTGCCTTATATAAAATGTAGTATTTGCATAAAACCTATGCACACCCTCCCATATGCTTTAAATCATCTTTAAATTACTCATAATACCTAGTACAACATAAATGTATATAAATAATTATTATGCTGTTTTATAATTTTTATTATTTTTATTGTTGTATTGTTATTTTTTCCCAAATATGTTCACTTCAAAGTTGGTTATGGTTTTAATATGCATTTTCCTGATTCTTAACGAGGTTCTACACCTTATCTTATGTTTACTGCTATTTGGTTATTTTCTATACTTAACTGTTCAGGTGTCTTACTTGTGTTTCTACTGGTTCAGCTCCCTTAAAAATAATTTGTATAACTAAACATTTTAAAAAATAAATATTCAGGATATGCACTCTTTATCATTTGAATATTTGTTAATATCTTCTCCAACTCTGTGACTTGTCCTTCCACTCTCTTAGTCATTTAACACTGCTTTCATTTATTCTATTCTTTTCAATCTCATTTGCTTTTTAATGAATAGATTAGACAATTGCAAGAGCCATCTAACCTGTAGGTTTTCTCTCCTTTGGTACATTATTTTATATTCTTGTATTATAAAACATAAATCTCACCATGGAATTACGTCATTTATATTTTGCATGTATGCACACCATTTTCTAGAGGATAAATCTAACATTTTATTCATTGACGTATTTGAGGTCCTTCATGAACCAAACTTTGCATAGCTACTGAGTGTATGAAAACAAATATATACTCCGCAATCCAGCATGCAAATGTGTACCTCCATATCTTAGCAGTGTCTTTTTTCCCCCTCTATCTGGATTCCTAGAAAAACAGCTTGTGCCTAAACTTATTACTAACACTCTATTGGTGAGGGGTAGGGTGGTGGTGTAATAATCGGTAGCAAAAGTGAGGGGGAAAATTAGTATGTGAAACAAGAAAGAAGAAACATTTATCTGCTCACTTCCTCCTATTTCTTGTATCGGATTCATCCAACTTTATCTTATAGGCATTTAACACACCTTTACAAATGAGTTATTTTAACCAGGCACTCTGGGAAACTACTGGGGAATCTAGGTCTCACCTTCCTTTGAATGAGGGAGTGGTGGGTAGAACCAGAAGTTCCATGGATCCAATTAGGTCAGACCATGCCCATAACATGTTTTGCTGAAACTGGCCCTTCCCCAACAAAAGAAGGCAAATCATCATTTGCATCAGGAAATGAGGCAACTTTGGCAGCAGCAGCCAGGGCTTTCAGCCAAGCAAGTAGCATAGGTCAAGGGGCAGGTGGGGCCAAGTGAATGTGGGAATGCGCATAGCTTGGTTTCTGGACATCTTTTATGCTCTTATCTACCACAGTTCCTTTCAGAACAGTTAACCTGATAAAGGCAGTAAGCCAAGTCAACACATATAAAGAAAAGGGGAGAAGAGATCATTTCAGTGGACCTGACACCTAAGGTTTGATGAGCTCATTTGGTTGCACATCAAATGAAATTCTCTCAAAAGACAAGATTTGAAAATTATTTATTTCTTTTCTTTCCCTGTGTTACCATGGTTCTTGCTTCCTGATACTGTAATTATGGTTTTGTTTTCCAGGTGTGATGGAGCCTGCATTTTCCTCTTTATCTGGATACTTTGTGGCCATTCTTCTCTTACAGATAACAGTACTCACCTCAGGTAGGGATATCTATTTCTTTTTCATGGTGCAAATTACACTGAAAAAAATGAGCAAGCTTCTCACTGTTATTTCACAGATTTTACCCTTATATTCCAGTTTCGGTGGTAGAAATGAGTATTAAAACAGCTTAAGATTAAGAAATGTTATTTCAATTGTTATGCTACAGAGTTGCAATGATGTGCCTATGAGACAACATAGATAAATGTTTAACATGTCTCCTTAGGAAGCTTAAATTCTCACTGGCAAATCATAATAAATATATCTTATCTTTAAGAACACACCACAATTATTTATGTAACCATATGAATTATAAGTTTATAGGATTAGCAGGACTTCACATAAAGAAGTTAGTGTGAGTGGGAGCTGTCCACAAATTTTTCTTAGAGCAGAGGACTATTAGGTTTTATAATTCAGATTACTTATGATGAGAGGGGTAAACATTCTTAGCAGAGACAGAAATGAATTTGACATAGTATAGAGAAGCAAAAGCTAAAGGTATGGAAGGACCCATGTGATAGTTATCTACAGTTTTGGAACAAATTAGCCTAAACATTAATGATGTAAAATAACAATCAGTTTATTCTATCCACAATTTTGTGGGTCAGAAACTTCGGCCAGGGCTCACCCGGGTGATTCTTCTGCTCCATGTGACATAGACTGAGGTCACTTGGTGTATCTGCTGGTGGAGGAAATGATCTGAAGGGCTCAAGGTGGCTTCACTTAGGTGTCTGGCATTTTAGTGGAGTAGGCTGGAAGGTTGGGATTAGCTGAGATTGTCAACTGATCTATCCACATGTGGATTTTCTACTATTGTGGTCACAAGGTAGTCAGACTTCGTATAAGGCAGCTCAGGGCTTCAAGAAATATTGTTACAACAGGAAAGAATGGCTGCTGCTCTTTTATCAAAACAGGCCCAGAAACTATTGCAGCATGTCTTCTGCTGCATTCTACTGAACAAAGAAATCACAGAACACACTAATTCAAGAGGAACAGTCATACTTTTTGCTTCATGGAAGGGACATAAAAATTGTTGTGGCCACTTTTAGCCCACTAAAAACTGATATTAGAAAAAGTAGCTGGTATATTTTTTAAGTAAAGATTGTAAAATAATCAGGTTCCACATCCCACCTCTTGACAATTGGAGCATCCTCCATTCATTCTTTAAATATTCATGAAGTGCCTATTATGTTCAGGTAATGCTTTATGCACTGAGGATATAAAAAAGAATGAAAAAAGAGACTCTTTTGTTTCATTACCTACATATTAATAGGTCATGAGAGAAAATGAAGAAAAGAATTAGAAATAAAATATCAGATAGTGATATGTGCTGGGGAAATGTGATTTCGGGAAATGTTGAATGAGCAATCATAAAACATTTCTTTAAGTAGTAGTTTTTTAAGATGAAACCTGAGTGATGAGAAGGAGGCAGCTATGAGCGTCTGGGGGAAAAACACTGCCATCAGAGTAAAGATATATCTGAGAGCAAAGTTCTGAAGTCAGAACAACATCAAGAATCAGAAGAAAGGTCAGAGCATCCCAAAAAAGAGGATCTAGGAGAGCATTCTATTGTAGTCTTCAGACTAAATCTTTGGTCTTCAACTCTCCACAGAGCAGTTCACTGTGAGTAGCTCTAGGAGTCACCACGTGGTCATGGTCGGCAGCCAGGCTGAGCTCAGCTGCCAACTGTCCCCACCACAGAATGCACAGCTCATGCAGGTGGGCTGGTTTCGGGATCGCCATTCCCAAATGATTTACCTGTATGAAGATGGGGAAGAACACTCTGGAGAAGGCATTCAGAACTACATGAATCGCACAGTGTTCCTGAAGGATGCACTAGAAGGCGGCAAAATTACCCTCCAGATTTACAACGTCACTGTTTTTGATGGTGGGCAGTATCACTGCTTCTTTAAAGATGGCCACACCTATGAAGAAGGCATCGTGGATCTGAGGGAGGTAAGGACAGGAGAGTCCTCTTCAGATTTCCTTGGCAATTCCATGACCCCGAATTCATGAATAGTTTTTAAAATTTACAACTTTCAAATATAATAAAATAATAATAGAATTTTTTGAAAAAATAGAGAGTAATATAGTGCACAGATACTCTTAGCAATTTGTCATAGTTCCTTTAGATTAAGTTAAAGTCACCTTTGTACCCCTCAATAGCGCTATTTACTTTTCTGCTTTCCAAGAAGTAGCCATTATACTTCTTATGGTTCTTTTTTTGTTTTTTCTTCAAATTTTAAGAACATCAGCTGCCAGCTGTCTTCATCCCAGAGTGCACAACATATGGAGGTGGACTGGTTTTGGGATCACCACTCCCAACTGGTTTACAAAGACTGGGAACGACACTGATTGCTCTTAGACACTTGACTTTCTTAAAATTCTTTTTTCAAATGTAGTTCTTAACCCATATGGATTTTACTCTTGTGTATTTATGAGGGAATGATGTTGTTATTGACAAAGCTAATCTCGTCAAAGATGTAGTCTTTCCTTGTTTAGTGTCACAAAGCCAGTACATAAAACTGAAAGTCAGTTTCAAGCAGTATAAACTTATTCGATGGTCACGGAATTGAGAATTGGGAGCATGGCTCACAAATCAGTTTCTTGATTAGTGATGGGTGAGGGGATTAAAATATAGGGTTTTTCTAATAAAGAAGTTGGACATTAAAACTAACGGGAGGAATATTAATGTATTTTCTGGAGCTGGGGAGTGAACCTCTGGTAACCAGAGTGCTGCCTTCCCTTTTGTCCTTATATGGCTTCTTCCAGTTGATGATTGTCAACTGTCATGGTTCTGGTGGGGGTGTCATTTTGCATGGAAATGAGATTATAATGAAGCCCACTGTCGTTTTGAAGCTGTTTTGTCTGCCATCTTGGTTCTAACCAGTCTCAGCTGGTCTGGGTACAAATGGAACTTTTTATTGCAGGTGCCATGTTTCTTGAATGTAAGTAGAGCTAGGGCAGGGTAGAAATTCAGCTGTGTCACATAGGCATTACGCTGGGTAACAATGTCTCTCCTTATTAAATTATATATTTATTGAATATTCCCAATAATTGTCAGGCACTTCTGTCATTGATCAAGTCCTTATCTGTGCATGGGTATTTTCATGAGTTTTTAATTGATTTTTCTATTGAATCATCATGACATAACTTCTGGACCTATGACCGTACTGCTTTGTTTAAATGACTACAAGTTATGTGCCTTAATATAAAATAGGGCATGTCTTACAACTTCACTATTCATCTTCAAAAGTGCCTTGGTGCTTTACTATATAAATTGTAATTATAAAGTTATATTCTGTTAGGAATTATGATTGAAGTAAAATTGAATTTATAGACTAATTTTAAGAGATTTGCTATGTATTTTTATTGAAATGTCCTGTCAATGAACACTTACTTAAGCTTTTCAATTTTACTTCAATTTTATTTCAGTTAAATTTCATATGTTTACCCATAAAAGTCTTGCACATCTTTTGTCAAATTTCTATAGTTAGTTTGTAAAATTATGAATGAGATGTTATTGTTAAAAGTTTTAATGATTATGGTTTTGATATAGGAGTGTAATTGATTTTTTTATTTTTTGTTTTCTTTACATAGTTATTTTTGAATAAAAACTTCCTCAAGATTCAAAGTTTAGTAATTTTAAAAATCCATGATAAAAAGTCTTCTTTTCCATAACCATGAAACCATAAATTTCACCTCTCACGGGCAGCTAATGTGATGTGTTTCTTAGATACCACTTCCTGAGTTTTTTTTTAACATATAAATGTGTGTGTATACACAAATATACTGCATAAGCATACTGTACATCAACATATATGTACATGTGTATACAAACATACAGATGTACAATAGATACTTTTAAAATAATTGCTAATATACTATGTATATATTTTTGCAACTTGCCTTTTTTTAAACTTAATAACATGAGTTGAAGGTTTTTTTTTTTTTTTTTTTTTTTAATGGAATCAAGCTGTGTAGCCCAGACTGGAGTGCAGTGGCACGATCTTGGCTCACTGCAAGCTCCGCCTCCTGGGTTCAAGCAATTCTCCTGCCTCAGCCTTCCGAGTAGCTGGGACTACAAGCGTGTGCCACCACGCCCAGCTAATTTTTTGTATTGTTAGTAGAGACAAGTTTTCACCGTGTTAGCCAGGATGGTCTTGATCTCCTGACCTCGTGATCTGCCCACCTCAGCCTCCCAAAGTGCTGGGATTACCGGTGTGAGCCACCACACCTGGCCCCGAAAGTAATTTTGTATCAGTATATGAATCTTTCTATTCTTTCTATGATGGCAAAGTATTCCACGGTGTGGATAATTCAGAAATTATTTTAGCCATATGCTTTTAAAGAACATGCAAGTTACTTCAAGCTGTGGGTGTACAAGCAGTCCTCTAAATTAATAATATAAATAAACTACTAGATGTGTAATTTCACACATGTGCAATTGTACGTCTCTTTGTATGTGTATAAAAATTATGCCATTGGTTTATCAAATCACACACACACACACATACACTCAAAGCCTTTGGACATTTAATTAGGCTTTATTGAATTGATTCAGCAATTTGGAGATAACTGACATTTCTTTCTGCACTGAGTACTGTTTACTCTGCTACTTCAGATGGCACTATATGGGATCCTAATCCATAGCTTCACTTTCTATGGGGAGATTTCTGCATTGGTAGGTGCTGCACTTCGCTCAGCCTCTAGAGGCCTCCAAACTGCTCATTATTTTCTATTTTTTAAAAATAAATTTCATTGTCTGTATTTAAAGTATACAACATGGTATTGTAGGATACATAAACAGTAAAATGGTTACTATAGTGAAGCAGATTTATATATTCATTATCTCACATAGTAACCCTCTTTGTGGCAAAAGCAGCTAAAATCTACTAATTTGGTAGAAATCTCTAATACAGTACAATTTTATTGCCTTTAGTCCTCAGATGGTATACTGGATCTCTAAATTTGTTTATCCTACATGTCTGTTATTTGCTCATTATTTTCTATTTACCTGTATGAAGTCAGCAAAGGTATACATGGGGAAAGGCCAGGAATGGGCTTTTGTCCCCTTGGATATGGAGTGGTGTCGATCCATTAGGATCTTTATCCTTTTGAGCTTTAGGATTCTGATCTTCTTTTACTACCTGAAGTTCTCTAGAGGAAATTTAGAATATTTGCTGCCTTTCCTGACAAGTAAATGCTACAGGGGCAGAAATAGCTAGAACCTTCTTGAATTCCAGTCACTTCCCCATTCAAGTCCTGTAATGATTCTTTATCTTGTTGTATTTTTAATCCAATTTTATGAGGTGCTTTTTGTATTTTATCTACCTTTTGGGTTGTCTCCAACAGGAAAGATGGTCACAATTACCTTGCCATTAATGGCAGCCCAAAATTGAAACACGTAATTTCTATTTTTATTAAATTGTTTTCACTTATACAATTCTATGCCCCCAAAATAACTTGATTCAATTTATATGCTTAAGAAATGACGATGCAAATTTCAAAATAGCCAGTTGAGAGATGGGGGCACCCAGCTGAATCTGGCTGTGGCTTGGATTGATTAAATTATTTTTATTTTTGTATTCCAGTATACTTTATATACATGGAGTGCACAAATCTCAAGTGCACAGCTCAATAAATTTTTACATATAGGGACACCCACAAATTCACCCCTCAGATCAAGATATTAAATATATCCAAATGTTCTGTCTTACCTCTTTCTAGTCAATACCACTCTTCTCTTGCTGAGATTCTAACTTCTATTTCCATAGATTAGTTTTGTCTGTTCTAAAACTTATATAAATGGAATCACACATATATGTGTGCAGTTGCTTACCATTATTCGTTTATGTTGTAAGTGGCAGAAATTTCTTCTTTGTTTTTCCTTGTATTCTATGCTGTGAATGAACTTTTGGGTTACTTTCAGTTTTGGGCTACTATGACTAATACTGCCATGAATATTTTTGAACATTTTGTTTTGTATACATCAGTACTCATTTCTGTTATGTATTATAAATAGGAGTGAAAGTGTTGGGTCATGAGCATAGGCGTATGCTCAGTTTCAGTAGATACTAACAATTTCCCAGAGAGGTTAAACCAATTCACAGTCCTGGAGCCAGCCATATAGGAGAGCTCTAGTTGCTCTACAGCCTCTCCAGTCTTTGGTAATGTCAGTGCCAGTGCTGTTCATTAAGACATTTTGGTGGGGTGAAGTGGAATGTCATTAAAGTTTTACTTTGTATTTCCCTGATGGCTGGTGATGTTGAACATCTTTGCATATAATTATTGGTAACCTGGATATTTTTTTAAATGAGATGGTTTTTCAAATATTTTTCCCATTGAAAACACAAAGTTTATCTGTCTTATTGATTTATAGTACTTAATATATTTTGGATGCTACTTTCCAGATGTATTGCAAGTGCCTGCTCCTAGCTGTGACTTTTTTTTCACTTTTTACATGTGGTCTTTTGAAGAACAACAGTTAAGTCCCAATTATCAGTCTTTTCTTTTATAGATAATATTTTTGATGTCTTGCTAGCTTGGATTTGGATGGAAGTATTATTCTTGTTCTAATTGTGGCCACCCCCATTACACTTATGGTATATATAGGGCACAGAGAATGAAAAGACTGATTTACTTCTCAATTCTTGAGTCCACACCAATAACTATAATGTAATTTCTCTCTCTTCTTTCCAGCTGTAGGCTTGGATGTGCAGATTAATGTTCAGGTTCTCGGCACAGAGGGGTTTGTGGTGGAGTGTACCTCAGGAGGGTGGTTCCCACAAGCCCAGATGGCATGGAGAGACAGCAGTGGGAATGTAATTCCACATTCATCAAAATCTTACTCTCAGGATGGAGCTGGATTATTACATTTGAAGATGACCATTCTTCTAAAAAATAGCACCCATGGTCCTGTAACTTGCTGCTTTTACAACCCAGTCACTGGTCAAGAGAAAAGGGCAGGTATTGTCATATCAGGTGAGTGCTTGTGGCTTGGTTTTATCAAGGAAGAATTGCCACATAAAATTTCATGTCCTTCTTCAATGTGGCCAACTAAAGAGAAAATTAAGTGGAATAATAAATGTGAGGTTGTTTTATAAGCTATGAACTGCTGTAGACATGCACTATTGAAAATGTATTAAGTTGCTGGGACAAGGAAAATACCAGGTGCTAAGGAGTTATTTTAAACAATGGAAGATATTAGAATCATTAAAGGAAAAGCCTTGTTCTGTATAGCATGTTAAGGCTTCCAAAGTTTTTATGTCCTTTGAGTGCTAGATTCACCTTTTTTGGGCTTTGTGACCTTGGGTATCACTTAACCTTCAAGACCATTGATTTATCTCATTTGGAAATGATAAAGTATATGTTATTTTGAGCTTGAAATGAAATATTGCCAGTGCAATAGTTTTACAAAACAAAGCAATATGCAAAGTTAATATTGATTTAAACATTATGATGTCACAAGGGTACTTTATTACGGAAACTGGTTTGGTCCTAGTATTGCTTAACACAGAGACAGGGAATTATTTTAGTTTCATTTCTCAAGAGATGTTTTCCCAAAAAAGAAGAAGGAGGAGAATGTTCCCTGAGAGACATCACTGGTGTCTACCAGACGGTCTTTGGATGTGATTTCAGATCAATTTTACCTCTGTTGTTAGATTACTCTGAATAGAAGAAGGTAAGCATTTAACTGGATCCAGTTCACAGAGGCTTAATATCAAGGAAATATCCTGTCTCTTAACAGCCATGAGTGAACAATTAGAAAGCTGATAAAATAAATACTGTAAGTACTTTTTTTTTTCTTTCTGTTCAGCAGAAACCCATCTATTTCAGGTGCTTAGGTCCCTTTGTGACCCAAAATAAACTCCTTTAATCAACTCACCATTTCAGTTTTCTGCGCCACTTCATGGGAGTATTACTTCTGGTTTCCCTTTTAATCCCACGTTTCCCTTCTGAGCCATTTAGGTTTCCCGGACTGACCAACAGTAATCAGCGTTGTTGAAGGTAAGGTGTGAATCTAGAACCTCAGATCTCATGCTCCTTTCCTGTTTATTTTTAAAATTTCAAATAGAAGCCTTTCAAAAATGAAGAAAGCAAATTGAGTCATGGTGATAGCCAAGTAGGGGGGATGCCTTGACAATGGATTTGTGCTATTTTTACATGTTATTTTTGTTGTTGTTGTTTCTAGAATCCATGTGTGCCTCAGGTTCTAATAGTCTGGTGTTAATTTAGTAGGTTAGCCTGCTATACTTCACATCATCTTAAATTGAAATACACTAAGATATTTATTTTATGTTCTGTATCTGAAAATCCCAGTCTCTGGAGGTATTGCCTGTATAATTCTGTGGTTTTTCTGTTCCCAATCTCTCCTTCATTATTTGGGAACCCATGTTTGTCTCTTTTTATATCTTATATACAAGGATCTTAAAACTCCACTCTCCAAATCCCTAGTAATTGGCAGAAAATGATGGGCAAACGTTGACTTTCAACTTTCCTGATTTTCTAAACTTTGAGAAATTTGAGGAATTACCTGCTTTATCAACACTCAGCAATTCCTTTCCTTCCTTGCTTCCTTCCTTCCTTCCTTCCTTCCTTCCTTCCCTCCCTCCCTCCCTTGTTCCCTCCCTCCCTCATTCCCTCCCTCCCTCCCTCCCTCCCTTCCTTCCTTCCTTCCTTCCTTCCTTCCTTCCTTCCTTCCTTCCTTCCTTCCTTCCTTCCTTCCTGTGGGTGGCAAGCCACCCAGGTGCCAAGGCAAGAGACTGAGGGCACAAGCTGTTCCAGTATAATAAAGAAAATATATAGAATAAGAATAGTTATATTAGAAATAGATTATAGATATGATTATATGTGAATATTATTAATCATTAGTTTGTAGCATTACGTTTTATTCCAATATTACAATAATCTTTGTTCTACAATTATAACGTAGGAAAAACCAGGCCATACAGAGACAGGAGCTGAAGGGACATGGTGAGAAGTGATCAGAAGACAAGAGTGTGAGCCCTCTGTTACACCCAGACAGGGCCACTAGAGGGCTCCTTGGTCTAGCGATAACACCAGTGCCTGGGAAGGCACCTGTTACTTAGCAGACTTTGGTCTAGCAGTAGTGCCAGTGCCTGGGAAGGCACCCACTACTTAGCAGACTGGGAAAGGGCGTCTCCCTTTCCCCGGGGGACTTAGGGAAGACTCTGCTCTACCACCTCCTGTGGAAGGCCTGATATCCATCAAGCCTGTCCGTAGCCATCCAGAGGCCTAAAAGTCTCCCTGTGATGCTGTGCTTCAGCGGTCACATTCCTGGTGCACTTTCATGTTCCACCCTGTACACCTGGCTCCACCTTCTAGATAGCAGTAGCAGAATTAGTGAAAGTATTAAAGCCGTTGAGCTTTCTGAAAAATGCATAGAAGAAATAATGATGTAAGCTGTTCCCTTTGTCTCTTTGCCTCGGCTACCAAATAGGGAAGGGCCCCCTGTCTGATGGACACGTGACTCGCATGACGTTACCTATCATTGGAGGTGATTCACACTCCTTACCCTGCCCCCTTGCCTTGTATACAATAAATAACAGCGCAGCCAGGTATTTGGGGCCACTACCGGTCTCTGCGTCTTGGTGGTAGTGGTCCCCCGGGCCCAGCTGTCTTTTCTTCTATATCTTTGTCTTGTGTCTTTATTTCTATGCTCTCTCATCTCCACACATGAAGAGAAAATCCCACAGGCCCAGTAGGGCTGGACCCTATCCCTTCCTTCCTTCCTTCCTTCCTTCCTTCCTTCCTTCCTTCCTTCCTTCCTTCTTTCCTTCCTTCTTTCCTTCCTTCCTTCCTTCCTTCCTTCCTTCCTTCCTTCCTTCCTTCCTTCCTTCTTTCCTTCCTTCCTTCTACATTTTGATCAGGATATTAGATATTCTCTTCTGGGAGAATTTTTCTGTTAAATTGGTCTCACAGGAACTCCCTACAGGGAATTTAAACACTGAATGTCAGATGTCTTTCTTAGTTTTATTTCTGTGACTTTAGAGCTCTTACTTTTTCTTTAAACTTTCTAAAATTTCACCAGTGGCACTTCTGATCCAGTCTCACAACTATGGAGTTTTCCAAATTCAACATTTACTGTGGCATCCAAGGCTCTGTTCTATAATTTCCCTCCTTTCGTGGATTGTCCACTAGAATGTAGGAACAGAAGTAGGAATTCATCCTTTCATCCAATACTGTTCTATTCTTGACACAATAACTCCCAAACTCTGTTCTTTCCCCTAGTTCAGCTTCACTGACTGACAACCCTCATCTGGGCTCAGAGTTTATAGCATGGAGTGCAATGGGGACCTTAAGTGTGGCTCCTACTTCTTCAGCAGTAACCTTCCATGCACAATGTAATCTTATAATTCTGTTGCTGTACTTACCAAGTCTTTCTACTCTTTCTTTCAGATATCCTGTTCAAATCAGAATATATGTCATTGATGTCACATAAAATTTCATATCCTTGGATATATTTGAGCATTGTGGTTGCTCTTCTGTTTCTCAGAATAAAAGGTATTTAATTCAGGAAAGGTAATGAGTTCTGAAGCCATTCCTTCTTTACTTGATACCAAGTGTTTGGAGGAGGTTCACACAAAACAGTGTCAACCTCAAAGCATCTCACTGCTGTACTTGCCAAAGAAGGTCTTAATATCTTGAGTTATATCTCAGGATGAGCTAGTGTTCTCCATGTTTATGTGGTTCTCCAGAGCGAAAGTGTTGCTGCTGCCATAGTAGCTGCCACCTCCAAAATCTCCTGATCCTTGCGGAGCCATCATTACTTATTTCTTCTCACTTGGGCCATTTTCTGGAATTTAAATAATAATAGTTTTGAGGCTAGGCACAGTGACTCACGCCTGTAATCACTAGCACTTTGGGAGGCCAAGGCAGGTGGATCACCTGAGATCAGGAGTTCAAGACCAGCCTGGACAACATGGTGAAACTCCGTCTCTACTAAAATACAGAAATTAGCCAGGCATGATGGTGGGTGCCTATAATCCCAGCTACTCAGGAGGATGAGACGGGAGAATCACTTGAACCTGGGAGATGGCGGTTGCAGTGAGCCGAGATCATGCCACTGTACTCCAGCCTGGGCAGCTGAGCGAGACTCTGTCTCAACAACAACAACAACAAAAAAAATAATAATAGTTTTGAATATATATATATATTTGTTTTTGTTTTTGTTTTTTTGAGACAGAATCTTGCTCTGTAGCCCAGGCTGGAATAGTTTTCTCTTCCACAGGCATCTATGGATTTTCAGACTTATTCCTCAAATTCTCCAGAATATTTTACCTTGATTATAAGAAAAAGAAAAACACATGAACCAATAATCCAATTCTTGGTTCTCCTGAATCTTCTCTCAGCTCCCCTTTGTTTTTCCTATGAAATTAACCTAAACATACACCCCTTGCATCACTAAGGGTGGGAAATGCAGCCTTAATTTCAGGGAGTTGAAAACAGAAGGCAGAGAAGGCATTGGATACATTTGAGAATGGCCCCTCACAGTACTGGATCTTAGAACTTCAGACCATGCAAGATGAGTAACAGAAATGACATGTTATGCCATCAAGTATTCTAGATTTCCTGAGAGAAAGAAACTGTGATACATTCCAGGCTGCTTTGTATAGAGAAGGAGATGGACTAGGAGACTTTGGGAAATAATTTCATCCATAGTGACATAAATATAATTGATAAGACAAGGTGCCTTTTGAGAGTTATCATTAAAATGAAACTCTTCTATAGTTCAGAAAACATAAGCCTAAAAATGAAAATAGAGTTCATCTTGGCTAGTCCTATATAATTCATAAAGACCTGTATAACTTTGAACGAGTATTTATCATGTGCCAGGAAATGTGATAAACAATTTATAGTTAATGTCATCCAAACACCCTATGAGATAGGTTCCATTTATTATCACCATTTTTTGGATGAAGAAATTAGTCATCAGAGTTTTCAGTTAAATTGTTCAAGCTCAAACATGTAGAGCCAGGGCTGAAACTTAGACGTTTCAAATGCGAACACTTTGCTCCAAATGTAGTGATGCTCTTCTCCACTAAGATGTGAGGTATCAACATCATCCTTGCGTACTTTCAGTGATGGGGAGGTCACTAACTCACTCATTAGGCAATTTGACTTATCTGCTCAACAAATGTATGCTGAGCATCTCAGGGATTACGTACTGTTCTAGATATTAACAGTAAAGCAAAAGGAAAAAACAGCTTAAAGTCTTTGTCCTTGTAGAGGTTACTTCTAGTGTGATGTAAGGAAACTCTTCCTTTTAGGACTTTCCTGTTAATAGTTTCTGGTATTTGTGGTTTTAAAAACTCACACACACAAAAACACAGAACCAAAACAAAAGAAAAACTCAAACAGAAAGCATCATGTTCTTTTCTGGATCTTCTTCACCCTAAGCCAAGTATTTATAGTTATTGGTTCTTTGCATAATGTGTCTCAGAATTATACAAGTCTTGTCATTTTCTTCTAGAAATGTTATAAATAAGCAAAAGAATCTTTTAAAAATCTAGTTTGAGGCTTATGCCTGTAATCCTAGCACTTTTGTAGTCTAAAAGGAGCAGATTGCTTGAGTTCAGGAGCTCGAGACCAACCTGGCCAACATAGTGAAACCCCGTCTCTAATAGAAATACAAAAAGTTATCTGGGTGTGGTGATGCATGGCTGTAGTTCCTAGCTAGCTGGGAGGCTGAGGCACGAAAATCGCTTGAACAGAGGAGGTGGAGGTTGCAGTGAGCCAAGTTCGTGCCACTTTACTCCAGCCTGGGTGACAGAGTGAGACTCCGTCTCTAAATAAATAAATAAATATCTAGTTTGATATGGGAAAGCATGGTTTAATAAGGAGAATTGCCCAGACTTGAAATAATCTTTCTCACACCATAGTAAGCTCTCTAGAATATAAGTTTTCAAGCAAAGTTTGAGTGACTAAATAGCAGGAATGCTATAAAGAAGATCCTTCAGTTATACCTTCAGGGCATTACAACTGTGAAATTATTGGGTTCCAAAGCACTTTTGTCCTCTTAGCTAACTCAGAGTTTCCCCAAACTACCATTTTGTTTGTCCTACAAACATCAGACTCATATATGTTATAGTGACCAGGGTCCCATTCTCTCTACATCTTATTTTCATGTTGTGATCAACAAACATACTGCACAGAGTGTGGGAAAGTAGGAAAATACTGTTCTCCAGTACCCTCATCTATCCTAAGCCCAAACAAGTCCTCCCTTCATTCCTGATTCCTGGCTCTATCTCATTCACAATCCTGCTTTTGATGCCTGAGCTGTGACTTAGGCTGAATAGACCTAAATAGACATTACATTGAGACCTTAAAATAATTTCCTTAATCTAGCATGTTTGTTGCTGTTCCAATGTATTCCAAAAGAGCTAGCTTCCTAATTCTCCTTCTCCTTGATCCTTTTTCAGTTACAGAGAATATAAGGTGTGTTCACCTTGTGTTTCAGTGTCTACCTTTCCTGATGTATATTGGCATTTTGCCTATCTATTTACAATTCAGGAAAAGAGGTAAGTGGTACTAGAAAAATAGAATTTCTCAGTTCATCTCTTCTTAGCCTGGTACCCTCTTTACTTGGATGTATTTAGATAAAGCTGGGCAACTTTCCTAGCAACAACAGAAGGAGTCAGGATTTGGGGACACCTTAGAAACTTTAGATGCTGCCCTCTGAACTGTGCAAGTTGCAGAGTCTTAGGCTTCTCTGATGACTGTCTGTATTTCCAGCATCACCTGTGGTCACAATTGCTTGCATACCAGGGGAACAGATATATTCCTTGAGGTCTGGCAACCATTTCATCCAAGATTATGGGGTCCAGATGCTCATTTACAAAACACAATTATTTATGTCACCAAATGTTGGCTCCAAGACAGTGATTAATAACCATTTTTGCATCAGAGATCCCATTTGAAAAATTAATGAGTTCAAAAGGCCAATATTACATGTTTTATTTCCTATTCAGTTTCAAGACGATTGAAAGCCATTAATTGATCATCTTGTGAAATGGTTTGGCTCTGTGTCCCAACTCAAATATCACCTTGAATTGTGATAATCTTTACGTGTGAAGGGCGACACCAGGTAGAGATAATTGAATCATGGGGGAGTTTCCCCCATGCTGTTCTCATGATGGTGAGTGAGTTCTCATGAGATCTGATAGTTTTATAAGGGGCTTCCCCCTTCACTTGGCACTCATTCTCTTTCCTGACACCTTGTGAAGAGGTGCCTTTCACCATAATTGGAACTGTGCATCAATTAAACCTCCTTTTTTTATACATTACTCAGTCTCAGGTATTTCTTCATAGTAGTTTGAGAATGAACTAATACATCTTGCCTATATATTTAGATGTTACTAGAAGTGCAGCTATATTTATATACTTTGTTATGATAGCATCTGAGAATTTAGCAATACTTTTTATTTGTTTGCAGTTACTGGGAGTTATTTACATAAAACAATGACGATCAAAGTAAACACTAAACAAAAGAATCACTTTATTCTTTGCAAGAGCTTTGCCTTCACTCCTAAGACATAACTGGTCCAGATGCTACATAGATAGTCTTTTCAAACCTTTTATGTATTTTGAATTTTCCCCAGCATAACCCATTCCATCTATTTGCACCTCAAAGTATAAACCCACGCCTCAAATCTTAACAAACTAATGAGCCCAAAGGACAAGCCCACCAGGATCAACAAAAGCTGGCAAGAATGTTTAAGAATGTATAAAATAGAATTCTATTTCAATCAGTATGTAATTTCCTAAACTACTCTTTCTGACTACAGTATATATACTGCAATATCTATCTGTCTGTCTATATCCACCAAATATTATTTTCAAGTTATTTTTAAGCAATTGAGAAGACTAAGAAAATATTTTGTGTACTGGAAGAAATCAAAAGATGCAATCAAAACCTTATTTTGACTTTTTTCTTTCTCCCTCCCTCCCTCCCTGCCTCCCCCACCTCTTCCTCTTCCTCTTTCTCCTCCTCTGCTCCTCCTCCTTCTTCCTCCCTCCTCCTTCTCTTCTTCTTCTCCTCCTCCTCCTTCTCCTCCTTCTCCTTCTCCTTCTCCTTCTCCTCCTCCTCCTCCTCCTCCTCCTCCTCCTCCTCCTCCTCCTCCTCCTCCTCCTCCTCCTCCTCCTCCTCCTTCTTCTTCTTCTTCTTCTTCTTCTTCTTCTTCTTCTTCTTCTTCTTCTTCTTCTTCTTCTTCTTCTTCTTCTTCTTCTTCTTCTTCTTCTCTCTCTCTCTCTCTCTCTCTCTCTCTCTCTCTCCCCCCCCCCCCCCTCTCTCTCTCCATGGGCATCTTCTAAATCCAGGTTGCTTATTTTGTTTTGAAGTCCACATTGGAGTCAAGTGGACAAAGGATGATTACCAGAGCCCTCATAAAGGAAGAGTCTAATAAAAATATCCACATATATCTGGGACCCCAAAGAAGTGAACATCAAAATAGTCTGTGTAACAATTCACTAAAAATATATCTCATAGAGCATAATAATAAGAAAAATACCTTTTCTCCATCAGTACCAAACAGTAGAATTTGAAAATAATTCTGCCTTAATCATTCATATACATAAACCCTCCCTTAATGAGATTGTAGCCATTAACTTGGTGAAGATTGGTGAAATTTGAATGTATTTTGAAGATAAAGGCAACTGATTAATGTCCTATTAGATATTGAGGTGCAAGAAAACAAAAAGTGTCAAAGATGATTTTAGGTTTTTCAGAAATAGCAACTATGAAATAGAGTTGCTGTTTATTAGATACACAATATAAATATTTTTAATATATTTAAAAAATAAAAGAATGAATTCAAAATAAGAATCAAAGATGAAACTAATAAAAAGATCAAGAATAGTTGAAAGAGATCAACTAGAATGTCTAGGAATTAAATATATAATAATTAAGATTTAAACACAAGGTGGATAAGTAAAACAGGCGACCAGGCACAATTAAAAGAGAACTGGACTGTTGGCACTAGATAAGATAGCGTGAGTACATCCTGCCCTGTCTCTTTAATTGAATATCGCTTTAAAATTGGACAGAATGCATCAAGCAGATATTTGAGGATATTGTAAAGCAAACAGTAGCAATCAGATTAAGGAAGACCAGAAACCAAGGAAATACCGAACCAGCAATGAGTTTGTCATTTTTTCCCTCTGGTATACCCAAGTGATATGGTTTGGCTGTGTCCCCACCCAAATCTCAACTTGAATTCTATCTCCCAGAATTCCCACATATTGTGGGAGGGACCCAGGAGGAGGTAATTGAATCACAGGGGCCAGTCTTTCCTACGCTATTCTTGTGATATTGAATAAGTCTCATGAGGTCTGATGGGTTTATCAGGGGTTTCCGCTTTTCCTTCTTCCCCATTTTCTCTTGCTGCCACCATGTAAGACATTCCTTTCACCTCCTGCCATGATTCTGAGGCCTCCCCAGCCATGTGGAACTGTAAGTCCAATTAAACCTGTTTTTCTTCCCAGTCTCGGGTATGTCTTTATCAGCAGCATGAAAACGGGCTAATACAGTAAATGGGTATCAGTAGAGTGGGGCATTGCTGAAAAGATACCCCAACATGTGGAAGAGACTTTGGAACTGTGTAATGGGCAGAGGTTGGAACAGTTTGAAGGACTCAGAGGAAGACAGGAAAATGTGGGAAAGTTTGGAACTCCCTAGAGAATTGTTGAACAGCTTTGCCTAAAATGCTGATAGTGATATGGACAATAAGATCCAAGGCCGGGCGCAGTGGCTCAAGCCTGTAATCCCAGCACTTTGGGAGGCCGAGACGGGCGGATCACGAGGTCAGGAGATCGAGACCATCCGGGCTAACACGGTGAAACCCCGTCTCTACTAAAAAATACAAAAAACTACCCGAGTGAGGTGCCAGGCGCCTGTAGTCCCAGCTACTCGGGAGGTTGAGGCAGGAGAATGGCGTAAACCCAGGAGGCGGAGCTTGCAGTGAGCTGAATCCCGCCACTGCACTCCAGCCTGGGCAACAGAGCAAGACTCTGTCTCAAAAAAAAAAAAAAAAAAAAAAAGATCCAGGCTGAGATGGTCTCAGGTGAAGAAGAGGAACTGGTTGGGAACTGACACAAGGGTTACGCTTGTTATGTTTCAGCAAAGAGACTGGTGGCATTTTGCCCCTGCCTGAGAGATTTGTGGAATTTGAACTTGAGAAAGATGATTTAGGGTATCTGACAGAAGAAATTTCTAAGCAGCAAACCATTCAAGAGGTGACTTGAGTAACGTTAAAGGTATTCAGGTTTTTTTTTTTGGAGATTGAATTTCACTCTTGTTGCCCAGGTTGTAGTGGAGTGGCACAATCTTGGCTCACTGCAACCTCCACCTCCTGGGTTCAAGCAATTCTCATGCCTCAGCTTACTCAATAGCTGGGATTACAGGTGTCTGCCACCATGTCCAGCTAATTTTTGAAATATTTTTACTAGAGGCAGGGTTCCACCATGTTGAGCAGGCTGGTCTCAAACTCCTGATCTCAGGTGATCCACCTGCTGTGGCCTCCCAAAGTGTTGGGATCACAGGCTTAAGCCACTGCGCCTGGCCAGGCATTCAGTTTTAAAAGGGAAACAGTGGATAAAAGTTCAGAAAATTTGCAGCCTGACTATGCAATAGAAAAGAAAAACCCATTTTCTGGGGAGAAATTCAAACCAGCTGCACAAATTTGCATAAGTAGCAAGGGGCCTAATGTTAATCCCCAAGACCACAGGGAAAATGTCTCCAGGGCATGTCAGAGATCTTTATGGTAGCCTCTCCCATCACAGGCCTGGAGGCCCAGGAAGAAAAAGTGGTTTTGTGGGCCAGACCCAGGGTCCCTGTGCTGTTTGAAGCCTAGGGACTTGGTGTTCTGTGTCCCAGCTGCTCCAGCCATGGCTGAAAGTGGCCAACATAAAGCTTAGGCTGTGGTTTCAGAGGGTAGAATCCCCCAGCCTTGGCTATTTCCACGTGGTGTTGAGCCTGCAGGTTCACAGAAGTAAAAAATTGAGGTTTGGGAACCTTCACCTAGATTTCAGAAGATGTATGGAAATGCCTGGATGCCCAGACAAACTTTTGCTGCAGGGGTGGGGCCTTCATGGAGAATCTCTCCTACAGCAGTGCAGAAGGGAAATGTGGGATCAGAGGCCCCACAAAGAGTCCCTACTGGGGCACTGACTAGTGGAACTGTGAGAATAGTGCCACCGTCCTTCAGACCCCAGAATGGTAGATCCACTGACAGCTTGTACCATACTCCTGGAAAAGCTTCAAACATTCAGTGCTAGCCCATAAAAGCAGCCAGGAGTGGGGCTGTATCCTGCGAAGCCAAAGAGACAGAGCTTCCCAAGACCATGGGAACCCACTGCTTGCATCAACATGACCTGGATGTGAGATATGAAGTCAAAGGAGGTAAATTCGGAGCTTTAAATTTTGACTGCTCTGCATGGGTTCTGTACTTCTTTGTTCTGGCCAATTTCTCCCATTTGGAATGGCCATATTTACCAAATACCTGTACCCTCATTGTATCTAGGAAGTAACTAGCTTGCTTTTGATTTTACAGGCTCATAGGCAGAAAGGACTTGCCATGCCTGAGATGAGACTTTGGACTGTGGACTTCTGGGTTAATGCCTAAATGAGTTAAAGCTTTGGGGGACTGTTGACAAGGCATGATTGCTTTAGAAATGTGAAGACATGATATTTGGAGAGGCCAGGGGAGGAATGATATGGTTTAGCAGTGTCCCCACCCAAATCTCAACTTGAATTTTATCTCCCAGAATTGCCACACGTTGTGGAAGGAACCCAGTGGGAGGTAATTGAATCATGGGGGCTGGCCTTTCCCATGCTATTCTCGTGATAGTGAATAAGTCTCACTAGAGCTGATGTTTTATCAGGGGTTTCTGCTTTTGCTTCCACTTCATTTTCTCCTGATGCCCCCATGTAAGAAGTGCCTTTCACGTTCCACCATGATTCTGAGGCCTCCCCAGCCATGTGGAACTGTTAGTCCCGTTAAACTTATTTTTCTTGCCACCTCAGATATGTCTTTATCAGCAGCATGAAAACAGACTAATACACTAAGCCTGGACTCAAAGCACCATGAATCCCAGAAGGTGTCATCAATGCAAACAGTAAAAGCTCCAGGAAAAATCTTCTAGTTAAGATTTCAGAAATGAGAAAGGAATCTCTGGTTTGTGGTGGTAGTGGTAGCATGAAACTAGAAGTGTTTGTGACTCCTAGAAATAGACTTTCCACTTTTCTCAGAAGATCTATGGCAAAAAGAGGGTGGAGAAACCCTAAGTGACTTTGTCTCTCCATGTCCTAGTGCTGCTCAGTCATGGACACAAGTACAGTCACAGGAAGTGTACAGCATAGTGGAGGTATATAAAAACCCAAGATTTCTGGCCTGAAATACCAAATAGACAAGCCCTAGGGAACTAGAAATTACCAGAGAGAGAGCAGAGAGGAAAGAACCTTGGGAAATTGATTCCATAAAGTTGTTTATGAACTCCAGGGTTCATCTCAGAACTTTAAATGTATACATCTGATTAAAAAAATCCCAGCACATAGAAGATATTGAGGACTAAGCTAAGGGAAATATCATTGCCTATAGCACACACACAAGACAAATATGAAAAATACTTTAAAAAATAATTTAGCAATAATTTTTAAATAATTGCTTTCAAAGAGGAATTGAAAAATACATGAAAGGTCAGTGTTCATAGGACTTATAACCCAAACCCAACTGGGTCAGGTGTCCACGAAAACAAAAATATTAACATGCCCCATAAGATTTAACAAGAATCTGAGATTTATAACATCATATTCAAAATATCCAGAAGACAATCCAAAACTACTCAGTATGTGAAGAATCAGGAAAATCTCAGCATGCATGGGTAAGAACAATAGGGAGCAACACTGAGATTACATAGATGTTAAAATTATCAAAGAATTTAAAACTGCTACTATAAAAATATCCAAGAAGTAATGGCAAGCACTCTGAAACAAATGGGAAATGAAGCTTCAGCAAAAAAATAGAAAATATACAGAAGAACCACCTAGAAATCCTAGCGCTAAAAGCTACAATAGTATTTTTTTTTAAAATTATCACAGTATAGGCTCAATAGCAGAATTGAGATGACAGAGAAAATATTCAATGTTCTTGAGAGATAGATGCATAGAACTTATTCAATGTGAAGACCAATGAGAAAAAAGAATAAAAAAAGAGTAGAGTTTCAGGGACCTGTAGGACAATAGCAATAGAATGAAACTTGTGTCCTGGGAGTTTCAGTACAAAATATAAAGAGTTAAGCACAGTAAAGATATTTGAAGAAATCGAAAACTTCACAAATTTGTCAGAAGACATAACCTACACATTCAAAAAGTACAGTGAACCCCCAAATAGAAATCTAGGGAAATCCATGGCCATACCATAACAATCAAATGATTCCAAAGGTAAAGCCATAGAAAAATTATTAAAAACATCCAGAGAAAATGGACGCATTACTTATGAGGGAAAACAATAGTACAAACAACTGTGGAATTCTAATCCAAATCCATCCATGGTGTCAGAAGGAAGTGACTTTTTTCTACGCTGAAAGTAAAGAACTGCCAAACCATAATTTTATGTCCAGTGAAAATATACTTAAATAATGAAAGTTAGTAAAAACATTTTAAGGAGAAAGAAAATCTTGGATAATTCTTTACCAGCAGAACTGCTTCAAAGCACTGCAGTTCTTCAGAAGGGAGATAACAGCAGAAGGAAATGTGGTCATTAGGAGTTAAGGAAGACAAATCATAACTATTGAAGTAAATCTATTACAATATTCCTTTCCTCTTGAGTTCTTTAACATGTTTGATGATGAAAAGCAAAAAAAATAACATTATCCGATTGGATTTTTAATTTATGTATATATACTTGTAATATATAAAACAACTACAACATAAGTAGAAATGATAAAGAGCTATATTGTAGTGATAAAATGGTGTTTCTCAGTAGATTATGAAAAGTTGAGCATGTATAATTTAATTCCTAGTGTAATCAAAATGATACAAATTGATAGAGTCAAAACCAAAAAAGATAAATAAATTAAAATGTGATTTTAAAAAAGTTCCTCTAAAATGCAGGAAAGAGTAAACAGGTATGACAAACAGGAAAAATAGAGAAATTAAGTAATAAAATGGTAATAATTACTTAAATATAAATTCTCTAGTTTTGTCAATTATTCCTTTACAGTTTGAAGTCATGATATTAAGTTGATATACCATTGAAGTGGATAAGCTTTACTGGCAAAAGAAAACATTAATTATTATGTGTGTCTAGTAATGCTTTCTTGTCTTGCCATCTATTTTCCCAATAGTAGTATGGCTACTTTTTGTTTTCTTGCATCTCACTATCAACAGGACATTAATCAGTTTCCTTTATCTTCAAAATATATTCAAATTTTACCAATTTTCACCAAGTTAATGGCTACAATCTTGATTTATATTTGTATTGTACATATTTTCTTTTTATTTAGCTTAAAATATTTTATATTTAAATTTTTCTGCATATTTATGATTTTGTGCATCTCTTGGAAAAGGATATAATTAGATTTAAATTTTTAATCTATTCTATTTTATAATTATTGCCTCTTAAATGAATCATTTATACTTTTAGCTTATTGATGTTTCAAATTTCTAACATCATTTTGTGCTTATCTGACCTTCCTGTTTTATATACATATTTCTATTTTTCTTCATTTTCATTGTATTGTGTTTTAAACATTTCATTTTCTGTTTGTAATTTTAATTATTCCATCTGTTTTTACTTATAACGACATATAATTTATACAGCGTTTTTTTCCCCCACTATTTAAGTGGTTCATTTAGAAATTTCAACGTGTGTGTACTTACTATCAAGTCTAAATTTAATTAATACCTGAATTAGTCCGTTCTCACACTGCTGTAAAGATACTACTAGAGTCTGAGTAATTTATAAGCAAAGGAGGTTCAATCGACTGGTAGTTCTGCATGGCTGGGGAGACCTCAGGAAACTTCCAATCATAGCGGAAGGGGAAGCAGGCATGTCTTAAATGACAGCAGGTGAGAGAGCGCACATGAGAGAGCAGGAAAAACTACCATTTCTAAAACTTGTGAGAATTCACTCACTATCATGAGAACAGCATGGGGGAAACCACCCCCATAATCCAATCACTTCCCTCTCTTCTACACATGGGGATTATGATTCAAGATAAGATTTGGGTGAGAACAAAAAGCCTAAGCATATCAATATCTTAAACACTCTCAGAAGATAAAAAGATCTTGGAATAGTTTAGTAACATGTAGTTCCATCAGGACATATGCTATGATCGCTGAAGATTTTAATTCTATGTTATTTAAACCTCATAGAACATTATTTTAATTATTGTTTTATATAGCATTGCTTGTTTATATTTATCTATAGTTTACAACTTTTTTGACTTCTATTTTTTCTTGCATATCAGACTTAACAAATACTATCACACTATCTGATAGCGTTTGTCTCACATTTATTTCAATGGCTACAGAATTTTAGTTTGAAGATTTTTTCCAGTGCATTGAACATATTATTTCACTATTGTGACTTCCACTGTTTCTATTCTATTGAGAAGTCTGCTTTTAGTCTAATTGGCGCTTCTGAATGTGAACTTTCTTTTTCTCTGGCTGCTCAAAAGAGTTTTTAGTGTGTGTGTGTGTGTGTGTGAGCACATGCCCATGTACATGCCTTTGTGGAATTCTTTTTATTTTTTAATAATAAGGATTAATTGGGCTCCCTGATTTTCTACATTAGTGTTTTTTGTCAGGTCTCAAAAAATCTCAGCTACCATTGTTTTAAATACAGCCATGTGTTGCTTAACAATGGGATACATTCTGAGAAATATTTATGTAGCCAATTGCATCATTATGTAAATATCATGTAGCATATTTACACAAACCTAAATGGTATTGCATACTACACACCTAAGCTATAAGGTATAGCCTATTATCCTAGGCTAAAAACCAGACCAGCATGCTACTGTACTGAATGCTATAGGCAATTGTAACACAATGGTAAGTATTTATGTATCTAAACATATCTAAACATAGAAAAGGGACAGTGAATATATGGTATAAAGGATAAAATATGGTACATCTGTACAGGGCGCTTATTATGAATAGAGCTTGCAGGACTGGAAGTTGCTTTGGGTGAGTAACTGAATGAGTAGTGAGTGAATGAGAAGGCTTAGGACATTTCTGTACACTCTTGTAGGCTTTATAAACACTGTACACTTAGCCTACACTAAATTTACTTTATTTGGTAATAGATTAACCTTAGCTTATTGTGACTTATTTACTTGTAAACTTAAAAATTTCTTAACTTTTTGACTGTTTTGTAATAACAGCTTAAGATACAAATGTACAATCATACAAAAATGTTTTCTTTCTTTATGTCATTATTCTATAAGCTTTTCCTAATAAAACAATTTAAAAAATTTTTTTTATTAAAAACTAAGATACAAATACACACCTTAACCTAGGCCTACTCAGGGTCAGGATCATCACTATCACCATTTTCTACTTCCATATTTTGTCCCCCTGGAAGATCTTCAAGGGCAATAGCACATATGGACCTGTCACCTCCTATGATAAGGATGTTTTCTCTTCTGTGATAATTCCTGAAGGACCTGCTGGAGGCTCTTCTTAAAGGAGGTGTCTCTGCAGAAGCATCCATTGTGGTTTGCTTGATTTTTTTCTTTTTTTCATTATAGATTTTCTTGTAAGCAGATAATGTACCACAGACATTCCTGCTCATTAATGCAATCCTTTCAGTATTGGGGTTCATATTTTCAAATATTTTAAGGAGCTTGTTGATGTCTGCAAAAGCTTCTGCTAAACCATTCACTCTGGATTTCCTGAGAAGGTCTTCTTTTTCTTCTCCTGCAGTTTCCTTGTCTCTTTTTTGTTCCTCAGCTATGCATTCTTGTTACAGTTCCAACAGCTCATTAATTAATTCCTCAGGATGACATCACTAGATGAAAGAAAATTTTCAGCTCCATTATAATCTTATGAGACCACTGTGATATATATGGTTCACTGTTAACCAAAACGTCATTATGTGGCACATAACTGTACTTCCTTTTCTCCTTTATTTAATTTGTCTTCTTTTTAACTTTAGATTCTGTCAATCAGAACTTTCTACTCCATTCTCTATGTCTCTTAACTTCTCTCCTTTATTTTTGACTTTTTCTCTCCATGTTTATGCCTTCCAGTTTATTATCAAGTTTAGTAATCAATTCCTAAATATGAGTGATTTTTGTGGTACCCACTCTGAATTCTTAACTTCAGACATTATGTTTCAATATCATCAATTTTATTTACTACTTTTTCAAAGTACCTCTTCTCAAGTTACCTTTAATAATTTTTGTTCTGCAGATATTTCTTAGCTTGTCTCATCCAATTTTTAAATATAATATGTACAGGTGGTATTTTTTGGACCCTGTTTCATCTTTGAAATAGCTAAAATTGTTTTGTAACTGTTTTCTGATTTCCTCTGGATGTTGTCTTTGTAGCTCTAAATCACTTAACAGATGTTTAATAAGAGATTACTATATACCAAACACATTTCTAAATACTGGGGATTCAACAGTGAACATCACAATGTTCTGCATTAATGAAATCAAAAGTATCATCTGTAACTTTATTATTGGTCCTTCTAGAGTTTGAGCCCTATGACAACCTTTTAAATATTTGAGTTTAGTAATCATGGCACCTTCTTTATCATCTTTTGTCCATTTGTTCCTTATGATTGACTTTGACCTCCTCCAATATTATGATCATCCTGTGTACTTTGTATATTAAAATTTCCTCTTCTGCCACTGAGCTGCAATTAAAAATAATTTGTTTTATCCAACTGTTCAGAGCCTCCTTATGACATTTTCAGACACTTTGCCTCTACATTTCTTCAACAAAAGTGTAAAAATAAATGAGAGCATATTTTCAGTTTCCTGTGGATTAATGAGTAGAGATGACTTCTCACAGATTGTATTCATGGTTCAACCCAAATTGCACATATAGGCTCGACCAACCTACATAGTCTATGACATCATAAAACCTTGGATAAGCCCAGAAAAAACAAGTAAATGAACCTACTCAACCTCCTTTTACCTTTATTAAGTGGGCTTCTACATATCTGGATTCTTAATTTGTGAATATTTTCAAGTCTTTATTTCTTTATAATGAATTGTTTGCATTTTTTCTTTCTCTTTTTTTCAGTCTCTGTTTCAGATGATCTGTTCTTATTGTATAGTATTTGGACAGATGATTTATGCATAATCTTGGGTATTCTAATGTTATTCTTCACCCTACTCATTTTTGTTCTACTTTATACTCTGAAAGGTAAGTGAAGCAGCAAGGGTGGGAGCTCCAAGGAAGTATATCCTGTACTTTTATCTGAATCTCTTGAAGGATTAGCTTTCACTCTGAAATATCTGTTAAAGGCTCAAATAACTCTGAAAAAATAGTGGCTTGGGTTATTCACGTTTTCCCTTATTTCAGCAAACTGACAGGAGCATTTTATGACTTACCTACACCTTGCTAATTGCTCATTTCACTATACTGCAAATCTCCCTTTACTTATAAAGAACATGTGTGAGAATCGGCTTTCACCAACTACTTTTAAGAATCAGTGGCACCAGATGACATGATTGTATATTTAGAAAACCCCATCACCTCAGCCCAAAATCTCCTTAAGCTGATAGGGAACTTCAGCAAAGTCTCAGGATACAAAATTAATGTGCAAAAATCACAAGCATTCTTATACACCAGTAACAGACAAACAGAGAGCCAAATCATGAATGAACTTCCATTCACAATTGCTTCAAAGAGAATAAAATACCTAGGAATCCAACTTACAAGGGATGTAAAGAACCTCTTCAAGGAGAACTACAAACCACTGCTCAGTGAAATAAGAGGACACAAACAAATGGAAGAACATACCATGCTCATGGAGAGGAAGAATAAATATTGTGAAAATGGCCATACTGCCCAAGGTATGATTCAATGCCTAGATTCAATGCCATCCCCATCAAGCTACCAATGACTTTCTTCACAAAATTGGAAAAAACTGCTTTAAATTTCATATGGAAGCAAAAAAGAGCCCGCATTGCCAACACAATCCTAAGTCAAAAGAACAAAGCTGGAGTCATCACGCTACCTGACTTCAAACTATACTACAAGGCTACAGTAACCAAAACAGCATGGTACTGGTACCAAAACGGAGATATAGACCAATGGAACAGAACAGAGCCCTCAGAAATAATACCACACATCAACAGCTATCTGATCTTTGACAAACCTGACAAAAACAAGAAATGGGGAAAGGATTCCCTATTTAATAAATGGTGCTGGGATAATTGGCTAGCCATAAGTAGAAAGCTGAAACTGGATCCTTTCCTTACTCCTTATACAAAAATTAATTCAAGATGGATTAGAGACTTAAATGTTAGACTTAAAACCATAAAAACCCTAGAAGAAAACCTAGGGAATACCATTGAGGACATAGGCATGGGCAAGGACTTCATGTCTAAAACACAAAAAGCAATGACAACAAAAGCCAAAATTGACAAATGGGATCTAATTAAGCTAAACAACTTCTGCACAGCAAAAGAAACTACCATCAGAGTGAACAGGCAATCTACAGAATGGGAGAAAATTTTTGCAATCTACTCATCTGACAAAGGGCTAATATCCAGAACCTACAAAGAACTCAAACAAATTTATGAGAAAAAGAAACCCCATCAAAAAGTGGGCAAAAGATATGAACAGACATTTCTCAAAAGAAGACATGCATACAGCCAACAGATACATGAAAAAATGCTCATCATCACTGGCCATCAGAGAAATGCAAATCAAAACCACAGAGATACCATCTCACACCAGTTAGAATGGCAATCATTAAAAAGTCAGGAAACAGCAGGTGGTGGAGAGGATGTGGAGAAACAGGAACACTTTTATACTGTTGATGGGATTGTAAACTGGTTCAACCATTGTGGAAGACAGTATGGCGATTCCTCAAGGATCTAGAACTAGAAATGCCATATGACCCAGCCATCCCATTACTGGGTATATACCCAAAGGATTATAAATCATGCTGCTATAAAGGCACATGCACATGTATGTTTACTGCAGTACTATTCACAATAGCAAAGACTTGGAATCAACCCAAATGTCCATCAGTGACAGACTGGATTAAGAGAATGTGGCACATATACACCATGGAATACTATGCAGCCATAAAAAGGATGAGTTTGTGTCCTTTGTAGGGACATGGATGTAGCTAGAAACCATCATTCTCAGCAAACTATCGCAAGAACAGAAAACCAAACACTGCATGTTCTCACTCATAGGTGGGAACTGAACAATGAGATCACTCGGACTCTTACAAACAAATAGAAAACATAATAGAAACATAATAGAAAACATAATAGGAAAACATTCCATGCTCAAGGATAGGAAGAGCCAATATTGTGAAAATGGCCATACTGCCCAAAGTAATTTATAGATTCGATGCGATCCCCATCAAGCTACCAATGACTTTCTTCACAGAATTGGAAAGAACTACTTTAAAATTCATATGGAACCAAAAAAGAGCCCTCATTGCCAAGACAATCATAAGCAAAAAGAACAAAGCTGGAGGCATCACATTACCTGACTTCAAACTATACTACAAGGCCACAGTAACCAAAACAGCATGGTGCTGGTATCAAAACAGATATATAGACCAATGCAACAGAATGGAGGCCTCAGAATTAACCTCACACATATAAAACCATCTGATCTTTGACAAACCTGACAAAAACAAGAAATGGGGAAAGGATTCCCTATTTAATAAATGGTGTTGGGAAAACTGGCTAGCCATGTGCAGAAAACTGAATACACCTTATGCAAAAACTAACTCAAGATGGATTACAGACTTAAACCTAAGACCTAAAACCACAACAACCCTAGAAGAAAACCTAGGCAATACCATTCAGGACATAGGCATGGGCAAAGACTTCATGTCTAAAATACCAACAGCAATGGCAACAAAAGCCAAAGTTGACAAATGGTATCTAATTAAACTAAAGAGCTTCTGTACAGCAAAAGAAAATATCATCAGAGTGAACAGGCAACCTACAGAATGGGGGAAAATTTTTGCAGTCTATCCATCTGACAAAGGGCTAATATCCAGAATTTACAAGGAACTTAAACAAATTTACAAGAAAACAAACAACCTCCTCAAAAAGTTGCCAAAGGATATGAACAGACACTTCTCAAAAGAAGACACTTATACAGCCAACAAACATATGAAAAAAAGCTCATCATCACTGGTCATCAGAGTAATGCAAATTAAAACCACAATGAGATACCATCTCACACCAGTTGAAATGATGATCATTAAAAAGTCAGGAAACAACAGATGCTGGAGAGGATGTGGAGAAATAGGAATGCTTTTACACTGTTGGTGGGAGTGTAAATTAGTTCAACCATTGTGGAAGACAGTGTGGCGATTCCTCAAGGATCTAGAACTAGAAATACAATTTGACCCAGCCATCCCATTACTGGGTATATACCCAAAGGATTATAAATCATTCTACTGTAAAGACACATGCATGTGTATGTTTACTGCGGCACTATTCACAATAGCAAAAACTTGGAACTAACCCAAATGTCCATCAGTGATAGATTGGATACAGAGAATGTGGCACATATACACCAAGGAATACTAGGCAGCCATTAACAAGGATGCATTTGTGTCCTTTGCAGGGACATGGATGAAGCTGGAAAACATCATTCTCAGCAAACTAACACAGGAACAGAAAACCAAACACTGCACGTTCTCACTCATAAGTGGGAATTGAACAATGAGAACACATGGACACAGGGAGGGGAACATCACATACTGGGGCCTGTTGGGAGGTGGGGGGTTAGGGGAGTGATAGCATTAGGAGAAATACCTAATGTAGGTGATGGGTTGATGGGTGCAGCAAGTCACCATGGCATGTGTATACCTATGTAACAAAGCTGCAAGTTCTGCACATGTACCCCAGAACTTAAAGTACATGTATAAAAAATAGAGCTACCATAGGATCCAGCAGTTCTCCTGCTAGGTATATACCCAAAAGAAAGGAAATCAGTATATTGAAGAAATATGCACTGCCAGGTTTATTTCAGCACTTTTCACAATAGCTAAGATTTGGAAGCAACCTACATGGCCATCAACAGACAAATGGATAATGAAAATGTGACACATACACAAAAAGGAATACTATTTAGCTATAAAAAGAAAGAGATTCTGTCATTTGCAACAACATAGATGGTATTGGAGGTTATTATGCTAAGCGAAATAAACCAGGTGCAGAAAGACAACTTCACATTTAATGGCCTCGTTGCCTGGGGTGGCATCCGAAGTTTTTGGTCTCCTGACTGAATAAATCAAGGATGTGGACACATGAAAGGTGAGGTTAGAGCAGAAATTTAATAGGTGAAAGAAAGATAACAGCCTCTTGCTGCAGAGAGGGGTCCCTAAAAGGGTTGCCATTCCACAGTGAAATGCAAGGGTTTTTATAAATGAGCTAGTGGGAGGGGGTATCTTAGCTATATAGGACAACAAGAAAAACCATTTAGGATTAGGTATGCCATCTGCATGGAGTGTGAATATCTGGCAGCCCCTGTCCCAACCTTTTATTACCCCAGCAGGTCGTTGGCCTGAGCTACTTCATGTAGCTTATCTCTTTCCTACTGTGCATGTGCTAGAAAAGGGGAGGTGGTGCCCTCATGTTTCACATGCTTGGCCCCAGGTAATCCTTTCTACTGGTGCAACTGCAGGCATCCCCCTGAACAAGATTCCAGCTTCCTTATCTATGTTTGCAGCCTGATCTTCCACACTGCTCTTTTTTAGAAGAGAAGTTCTGCCAAGGACTCTTTGCCTTGTCTGCCTAGTTAGTTTCTTTCTACTTCCTCTCTCAACGTGTTCTCACTTACCTGTGGGAGCTAAAAATATTTAAAAAATTGAAATCAGTGAGATAGAAAGTAGAAAGATGGTTACTAAAGGCTGGAAATAGTAGTTGCAGGTGGAGTGGAGAAGGAGGGATGGTTAATGAGTGCAAAGTAATAGTTAGAAAGAATAAATAAGACCTGGTATTTACTAGCACATCTGGTTAACCTTAGTAAAAACAAATTTAAAAATCCACAAAACTTAATTGTATATTTAAAAATAACTAGCATAGCATAATTGATTTGTTTAAAACATAAAGAATAAATGCTTAAAGTAATGGATATACTATATACCCTGACATGAATATTACACATTTTATGCCTGTATCAATATGTCTTATGTAATTCATAACTATATATACCTACTATGTACCCACAATATTTAAAATTTAAAAACTAAAAAGAAGCCTTAGCCATAAAAGTGAAAGATCTCTACAATAAACACTATAAAACACTGATGCAAGAAATAGAAGAGGACACCAAAAAATGGAAAGATATTTCATGTTTATGGTTTGGAAGAGTGAATATTGTTATAATGTCCATACTACCCAATACAATCTGCAGATTGAATATAATTTCTATCAAAATACCAATGACATTTTTTTCACAGAAGTAGAAGAAGCAATACCAAAATTTATATGAAACTACAAAACACCCAGAATAACCAAAGCCATCCTGAGCAAAGAGGTAAAAAACTGGAGGCATCACATTACCTGACTTCAAATTATACTACAAAGCTATAGTAACCAAAACAGCATGATACTGGCATAGAGACAGACACATAGACAGAGAAAACAGAATAGAGAACCCAGAAAGAAATCCATACATCTACAGCAAACTCATTTTTGTTGAAGTTGCCAAGATGATACATTGGGGAAAGGACAGTATCCTTAATAAATGGTGCTGAGAAAACTGGATATCCATATGGAGAAGAATGAAATTAGACTCCTATCTCTCAAAATATACAAAAATAAAATAAAATGGACTGAAGACTTACTTCAAACTATGAAATTACTACAAGAAACATTGGAGAAACTCTGCAAAATTCTAACAACTCAATAAGAAAAAATCTAATAATCTGATTAAAAAATGAAAAAAAATCTAAATATCTATTTCTCAAAAGAAGACATCCAAATGGCAAAAAGGTATATAAAAAGACATCCAAATGGCAAAAAGCTCAGCATCAGCTCATCAGAGAAATGCAAATGAAAACTACAATGAGATGTAATCTCACTCCAGTTAAAATGGCCTTTATCCAAAAGACCATTGGCAAGGATGTGGAGAAAAAGAAATTCTCATACACTGTTGGTGGAAATGTAAATGAGTACAATCACTATGGAGAACAGTGTGGAGGTTCCTCAATTAAGTGAAAATAGAATTACTACTGTATGATCCAGGAATTCCACTGCTAGGTATATACCTCAAAGAAAAGATATCATTATATGGAAAAGATATCTGGACTCTCATTTCTATTGCAGTGCTGTTCACAATAGTAGATAAATTTGGAAGCAACCTAAGCGACCATCAACAGAGAAATGGATAATGAAAATGTGGCACATATACACAAGGGAGCACTATTCAGCCATAAAAACAAAGAGATTCTGTCATTTGAAACAATGCTGGTAGAATTGGAGGTCATTATGTTAAGTGAAATAAGCCAGGCACAGAAAGACAAATTTCCAATGTTCTCACTTATCTGTAGGAGCTAAAAATAGCAAAACAATTGCACTCGTGGCGATAGAGAGTAGAATGGCAATTACCGGAGTCTAGGGAGATTAGCCAGGAAGGGGAGATAACATGAGGATGGCTAATGGTTATGAAAATATAGTCAGAATGAATAAGATCTAGTATTTGATAGCACAGCTGGGTAGCTGGTCAACAATAATTTATTGCACATTTAAAAGTAATCAAAGGAGTATAATTAGGTATAATTTTATTGTAACACAAAGAAATTATAAATATTTGGGGCAATGGATACCTCATTTACCCAAATGTGATTATTATTGATAGTATGCCTGTATAAAAACATTTCATGTAACCCATAAATATATACATCTACTATGTACCCACAAAACTTAAGAATATATTAAAAACATAATGATTAAAAGCAGTTTTTGTTTAAAAGAATGGAAAAACAAACACCTGGAAAATAGCAGCTGTATGTTTTGTTAATATTTGAAATTATATAGAAATCATAATTACCATTGATATAAAAAAGATTATTATATTATTGTAATGGAAGTCAATGTTTTCAATTTAACCATTCTGGTAATTATGTAGTGCTGTCTTAATACTTGTGTCTTAATTTGTAATTTTGTGATCACTATATATATAGTCTAGTATAAAACATAGAGAAAAGCAATATATTTAGGCATAATGTACTTTTCTAACTCAGTGCAAAGTTAATCCAAGGCAATGTATAAATGTCTACATGAGACTTTAATATAATAAGATATTAGAATTTAATCAAAACTTCAGGGAAGAATAAGTTTGATGTGAAACTAACACCTTGGGGAAGGATTTCCAGAGAAGGTTAGATTTGAATTGGAATTTTGAGAGTTAATCCTTTGGGTTTAAAATATAAGAGAGAATAAACTAGGAGGGACATATGGTGATTCTAAGGAATAGAGTTATCGCAAATATGGCTTGTTTTTAAGCAATCTTGCTTCTCTTTTAACTTCTTGGTAATTTGAAAAGTTCCTATGTGAGATCTGCATGATTGAATCAGAACTAAGAACACACTAATGAAATTCTCTGAATGACAAAGTTAAATAAATTGTGGAGACTAAAGTGCTGAGTTCAGCAGATTCTCATGGTTTTTGGAGGTCACAGAAATGTTCACTTATTGGTGTATTATCTCTGTAAATGCTTTGCTTTCATATAGGACTAATTTTATTATAAGAATGTTTCATTAAATTAAAAAGAGTAATTGAAAAGGATTTTTATAAGATTATAAAGGTACACAAATTATTCATTTATTTTATAAGCTTGAAACAATTATAGTCCATAAACTAATTAACATATTGATTTTATCTATATAATATATATTATAAGACTGATATAATATCAGCTGTTATACATATATTTTGAGAATAATAAATAATGTATTAAGGTAAGAAAAATATTCAAAAGCACTTAAGCAATATGTTTTACAAATATTTAATCCCATTTTATAGGTTGATTGATTGTTATTTTATTGATTGTTTCTTTTGCTGTGCAGATTTTTACTTTGATGTAGACCTACTTGTTTGTTATTGTTACCTGTACTTTTGGTGCCAAATCCAAAAAAAAAAAAATCATTGTTAAGACCACTGTCAAGAAGCCTTTTCTTTATGTTTTCTTTTAGGAATGCCACAGTTTCAGGTCTTACCTTTAAGTGTTTAATCCACTTTGAATTGACTTTTGTGGATGATGTAAGAAGAGAAGTGTCCAACTTCATTTTTCATATATGGATATTCAGTTTTCCCAGGACCATTTACTGAAGAGTCTATCTTTCCTCTATTGTGTGTTCTTGATGTCTGTATCAAAACTTATTTCACAATATATGTATGGATTAATTTTGGGACTTTGTATTTTGTTCTATTGGTCTGCATGTCTGCTTTTATGACAGCATGATGCTGTTTTGATTACTATAGCTTTGTAACATAGTTTGAAATCAGAAAGTTTAATGATGCCAGCTTTGTACTTCTTGCTCAAGCTTGCTTTAGCTGTTCAGTGTCTTTTGTGGTTCCATACAAATTTTAGTTTTTTTTTTTTTTTTTTTTGTAAAAAACACCATTGGAATTTTGATAAGGATTTAACTAAATCTGTAAATCACTTTGGGTAGTATGGCTATTTTCACAACATTAAATCTTCCAATTAATGAACATGTGATATCCTTCCATTTATTTGTGCCTTCTATAACTTGTTTCATCAATGTGTTATAGTTTTCAGTGTACAGATTTTTCATCTCCTTACATAATTTTATTCCTATGTATGTTTTTTTTCAACTTTTATTTTACATTCAGGGGTACATGTGCAGGTTTGCTACATAGGCAAACTCATGTCATGGGGGTTTGTTGGACAGACTATTTCATCACCCAGGTACTAAGCCTAGTACCCAAGATTTATTGTTCTGTTCCTCTCCCTCCTTCCACCCTCCATCCTTAAGTAAGCCCCAGTATGTGTTTCATGAGTTCTCATAATTTAGCTCCTGCATTTGTTTGCTAAAGATAATAGACTTCAGCTCCATCAATGTACCTACAAAAGACATTATTTTTTAATGACTGCATAGTATTCCATGGTGTATGCATACCACATTTTTATTATCCCATCTGTCATTGATGAGCATTTAGGTTGATTATATCTCTTTGCTATTGTGAATGGTGCTGCAGTGAACATTTGCATACATGTGTCTTCTTGGTAGAATAATTTATATTCCTCTGGGTATATATCCAGTAATGGAAATGCTGGATCAAATGGTAGTTCTTATTTTAGCTCTTTGAGAAATTACTACACTGCTTTCCACAATGGTTGAAATAATTTACACTCCCGCCAACAGTATATAAGTGTTTCTTTTTCTTTGCAACTTTGCCAGCACCTGTTATTTTTTGACTTTTTAATAATTGTATTCTGACTAATGTAAGATGATATCTCATTGTGGTTTGAATTTCTCTAACGATAAGTGATGTTGAGCATTTTTCATATGATTGTTGGCCACATGTATGTCTTTTTTTGCAAAGCATCTGTTAGAGTCCTTTGCCCACTGTGTAATAATTTTTTTTCTTTTAAACTTG